>NC_045957.1:127357043-127957043 GCF_010909765.2 Amblyraja radiata | reverse complement strand
TAAAGATGGCATTTGACCTATCGGCCTTCATTGGTACGGTCATTGAGTATAAAAGTTTTCAAGTCATTGCAGCTGTATAAAACATTGCTTAGGCCACATCTGGGGGTTTGTTCAGTTCTGGTTGCATTCTACAGGAAGGATGTAGAGGCTTTGGAAAGGGTGCAGAAGAGGTTCACCAGGATGTTCCCAGAATTGGAAACTAAGGAGAAAATATGGAACGTGGTTTTAAACAGGAACTTGCTATTATTGATTGGAGTAGGATGTTTGTGGGCACAGGGACATCTGGAAAATGAGATACGTTTAAAAGAGTGATGTTGAGGGTACATGGCATGCATTCCCCTGTTCGAGTGAAAGACAGCTGGGAGTAAGGAGCCATGGAGGACAGGAGAAATGAAGGCTCTGGTCAATGCCCTGATCAATGAAGGCAAGCATTCTTCTTTACCACTTCCCTTGTGTTACTAATTTCAGAAAGTTGTGGACTTATTTTGACAAACTTGGATTGTCTTCTCTGGAATGTTGGAGGCTGAGAGGAAACTTCATAAAAGTATATCAAATGATCACAGGCACAGCATGAACCGATAATCAGTCTTTCTTCCAGGATGAAAATATCATATATTAGAGAGCATCATTTTAAAGTCAGAAGGGAAATGTTTAAAGGGGATATGCAAGACATGTTTTTTTAAACAAGGTCAGAAGGTGCCTGGAACATGCTGCCAGGGGATATGGTAGGAGCAGATATTAGAGATACAGCATGGAAACCGGTCCTTCAACCCACCGAGTCCATGTCATCCGTCGATCACCCATTCACATTAGTTCTATGCTATCCCATATTCCCATCCATTCCCTTCACAGCAGTGGCAATTTACAAAGTCAAAATAACTTACAAACCCACACGTCTTTCAGATGTGGGAGAAAAGTAGAGCACCCAGAGAAAACCCATGTGGGAGAACATGCAAACTCCCTCCATAGGTCATTTAGCCCTCAAACCTGTTGCACCATTCAACAAGGTGATGGCTAATCTAACTAATCTCCACTTCCCGTCTATCCCAGTAACCTTTCACCCCGCTGGTATGAGTGTCTATTTACTTCAGATATGATGCTTCCTTGTGTTTTGAGGAAGAAAATCTTAATGATTCGCAGCTTTCTGAGAAAATATTTTGCTTAATCTTTGCCTTGCATGCCAACCCCACAGTGACCCCCTAGTGGTGATTTAGTTTAGTTTAGAGAGTACAGCACAGAAACAGGCCCTTTGGCCCACCGAGTCCTCACCGACCAGTGATCCCTGCACATTAACACAATCCTGCACACACTAGGGACAGTTTTAACACACACACCTAGTCAATTACCCTACATACCTGTATGGCTTTGGAGTAATGGAGGAAACCCGAGATCTCAGAGAAAACCCATGCGGTCACAGAGAGAACGTACAAACTCCGTACAGACAGCACCCGTAGCCGGGATTGAATCCAGGTCACCAGCGCTGTACGGCAGCAACTCAACCGCTGCGCCACCGTGCCGCACAAAATAGTCGATTCTCCAATGGTAGGAAACATCCTTTCCGTATTTACCCTGTCCTGACCCAAAGGATATTATATCTTTAAATCAAGTTGCCTCTCGCTCTTCTGAACCTCATTGTATATCGACGTACAGATGAAGAAAGAATGACAATATATTTCCAGGTCAGGATGATGTGTGACCTTGTGGGAAACAAATTGCAGCTTCTAATTCGAGCAAAGAAAGTATACCAAATGGTGACTACAAAATGTCGACATTAATATAGTCTGATCTGTTCTCTATTTCAATCATTTATTTTAACTTAAAGAACTAATTCTAGAATAAAATCAAGTAATTTTTTTAAATCAAATGTGGAAAATCCAAAACTGTTTTTAAACAACAAACTTGTGCAATTATCTTTGTAGAAAGAATATACCAAAGATTGGGAAAACATCAAAGGAAAGGGTCTCACTTTGATAGGAGACACCCCAGACATGATTCGAGTCAAGCATGCATCCCAGATATTCAATGAGGTAACTCTCTCTAATTATGGCAGAAGCGTATAAAAGCGCTCAGCATGTCAGCCAAGATCTGTGAAGAGAGAAAGAGAAACATTTTATCTCGGCACCACTCATCAGTATTAATTCTGATGAAAGGGTAATTAACTTGGATCAACATGTTGCTCCACTTGCTTCAGTTTATACTACATTCAAATATATATTACAGATTGATTTTTACCCTCCCTCATGCCGAGTGTCCCTCTTGCCCTCAGTCTGATTCTCCCTGTTGCCCTCACTCTGAATCTCACTCCGGCTCTCCCTCCCGTCCTCACTCCAAATCTCGCTGTCACTCTGAAACTCCCTCTTGCTCTCTCTCTGGATCTTATGCTCGTGCTCTTTGGATTCTCACATTCTCCCTCCATTATTCTCCTTCACTCTTCCCCCTCTTCTCTCTCTCCCCCCTCTCCTTCACTCTTCCCCCTCTCCTTCACTCTTCCCCCTCTCCTTCACTCTTCCCCTCTCCTCTCTTTCCCCCCTCTTCTCTCTCTCCCCCCTCTCCTCTCTCCCCCCTCCTCTCTCCCCCCCTCCTCTCTCCCCCCTCCTCTCTCCCCCCTCCTCTCATCCCCCCCTCCTCTCCCCCCCCTCCTCTCTCCCCCCCTCTCTCTCTCCCCCCTCCTCTCTCCCCCCCTCCTCTCTCCCCCCCTCCTCTCTCCCCCCTCCTCTCTCCCCCTCTCCTCTCTCCCCCCCCTCCTCCTCTCTCCCCCCTCCTCTCATCCCCCTCCTCTCTCCCCCCCTCTCCTCTCTCCCCCCTCCTCCTCTCTCTCCCCCACTCTCCCCCCCCCTCCTCTCTCCCCCCCCTCCTCTCATCCCCCCCCTCCTCTCTCCCCCCCTCACTCTCCCCTCTCCCTCCCTCCTCTCTCCCCCTCTCGCCTCTCTCCCCCTCTCCTCTCTCCCCCCCTCCTCTCTCCCCCCGCGACTCTCTCCCCTCCCCCCCCTCTCCTCTCTCCCCCCCTCGTCCCTCTCTCCCCTTCTCTCCTCTCCCCCCTCCCTCCCCTCCTCCTCACCCCCCCACCCTCCTCTCTCCCCCCCTCCTCTCTCCCCCCCCCTCCTCTCTCCCCCCCCTGTCCTCTCTCCCCCCCCCTCTCTCCTCCCCCCCCTCTCCCCCCCCCGTCTCCTCTCTCTTCCCCCCCTCCTCTCGATCCCCCCTCCTCTCTCCCCCCCCTCCTCTCCCCCCCCCCCTCCTCTCTCTCCCCTCCTCTCTCTCCCCCCTCCTCTCTCTCCCCTCCTCTCTCCTCCCCCCTCCTCTCTCCCCCCCTCCTCTCTCCCCCCTCCTCTCCCGCCCCCCCTCCTCCTCCCCCCCCCTCCTCTCTCTCCCTCCTCTCTCTCCCCCCTCCTCTCTCCCCCCTCATCACTCTCTCCCCCCTCCTCTCTCCCCCCTCCTCTCTCTCCCCTCCTCTGCTCTCCCCCCCCCTCCTCTCTCCCCCCCCTCCTCTCCCCCCCCTCCTCTCCCCCCCCCTCCTCTCTCTCTCCCCCCCCCCTCTCTCCCCCCCCTCTCTCCTCCCCCTCCTCTCCCCCCCCCTCCTCTCTCCCCCCCCTCCTCTCTCCCCCATCCCCTCCTCTCTCCCCCCCTCCTCTCTTCCCCCCCCCTCCTCCTCTCCCCCCTCGTCCTCTCCCCCCCTCTCCTCTCTCCCCCCTCCCCTCCTTCCTCTCTTCCCCAGGTCCCTTCGTCCCTCTCCCCCCCCTCATCCTCCTCCTCCTCTCCTCTCTCTCCCCCCCCTCGCTCTCTCCCGCCCCTCGGTCCTCTGCTCGGCCTCAATCACTCCCCCCCTGCCTCTCCTCTCCCCCCCTCTCTCCCGCTCCTC
The DNA here is from genome assembly GCF_010909765.2 of Amblyraja radiata. Lineage (NCBI taxonomy): Eukaryota > Metazoa > Chordata > Chondrichthyes > Rajiformes > Rajidae > Amblyraja > Amblyraja radiata. The sequence goes on along the minus strand of NC_045957.1, from coordinate 127,953,187 downwards.
TCCTTCTCTCCCCCCCCCCTCTCCCTCTCCCCCCCCTCTCTCTCTCGCTGCCCTCTCCTCTCCTCTCTCCCCCCCTCCTCTCTCCCCCCCATCTCCTCTCTCGCCCCCCCTCCCCCTCTCCTCTCCCCCCCTCTCTCCCCTCCTCTGACTCCTCCTCGCCCCCCTCTCCTCTCTCCCCCCCTCCTCCCTCCCCCCCCCTCTCTCTCTCCGCCCCTCCCTCCTCTCTCCCCCCTCTCCTCTCCTCCCCCCCTCTCTTTCTCCCCCCCTCTCCTCTCTCCCCCCCCTCCTCTGTCTTCCCCCCCTCTCTCTCTCCCTCCTCCTCTTCCTCTCTTTCCTCCCTCTCCTCTCTCCTCCCCCTCTCCTCCTCCCCCTGCCCCATTCACCCCCCTCTCCCCCCTCTTAGTTGATTCCTTACTTTTTATTAAAAGGTAACAATCAAACTGCCAATATTTTCTTCAGAAAGAATATAGAAAGGACTTTGAAGAAGGTATAAAAGGAAAAGGGCTCACTCTCCTGGATGATACACTGAACATAATTCGAGTAAAAAATGCATCCCAGATACTAAATGAGGTAATTTTTCTTGCTTCATTATGAGATTACATCATGTTATTGTCATATATACCAGAGTGCAATGAATCTCACAGAATAAACAGTACGCATACAGTAATGATGAATACAACAGTCCGTGCAAACAGCAGAATGCGGCAAGGGTGGAGTGCAAAACCGGAGTTGTGTAAGAGAATAATAAAGTACAATAACAAAATAACCGAGTAATATAGTATACGTGGCAGCGAATGGGTGCTGCTCAGGAGACTTACTTGTGAGTCGGAGTACGTAGCAGCACCTCTGGGAATGGTATGTGAAAGTGGTGATTAGTTCGGGAGTTGTAGATCAGTGGGGAAGAAGCCATTCTGAATTCTGGGTGTGCAAGCTTTCAAGCTCCTATCCCTTCCCCCAGAAGGTAGAAACGAAAATTGGCCAGTTATTGTTTTGCAAAGATTCTCCTTATTGGGCTTAAAGATTACATCACAAAGAGCATTCCTAAATACTTGCTATTCATTCCCACAGAAAGAATACAGAAAGGATCTTGAAGTCCATATCAAAGGCAGAGGGATGCAACTGTCTTCAGATGTACTTGATATGAAACGTGCCAAGAATGCATCAGAAATTGCCAGTCAGGTGATCAAAAATTACAGCTCAATTACATTTTCAGGTCTCGTTTTTGGTCAAGGCAATTGCTTTAATTATAAGCCTGGTACTTCTATTCTGCTCCTTCCTTTAATAGAAACATAGAAAATAGGTGCAGGAGTAGGCCATTCGGCCCTTCGAGCCTGCACCGCCATTCAATATGATAATGGCTGGTCATCCAACTCAGTATCCTGTACCTGCCTTCTCTCCATACCCCCTGATACCTCTAGCCACAAGGGTCACATCTAACTCCCTCTTAAATATAGCCAATGAACTGGCCTCGACTACCTTCTGTGGCAGAGAATTCCAGAGATTCACCACTCTCTGTGTAAAAAATGTTTTTCTCATCTCGGCCCTAAAAGACTTCCCCCTTATCCTTAAACTGTGACCCCTTGTTCTGGAGTTCCCCAACATTGGGAACAATCTTCCTGCATCTAGCCTGTCCAACCCCTTAAGAATGGTGTAAGTTTCTATAAGATCCCCCCTCAATCTTCTAAATTCTAGCGAGTACAAGCCGAGTCTATCCAGTCTTTCTTCATATGAAAGTCCTGACATCCCAGGAATCAGTCTGGTGAACCTTCTCTGTACTCCCTCTATGGCAAGAATGTCTTTCCTCAGATTAGGAGACCAAAACTGTACACAATACTCCAGGTGTGGTCTCACCAAGACCCTGTCCAACTGCAGTAGAACCTCACTGCTCCTATACTCAAATCTGTGGCAGAGAATATCACAGATTCACCACTCTCTGTGTGAAAAAGGTTTACATTTAATATAGAATATAGAACAATCCAGCACAGGAACAGGCCTTTCAACCCACACTGTCTGTGTTGGCCATTATACCAATTTAAACTCACATTGGATGTTTGGGTCAATTATCTAATCTAGTGCTTTGGTGCTTTATCGAGGGAAGTTCCCCATTGTTGAAAATGCTTTCTGTAACATTTGCAATATTCATTGGCACCATTTCAAGAATAGCAGCGGATGACCATGTGACTGATAGATTGTAGTAGTGTAAAACCTGCGAGATAGTCCATTTATTTGACTGTCGAAAAGACTACTTTGCTAGAGTTAAGATCATTAAGATACAGCCAGTAAAACGAATAAAATACCATTGTTAGTTTTACTGGCTGTATCTTAATGAGTGAAGGAGAGAAGATACAATATTTTGGATGAGATATTAAACCTAGGTCTTGCCTGTTCAGTTTACCGAAACTGAAATTCTGACACAGAATAGGCATACTGAGTGCTAGGCACGATCCCTAACGTTTGCGATAAAACAAGAAGGAATACTGAGTGAGAACTGTGATTCCACTGAAACATACACTCTGTTATTATTTGGTTATGGCAAACAGATCAGGCCACATGAAAGTAAAGATGTTATTTGGGGCAAAATTCCGATAATCTGCTATCTGACTATTCAGAAACCCGATGGCTTGGCATCTGGCTGAGCAGGTGTGGATTACAGCTGTGCTTCCTCTCCACTGAGTCCCTGGTTCCTGTGCTCATTCTAACACAGGGGCCTTGGTTTGCGCATTGCCTTTCCACAAGTTCCTCTTCCCGTGCTGCTGAGCCAAGCTAAACATGTCGGATCTCAACATTTCAAGAGAGTTAGATTTAGGTTTTGGGCTAACTGAATCAAGGGACATGGGGGGGGGGAAAGCAGGAACGGGGTACTGATTTTGGATGATCAGCCATGATCACATTGAATGGTGATGCTGGCTCGAAGGGCCGAATGGCCTACTCCTGCACCTATTTTCTATGTCTATGTTTACTATGTTTTCTGTGGATGCGCACCAGAAGATAGAACATGTGTTGAAGTGTGAGAGGAAAAACAAAGGGAAGGCAGCAGATTCTGTGTTCATATTGAACACATATCTTAGGTCAATTCAGTGAAAGGAATATTTAGTGGATGTACCTATTGCCACAATGTTGGTGCAAGTACTAACAGTATTATTTCAATTTGACCTGGAAGCAACCATGAATTCTGAGGTAGTGTGATTTAAAACCAATGAACCACATACAGTTAATACGCAAGAAGACCTCACGGAAAACAGCTGAGAGATCATCTGCTAAGATGGTCAGTTGTACAGGGTCTTGGTGAGACCACACCTGGAGTATTGCGTACAGTTTTGGTCTCCAAATCTGAGGAAGGACATTATTGCCATAGAGGGAGTGCAGAGAAGGTTCACCAGACTGATTCCTGGGATGTCAGGACTGTCTTATGAAGAAAGACTGGATAGACTTGGTTTATACTCTCTAGAATTTAGGAGATGGAGAGGGGATCTTATAGAAACTTACAAAATTCTTAAGGGGTTGGACAGGCTAGATGCAGGAAGATTGCTCCTGATGTTGGGGAAGTCCAGGACAAGGGGTCACAGCTTAAGGATAAGGGGGAAATCCTTTAAAACCGAGATGAGAAGAACTTTTTTTCACACAGAGAGTGGTGAATCTCTGGAACTCTCTGCCACAGAGGGTAGTCGAGGCCAGTTCATTGGCTATATTTAAGAGGGAGTTAGATGTGGCCCTTGTGGCTAAGAGGATCAGAGGGTATGGAGAGAAGGCAGGTACGGGATACTGAGTTGGATGATCAGCCATGATCATATTGAATGGCGGTGAAGGGCCGAATGGCCTACTCCTGCACCTAATTTCTATGTTTCTATGGTGAACATAAAGAGTCAAAACAGCTACGATGTGGCTTTCAATGTAATAACTAGAAAAATAATGTACCTGAACTTGGAATAAATGCAGTCCAATAAATAGGTCAAAGTACTCAGTGGCAGAATCATGCATGATGCCGCCTCACTGTGAGCAATCACATATCCTATGTCGGGGAACAGGAAAATCAGAATTGCAAAGCAGTGCTCTGAGAGCTGGCTGAATAAAGACTAGACGGCATCTACAACAACACAAGCAACTTGCTCAAGGAAAGAAAGCAATGTTTACCCTCCATTTTTATATACTTATGTCCTGTCACAATTAAAGACTGGGGAGATGGCAAGGCTGAAGCCCACATCCAACGTATGGCAGATGTAGTAAGATGGACTGGTGATTTGCTCTGATCATACCAAGTCCTGAGGGGGTAGGATGTCCCAGATTGGAGAAAAAGGCACATCATATCTCAAGGGATCTCAACTTGGGTATTTGGAGGATTTTGTGCTGATGTAAATCATTCCGGCAATGGACAGCTATTCTGCATTGGTTGGCACATTTCAAGAACTGTAGCATAGGGTGCAGAACTGCTGTGTGTGTTATTAATACATTCTATTGATTTTTTTATTTTCCTTGCTGCTCTCTACATGATAAATTCTCGACTAATCAAATAATTCACCTTCCATGCAGTTGGTATAAATGGCTGCGTGTTCAAGTGTATATTACGGATCTTATAAAGTACGTTTATAAAGTAAGCAATTTAGTTCAGGTATTTTTGATATTATTTTGAAGAGCATTGGAGTATTCCCACTATCGCAAAAATCATGCTGTCCTAAACTAATTTAAGTAAAAATGGATTTTCTGGTTACAAGTCATTTGCTGCTTGTGAGAACTTTTGGATACAAACTGCAGCTTTATTTATGTTTAAAAAAAGATACAGAGTGCTGAAATAACTCAAAAGGGTCAGGCAGCATCTCTGGTGAACATGGATAGATTACGTTCCTGGGTTGCGGCCCTTCTTACCTTGATTAAGAAATAACTAATTGCTCTTGTAATTACTCATGTCCTTCATGTCAGCTAGGTATAATATACTTCCAAATTCTTCATAAAACAAGGAAGATAACTGATTCCTGGGATGTCAGGACTTTCATCAGACTGATTCCTGGGATGTCAGGACTTTCATATGAAGAAAGACTGGATAGACTCGGCTTGTACTCGCTAGAATTTAGAAGATTGAGGGGGGATCTTATAGAAACTTACAAAATTCTTAAGGGGTTGGGCAGGCTAGATACAGGAAGATTGTTCCCTATGTTGGGGAAGTCCAGAACAAGGGGTCACAGTTTAAGGATAAGGGGAAAATCTTAGGATAGATGAGGAAAACATTTTTCACACAGAGTGGTGAATCTCTGGAATTCTCTGCCACAGAAGGTAGTTGAGGCCAGTTCATTGGCTATCTTTAAGAGGGAGTTAGATGTTGCCCTTGTGGCTAAAGGGATCAGGGGGTATGGAGAGAAGGCAGGTACAGGATACTGAGTTGGATGATCAGCCATGATCACATTGAATGGCGGTGTAGGCTCGAAGGGCCGAATGGCCTACTCCTGCACCTATTTTCTATGTTTCTATGTTTCTATAACTAAAGTAAGTCTGAGTATTAGTTCACTTTGCTCTGATTTGATTCTAGGTAATGTATAAGCAGACATCTGATTTGGGACAAAATAAGTATGGAACTGTAACTGACACACCAGAGTTGATACATGCTGCACATGTAAAAGACATTTACAGTCAGGTTGGTAATAATTTATATGAATTTTGTTTGAGAAATAAATTAGGAACCTGTAACAGGCTGTTTTACAAAACTATAAAACAATAATAGCAATTGGGGGGAACTGAATTTAAAGCAGAAGAATGTGAGTATTACACAATGTTGAAGTCAAACGCTGTAAAGTTATCATGATTCAGATGCACAGCTTTCATCATACTGAAATGGAAAAGATAATCTTTGATTATCACTCGATTATTCCACAGAAAAAATATAAAAGTGAAGCAGAAAATATGCTAAGTATGTGCACTATAACATCAGATTCTCCAGAAATGGAAAGAGTTAAGAAAAACCAAATAAATCTTAGCCCAGTAAGTATTTATTAGTTTTGGTTTCATTTATGTTTTATTAATATTTTGACTGCTATGGGTTTATGTGATGTACTGTTACAGTGCAAATACCTTGCATTGTATTCCATCAAGGCAGCTTTAGCATTTAATTAATTTTAATGTCAAAAAATTAAATCACTAATCAGAAGCAAGTATCAGAAAGAATAACAATGAAACTACCATATCATCATCAAAAGAAGGAAGTTTGGCCTGCTCTCCCAATTCATGCCACATCCGACGTCAGATTGCCGTGAATCTTTCTGTGCAATCCCAGAATTGACACCAGGTAATATCCACGTGTTACCAGGGAAATCCTGGCTTTCAATGGGAGACACAGTCCTGCAGGGGTTGAATGTTGACACAAGGAATTGCAGATGCTGGTTCACAAAAAAAAGACACAAAGTGCTGAAGTAACTCAGCAGCTCAGGCAGCATCCCTGGGGAACATCGATATGTGTGCTCCAGGTGCTGTCCATGTTCTCCAGGGATGCTGCCTGACACGCTGAGATACTCCAGCAATTTGTGTCTTTTTTTTTAACAAAGTAGGTTAGTTTTACTCCACTGTACTTGTGCTATCCCTTTTTCACATTGCCTTCTTCAGGTGTTATCTGGGAAATGTGGCTGCCTTGGTGGTGCCCTGACTTAGAGATTGATGCATGACATAATAGGTGCGCTATTGGGTAATTGTGTGCTGTACTTACAAGCATTCCAATCATGAGCCTGCCACTGCAAACATCAATTGTACCTGAGCATCAATGCATCAAGTACCAAAAACCGCTGTTGGACATATCTCCTCAAGTGCTCTGCAGCACACAAACAAACATGTAGCGTCTAAAATTAGGGCAGGGCCTGGGGAGTTAAAGGTGAGAGTGGGTCAGCAGTTGGAGGCATAATTAGATCTCTATTAGTGCATGTGTTGTAGCTGTTCTGCTCAGCTCATCAAACCATCAATGTACATGCTGCCGTTTTGTGCTCATTATCCTGTCTTCTAAAAATAATACCTAATTATTAAAGGTGCATTATAAAGGAGTGATCGGCGCAGGTACAGCAGTAAAAGAAACTCCAGAAATCAAACGTGTTAAAGAAAATCAGCAAAATATTAGTATGGTGAGTTGCCTTTCCCCTTTCACTTTTGCCCACGATCCTTCTCATGTTACATCCTTAATTTAACTAAAACATCTAGCTGCATGTGGGACCAACGTCATGCCCATTTGTGAATGGAGCTTATCAATATTTTAAAAATAATAGGTTAAATCTTGCTGGAAAATAAACCTGATTGAGTAAAATACACTTTTCAATTGAGTAGTCAAATCAGGGATTGAAAGATACGAGACACTATAAATTGTGTAATTCTAAATTGTGTTGCCATCACGTCAAGGTAACACAAACTGCATTTTGCCCCTGCCACCACATTATTTTTTAAAATGTTGCTTGGTAAACTTTAAATTAGTGCTGGGACTTAACATCATGTCAGTTGTTAATGTAACTGAAATAATTTATCTGATCCAGAAAAAGAACACACTGATCACGCTTTCTCTTGCATGGAGTGATTTATCATCAATGTTTAAAAAAAAAAAAAATGTTAGTATTTTCCTTTTTTTTTAATCTTTGGTCATGCCTTTCTTTGGCTACTGTATCTGAATTAAATTGTAAGTCACCCAACCCTTCTTTCCTTTCTGCCTTTTGTTTATCTTTCTTGGTCCTAAAATCTTATTGGTTTGGGTACATTGGCTGAATTACTGTTGAATCTGCCAATCATTTGTATTCCAGATGCTCTATTTACTTTGGCTGCACTGTTAATTAGCTTGCACTTCCAGCAAGTTACATCTCAAAAACATGCTGACAGGTGTAGGAGGAAATCTAACACATGTCACAAAATCTGGCCCATGATCTCATGCCTTTTGGGTATAACATCAGCAGACAACGCATGTTGTTCACAGGGAAGCCACTCTGCTCAAAATCAGTGCTATCAAACGTTTCATTATATATTCTACACGGGTTGCACCAGTTTGCTCTCACCTGATCTGAAGATTGTGACCATTTGAGACAAAGTGAAAGCATTAATTCCTTCTCTGTACCACAGAAAGGTTCTTATATATTCTTGTATTCCTATCCTTTTAAACATTAAAATATTTCACCAAGATCAGTGGACCAAGTTTATATTAACAAAACATGAATTGCATAAAAATAGATGGACAAAAGAATCTAAATAGCATGTTGGATGAATAAGGCATTTTAAGCAGGCATGGCAAATTATTTGTCCGGGAATCTTCATTCATTGAAGTTCTGTGTTTGCTTGTTAGGGTATCATCAGGCTGCCACTCAGTAAGCGCTTTGTTATAAGCCTGTCAAAATATTCTGTCATCCACAGCTGGATTCCTGTCTGAACACCAGACCGTAACCATGCATGTAAATGCCCAGGGAACTGCTGTTATCTGCCATGACAAGACCAGCCGCCATTGCTGGGAGCAGAGTGAGGGGAAAGAAGGCAAATTGGGAATAGGCTGTCAGATTGATATAATTGTCGCCCAATCATTCCACCAACACTTCAGAGTTTTGGAAATTGAATATTTTGGGGCATCTTGGACAGGGACATGGATAGAAAAGATTTAGAGGGATATGGGCCAAATGGGGGGGCAAATGGGACAAGCTTCGATGGGGCATCTGGCCGGCATGGACAAATTCAGACGAAGGACCCGTTTCCCTGCTGTATGACTCTATCTGATATTTTGCTGCTAGTACATCAAATTTGGGTAGTACGGAAGGTATTATCATCCACATTGTTTTTTCTTCAGATTGCAGTACTGGTAGCTTTGCAGGGAGGACTAGTCCATTGTGAGAGGAGAATATCATTTGCATTGTGTTATCTGACTGAGGATTGTGAGATTGAGGAGTAGGATCTGGTCCTTAGTAGGGTTGAGGAGCGGTAATGCCAATGGGCCTGCATGGGTTAATTCACCTGGGAAGGACAATCTGCATCTTCTGGGTTCACAAAACAAAGATTTTGCTTTGACTTGACACCAAATGCTAGGATTGAATGCATCATGCACAGTTAATCATCGTGACTTCAATGCCATAGTTGGGATCATGGATTAGTGTCTTATGTGGACCTGCTGCTGGTTAGCTGGCTGGCTGGTTGGAAATAGACCTGAAGAAATGTTGTCGCCAAGCTTTGCTCATCATTTTAGGTTCACTGCTTTAAAACTCAAATTCAACTCCTCTTTATAAATATGTGTAGTTCTATTGAGTGTTGATCCACACTATTTGAACGTTTATTTAAATTTACCATGGTGGGAAAATACATGCAGTACATTTTGAATTTGATTCTCCTTATTTCTTAGTCTAATTTCTGATATTCAGCACATTTCTTTTGGCTTACTGCTTCAAAGATGGATTCTCTTTGCCAAAGAAGTCGTGAGTTCACAGCATAGAAATATGCCCTTCGGTCCACATTGTACATGTTGGCTGACTTGCCTCTAGGCCTTCTGTGTCATGGTGGTTCAACTGCTCATCTCAATGCTCAGTCCAAGTACCTGCTTCCACCATTCCCCTTGCCAATCTGTTACAGATTTCAACTATCTGGGTGAAACATTTCTTCCTGAAATCTCCTTTGAACCTATGGCCTCAGGTAATAGTCAGCCCTGTTACTGGAAGAGTTTCTAATTAGCTACCCTTTCTATGCCCCTCGTAATTTGTATACCTTGCCCTTCTCTCCGGCCCTGGCAACATCCTGATGAATCACCTCTGAACCCTCTATAGTACTATTATCATTGGATACATTTGTCACAGCGACATTCACTGCCAGGTGACACCAGGTAATTGCGTGGAGAGGCACACAGCTATTTTAAGATAACTAATGTTCTTATTTCTGAGCAGACCTCTCTTTCCTGTATCAAGATATTTGTGTTTCAATTTAATCCTTCCATTACATTTTTAGGCCTATTTAAAAAAAACCCTGAAAATCCTTTTGTAGCAAAAAAGACAATGCAGAATCAGGGAATCATATTTAACAAAAGAAGTGATCTGAGCCATTGGCCCAGATTTTGATGTGGCACCTAACTGCACATTGTCTACACATCACACAGCCATCCCCGGTCGTTCCATCCTCTCCCTGTTTTATCAGGTAGAAGATACAGATACAGGAACAGCGTCTTCCCCTCCATTACCAGGCTTCTGCAGTCCTTCCATAAGGTAGTGTACTGTCTGATTTACCTCCACCCCATTGTGGACATTGGACTTTGTCCATGGAACCTTTGCTATAATGCTGAGAACTATATTCTATACTCTGTATATTTTCCTTTGCTCGACTTCTGTACTTGAGCTTGTTTTAATTGTATAATATCTGATTGGATTTGATAGCATGCAAAACACTGCATGCTTTTCACTGCACCTCTGTATATGTGATAATAATAAACCTATTTGATTCTCCTTTTTAAATAATTATGTAATACAGATCTGCAAGATTGGAGCATAATATACCTGGCCCATAATATTCCAGACTCGATTGCAAGGTCCTGAAAGATGGCAAAGCCCTGAATTATATTATTAGGTCATATGGGTATGCCAGAACAAATCCAGTGCATGATACAGCCCTTTTGAACGGAATAGACAAATACTTTTAAGAACCATCTTTAAACACCTGTAAATAGACACAGATTACTGCAAACAGAAATAATGAAATCATTAATCCCTAAACGTCCCCTATTCATGTCCTCCAGAGATCCTGCTGACTCACTGTGTTATTCCAGCACTTTGTGTTCTTACTAATCTCTATCTTCTCCTCGCTGTAAAACTCCATTGAAATCTCTGGGCTAGTGGATCCTGTGCCAAGATCCATGTAATATCCAGCAGCAGAGTGTACTGGCAGATTTCTGTTGTCACATCTAACAACAAGTTCAGAACTGTCACACATTCATGAGCATGCACCAAATTTCTGAACTTGCCAGCATCTGCAATGTGCAATTCTGGCAATTCCACAAGGAAATGGTGTAATTTAAAGCAATTCCTCTCTCCTCAGTAGCTCTCTGTATTTTTGCTTTCTAATGCAGAATATTTTAAAGATTTGTTAACATCGCACGTTTTTTAAATTCTTACATGCTTCAAAAAAGGAGCTAACTGATCAAATTTGTTTCTGAACATTAATATTGCTAAGTAGAGTCAAATAGATGTGACTTTTTCTTAAATACAATGAAAAATAACTTACATCATTTTTATTGTGTCTAGGTGAATTACAAAGATGAAATTGGTCAAGGAACAGCAGTTCCAGATCTTTATGATTTAGAACGTGTGAAAGGGAATCAGAAGAACATCAGCTTGGTTTGTTTATATAAGAGTTCATTGTCATAAGGGTGCTCTTTAAAATGCACATAACCTCTAGTTAATTCCTTAACATTTTCATCATCATGTATATAATATATATTTGTATTCAAGGTCCAATATAAAGAAAGGGTTGGCACAGGGACAGCAGTCCCTGTTACTCTTGAGATGGAGCGAGCCAAGAGAAATCAGTCAAATATCAGTTCGGCAAGTCTTTGCGCCCTTTTGCATGTCAACTTCTTTCTGTGATTATACTGATCATAGATATAACAATTGTCAGCTTTTTTCAGTTCAGCAGTGTTTGATATTAAGAAATCAATTGTAAAAAATGATCAGATAGTAAAAGTATTTTATTTAACTCTTGTTACATAGATCCTGCTTTGTCTGTCCTATGACATAGTGTGGGATGTGCAACTTGTATGATCTAACGCTGTTAATTTGGTCAGTAGGTGCTGTACAGTACTGGCCTGAAGGAAATGAAAGGCAGACCGGTTCAGCTTTTTGACACTCCAGAAGTGAGACGTGTTCGTGAAACACAAAATAATATCTCTATGGTAGAGTTAAACAGGTTTTCCAACAGCACCATGTAGAGCAAATGGCACTTTGACTCTGTTACTAACTGTGTTTGATAATTTACAATGAACCAGTAAACTAATGTAAATCACATACTAAATTCACACTGGTAAATGAACACTTGTGGCACAAATCTGTATGTTAAATGATGGATATGTATTCAAAATAATTTGTCTCAATAAAAATTTTAAATGAGAATCTACTTGCTTGTGTTTATTCTGTGGCACATACATTGCTTGTATAACATTCACATATCTGATCCACTGCACACAGCTCTGATCCACTGCACACAGCTTGAATGTTTTTATGACTGAAGGGATTTGATGCTAGGATGTATGGGCAGGGCACTATGTATGGCTGAGTAGTGGTATGTGTGACTGCATGGATGTTTTTGAGATAGGAGAATAGAATTCAAAAATAAATGTTAAGTTTTATTACTGTAATTTTGATAAGAAATGTTAAATGTCTTAACATTTGATAATGTTGATAATGCAAACAAAATGTGCAAATAACTATTTTCCATTAATTTTGTTGACAGATTAAATATCATGAAGATTTTGAAAAGGGAAAGGGAAAGGGTTTCACTTCTGTCTCCGATGACTTGGTAACAGAGCGAGCAAGGAAGAACACTCAGTTTATGAGTGATGCAATGTACAAAGGAGTGCAACCCCATGTGGTGGAGATGGAGAAAAACAGATCGGGCATCATGGGAGGTATTTTTGTTTCCTTAAAACTTTGATTGATTGATTGTCACATGTCCATGGTACAGTTAAATTCTTTGTTTTGCATTCAATACACAAGTATACAAGGAGTTGCCTCGTATTAGGCGCCAACAAAGTTACAAAAACTTACAAAATCTTCTGCCAAATTTTATTTTCATTAAAAACACAGATTCAATAGATAAACAAATAGATTGCAATATTGCAATATACTCTTCAAAAAGAGTATAAAAACATGGTATGTTATTTCAGTACAGGTCCTCCCAGGGTTCCATTCATTAGAACTGTCTGTAACCTGAACAGTTTGCAGATTGGAAATGCACAGTAAATCCAGTTCTCACATAGCAGAAGATGCCTGCAGCCCTGCAGCAGTCTGCAATCCCTTCCCGACAATCTCCTAAACGCTCACTCTTTTGTATAGGCTGTGCATTAATTGGGCGTTCGTAAGCTGGGTTGGACCTGTATCTGTAAATTATGATTTATGCCATCACTTTTTTTTAAAAACTCCATTCAGTTTTGCTCATGTGTTTTAAATGCTCATTTTGGTTGTAAAATTAGTCATCTTGCCCCTGTCTTTATTGCAGCTAACGTCTGAGAAACGTCATGTCTTGATTTTATAAAATATATTATAACTTCTTCTGGTTGTTACAAATGTTTGTGAGGACTCGTTGATAACTTTGTCATTAACTGCTGCAGGTGCTGTCTGGATATGGAGCAAAAGGATGCTAAACAGTAAATCTGGCAAAAGGGTGCCCATATTAAACTGACTTTCATAAAACAATTTTTTTTGATATTCACGTCCTTTTTGCTTTGATGAAATTATTATGTTTCATTATGAATACACTTTATCATGATTTTGACAAACTAATTTGGTTGTTGATTAAAATATTACATGGCATAAGTTAGTGCATATTTGATGTCTACCTCTGAATAATCCGTTTCATCCATCTGAGTGACATTTTTATTGTTTGGACTCTGCTGACTTGTCTTGTGACAGAATGTTTAAGAAAGAACTGCAGATGCTGGAAAAATCGAAGGTGGACAAAAATGTGTCTACCTGCCTTGTGACAGATGTGATTTAGTAGTACTACTCGTGTGCTGTTTGATTTTCCACTTTTTGCATTGTTATCAACACCTGAGTTGGATAGAAGTTGATCTTGTCTATCACCATCCAAACTTTGCTCCTGGCATCAATGAGATGATATAACCTCTTGTGACTGGCAATGCACAGGAACGTTTTTCAAACAATAAGAATTAATTTTTGATTATCTTTTATCACACCTTGTCCACAGTGAATTCAGTAAAATAAATATTCTTCATTGATTTGTCTCATAATTCTGTCTTGTTTTCCAAAAGCATTATCCAAAAGCAGTCTCTATTCACACGATGAAAGCAATTCTCATAGGTGTTAGTTCTGTTTAGAAATATTTGCAAATTGCAGCAAAATATAGGGTTAAAAAAAGGGATCTGGAAACTTCAATGTGTGCTCTTTGAGAGGAAACCGTGGGCAAATATGGCAAAGCTTCATACCAACACAAAGGAAGACTAATAAAAATGTATATATTTTTAATTAACTGAGTTGCAGAACTGCAAATGTAAAGGATTTGCAATCAATAAATACTGTTGCAAATCATAGCACAACTTCTATTTTTAGCTTTTAGAAACATCTTTTTCCTATTATATTGTTTTTTGAAAGGGTAATATTCTAGGTTTAAATCATATCTTTGATAAAACAAATAAAAAATAATATTTGTTCATGTTGATATAATTTATTTATTTGATGTTACTGATTTAGAAAAAAACATTGAATGATTTCAGATTTCAATTAAATAATAACATATAAACATACCTGGAATTAGAAGCTTGTATTTTACAAATTATCTGCTCTTGTATGGGTAAGAAAAAATAATGCTTCTATTAATAACTTAAAATAAATTATCAATAAACATACAAGAGTTAGAGCTATAGAAATGTATAGCATGGAAACAGGCCCTTCAACCCAACCTGTTCATGCCAAACATGTTGCCGTTCTGGGCATAGACACACGAGCTAGAAGGGTCTCAGATCCTTTTTTCCTGCATTCCAACCACTATTTTGACAGAAACTAATTAGATTGACAGACATGGCTCCATTTTAGACTGAAAAGTTCTGGAGGTTTTAAAAGCTGAACTGGGAAAGGAATTTACAGTTGCAGTGGTGGACTGGGTCTAAAAATATTGGTTGCCAGGGGACAAAGGGGGCCCAACCACAACTACAATGCTATCATTTAACAGGGGCCCACTTGCCATCACTTGCTATCACTTCATCAGCGGCCCACTTGCCATCGGGCAAGCTGACACCCTGGCCAGTCCGCCACTGTACAGTTGCATAACCTGGAGTTAGGGTCTGATTCCTGATTTTCCTGATGAAGTGGAGAAAGAGTTGGGGGATAGGGCCAGTGTACCTTTGGAACAAGGACTGTTTGATGTAAACAACAAAAAGGCAGGCATAGTTGGGGTCTGTGTGAGTGCCCACAGCTACACCTATAACTTGAAGAAATTGAGAGGAGTCAAAAGAGAAGTTGTTGAGGGCAAGGACAGGTTCTACCAGATGTAGGTGAGTGTTATTAGAGGAAAACTGATTGGGTCTCGGTTCAAGAAGAACTGGAGGGACTTGAGACCTTACTGGTGGGGGAATTTGCATCCAAAACATAATTCTCGATATTTCCGCCACCTTCAACTTGATCCCACCACCAGTCACATTTTCCCATTCCTACCCCTTTCCACCTTCTACAGAGACCACTCCCTCCACAATTAATTTGTTCACTCATCCCTTCCCACCCATTCCACCCCCTCCCCATATAACTCTTCATTCACGCAAACGCATATAACTCCTCCCTCACATCCATCAGTCCTTTCTTCAGCCTCGACCCGAAACGCCCCCCATTCCTTCTCTCCAGAGATGCTGCCTGTCCCGCTGAGTTACTCCAGCAGTTTGTGTCTATCTTTGGTTTAAATCAGCATCTGCACTTCCTAAACGAAAGGAAGTTACCGGGTAAGAGGACAACATTTTGGCAGATGGTGTCCAACGTACAGATATATAAGTTATCTACTTTGGCAGAAAGGCTAGAAAAGAAGAATATTACGTGATGGCTCAGCTTGTGGAGTTGTTGCCACATAACAGTAGAAACCAAGGTTTGATGCTGACTACAGAGTTCACACATTCTCCCTGTGAATGTGTGGGTTTCCTCCTCATGCTCCGGTTTCCTCCCACATCCCAAAGATGTGTGGATTTGTGTTAATTGGTCTCTAAATTGCCTCTAGTGTGCAGGGAGTGGTTGCAAGAGTGGGATAATATTGAAATAGTGTGAACGGGTGATCGATGGCCGGCATTGACTCGGTGGGCCGAAGGGCCTGTTTACGTGCTTTCAATCAATTAAATCAATCAATACGACATTCCTAAAGTCAGACAGGTATAACCATATAACAATTACAGCACGGAAACAGGCCATCTCGGCCCTACAAGTCCGTGCCGGTATGCAAGGTATGCAGCATGGAAGTTGGCCTTTTAGCTCTACAAGTAAATACCGACCAAGGAAACCAAAGATCTCGGAGAAAACCCACGAGGTCACGGGGAGGATGTACAACTCCATAAAGACAGCACCCATTGTCAGGATTGATCCCAGGTCCCTGGCGCTGTAATTTAGCACGTTTGGGACCCTGTGGGAAGGTGGGAATGTGGGAACGTTTTACTCCGGGGTGGGAGGATGGTTAGATTCTAAAGCCAGAAAACACATGGTCAGAAATGGGGATTTTGCATTTAATTTGGAGATAAAGAAGAGTTTATTTCAAAATAAGATTATGAATTAATGGAATTCTTAGCGAGAGATCTTTGCACACTGAATCATGATCAGAAATGAACAGATTTTGGACAAAAGGGGCTCAGGTATTCAGGCAGGAAAGTGGAAATCTGATTTGCCAAGATATTAATCAATGTTGCAATAGTCTGAAAGATTCATTTGGTCTTTCCTCCTGCTCCATCTCGTTGGGTTTTTAAGCTCCTAACTGACTTTGATGTGTTTTGTTAGGAAGGGAAGTTGTGGACCTTAACCAGACGTGTGGCAAATATGTGATTTCAGACCAACAGCCATATGATGCCAGGGCCAGGGATGTGTCTGAACGTGTCCAAGAAATCCTGAAATGGGAGGGAGAGGAGCCTGAAGTTGTGGTACATATAGGTACCAATGACATAGGTAAAAAAAGAGAAGTGGTCCTGAAAGAAGAATTTAGGGAGTTAGGTAGAGAGTTAAGGAGAAGGACTGCAAAGGTAACAATCTCAGGATTACTGCCTGTGCCACGCGACAGTGAGAGTAGGAATGGAGCGAGGTGGAGGATAAATGAGTGGATGAGGGGCTGGTGCAATGGGTATGGATTCAAGTTTCTGGATCATTGGGACCTCTTTTGGGGAAGGTGCGACCTGTACAGAAAGGACGGGTTGCACTTGAACTCGAGGGGGACCAATATCCTGGCGGGGAGATTTGCAAAGGCTACTGGGGAGACTTTAAACTAGTATGGTTGGGGGGAGGGACTCAAATTGGGAATGCTAGCAGTCAGTGTGTGAGGCAGTAGGCAGAGAATGGTAGCACTCTGACCCAAAATGTAGGGGAGAGAGAAGAAAAAGACAATAGACAGAGAATAAGAGAGGGTGGGTTTCTTAAATGTGTATATTTTAATGCTAGGAGCATTGTAAGAAAGGTGGATGAACTTAGAGCCTGGATTGACACCTGGAAGTATGATAGAATAGAATAGTTTCTTTATTGTCATTGTAACATGAACCATGAACCATGATGTTGTGGCGATCAGTGAAACATGGTTGCAGGAGGGCTGTGATTGGAAACTAAATATTCCAGGATTTCGTTGCTTCAGCTGTGATAGAATTGGAGGGGCAAGAGGTCGAGGTGTTGCATTGCTTATCAGGGAAGATATTACAGCAGTGCTTTGGCAGGATAGATTAGAGGGCTCGTCTAGGGAGGCTATTTGGGTGGAACTGAGAAATGGGAATGGGGTAGCAACACTTATAGGGGTGTATTATAGACCGCCAAATGGGGAGCGAGAATTGGAAGAGCAAATATGTAAGGAGATTGCAGATATTAGTAGTAAGCACAAGGTAGTGATTGTGGGAGATTTCAATTTTCCACACATAGACTGGGAAACACATTCTGTAAATGGGCTGGATGGGTTGGAGTTTGTAAAATGTGTGCAGGATAGTTTTTTGCAGCAATACATAGAAGTACCTACTAAAGAAGGGGCGGTGCTGGACCTCCTGTTAGGAAATGAGACGGGTCAGGTGGCAGAGGTATGCGTTGGGGAACAGTTCGGGACCAGTGATCACAATACCATTAGTTTCAATATAATTATGGAGAGGGTCAGAACTGGACCTAGGGTTGAGATTTTTGATTGGAGAAAGGCTAACTTTGATGAGATGCGAAAGGATTTAAAAGGAGTAAATTGGGACAGTTTGTTTTATGGGAAAGATGTGGAAGAGAAATGGAGGACATTTAAAGGTGAAATTTTAAGCATACAGATTCTTTATGTTCCTGTTCGGTTGAAAGGAAACAGTAAAAAGTGGAAAGAGCCATGGTTTTCAAGGGAAATTGGACATCTTGTTCGGAAAAAGAGGGAGATCTACAATAATTATAGGCAGCATGAAGTAAATGACGTGCTTGAGGAGTATAAGGAATGTAAAAAGAATCTTAAGAAATAAATTAGAAAAGCTAAAAGAAGACATGAGGTTGCTTTAGCAAGTAAGGTGAAAGTAAATCCAAAGGGTTTCTACAGCTATATTAATAGCAAAAGGATAACGAGGGATAAAATTGGTCCATTGGAGAGACGGAGTGGACAGCTATCTGCAGAGCCAAAAGAGATGGGGAAGATATTGAACAATTTATTTTCTTTGGTATTCACCAAGGAGAAGGATATTGAATTATGTGAGGTAAGGGAAACTAGTAGAGTAGCTATGGATACTATGAGTTTCAAAGTAAAAGAAGTACTGACACTTTTGAGAAATATAAAAGTGGATAAGTCTCCAGGTCTGGACAGGATATTCCCTAGGACATTGAGGGAAGTTAGTGTAGAAATAGCAGGGGCTATGACAGAAATATTTCAAATGTCATTAAAAACGGGAATAGTGCCGGAGGATTGGCGTACTGCGCATGTTGTTCCATTGTTTAAAAAGGGGTCTAAGAGTAAACCTAGCAATTATAGACCAGTTAGTTTGACGTCAGTGGTGGGCAAATTAATGGAAAGGATACTTAGAGATAATATATATAAGCATCTGGATAAACAGGGTCTGATTAGGAACAGTCAACATGGATTTGTGCCTGGAAGGTCATGTTTGACTAATCTTCTTGAATTTTTTGAAGAGGTTACTCGGGAAATTGCTGAGGGTAAAGCAATGGATGTTGTATATATGGACTTCAGTAAGGCCTTTGACAAGGTTCCTCATGGAAGGTTGGTTAAGAAGGTTCAATGGTTGGGTATTAATGGTGGAGTAGCAAGATGGATTCAACAGTGGCTGAATGGGAGATGCCAGAGAGTAATGGTGGATGGTTGTTTGTCAGGTTGGAGGCCAGTGACTAGTGGGGTGCCACAGGGATCTGTGTTGGGTCCACTGTTGTTTGTCATGTACATCAATGATCTGGATGATGGTGTGGTAAATTGGATTAGTAAGTATGCAGATGATACTAAGATAGGTGGGGTTGTGGATAATGAAGTAGATTTTCAAAGTCTACAGAGAGATTTATGCCAATTGGAAGAGTGGGCTGAAAGATGGCAGATGGAGTTTAATGCTGATAAGTGCGAGGTGCTGCATCTTGGCAGGACTAATCAAAATTGGACGTACATGGTAAATGGTAGGGAATTGAAGAATGCAGGTGAACAGAGGGATCTGGGAATAACTGTGCACAGTTCCCTGAAAGTGGAATCTCATGTAGATAGGGTGGTAAAGAAAGCTTTTGGTGTGCTGGCCTTTATAAATCAGAGCATTGAGTATAGAAGTTGGGATGTAATGTTAAAATTGTACAAGGCATTGGTGAGGCCAATTCTGGAGTATGGTGTACAATTTTGGTCGCCTAATTATAGGAAGGATGTCAACAAAATAGAGAGAGTACAGAGGAGATTTACTAGAATGTTGCCTGGGTTTCAGCAACTAAGTTACAGAGAAAGGTTGAACAAGTTAGGGCTTTATTCTTTGGAGCGCAGAAGGTTAAGGGGGGACTTGATAGAGGTCTTTAAAATGATTCAGATTCAGATTCAGAAAACTTTATTGTCTGTCGCAACAGAAAATCCTCTTTGACGTGGCTCCACATACAAACATACGGGAGCAGCGCGCCGCGAGTCGCTCACTGAGTAGCGCCCCGCCCCTTGGGTTGTCAGCAGCGATACAATAATAAAGAACACACAAAATGTAACACAAACATCCACCACAGGATTCATCACTGTGGTGGAAGGCACACAATTTGGCCAGTCCTCCTCCACTTCCCCCCCGTGGACCGGACCAGAGTCCAGAGTCAGTCCAGGATCGGCTCTTCCTCACCGGAGACCGCGGCTTTAAGTTGTTGTAGGCCGCAGGCCGGCAATCAAGATTTAAAGTCCCCGCCACAGCCAGAATATTTTTCATATTTTTATGATACTGCCTGTAAGGGAAATTCATTTTGTTGTCTCTAATTGAGACAATGACAATAAATTGAATACAATACAATACAATACAAAAAGCACCGTAGACTGCAGGGCCGGCGGTCGAAGCTCCCCTCCAGGGGTGATGGTAAGTCCATGCCGGCCCCGCGGTAGAAGTTGGCCGCGGGCCGGCAGTGATGGCTTCTTCTTCCCCCGGGTCCCCCACGAGGGATCCCAGGCTGTAGACGCCGCACCAGCTGGAGCTGTGCAGACCGCGCGCAGCTTCAGGCTGCAACTTCAGGCTGCCGGCTGCCCCGGGCCAGCGAGACGGAGCGCTCCCCTCCGGCGAGCCCCAGCGAGGGCTCACCCGCTCCACGCCGAGAGTCCACGCTGCGCCCGCCGCTGAAGCCCCGGGCGCGTCTCCGGGAAAGGCCGTGCCGATCCTTGATGTTAGGCCACGGGGATTAGGCCATGGAAAAAGTCGCCTCTCCATGGAGGAGGCGACCGAAACGGTTTCCCCCTTACCCCCCCACACCACCCCCCACACAAAACACACGAAGGAACATTAAATACATACTTTAAAACAAACTAAAAAATAAAAAAAAGTTGAAAAAAACTGACGCGCTGCTGACATGGCTGCTGCCAGAACAGCGCCCCCGATGAGAGGGATAGAGAGAGTTGACGTGGATAAGCTTTTCCCACTGAGAGTATGGAAGATTCAAACAAGAGAACATGACTTGAGAATTAAGGGACAGAAGTTTAGGGGTAACATGAGGGGGAACTTCTTTACTCAGAGAGTGGTGGCTGTGTGGAATGAGCTTCCAGTGAAGGTGGTGGAGGCAGGTTCTTTTTTTATCATTTCAAAATAAATTGGATAGTTATATGGACGGGAAAGGAATGGAGGGTTATGGTCTGAGCGCAGGTATATGGGACTAGGGGAGAATACGTGTTCGGCACGAACTAGAAGCGTCGAGATGGCCTGTTTCCGTGCTGTAATTGTTATATGGTTATTATATGGTTATATGATAGATTCTTAAGCCCTTGTCCCACTTACGTGTCCTTGGCACGCTAATTACGTGACCATTCGCCCGCACAGCCATCTGGAGCGTGTGACGTCATTTGAAGGTAGACACAAAATGCTGGAGTAACTCAGCGGCACCGGCAGCATCTCTGGAGAGAAGGAATGGATGATGTTTCGTGTTGAGACTCTTCTTCAGTCTGAACGAAGGGTCTTGACCCGAAACGTCACCCATTGCTTCTCTCCAGAGATGCTGCCTGTCCCGCTGAGTTACTCCAGCTTTTTGTGTCTACAATTTTCTTGGCCCCGCTCTGGGAGTAGAAGTGGGGGCGGATCCGGACTGCAACAGCTGTGAGCCCCAGGCCGAGGCCGGCGATCATTTGCCTGCTTCTGCTGTTGTTGAAGGTGAGACGTTGTGTCGCGCCAGGGTCTTGGGCCTGTCCCACTTTGGCCGTCAGTTACGCGACATGCCGTTGGCGCGCGAAGATTTTGTTCACTCCAAAAATTTCGGAGCCCCGCGCGATGTGGCTCACAACTACATACCCCTCCGCACTTCTCTGTGGGACCGGCCCCGCATGGCCACAAGATGCCCGTGCGCCTCAACACGACCACGAGGTTGCGTAATTTGCGTTCCAAGGACACATAAGTGAGACAGGCCCTTTAATAGTCCTACAAAATAGCCTAATGAGTCACATTGACTTGGATTGTGCAATAAATGCTGCTTTCCCAAATGTGCCTACAATCCATGAATGTTAATGAAGTTTTCCCACCTGCCTCCCAACTTCAACTGGAGATGGCAATCTATGGATAATATTTTGTTATAGTAAAATAACAAAGGCATAACTCAATTGCCATATATTGAACTTTAGGAAAACTGTTGAAAAGGTTAAAAAGGTTAAAAGGCTGTGGAGGGTGTAGGTCCCGACCACGGGGGAAAATGGAGGAGGACTGGCCAAGCTCTGTGCCTTCCACCACAGTGATGAATGCTGTGGTGGATGTTTGTGTAAATTTTTTTAATGTGGTTGTGTTCTTTATTATTGTACCGCTGCTGGCAACCCAAATACCACCGACCTTGGTTGTGTGGCAAATAAATTATATTATATCAATTAGACAATGTTTTAGAAACCTGCTTTAAACCACTGTAGTTCAGGCTTTGCTATCGAGGCTTTTACATGTCTCCTATCCTTTCCTTTTCTGCTAAAAGAATTTAAAGTATGGCGTACTGATCCTGGTTCCATCTTTGACTTTGATCCTCTTGAAGACAACATTCAATCCAGAAGTCTACACTTGCTCTCTGGTATAAATCCTACATGCTTTTAAGTTTTATTTCCCAGTTTATTTGCTTTTATTTAATAATGCAAATTGAAGTGAATTTGTTGTTATATATTTTATTTAAATAAAATTAAATGTATTTAAATTCCATTAAATTCAGATGGTGGATCAATTATAAATTTTAGACAAAGTTAAAATTCAGTTCGGAAGCAGTTGGGCAGAACTGTGCTGATGTAGACATTGGGACCAAAACATCCCATCTCAACATAGTGCGTTGACTTATAATTGTTTTTGATTTTAAGTTGAACTATAGAAAGAGGGGAAAAAAAATCTTGAACCAAACTTCGGCAGCATACTTTGTAAATTGGAGTTGGTGCCGCAGTGCCCAATCTGGGCCATATGTGGTGGGATAATTTTGCTGAATTTCCACACCAACCTCCTGGATGGTGTCTCAAAGCTCAAACAACACTGTATTAAGGCCCTGACTCTAGAACACATAAATCAACAATTAAATTAGACTAAACTAAAATTTTAAAACATCACTTTCCTCATTCACCAGGTTGGAAATCTGATTGAAATCAGTGTAGTTTCTAATCCTCCTCTAGTTCTGTCCTGGCATTAGATCAGAGAATAAATTCAGCAGTGAATCAGCAGTGATGCTGTGTAGTGACAGATGTAGTGGCTTCTATCACTCAACCCTGCAGCATGTTTAAGTCTGGAACATGTTTGCATCAGCAAGGAGCAAGGTTCCCTTTGAAATCTTTAACCACACAATTTAGTGCAAAGAGTTTAGTCTCTCCAAACAAGTCAAATATCTTGTTGAATGTACTGTACATCTGAATATAGTGGAATTAAATTATTTGTGTTATTCAACTGGCTGTTATACTTTTTATATGAAAATAAAATTATGAAAGGTAATCCTAAGTGAATGGTTTACAAATAAATAAAAACTAGGGCTAGCCGAAGCAGCATAACTTTAATGTGCACATTTTCTCAAATAATAAATCTGTAAGTTGCCTTTCACCAAGCATTGTAGCAATGGATGATACTCCTCCCAATACAATAATCAAACTCTAATATATGTACTTTTGATAACAGGGGTCACATGCTAAATGACAAATTAGAGGGAATGTAAATCTTCATAAATTGATGGGTTTGGGTTGAGATAAATCTTTCAAATTTGTGATCAGCCTACTTTGAACCAACTTAAGATGGGATGACGGACAGGTGGCCAAAGCACTTCCATGGTTCAAGGTTGTTCATTCAAATATTGTAATGAAGATTTGCTCACTCTTTTAAATTTAACCCTTTCCTGCCATCATAGGTGGATGAGTACCATGATTTAAAGTTCCATTTATTTTAATTTGCCAGGTAATGTAACTAACCTCCTTTAATTTGCACATCCATTTCCACAAGCTGCAGATCCCTCTTTCTCCCAACTGCAATCTTCTACAACCCACCCATGCCATCCCCCATTCCTGTTGACCTGCCCAATCCCTCCCATCTTTAGCTTTCCTACTTCAGACTTACAGACATAGGGGCATGCAACGCAGATACAGGCTCTTCAGTCCAACTTGTCCATGCTGACCAAGATGCCCCATCTACACTAGTCTCACCTGCCTGTGTTTGGTCCAGGCAACTGGTACCCGTGTAGATCATTGGTCCCAACCAAAGTATTATTATGGCTTTCCCAAATGCTACGACAACATTACCACCATCCCTCTGCTTCAAAGTAAGTACTGAAACTAGTATCTCCATTCCAAAAAGGTGTATGTGCTTACATCAATAATAGGTAGTTCCACTACATTTTTGAAACAAGGAATTCATAAGATGTGTTGTATACACTCTACTGCCCAGAAAATTTTTTTTGTTTGTTTTTCTTTCTCGCTGATGTGAAATGCTGAAATGAAATCAATTTCAGTAAATTCATTTAGTTACATTTCATCCACCAAAACCCACTCTGCACTCATGCCACCATCAGAATCCTGAATCTGATGTCCTTTCAAACTGCAATGATTGTTGGTATCCTGTTGCTACAATCATTAAGATACATACTTCAGAATATCAAGTCACATTTATATATATAAGCACATTTAAAAAACAACTCTCGTTGGCCAAAGTGCTTTACATTTGTTATAAGAATAGTATAAACAAACAAACTACATACATATATACATATAGCCCTCGCTCAGTGGACGTCAGGAAAGGCTTAGGAGTATAGATAAGTTTTTAGTCTTGACTTAAAGGAGTCGATGGAGGGGGCAGTTCTGATGGGAAGGGGGATGCTGTTCCAGTCTAGGAGCTGCAACCGCAAAGGCGCGGTCGCCCCTAAGCTTATGCCTAGACCGCGGGATATTCAGCAGCCCCAAGTCGGCCGATCTGAGGGACCTGGAGGTGGAGTGGTGGGTGAGAAGACTTTTAATGTAGGAGGGGGCAAGCCCATTGTGGGCTTTGTAGACATAGAGGAGGGTCTTGAAATGTATACGGAACCGCACAGGGAGCCAGTGGAGAGAGGCCAGGATCGGGGTGATGTGGTCCCTTTTTCGGGTGCCCATCAGGAGTCTCGCTGCGGCGTATAGTAAGGTATAGTAACTTTTTCTTGATTTCTACTGTATATCAGGGAAACGGTGTTTTCCATTTTCACACACTATTTTTCATTGCAGTAGGTAGTGAGTGGTATTGATTAGATACTTAATCTGGATTCATAATTTGCACATACCTAGGCTCCACACTGAATCTGTTAGAGACACATCAGAAACTAATCACAATGCACAGCACTGTGTACCCTGCCATGACTTAATGTTGGTTTGAGATCCTATTGTGCATGAATAGGAGTCATTGCAACTTACTGTCTGAACAATTGACTGCAGCTTCATGAGGTGTGTCATTCTATTTACAAAAGAGTAGGTACTGGCATTGTGAGCTAGCAACTCTTTATGGCTGAGAAATTGAATTCCAAGTAGCCATCTAGATCTGAAGTTGAAGTTGAAAGACTGCAGTGGCCAGTTTTGTTATGGGGCTGGAAAGTACTATTGCTGCTAGAAGATAGAGTCAGAATCTTCTGACAGAATATTTATAAATTTACTACAGATGAATTACATAGAAAATAGGTGCAGGAGTAGGCCATTCGGCGCTTCGAGCCGGCACCTGTATTTATAAATACATTCCTGTACTTACATTGATAAATAAATTCCTGCATTGGTGGTAAAGTAAAGTTGCTTGGTTTTTGAGAAGCACGGAGAATAATTTTATATTATTCTTACCAATTTGTCATTTGGCATACAATCCTTCAAACGTCATGTGACCTATGTTATCAAAAACACAAGAAAATATATATTTGAAATGTTGTAGAAAATTGTATTTAATACCTATTTGGTGTAGTTTAAAACAACTTGATTCTTTTTATATTATTTTGTGTACTTCAGCTTCCCTTTCTATGCTTTTCTCTTCTTGCTGTAGAAAAGGCAAAACGTTATAGTAAACAGTCTCAGTCCACAGGTGTGGGTAGTATAAGTGCTGGAGATGAAAGGTCAGTGATGACAGAGGTTAATCCAACCTTCTCCAGCTACAGTGAAAATACCCTGGAAGTATCCGACGAAGGAGGTACATAGCTGCAATTTCAGTACTAACTCTGCACATCATTGCATGCAAAGCACCTAGATATACAGTACACTGTTATTAAAGTATTGCATTATTATGCATTTAGCCTAATTTGAGTAAATGTCTGGATTGGATTAAGTAGTTCTGACTGAAGCTCATTGAATTGAAATTTTAGTTTGATTTAGTTTAGTACAGATGCTGCCACTTCTGTTAAATATTTACAGCGCATTATATTTTAATTTTGATTAGGCAGACTTTCCACACTCAGATTTTGCTTTCCTTTGACTTCAATGGGAAGTAAAACAGGGGAAGTTCGCCTGACTTCATCACTTGCTCACTGGGCAGGTTTGGTTGAAGTTACACTGAATCAGTCAGTTCTTATTTTGTGCACAGTAGTCACGCTTTTTTAACTAACATAATGAGTAACAACCTGTTGTGTAGTAATATCAAAGTTTTTAGTATTGATTTTGATCTTTGCATTCTCAAATTACTCATGAAGTATCTGTCTGCCAATTGGGAACATGTGTGGAATAAGGCTAAGAAAAAAACATGTATGAATGGTTCCAAGAATGTGGGTGGAGATGGGAAATAAATGCTGACCTTGCATTACCTCTGGCTATGTGCTTGATGTTGTCATTTCGCTATTTAGCATTTTTTAAGGCTTTGTTAACCTTTCTGAATCAAGATTCACACAAGTCATACAGTTTAACTAAGCACTTGCAACATAAAGTTGTTTGTGCTTTTCATCAATTTTTTGCATTTTGTAACAAATTAGAGCTGCTAAAGGATTAAAGTTTTGGACAAAGTGGTACAAGACTTAAACACTAGTGTGATCTGAAAGCTGCTGATTAACCAGTCACAGTGTAAAATCTAATTCAGAACGGCCAATACTGTTAAATTAGAAGCAGGAATAACAATGAAATGGAAATAAATGAAAGGGAAATTATCTCCGCGTTTGGACAACTTGATATACACTTATAAAAGCACCTGGGATTTTGAACAGGAAAAGGGGAACTAGCACCATTTGGAATGTATCTAAATAGTTGTTTTTCTCCCCCCCTTTTATTCTCAAATTGAATTGGCAAAGAAAAATAATTAAATACAGCTTACCTTGTAGCAAGCCTATGTGTCAAACAAGGCAAGTTTATCTGCAGAATTGCTGTGCTATGCATAGAAAAGTAAGAAAAAAATATTTGTTCTGGTACAGCATCATGCATTAACTATAAAAAATGGGTTTTGTAGCAGCTCCGTATTTTTTGGTAAATATTTTTCTCTCTGCGCCTTGTTCCGTGTTTATCTCTCACCCCTTCCCCTACCTCCCTCCCTTCCCTCCCCCTTCTCTCCCCCCTCTCTCCCTTCCCCCCCTCTCTCCCTTCCCCCCATCTCTCTCCCCCCCTCTCTCTTTCTCCCCCTCTCTCTTTCTCCCCCTCTCTCTTTCTCCCCCTCTCTCTTTCTCCCCCTCTCTCTTTCTCCCCCTCTCTCTTTCTCCCCCTCTCTCTTTCTCCCCCTCTCTCTTTCTCCCCCTCTCTCTTTCTCCCCCTCTCTCTTTCTCCCCCTCTCTCTTTCTCCCCCTCTCTCTTTCTCCCCCTCTCTCTTTCTCTCCTCTCCTCTCTCTTTCTCCCCCCTCTCCTTCTCCCCCTCTCTCTTTCTCCCCCTCTCTCTTTCTCCCCCTCTCTCTTTCTCCCCCTCTCTCTTTCTCCTCCTCTCTCTTTCTCCCCCTCTCTCTTTCTCCCCCTCTCTCTTTCTCCCTCTCTCACTTTCTCCCCCCTCTCTCTTTCTCCCCCTCTCACTTTCTCCCCCCTCTCTCCCCCCCCCTCATTCTCCCCCCCCCTCTCCATCTCCCCCCTCCCCTAGGGGTCTATATACCACAGAATTCATTATGCTACTACCATCAGCAGTTGTATCATCAATGAAGATAAGTGAGCCAGTACCTTCAGCAGCCATACATGCCCAGGCCATAACACCCCCACCACCGTGTTTCACAGATGAGGTGGTATGCTTTGGATCTTGGGCAGTTCATTCTCTCCTCCATACTTTGCTCTTGCCATTGCTCTGATATAAGTAAATTTTCGTCTCATCTATCCACAAGACCTTTTTCCAGAACTGTGGTTGCTCTTTTAAGTACTTCTTGGCAAACTGTAACCTGGCCATCCTATTTTTGCGGCTAACCAGTGGTTTGCATCTTGCAGTGTAGCCTCTGTATTTCTGATCATCTGCGGACAATGGCCATTGACAAATCCACTCCTGACTCCTGAAGAGTGTTTCTGATCTGTCGGACAGGTGTTTGGGAATTTTTTTTAAAGTTAAGAGAGAACTCCTCTGTCATCAGATGTGGAGGTCTTCCTTGGCCTGCTATTTCCTTTGAGATTAGTAAGCTCACCAGTGCTCTCTTTCTTGTTAATGATGTTCCAAACAGTTGATTTTGGCAAGCCTAACATTTGGCTGATGTCTCCAATAGTTTTATTCTTGTTTCTCAGTCACACAATGGCTTCTTTCATTGGGACAACTTTGATCCTCATGTTGATAAACAGTAATAAAGTTTCCAAAGGTGATGGACAGACTGGAGGAAAGGCTAGGTGCTGAGAGCGCTCGCATACCTGCATTAAGGAGGCATTTAAACACACCTGAGCAATTACAAACACCGGTGAAGCCATGTGTCCCAAACATTATCGTGCCCTGAAATGGGTGGACTATGTATAAACACAGCTGTAATTTCTACATGGTGAAACCAAAATGTATAAAAATACCCATTAATAAAATCTGACAATATGCACTTTAACCACATGTGAATTTTTCTATTACAAATCTCAAATTGTGGAGTACAGTGGCGAATAAACAAATGATAGGTCTTTGTCATTCAAAAAATGGTACATTCTTGAGTGGCCAAGTCAATCACCCGATCTGAACCCAATTGAGCATGTCTTTTATATGTTGGAGAGAACACTGAAGGGGACTAGCCCCCAAAACAAACATAAGCTAAAGATGGCTGCAATACTGGCCTGGCAGAGCATCATCAGAGAAGACACCCAGCAACTGGTGATGTCCATGAATCACAGATTTCAAGCAGTCATTGCATGCAAAGGATATGAAACAAAATACTAAATATGACGACTTTCATTTACATGACATTGCTCTGTCCCAAACATATGGTGCCCTGTAATAGGGGAACTAAGTATAAACACTGCTGTAATTTCTACATGGTGAAACCAAACTGTGTAAAAATGGCCTTTGTTAAAATCTGACAATGTGCACTTTAACCACATGTGATTTTTTTCTATTACAAATCTAAAATTGTGGAGTACAGAGGCAAATAAACAAATGATAGGTCTTTGTCCGAAAGATTATGGAGGGCACTGTACTCCTCTATAATGTCACCCCCTCAGCCTTCTATGGACCAGAGAAAAAAGACCATTTTTTTCCAACCTCTCCTTATAACTCAAACGCTTCCGACAACATCTGTTATATATGTGTAGGATGGAACTGCAGATGCTGGTTTATACCGAAGATAGACACAAAATGCTGGAATAACTCAGTGGGCCAAGCAGCATCCCTGCAGAAGACTGAAGAAGGCTACCGACCCAAAATATCATCTATTCGTTTTCTCCAGAGATGCTGGCTGACCCGCTGAGTTACTCCAGCATTTTGGGTCTAACATCTGTTATATACATTGTTATAAACATTTAAGAATAGACAACACATTATCAAATAAAGGCTCTTGTTTATTGGATGAATCTTTGATATTTGATATTGATATGCACATTGTAAATTACCATTTATTTTTACTTTCTGATTTAGAGTGTCTAGAATTTTTTGGTAATATCAATTCAAAACATTAATAATGATCTGATTTCTTACAATACCATGTTTTGTTATTTGTCTGCTTACATAATTTGAG
Organism: Amblyraja radiata; assembly: GCF_010909765.2. NCBI lineage: Eukaryota > Metazoa > Chordata > Chondrichthyes > Rajiformes > Rajidae > Amblyraja > Amblyraja radiata. The sequence goes on along the minus strand of NC_045957.1, from coordinate 127,923,158 downwards.
TGATTACTTCCTCCATGCAATTAATGAATAGTGGTGAAGAAACTAAGGAGTTGCAAGTCAGTCGTAAGTCTGGGTTGATACACCTGTGAACATAACTAATCCTTGCCTGGCAGCAACGAATTAAATAAATAGAATGATGAGTTACTTTGTTAAAAGTCATGTCCAAATTTATAAACCAGTAATCAAGGAACCTACTAAAGGAAGCAGCCATAAGGATGATTCCAAAAATGAGAGGATTTTTATGATAAAATGAGGAAACTTCCCACCTCGCAAAGGGGTTACCCAAAAGATTATCTTACATGGCTTCACAAGACAAATGTAGGAATTACAAATAAAAGAGAATAATACTTTATACTGCAAATTATCTCATTCAACCTGCCACAATCTCCAGGTAAGAGTATTACCTCTTGGCAACAATCAAATATGAAGCATTAGTTTCCCGTTGTTTGGAGAAATGTACTGTTCACTGGACTAGATGTTGGATAGTTTGATAATATACATGATGAAAGGTTTGTATCTTTCAGGGGAGGTTGCGGATGGAAGTGCAGTTAGGAGAGACAATGGGATTACAAATTCTGTACAAAGAAGTCACTGAGCTGAAGATGAAATATTGTACGCTTCCACAGTTTCTATCTCATAATGAGCAAAGACTATTCCTAATTTAATTTAAGGATGTAAAAATTCTGTTCTGCACAGCATAAAGAAACCCTGAAATTGTGCAGCACATTGAAATTAAACCAGATGGTCTTGGTGCCAGTAACATGGACTTTCAGGAGAATCCATGGGTAATGTGCAACACCTGTAATTTAAACGGCAATATTTCATGTGATACCTCTTTTAACCAGTAGATTACTGCAAAACATTGTTGTGCACCCTGGAGCACACTGATAGGAGGGATGGCAGGAACAGGCGTTTTGATCTTTGTGTGCCCCATCGGCGCGAGGCCTCACCGTTGTCAACGCCCCATGAGGGCTCCATTAGCCGCAACACCGACCTGGATTCCGACCCTCAAGACCCGGCTCCTCCGTCCGACCCGCGAGGCCCCGACCCGGGCTTCTATGCGGCGATCTGGAAGGCAATGAGACCGCGGTGCCCCGATACAGGCCTCCAGCCACATTCCCAGTTCACAGCCACAGATTGTCAGGAAGCCTTCCCAGCTTTTGCTCCCATTATCTGCTATTTTACTAAATATCATCATGCTCTTCTGTCTTTTTCACGGGGATATGTCTTGTACCTTCTAAGTACTGTAATATCACCAGCTTAGGCCATAACTGATGAACTGGCAAATCACCATGCGTAGGAACCACATCACTCACTGGTCCATGCAGCCTTTAGTTATGTGAAAGATTGGAGAGCTTGTTGTCCCTGGAGCAAAGAAAGGAAGATGAGTGGCATAGAAAAGTTAGATAATGAAAATGTATTTTTCCTATGATAGGGGTGTCCTAAAACAAAAGGGCATCGTTTTAAAGTGAAAGGTAGAAGATTTACAGGGGATGTAATGGGCTAATATTTCTACACAGTGGTTGTTATGTGCAACTCGGTACCAGAGGAGGTCATGGAATCTGGTACAATGACCACATTTAAGAGATGTTTAGAGGAAAATGGTACTTTGGTTTTGGTCTTGATTAGTTTATATAGATGTTTGACACATTGATTTTCCTGGCACCACGTGCTTTTGGAATTATATAAAATGTATGACATAGCAGTAGACCATTCAGCTCATTACATCTCTGTTCTATCTTCTAGCACAGGGGTGGGGAACCTTTTCATGGTGGAATGCTATTAGAAATATTTTTCCCAACAAACAACAGCAACAGTAATTAAGATATAACTTGAATGTTTATGCACAAATAAATCAGTCAGAAATCTCTGCAATAGCTTTACTTGTCACCAAGGTGAGAGAGAGAGTCCAAACAGTGATGTACACAGAGTGTCCACACCAAAGGCTGGCACTATTCAGACTGACGATACAGAGAATTTACACACATTTTTATACTCATAAACAGCCGTAAAGCACATGGTTAGTAATTTTCCATAACATGAATAAAGGAACACAGTTTACAAGATACATAATGAAGTTCCTTAGTTAGTTTAGGGAGGCAAGGGAGTGAGTAGGGAGGCAGGCACCTGCCAAAGCAAAAATAAGACTTTATTGTTTGAAAACACACAGACTACAGGATGATAGCATTACAATGGAATGTCACAAGGACGAGAACAGCTCTTATCTATGTTCTCTCAGCTACTGCACTGCAAAAGCCAGTTTTACTATATGCTAACATCTTTAAAGCAGTTTTAAAGGTACAGTCCCCCGATAGCTATAGGAATGAATTTTTCTATCAAATGCCACATTAAGTTAACTGTAATCTAATAAGGCCGCATCCAAGAAACTTCAATTAGATATACTTCAAAATGTACATTATTTTGTTCAAACAGCCCTCATGACTTACCAATGTTTTAATTGTGGCCGTCAGTCGGGGAGGATTATTTTGTTGAATCTTCTTTTACTCTTTGGTATCTTAAATTCGTTCATTTTAAGATAAAATTAAAATTGATAAAAGATGAACAAAAACATATTAATAATCATAAAAAGATTTGTTCTACAAAATTTGGATTCTTTCAAAAGGCCGCACTTAATGGCCTTGTAGGCCCGCAGGTTCCCCACCACTGTTCTAGCATTAGGTCTGTGTCCTTGCAGGTCATGGACCTTCATGTACATGTCAAAATGCTTTTTAAATCAGAGGAGGGTTTCCTGGCATTGAATTCTACACACCAAATCACACTCTGGGTGAAAATTCATTTCTCATTTCCTCTCTAACCCTTTTTTAATTACTTTATGCTTTTAAATTTACCATCCGTGGCACAGACAGAAACTATGGACATCATCTCAAGACCCCAATGGAGTTTAGAGCCGGACAACGGATTGAATCCATGCAAATGCACAATTAAATTGTGTTAAATTTGTGCTGAAATTGTAACACCATATTTTAAACCTTGCCATTGTTTTTATGATCAATTAGCTGCTGTGCTTCCTGGAGCTTACCAGCAGATGCATTCTCCTCATTCTCCTGGATATGGTTATATGCATCAGTCCAATGTATCCTCTGTGAGGCCACAACATTCTCTCCCTCATCAAATTAATATGGTAAGTGGCATTAATTATTAAAGAATAACCTTTACAATTTCATTTAGATTGATTACTAATATTTTTTCTTATATATCTTTGAATTTCTACTTGTTCTTTTCTTTACTTTCCAACCATGAGCATGCACCTCCCAGCTCTTACTAAAAGATAAAGTGATAGACTGTTTGTCTTGACATGTTGGAACTATGATTCCATGTTTGGATGGAAATGACCACTTGTTCAGATCACTTAAATTTGAAAAAAGAGAGGCTGAAAAAATGCGGGCACTCCCTGACTTACCTGAGGTTTATGTTCCGTGAGTCAGAGTTTTGCAAGTCGGAATCACCAACTCTGTATCTGTTTCCATCACCTGTACGAAATAAGTGTATAAAATCATGAGAGGAGTAGATCGGGTAGGTGCACAGAGTCTCTTGCCCAAAGTAGGTAAATCGAGGACCAGAAGACATAGGTTTAGGGTGAAGGGGAAAAGATTTAATAGGAATCTGAGGGGTAACTTTTTTACACATATGGTGGTGGGTGTATGGGACAAGCTGCCTGATGAGGTCGTTCAGGCTGGCACTATCCCATTGTTTAAGAAACAATTAGACTGATACATGAACAGGACAGGTTTGGTGGGATATGGACCAAACGCAGGCAGGTGGGACTGGTGTACAGTAGCTGGGACATGTTGGCCGTTGTGTGCAAGTTGGGCCAATGTTTCCACACTATCACTCCATGACTATGACAAAGTCACTGAGAGTATTAATTGGAGTCCAGCAGAAATCACTCTCTGCATGATGGTCAAATCCATGTCCCTCTCCCCACTCAAACTGCTTGGCTAAAGATCGCTGTCTCAGCAGCGACCAGCTGTGACTCAGCAGCAGCTAACAGCTCAAAACCAATGTGTATTTAAAGTGTTAATGCCAATGTAATTTAACATTATGTAACACCATTATTGTAGTTATGTAAATTATGTAACACCATTATTCTAGTTTTGGATAGTTGATTCATGAAAAATTCGATGGTATTGAATGTGCCAAAGACTCCACATTTTGAATATACCATAAACAAATATGTGGCACATTGGCGCAGCGGTAGAGTTGCTGCCTTACAGCGTCAGAGACGTGTGTTCGATCCTGATTACCGGTGCTGTCTGTACGTTCTTCCCGTGACCTGTGTGGGTTTTCTCTGCGAGCCCATACTCCAAAAGATGAACAGCTTTGTAGGTTAATTGGCTTGTCCCTAGTGTTTGTAGGATAGTGTTAGTGTGCAGGGATCGGTGGTCGCCGCAGAATCGGTGGACCAAAGGGCCTGTTGGCGCGCTGTATCTCTAAATTAAACTAAGTTAAATATATCAACAAAAATGGGCATCATATCATGCATAATTATCAATGCAATTCGCTTTTTGATTATAGCAATTAATTTTGTGCTGAATCTCAATTGAAACTGCATGAACACTTTTTTTCAAATATAAGCAATTTTGATCAACTACAACTTGTTAAAATAATATCTTATTAAACATATTGCAGAGTTTACTATTTCTGAGCTGTTTGAAATGAACTATTGTATGATAACATGCATTAATATACCAAAAAGTATATTCTATAAAGTGACCCATCACTCTTTGGAGACCCTGAACGTTATTTTGCGCTTGGTGAAATTTCCTCCACTGTTTGTGCAACATCCTGGACATGTTAATAGCACCCGCTAAAGGTCTTTGCTTCCTAAGGAAAAGATCACCTTAAGAAAGATTCCTAGATTTATGAAGTAATGTATCAGTTCACTTTCAGAAATTTATTACACCTACACCTATTTATTAAGTCACCTGATATCAGCATGAATGGAGTTTTAAAGTTATATTGTTATTCTATGGAAAGGAATAACAATATATCAACAATAGATGCTGTTTGTTCTCCATTACAACGGCCAGGCCTACAGATTAGATTAGATTAGATTAGATTTACTTTATTAATCCCCTTATTCAGGGGAAATTCAGATATCCTTGCAGCACACCAATAAAAATACAACACAGTATTCATGAAGAAATTCAACACCAAAACACAAAATCATCCACTGTGGGGGAAGGCACAAAGTCCAGTCCCCATCCTCTTGTCCACCCAAAGTCGGGCCTATTGAGGCCTCCACAGTCGCCGCCACGGCGCCCGATGTTCTCGCCGGGTGATGGTGCTCCGGCGTCGGGAGAACCCCCAGCGGCTTGGGGTGCCAGGAACGGCCGCCTTCCCACCGGAGACCGCGGATTCCAAGCCAACAGACCGCGCCGAACGGAGCTCCACACACTGGCGATCTCGGCAAGAGATCCCAGGCTCCGGGATGTAAAGTTCAGCGCCGCAGCTGGCCGCTCCACAGAACCGCGGCTCCACGATGTTCTCATCGGCGGTCCCAGCATACTGGAGTTCCAGCGCGGCGACCCAGGAAAGGCATCGCCCGCTCCGCGACAGCGCTCCAGTGCTGCGCTGCCGCCAAAGCCGATGTTCTGGCCAGGTCCCCTCAGGGAAACGTCGCTCCAGGACTCGCTGGCAGGCCGCGAGGACAGGTCAAAGACGCTGCTCGGAGGAAGGCAACCCCTCCGACCAGGTAGGGACTTGAAAAGCAGTTTCCCCCTTCCCCCCCACCACCCCCCCACACATAAAAGATTAGACCCCCTGACTGCACACTTAACGTACTAAAAATAATAAAAAAGAAGGGAAAAAAAACGGACAGCTGCAGGACAGGCAGCCGTTCAGGACAGCGCCTTCTCTGCAGGAGAATTCAGTTAAAATGGAAAAAAATTACTCGTATAGTCAGCATGACGTGTAATTTATGTTATAATAGAAATACTGCTATGATTTCATAGCAATATCTCATCTCAAGTTTCAGAAGCCTTTTATTGAAGACTGACATTAGAAGCGAAAGCATTTCTCAGAATCCATTATTCTACATATAAGACAATGAAATTAATCTATTAATTGATGTTTTTGAGAAACCACACTTTGTAGTCTGGTGAATGTCTCCAATTCTGCCCCATGATATCATTCATGTAGTCTCTCAGACAGGTTTCATTAAAACAGTAGGGGACATTACTTTGGACCAGCTTGAGAATTCTTAAGAAGTGAACGACTTCAAGAGAATCAAGTTGCTTCCTTGCCTCCTGGAGTCAGCAATAGATCTTCAGGTGCCATGACCCTTAAATGGATCAAACTTTATGCCATGTGTTTTCAATTCCAAACCCAACTACAATGCCCTCCATAATGTTTGGGACAAAGATCCATCATTTATTTATTTGCCTCCGTATTCCACAATTTGCGATTTGTAATAGAAAAAAAATCACATTGTGCACATTGTCAGATTTTAATAAAGGCATTTTTTATACCTTTTGGTTTCACCATGTAGAAATTACAGCAGTGCTTAATTACAGCAGTGTGGGAGAGCAACACACACTCTCACACACAACTGACACACAAGCTTACACACACACTGGCACACACAAGGTTTAAAGTGATATGGGCCAAATCGCGGATAAATGGGACTCGTTTAGATGAGGCATCTTGATCTGCATGTACAAGTTGTGATGAAGGGCCTGTTTCCATGCTGTAAGACTATGACGCATTGTAGAAAGGGAGCAATTGGCGTTTCCAGGGGATGGATTCCAGAGGATCCAGGGGTGATTTATGAACATGTTGGCAGGGCTGGAATTTTTTTTTCACTTTGAAGAAAGATTTGATAACTGGGATTATATTATCTGCAGCAACGGAGGTGAAGAAAAGATTTAGGTGAGGTGAATAATATTATGAGAATAGGACCTGTTTCACTTAACAAAGAGTGTTGGAAGGAACTGCAGGTGCTGGTTTAAACTGCAGATAGATACAAAAAGCTGAAATAATTCAGCGGGACAGGCAGCATCTCTGGAGAGAAAAAATGGGTGATGTTTCAGGTCGAGACCATCAGACTGATGAGGTTGAAAACCAGCCATATAGATTTAAAACACAGTGACTGGAGATGTGTGTTATTCAACTAAGGGCAGAAATCAGAATCATGTGTTCAACTTTATTGACGTGACACCATAATATATATATTTTACAGGAAAAATAATTTAATGGGGTGGCACAGTGGCGCAGCGATAGAGTTGCTGCCTTACAGCACCACAGACCCAGATTTGATCCTGATTGTGGGTGCTGTCTGTACAGAATTTGTACATTCTCCCTATGACCACATGGGTTTTCTCTGGATATTCCGGTTTCTCCCACATCCGAAAATTGTCCCTGGCGTGTAAGATAGAACTGGTGTATGGTAGATTGCTGGTCGGTGTGGACTTGGTGGGCCCGAAGGGCCTGTTTCCATATATATGTTTTACATATATATCTTAATTTCATTGAACCATATACTTGGTTGAATATGTGGCATTATTTTTGTCTTGTTTCTATAGTCAAGGGGTAAGGTTGATTAATTTATTTGTGCAGAACAGTGATGGAAGTCTGACTCCTCTTGTTTCTATTTTCTCTCTCTCTCTCTCCACATTATATATATATATATATATATATTCATAGCAGCATGAAATATAATCTGATTTCCATACATGAATATACTAAGGTCATTCATGTGCTGCACCTATTGATCAGAGCCTGGCTCTATTGTGGAATGTAATTAGGAATGTAATTTAGCCTAACCTTATTCATACCTAATCCAATTTAAAGCATAAATGTTGCATTCAAGTGTAAGTTAAAAGACTGGCTATAGTATGCACCAGATTGCATAATTTCAAGCTGAAAAATGCAAAAGCTCCCTACAGTAGGAGGGGGGACAGCCCCCTCCCACACCCTCCCCCTCTCCCTTGGTTGCTACACTCCCTTGAGCTTGGTCGCTGCACTCCCTCGCAATTTCTCACACTAAACTTTCACCCAATGTTGAAAGTCCTGCCCTTGACTCCGCTATCTTTAAGAGCTCTGTATAGCTCTCTCTTGAAAGCATCCAGTGAACCAGCCTCCACCCCTCCTTCTGAGGCAGGGAATTCCACACTCACAACTGTGTGAAAAAGTTTTCCCACATCTCTGTTCTAAATGGCTTACCCCTTATTCTTAAACTGTGGCCCCTGGTTCCGGACTCCCCCAACATTGGGAACACGTTTCCTGCCTCTAGCGTGTTCAAACCCTTAATAATCTTATATGCTTCAATAAGATCTCCTCTCATCCTTCTAAACTCCAGAGTATACAAGCCCAGCCGCTCCATTCTATCAACATATTACAGTCCAGCCATCCCGGGAATTAACCTGGTGAACCTACGCTGCACTCCCTCAATAGCAAGAATGTCCTTCCTCAAATTGGGAGACCAAAACTACACACAATACTCCAGGTATGGTCTCACTAGGGCCCTGTACAACTGCAGAAGGACCTCTTGATACTCAACTGCTCTTGTTATGAAGGCCAACATGCCATTTGCTTTCTTCACTGCCTGCTGTACCTGCATGCTTACTTTCATTGACTGATGAACAATGACCCCCAGATCCCATTGAACTTCCCCTGTTCCCCAATTTGACTCCATTTAGATAATAATATGCCTTCCTGTTTTTGCCACCAAAGTGGATAACCTCACACTTATCCACATTAAACTTAATCTGCCATGCATCTGCCCACTCACCCAACCTGTCCAAGTCACCCTGCATTCTCATAGCATCCTCCTCGCAGTTCACACTGCCACCCAGGTTTGTGTCATCTGCAAATTTGCTAATGTTACTTGTAATCCCTTCATCTTATGCATTAATGTATATTGTAAATAGCTGCGGTCCCAGCACCGAGCCTTGCGGTACCCCACTTGTCACTGCCTGCCATTCTGAAAGTCAATGTGAATGGAGGAAAGCAGCATTCTGCCTCACTGTCAGTATCAGATCAAATCAAACAAACATATGTTGATGGCTAATATTTATGTATAAATTGCCAGAGAAAACGGATAAAAATAAATTCCTGTAGTTGCTTAAAAAAACGACACTGGAGCAACTCAGTGTGCAAGGCAGTTCCTTCGGAGAACATGGATGGAGACATTTTGTGTTAGCACCTTTCTTCAGAATCATTCATTCAGAGTCTGAAAGGTCCTGATCCAAAGCATCATCTAATCATACTCATAATCATAATCATACTTTATTAGCCAAGTATGTTTTGCAACATATACGAGGAAATTGATTTGTCGTAGTCATACTAATAAAAAGCAACAGAACACACAAAATACATTTTAACATAAATATCCACCACAGTGACACTTCCACATTCCTCACTGTGATGGAAGGCGAAAAAAATGTTCAATCTCTTCCCTTCATTGTTCTCCCAAGCGTCCTCGTGGCGATCCCCGCAAGCGACGACATGATGCACTCTGTGACGCGTTGGGCGACCAATTCTGTCAACATGTTGGACGACGACAGAAGCCAACAGCGAGCTACACGTTGTCTGACACACGAGCGAACGATTGTTCTCCCGTGGTTGTGGTCCTTGAGCCTTCCATTGATGGGGTGATCTTGACTCCCGTAGCCGGCGGCGGGTGCTCCACGTCAGAGCGATCAAACTCCTGCATCGTGGGGATCTCAGCTCCCCTGCGCTGGGCAATCGCACCCCGGGTCGGGGCTGGTCGAAGCCTTTTGCGACTTTGGAGCTACCAACTCGGTTTCTACCCGAGACTGCGAGCTCTGCGATGTTGAAAGCATCTATCCCAGGCAAGGGATCGGCCCCGATGGTAAGTCCACGCCTCGCGGTGGGGCTCAAAGTCAGTCGCGAGCAAGGCCTCCAGCTCCATGATGTTAGGCCACAGATTGATCGAAGATACGACTCGGAAAACAATCGCATCTCTGGCAAGGTATGAGAATGAAAAAAGGTTTCCCCCGACCTTCTCCCGCACCCGTCACATCGAACAAACCAGAGAACTTTAACACAAACTTTTAAAACACACCAAAATTAAAAAAAGACAAAAGGACAGACAGACTGTTGGCAATCCATCTTATTTTGAGATGCTGCCTGACCCACAGTTACTCCAGCGTTTAGTGTCTTTTTTTTATTGAGCCAACATTTGCAGTACCTTGTTCCCTTTCTTCTGACTTTAGTCTAAAGAAGGGTCTTGACAACACAATACAATACAATACAATTTATTTGTCACTTGAACCTCATAGAGGCTCAAATGAAATGGTGTTTCTGCAGTCATACACACAAGAAAAAAAGACCCAAGACACAACACAATTTACACAGACATCCATCACAGCGCATCTCCTCCTCGCTGTGATGGAAGGCAAAAAAACCTATCTCTCCCCTGCACCCCCCATTCCCCTCCCGATGTCAGTCAAAGCCCCCGGTGGGCGATGGCAATTGTCCCGCGGCCATTAACACGGTAACCCAAAGCGTCACCCATTTCTTCTCTCCACAGGTGCTGCCTGTCCCGCTGAATTACTCCAGCATTTTGTGTCTATTTGCTGTACCTTGTTGGGACGACAGATGGCACAATGGGCTAAGTGTTCGGCTGGCAACCGGAAGGTGGCCGGTTCGAATCCCGCTTGGAGTGCATACTGTCGTTGTGTCCTTGGGCAAGACACTTCACCCACCTTTGCCTGTGTGTGAATGTGTGTGAGTGATTGGTGGTTGTCGGAGAGGCCATAGGCGCAGATTGGCAGCCACGCTTCCGTCAGTCTGCCCCAGGGCAGCTGTGGCTACAGAAGTAGCTTACCACCACCGAGTGTGACTGAGGAGTGAATGAATAATGCGATGTAAAGCGCCTTGAGTATTAGAAAGGCGCTATATAAATCCCATCCATTATTACCTTGGTCCTGTATTTCCTTTTCTCTTTAAAGGAATGCACTCATTTTTAAGATTTAAAGTACAAAAATAAATCTGCTAAATATTAAGACAATTTTATCTCTTAAAATATAAAATATATATTTAGGTATCCAAACTGTGCTGTGATTGAATTACTATAACCTATTTCATTCTCACATTTTCATCAACTCTCTCCTCTCTCCTTTCACAAATTCCTTTTACCTATTCCTTTTCTCCAAAGATGTTGTCTGACCCGCTGAGTTACTCCAGCTTTTTGTGTCTAGCTTCCCAAATTCTACCATCCATTTGCACGCCACGAGCAGGCTGCCTACCAATCGGCATATCTGTGAGATGTGGGATGAACTAGGGACTGCCCAGAGAAAGCCCACACGATCACAGAGAGAACATGTAAACGCCACACAAACAGCACTTTTTTTTTTTCCGGAAATGTTTTTTTATTAGATTTTTAAACAAATGTACTATTTACAAGGGAAGGTAGAAAGCTCAAACAATTTAAAAAACACTTAAACAAACTTATCAAATTAAAATATTAACATTTTTATCTATAATATATTCAACCTCCTGCGGTGACCATCGTTCACAGAAGGCCTCCACAGTCCCCGTGGAAACCGTGTGTTCCCTCTCTAGGGACACGCGGGCACGGACGTAACCCCGGAAAAGGGGCAGGCAGCCGCCCGTTGTGCGGCCATCGACTGCCCGCTGCCTGGACCCGCGAATGGCCATCTTGGCCAGGCCACACAAACAGCACTGGGAGTCGGGATTGAACCAGGGTCAAGGGCGCTTTGAGGCAATAGCACCAGTAGCTGTGCCACATTGCCAACATATTTTCCTTAATCAAAGGGGTCAAAACTAAGAAACATAGATTTAATGTGGTGGAAGGATGAGGAAAAGATCTTTCATCCAAAGGGCACAATTATAAAGCACTTGAAAACTTGAGAGTTGCACAGCTATGGACTTGGCGCTGGAAATTGAGATTAAGCTGAATAGCTCATTTCAGACTGTTGTGGTTGCCTTGGGCTGAAGGCCTCTTTCTGCACCACAAATGTTCGATGATATTGTGACAAGTGTTTGCTAACCTTATACTCATTCAGTTTATTCAGCTCAATTTACAATTATGATGAAGCTGCTGCTGCTGCTTTTGATGTGACAATGTTGTTTTGTTTTTTTAAATTATTAGATTCAGTCATGATTTATTGAAATGTAGAGAGATTTACCAAGGAGCATTTCATGTTCCAGCCTTTGATGAAGTAAACGTCATAATACTGTTCTCTGCTGTAGTGGAAAAATAAATACATGGAACGGATCTATCTTTTTATTTTGGTTATTTTGTAGATTAACATTTTATTTTGTATATTAACAAATGCCTCTGTAAATCAAACTGCATCCATTAGTTCCATGTGTAAGAAGGAACTGCAGATGCTGGAAAATCGAAGGTAGACAAAAATGCTGGAGAAACTCAGCGGGTAAAGCTCCCCCCTTGACTCCATTCAAGGACCCAAGCAGTCGTTCCAGGTGTAACAGAGGTTCACCTGCACCTCCTCCAACATCATCTATTGCATCCGCAGCTCTAGATGCAGGCTGATCTACATCGGTGAGACTAAGCGGAAGTTGGGCGATCGTTTCGCCGAACACCTTCGCTCGGTCCGCATTAACCAACCTGATCTCCCGGTGGCTCAGCACTTCAACTCCCCCTCCCATTCCGAACCCGACCTTTCTGTCCTGGGCCTCCTCCATGGCCAGAGTGAGCTCCACCGGAAATTGGAGGAGCAGCACCTCATATTTCACTTGGGCAGTTTATACCCCAGCGGCATGAACATTGACTTCACCAATTTCCAGTAGCCCTTATTGTCTCCTCCCCTTCTCAGCTCTCCCTCAGCCCTCTGGCTCCTCCTCTGCCTTTCTTCTTCTCCCCCCCCCCCCCACCCCCCACCACCCTACATCAGTCTGAAGAAGGATTTCGGCCCGAAACGTTGCCTATTTCCTTCGCTCCATAGATGCTGCCGCACCCGCTGAGTTTCTCCAGCATTTTTGTCTACCTTCCACTAGGTCTATTGTAGTCATCCTATTCATTACAACTGCAAAGAGCTGCCACAGTGATAGATACTATTTTCTTTGTTTTAAAAGAACTGAAGTATGGTTTCACAGTGAATGTAAAGATGTGACTAACTGAACATAAAATAGTTACCATAAGTTATCCATTTGATAGAGTTCTCACAAATGTTCTTATTAGGGTGGTAGATGTTTGCTTTATCCATATATCAAAGAAGAGATTCCTGTTGAAGGGACTGTTCCCTTTGAGACACTCTGTTCTACTCTTCTGTCCCCACCAATCATTCCTCATGACACCTTTCCATACAAAGGCAGGAAATGCAACACCTGTCCTTTCACCTATTCCCTTTCTACCATTCAGCACCCTAGACAGTTCTCCCAAGTGAATCACCAATTAATGTGCTCTCCTTCCACTTTAGTGTACTGCCGTATGTGTTCACAGTGAGAATCAGATTGGGTGATCACTTTGTTGAGCACCTGTATTCATGCAAGAATGGCCCTAAGCATCTGGTTGCCTGTCACTTGAATTTATCATCCCATTCCCATTTAACCTTTCCGTCTGAGGCCTCTTCACCCATTATAATGAGATCAATCAAAGGCTCGAGGAATCTGGGCATATTGCAACCTTCTGGATGGAATATCAAATTATACAATTTTAGGAACTCGATTTCTTGCTTCAAACAAAACTGCCTATCTTTACTCTGATATTGGCTCTAGTTTTTCTCTCTCCATTAAGTCATAGTATCATAGAATTATTGAGTTATAAGGCACAGAGATTGGTACTTCAGCCCACTATCAGCACATCTCTATACTTATCCCAATTACCACCACTTGACCCATTGCCTTCTGTGCCTTAGTGATGCAAGTGTTCATTTAGGTTCATTTAAAATGTTGTTTAAATTCTTCATTTTAAATTCTTCCTCTGACTCCTCGTGAGAAAATCTTCTTCTGGACTTCAATGAGCATTTCTCCTCTGTTTTTACTATGGGGACAAACATGAACACTGCGGAACCTGGGTCAGTTAATGGAGATGTCTTGAGGACAGTCCGTTTTATGGTTGAGTTGGTGGTGGACATCCTAAGGTGTATGAAGGGAGATAGGGTCTGATCAGGTGTATCTGAGGACACTGGGGGAAGCTAGGGAATACACTGTTAAGGTGTCGAAATGCTATGTTACAGTTGTATAAGATGTTGGTGAGGCTGCAGGTGGAGTATTGTGTTCGGTTGGGTCACCCTGTTATGGGAAGAATTCTATTAAGCTGGAAAGAGTGCAGAGAAGATTTACAAGGATGTTGCCAGGACTTGAACTATGTGGAGAAGCTGAGCTGAGCTATGCCTGAGCTATGGGAGAAGCTGGGCAGGCTAGGACTATTCCTTGGAGGGCAGGAGGCTGAGGGGTGATATTATAGAGGTGCATAACACTGTCCTGTTACAACCCGTTTCTGGATGGGATAAATCAAGTTCTGCACATGCTAACAGAACTCAGTTTGCCAATTTGCTAATACCAGTTTCCTGGTTTAACTTAACAAGTAACTGATGGGGAAATTTTCTACTTAAATAAAATACTTATGGAAAAAAATGACTTCATTTAGAATAATTTCACACCGGTATAAAATATGTAATTCCTGTAAAATAAAATGTTGTGTTGTAGCCAACACAAACTATTATTATAAATATGTTTTTTCTATGGGTTCCACCTGCACATGTAAATGCAATTAATGTGTATTTCGGTTTGTGGAGTAGGAGTGTGGAATAAATTGAACGGGGAATTGAAGCAATGCACAAACATGAATCATTTTAAAATGATATATAAAAAAATAATTCTCAAGGGGTACAGGGATGGAGGGGATGGTTGACAAGTGGGGGTTAGTGTTTATCTATTGCTTTACTATTGTTTACTTATGTTTGGGTACTTCAGTTATGAAGTTTGTATGTACATAATAGTTGTATGTATATATATGTCTGTAGGTATTACGGGAAATTGCCTAGGGTAGTATTATTAATAGTAATGAATTGATTTTTAGATATGGTAGAAGTGTTGGGGAAAAGGGGTGAGATTTAATAAGTTATTCTGCTTCTCACTCCTTTTCGAGCTTGTACAGACACAGAGTTGGACATTGGAACTTTGATTTTGTTCTTCTCATTGCTTTGTAAATATTGATTGTAATGTCCAATTGTTTTATAATTTCGATTTTGTTAATATTAATGTCGTTAATGTCTTTACTTGTTCGGAATAAATAAATAAATAAATAAATAAATAAATAGATTATAGTAAGTAGACCACTATTTGTGTAAAACATTGTGTAAAGCATTGTTGTAAAATGTTTTAACTATTATTTATGTATTTTAAACCTTTTGCAATACTCACTAATTACTGACATTGAATAGCTCCCTCATAATATTACCAAATTTGTTTCCACAAGTTCATATTAGACATTATTTCTGTCATTTGGTGGGGGGGAGACGGGAGGGTGAAGCTGCTTCAAATCAGCCTAAATAATTTTGACATCAGTCCGATAGCGGCTGAGTCGGCTGTGTAGAGGATGAGTCCTTCATTTAGCAAATGGTCACTACACAAGATACTTGTCTTTTCATTACAGAGGACATACCGAGCAATGTACGATTACACTGCTGCTGATGAGGATGAGGTTTCCTTCAAGGATGGCGATTATATCATCAATGTACAAGCAATCGATGAGGGGTGGATGTACGGCACTGTGCAGAGAACAGGAAGAACTGGAATGCTTCCAGCAAACTATGTAGAACCTCTTCACTGAATCCTGATTCTCACCATTTGTGCTTAAGCCTTTATTTTTATTACACTAAATGGTAATTAAATATCAAAAGGGAAAGATAACTGTTAAGTATATTAAAATCCTATTTACTATCTGAATAGCTTTTCATTATTGTATTAATAATGTAGACTTTCTAAGAAACTCTTCTTCCTACTGACTAATCGTATTGTTCCGAAGGAAAGCTCTCATTACCACTGTTTCCTGCAGTCAGTAAGGCTTTTAATAATGTTGATGTATCAACATTGATTATGCTAATCTTTAACAGTAAAACAGAAACTTTCAGCGGATGTGTTTGTGTTACAGGTTGTGATCAGTTTTGATCATAACACACTCTACCACAAATATATAACAATGACTGTGTAAGGCTTAACTTTAGTTGCTTCTATAGTATTTGCAGATTCTTGTGTTTGCAAAGTGTTTTAAGTTTTTAAAAATCCATCGTGATGATAATGTGTGTTACAAATGATTGTGGGCTAATTCTGGAGAGATTTAATACTAACATGCATATTTGTATTTTGCCTGTGAGATGCACAAAGGTTACTAATGTCAAATGCATAACATGAAGTATTTCCTTAGTGGAACTTTGTCTGTCTTCCTATGCACTGTGGATATCTCAAGCACTTTCTTCACATTGAAATGAATTATCTGTGTATAGGTTGCTTGATAATGTTTAATTTCAGGTGATTTTTCTTTTGCCTTTTTAGATTTTGGAGTAATTTGGGTTATTAGAAATTGAGATTCCATTGGATGAATGTCTGGGTTTGTTTGGTTTAACTTTGCTTGATTTGGTTCTTGGTTTTGCATGCTCTGTCTGCACTGTCTTGATAGTCAATAATCCAGTTTATTGAATTGGTTATAAGGTAGCTCTCAATACTTTTATCCTGGCAAATGAACAATTCTGTATTACTGGTATAACAATGCGGTGACTAGTGCCACAAAGGACTTAATAAAGATATTGTAGTATGTTCATTCTTTTGATTAATGGTCAATATTTTTTTCAAAGCAATACAACTATTTTCCTTTACATATACACATCAAAAATATTTTTAAAAAAAACGAATATTATGCCATTTAGAAAATCATATTCATGTTATTCTATCATCTGGTTAGAGGATTTTTTATTTACACAGAGAGGGCAGGCAGGATGATCCAATTTATTCCCAGTGGCATGTGTCATTGTTGAAACTACTTTGGTTCTAGGAGTGACCTTGAATCTATTTTCCAGTCCACCGCGTGATTCTTTACCTCAGTTAGCTCACCATTAAAAAAAGGCTGCTTTTGTATTTTGTCATCAGATGTTCTTTTGACATGTTCTGTCCTGCTGATCTGTGAGTCATTCAACAATGTGTGGATGCTGGGGAGGATTTTCTGGGACAGAATGTGGGTCTCGTCCTGTGTCTTGATGTGAATATTCTGTGCAGACAGGTCAGGTGTAAGTGGTTAGGCTGTCTTGCATATCTGCGGTACCTTGTCCTTGTCTCTCCAGCATAGAGTAAAGGGCCTGTCCCACGAGCATGCGACTGCATGCGGCAAGCACGACCTAACGTGGTCGCTTGAGCCGTACTGCCTCGCGGGGCCGGTCCCACTTCGATCGCCGGAGCCGTATGGAGTTGTGCGGAGCTGGTCCTGACATCGCGCGGGGCTCTGAAAAACTGATCGTGTTCAAAAATTCCACGCGGCAACGGCCTGCCGGCCCGCAGCCGCCTCGACGCCGTACGCACCGCCTCGACAGGCATGCACAGCGTCTCGACGCCGTACGCAGCGTCTTGACGCCGTACGTCACGCGCGAACTTCCCACAGACGTCGCTCGAACTTCAAGTCACTCACTCGACCTCCGCTTCCGGTTTGGTCGAGCTTGCCGCAAGCAGACGCATGCTGGTGAGACCGGCCCTGTACGGGGATCACTCGACCTCCACGCGGCTTCCGGTTTGGTCGCGCTTGCCGCATGCAGGTCGCATGCTCGTGGGACAGGCCCTTAAGGTGTGAATGACAACTGCACGATACACATTTGTGCTGATTCCCCATACTTTCCCATACTTTACTTATCAGTCTTCCAAAAGCAGAACCAGCAAGTGCTATCCTGTTGTTGACTATCATCGATGATGATTGATATTGGGAAAATACTATAAGGTATGTGACCTTGTCTGCTACTAAGAGCCTCTGATGATCCACAAGGATGTTTGGTTCCCTGTATGCGGTGCTTGGTACAGGTTGTATATAATTTCTGTTTCCTTTGTGATCAGGAAGGAAATATCACAGCACTTGCTATTAGTTGTAGGATATTGTGGAATTCAGAACGTGTTCAGTTTGCCATGAGTTATGAACCCAGTCAAGTTTCCTGATGACGTCAGTGGACTTAAGAAATAAAAGCAAGAGTAGGC
Organism: Amblyraja radiata; assembly: GCF_010909765.2. Lineage (NCBI taxonomy): Eukaryota > Metazoa > Chordata > Chondrichthyes > Rajiformes > Rajidae > Amblyraja > Amblyraja radiata. Next base: position 127,905,011 of record NC_045957.1, on the reverse strand, counting down.
ACCTTATTCAGCCTCTTATACCTGCTTCACCATCCACCAAGATCGCAGTTAATCTTTCACCAGAGTCCTGCTTTCTAGCACAAACATCTTTACTTCCCAAATGTTCCTTTAAAGAGCTAGAAAAACAACAGGCAAATCCAATGCTTCCTTACTTCGAATTAACATGAATCCAAGACATTTATTCTGTAGAGCCTTGAGTTCCAATTTATGTCGGTAATGGTAGAAATGGGTGCAGTGAGAGTACTGATACCATCAGTAATGCCATCACTAGGAAAAAGTCAGACACATTGACATAGATCGTGACTGTAAGTGCTTAGCCCATTTTAGTAATTTCCATGATATGACTTGGTAATGATCACAAGTGTAATTCACTCCAGGAATAATTAAAATTGGGTCTGAAGAAGGGCCCTGATCCGAAATGTGTTCTCCTGAGATGCTGCCTGACCAACTGAATTACTCTGGCATTTTGTGTTATTTTGTCTTGCATATTGCTAATCAATGAGCTTTATGGTAAAAATTTTAGGCTAGGCTGCAGAGTAAAAAAGCAAGAAAGTAATTGTGAATCCTGATAAAAGACCGCTTGCACACCAGTTCTGACTGCACCAATTAAGGAAGATGATAAAGGCTTTAAAAATTGAATCACATTGTCCACTGATTAGCAATATATTACACAAAAGGACAGAAAATACTGGAGCAATTCAGCAGATCAGACAGCATCTTTGTTTTTGGTAAACCAGCATCTGCACCTCCTTGTTTCTATAGAGAAAGATGTCCTGTTGCTCAGAATGCATGGTCAGTAGTAACTGGTGACCAGTAGTCAGTGCTGACCCAGACCCACGTACAATGCAGTAGCCCAGGGGGTGAAGCTGCAGACCTGGCCACACTCACAAATGTGAGAACTGAGCAAGAGAGTGGAATTGCCTCATTCTTTCAATGGGTTGTCAATGAGGTGGGCTTCCGGCATCGTCCCTGAGGGAGTTGCATGGCGGTGCAGCAGTTAGTGTTATTGCCACTCAACTCCAGAGACCTGGGTTCAATCCTGACCTTTGCCTCCGTGTGTACTGAGTCTGCACATTCTCCCCATTGCTGTGAGTTTCCAACAATTTGCTCTGTTTCCCTTCCACATCCACGGGTTTACTGACTGGTTTATCGTCTACTGTAAATTACCGCTTAGTGTTGGGAAGGCACCCCTTAGTGTTGTGAAGTGTAGAAGTACCATGTGGCTGCTCCCTTCTCTAACAGGGATATCAGTTTGGATACTTTTGGAGGACAGATGGCACAATGGGCTAAGTGTTCGGCTGGCAACCTGAAGGTGGCCGGTTCGAATCCTGCTTGGAGTGTGTACTGTCGTTGTGTCCTTGGGCAAGACACTTCACCTACCTTTGCCTGGGACTAGAGACGGAAATTAGCCACTGATTGGCTACAATCTCGCATATTTACATGCAAATGTTCATTAATATGCACTGTCCCTATAAACAAATTATTATTATTATTATTATTATTATTATGGCTCTCAGGGGAAATCGTTAGCAGCAGCCAGATCAGTGGCACCACAGCTGGCACTGTAAAACAGCAGGGAGTGTTAATATGTAGGGGAGCAGCAGTGATGGGGGACTTAGAGCAAACAATTAAATCTTGACGAAATATGAAATGTGTGTATAATGTGTTTTAGCTGCTGGAAACACTGCAAAAAATGGTTTCATTCTATTCTCTGTGTGTGTGCTGCTTCCGAGTATTTATATATTGACAAGAAAAAGCACAGTTGACAAAGTGGTGGCGTTTTGCATCACCTTCCAAGGGGTCAGTAAAAAATGTCACAGTGTCACAACTGCAACTATCATGGGACATCGCTCTAAAAATGTGAAAGTAATTAAAGATTTACATTCATATAGCACCGTTATTAGCCTCAGGATGTCCCATGCATCCCTGTCCTTGCTATTCCCTGAGGTTCTTTGAAGCTCGTTTTCATGTTCATAAGTCATAGGAGCAGAATTAGGCCATTCGGCCCATCAAGTCTACTCCGCCATTCAATCATGGAACTATCTTTCCCTCTCAACCCCATTCTCCTGCCTTCTCGCCGTAACCATTAACACCCTTATGCCCGTGTCCCTCTTAGGAAAACTGAACGGAATCCTCTGGAGACTTTGCGCCCCTCCCAAGGTTTCTGTGCGGTTCCTGGAGGTTGCAGGTGGTTGCCGGAGGTTGCAGGTATTGGAAGCAGGTAGGGAGACTGACAAACACCTCCGGGAACCGCACGTAAACCTTGGGTGGGGCGCAAAGTCCCCAGAGGTTTCCGTTCAGGTTTCCTAAGCTTTACTAACTAAGAACCTGTCAATCTCAGCTCACGTAGAAAGGATCATAAAGCTGTAAGAAAGACGTTTCAAGCCACAGGATAATCAGGGATGAGAAATCATAAGAATGAGCAAAAAAAAGTCTCGCATTCATGCCACATTTAGGTTATTATATTGCATCAATATTGTCCCATTGGAGATGGAACATGAGATTTAAGCGCAGCATTAATTATTAGGAAAGGATTTTGTATTGGTTCATATTATAATCCTATTATGAAGTTTCTCACATGGATGAAAACAAAAGAGATCAACCTGAAATGTCCAGCCTGCCGTGCTGGATGTGCTGCCATGTAGAGGGACCACCAATGGCTCAGCTAAACATGTATAGCTGCAGTGGAAATGGTAGCTTTCTCATTCAAATTGATGGCTTGAATTTGCAGCTCAGTGAGCTAATCCTTAAAAGTGGACTGAGTGAAAAGCCAAAGGTTGAGGTTTTGTGCAATTCCCACAAGCAGGCAGTCTACACTTGGATTAAATTTGGAATAGATAGAGAGGCTGAGGGGCTTTGCATTCCTAATCAGCAAAATGAAGCTGAAGAATGAGCCAGCATGTCTTGCAGAGGTAACATTAGTGTTGCTGTGTTATGGGCTGCCAGCCTGTGAATTGAGTTCAGTCCATCAGGGCAGTGTTCTTTGTTGCATGGGACTAGAAGCAATGAGAAATTCATAATTTTCTTCATGATTACTTTCTGTTCTTTGGCATATCTCGGGTCATCAGGTCCTGCATGCTTACATCAGAGTTTCATTTCACTTTGTACTTCATAAGATAATATAAAATGTGAGTGGTGCCACATAACTGATCAAAAAGTCAGGGACATGCACAAGTGGATAAAACATTATGTTTTGCACTTGTTTTGAAGCTGAAATCAGTATCTATTGCTGCAAAAGACTGGAAATATATGAACAATTTACATTTGAATGCAGTTCAAGTTTCTACAATCATTTAGGTGGATTTATAATTTTCCACTAAGAGCCTTGATTTGCATACCATCACAACAAGTTCATAGCAGTTGCCATCCGCCTATCCCTAAACAATCTCTGGAGCACCTCGACAACAAAGACTCCTATTTCAGACTCCAAGTTAGCGACGATAACTCTGCCTTCGACACCACAATCCCATCCAAACTCGTCTCCAAACTCCTGGGCCCAAGAATCAGCAACCCTCCCTGCCACAGGTTCCTGACTTTCTGACCCACAGACCACAATCGGTGAAGATACTATAGGTGACACCGTCTCCACAATGATTCTCCTCATCCTCAGCGGTCGGTTCCCCTCAAGAATGTGTTCTCAGTCCCCTACTGTACTCCCTATATTCTCACTTTGTCCGTCTTCTAATTCCTGATGGCTGTTGGGAGACTCACGGTACAACCCCATCAAAGTAATTGCCCCTTTCTTCTTTCTATGTTCTACCAATGTGGCCTCATTGACTGATCCCTCCAAGATATCTTCCCTGATACTGCTGTGGTGTCCCCCCCCCTGAGCTGCTGTGCAACACTTATGTATTCCTCTCTGTCATGCCTGAAACCTGTATGCACAGTAACATTGTTACCAGCCCTGCCCTTCCTTCCACCCCCATCTCCATCTTATAAATGTTCTGATATAAATTGTTGATGATGTAAAATTAAATAGATTAGTTTAGAGATACAGTGTGGAAACAGGATCATCGGCCCACTGAGTCTGTGCCAACCAGCGATCCCCAGACATTAGTTCTAGAGGGTCCCGACCCGAAAAGTCACCTATTCCTTATCTCCAGAGATGCTGTCTGACCGACCGAGTTACTCCAGCTTTTTGTGTCTTATCACTGGGTCTATCCTACAGACTATGTTCTAGTCCTACACCCTAGGGACAATATACAGAAGCCCATTAACCTACAAACCCGCACGGCTTTGCAATGTGGGAGGAAACTGGAGCACTCGGAGAAAACCACGGTCACACAGGGAGAAGGTATAAGCTCCATGTACACAAGCACCGTAGTCAGGTCGAACCCTAGGTCTCTGGCACTGTAAGGCAACAATACTGCTGACCCACTGAGCTGCCCTCATGGTAATTTGTATTGCATTGGTGCACGAATTTTAGAGTTAGCTTCAGAAATATTTAATTCGCAGTAAATCAATTACTCCATGGCAGATACAAAAATGCTGGAAAAACTCAGCGGGTGAGGCAGCATCTATGGAGAGAAGGAATAGGCGACGTTTCGGGTCGAGACCCTTCTTTACACTGATGTCAGGGAGCCGGAAACATAAAGGAAGAGGCGACAGTAGGCTTGTAGGAAAGCTGGGAAGGGGGAGGGGAAGGAGGGAGAAAGCAAGGACTATCTGAATTTGGAGGTCAATGTTCATACTGCAGGGGTGGTTTGGGATGTTCAAACTACCAAAGCGGAATATGAGGTGCTGCTCCTCCAATTTGCGCTGGGCTTCACGCTGGCAATGGAGGAGGCCCAGGACAGAAAGGTCAGATTCGGAATGGGAGGGGGAGTTGAAGTGCTGAGCCACCGGGAGATCAGGTTGGTTTGGGAGAACTGAACGGAGGTGTTGGGCGAAGTGATCGCTAAGCCTGCGCTTGGTCTCACCGATGTAAAGAAGTTGACACCAGATGAGGCTCTCACCAGGGTCTCCTCTATATCCCGCAGCTCTACTCTCACTCCCCATCCCCCCCCCCCCCCCCACTCATAACAAGGTCAGAGTCCCCATCGTCCTCACCTTCCACCCTATCAGCCGTCACATACAACATATAATCCTCCAACATTTTCGCCACCAGCAACGTGACCCCACCACCGGCCACAATTTCCCATCTCCTCCCCTTTCTGCTTTCCGCAGAGACTTTTCCCTGGTCAATTCGTCCCTTCCCACCCAAGCCACCCCCTCCTCGGGCACTTTCCCTTGCAACCGCAAGAAATGCTACACCTGTCGCTTTACCTGCCCCCTTGACTCCATCCAAGGACCCAAGCAGTCGTTCCAGGTGAGGCAGAGGTTCACCTGCACCTCCTCCAACCCCATCCGCTGTTCCAGGTGTCAACTGCTCTACATCGGTGAGACCAAGCGCAGACTCGGCGATCGTTTCGCCCAACACCTCCGTTCAGTTCTCCCAAACCAACCTGATCTCCCGGTGGCTCAGCACTTCAACTCCCCATCCCTTTCCGAATTTGACCTTTCTGTCCTGGGCCTCCTCCATTGGCAGAGTGAGGCCCAGAGCAAATTAGAGGAACAGCCCTTCTTATTTTGCTTGGGTAGTTTACACCCCAGCGGTATGAACATTGACTTCTCCAATTTCAGATAGTCCTTCCTTTCTCACTCCTTCCCCTCCCATTCCCAGCTCTCCCTCAGCCTACTGCCTCCGCCTCTTCCTTTCTTTTTCCCGCCCCCACCCCCCCCCCCCGACATCAGTCTGAAAAGGGTCTCGACCCGAAACATCGCCTATTCATTCTCTCCATAGATGCTGCCTCTCCCGCTGAGTTTCTCCAGCATTTTTGTCTATCTTTGATTTTTCCAGCATCTGCAGTTCTTTCTTAAACACGCCATGGCATAGGATTAGTTAAAAATAAATGAGGCTTTTTAGCTCCTGTGTGCCAAAGTTCTTTAGCCTTATTTACATGTTTGTGTGTGGGTGGCGGTGAACTAACTCCCAGCAGCTTTTCAATGAATCTCAGGTCCCTTGGCAATAGAAAACAATGGATAATTTGACTGGTCTATCAGGTTATCTTCATCCAGTTTAGCCTGTAGGATATGCTACAGTGAGTGAGCTTAACAATACGTAATAAATATTTTAAAAATAAATGAACAGATCATTTTGCGTGTAATCTGACTGATTAATGTGAATTGGAACTGGGTTAAATAAATTGAACAAGGCTTTTAGTTCCATGAGTCATCTCTGCATTAAATGTATTGTTCTTCCAGCACATACATAAGGGAAATGTCTTAAAACGTGATCTAAGTTAAACCTGATTCAATGTATTAAAGATTCACTTTAACTCTCCCTCAGGCAATGATTCTTTTCTCAATGTTGGAATGTTGTATTCAAATTAGACCTCTCTGTCTTTCTGGAATCCTTCTGGTATCATGCAGGCTCACTCAACAGTGGAAGAATTAGGATATCTAACCATAATGCTGTGGCGGCTCCCAAGGGTCGGGCTATTCCTCTGTCGAACCCCTTGGCACGGGAATGAACTTCAGAATGGCAACCTTTAAGGTCTCAGACAATAGACAATAGGTGCAGGAGTAGGCCACTCGGCCCTTCGAGCCAGCACTGCCATTCAATGTGATCATGGCTGATCATCCCCAATCAGTACCCCGTTCCTGCCTTCTCCCCATATCCCATGACTCCGCTATCTTTAAGAGCCCTATCTAGCTCTCTCTTGAAAGCATCCAGAGAACCGGCCTCCAAAAGTGAGGCAGAGAATTCCACAGACTCACGACTCTCTGTGAGAAAGAGTGTTTCCTCGTCTCTGTTCTAAATGGCTTACCCCTTATTCTTAAACTGTGGCCCCTGGTTCTGGACTCCCCCAACATCGGGAACATGTTTCCTGCCTCTAGCGTGTCCAAACATTACCAATCTTATATGTTTTAATAAGATCCCCTCTCATCTGAGAGGGGATCCCCCTAATCTGATGAAAGACATTCTTGCCATAGAGGGAGTACAGAGAAGGTTCACCAGACTGATTCCTGGGATGGCAGGACATTCATATGAAGAAAGACTGGATAGGCTCGGCTTGTACTCGCTAGAATTTAGAAGATTGAGGGGGGATCTTATAGAAACTTACACACTTCTTAAGGGGTTGGACAGGCTAGATGCAGGAAGATTATTCCCGATGTTGGGGAAGTCCAGAACAAGGGGTCACAGTTTAAGGATAAGAGGGAAGTCTTTTAGGACCGAGATGAGAAAATCATTTTTTACACAGAGAGTGGCGAATCTGTGGAATTCTCTGCCACAGAAGGCAGTTGAGGACAGTTCATTGGCTATATTTAAGAGGGAGTTAGATGTGGCCCTTGTGGCTAAAGGGATCAGGGGGTATGGAGAGAAGGCAGGTATGGGATACTGAGTTGGATGATCAGCCATGATCATATCGAATGGCGGTGCAGGCTCGAAGGGCCGAATGGCCTACTCCTGCACCTATTTTCTATGTTTCTATGTTTCTATAATTCATCCTTCAAAACTCCAGAGTGTAGAAGCCCAGCCGCTCCATTCTCTCAGCATATGACAGTCCCGCCATCCCAGGAATTAACCTTGTAAACCTATGCTGCACCCTCTCAATAGCAAGAATGTCCTTCCTCAAATTAGGGGACCAAAACGGCACATAATACTCCAGGTGTGGTCCCACTAGGGCCCTGTACAACTGCAGAAGGACCTCTTTGCTCCTATACTCGACTCCTCTTGTTATAAAGGCCAACATGCCATTCACTTTTCAGTCTGAAGAAGGGTTTCGGCCCGAAACGTTGCCTATTTCCTTCGCTCCATAGATGCTGCTGCACCCGCTGAGTTACTCCAGCTTTTTTGTGTACCCATGCCATTCACTTTCTTCACTGCCTGCTGTTACCTGCATGCTTACTTTCATAGACTGATGAACAAAGACCCCCAGATCCCGTTGTACTTCCCCTTTTCCCAACTTGACGCAATTTAGATAGTAATCTGCCTTCCTGTTTTTGATACCAAAGTGGATAACCTCACATTTATCCGCATTAAATTTCATCTCCCTTGCATCTGCCCACTCCCCCAACCTGTCCAAGTCACCCAGCATTCTCATAGCATTCTCCTCACAGTTCACACTGCCACTCAGCTTTGTGTCATCTGCAAATTTGCTAATGTTATTTTGAATCCCTTCATCCAAATCATTAATATAAATTGAAAATAGTTGCGGTCCCAGCAACGAGCCTTGCGGTACCCCACTAGTCACTGCCTGCCATTCTGAAAGGGACCCGTTAATCCCTACTTTTGTTTCCTGTCTGCCAACCAATTTTCTATCCATGTCAACAAACTACCCCCAATACCATGTGCCCTAATTTTGCCCACTAATCTCCTATGTGGGACCTTATCAAATGCAGGGATGAATTAAAAACCATTAATAGGATTGCATCATTGAAAAATGTCTTGTGAGAGGCAAATGGACACTTTTAAAGTTATAATTAGGATGTAAATAGGAAAGTCCTCAAGAAAATGAAAACATAAATTAGTAGTCCCCAAAATGAAGGAAAAGAATAATCAAAGCAAGTGAAATGAAAAAACACGAAGAATGCAAAGTCTGTGGAGAAACAGCAAGACAATACCAGACTGATTCCTAGCAGCATCTATGGAGCGAAGGAAATAGGCAACGTTTCGGGCCGAAACCCTTCTTCAGACTTCGGATCTAGCTGGTGTATCGGCAAGTTGCTTAATAGCCCATCCCATTCTTACATCTTATGCTGAGGCCTTGCGTCTTATGCCTAAAGATAGAAAAAGATCTAGTGAATGTGAAATAGCTGAAATGAATGTTTAACACTTTGAATCAAGCTCATTAGTCCACATTAGATTAATTTAGAGATACAGCAGGCCCTTTGGCAATGCCGACCAGCGATCACCTGTACACTAGTTCTTTCCTACACACTGCAGCCAATTTACAGAAGCCAATTAACTTACGAACCTGCATGTCTTTGGAATGAGGGAGGAACAACCCACGTACAGACTACAGACAACACCCCAGTCAGGATCAACCTGGGTCACTGGAGCTGTAAAGCAGCAAAGCTACCTCTGCGCCACTGTTATGCTCTCACTTTGGTTTCACACAGAACAGCATGAATAGCACATTCTCGTGTTAGAATTTCACAGCATTTATCAGTGGAAATGTTTTCAAGAGCTGTTTGTTCAGAATATCTGCTGGATTTCTGTCCTGAAAGAATCTGAATCCTTTCTCTCTCAGATCTTGATCATTTCCCCCCCCTTAAATGCCATTTGCCTCAACTATTTCCAGTCATAAAGAATTCACTCTTTGGACGAAGAACTCTCCTGAATTCGATACCAGATATAAATGTGCACCCTCTTTTCCTACAAATAAAAATGTGCCCACTTCAACATGTAAAACTAGTTTAGGCTAGTAAAAGGCTTTCACCACTTTCACCAAAGCCTTTAAACCATTTTCTAAGATAGAAACATGAATTGTTCACTCTGATCTATTCCGGTTTTCAATTCTACCCTTTCAGAAACAAACATTCACCCGACATGCACTTAAACTAACCCAACAAATGTTTATTATGTCTATTGCTATTATTCACATTTTTGCTTTGCATTAACTAAATTCCCTCTCCAAATTATAGGCTGTTTGTCAGTTTTAAAATTCAATTCCTAAATTCAACCACTAATGTGAACAGTGAACAGCAGCCATGATCCCAATGGATCATCACTTTGTTCACGTTGCCAGTCTGACGACCAACCTTTAACCCTTACATTGTTTGTTGCCTCATGGCCAGTCTGCTAATCTTAAAACCAACAACTGAAAAGAAATACCTTGCTGCCTTTTTCACTGGAGCTCTTTTGAATGGAGTAGCTTTGTTCTCCAGTTCTTTATTATCACCACTAGATGGCAGGAAAGGACCATCCATTGAGCACATACTTTGCTGTCTTCTTCTTTCGTGCCCATCTTCCATGTTTCAAATGTTGACATCGCTGTCATCGTCCGTCCTGAAAAGGATGCAAGCAGTGGCGGATGGCCAGGGTGTCAGCTTGCCCGATGGCAAGTGGGCCCCTGATGAAGTGGGCCCCCTATATCAAGTGGGCCCCTGATGAAGTGGGCCCCCTATATCAAGTGGGCCCCTGATGAAGTGGGCCCCCTATATCAAGTGGGCCCCTGATGAAGTGGGCCCCTTTGTCTCCTGGCAACCAATATTTCTAGACCCAGTCCGCCACTGGATGCAAGCTTCCGGCGGCAATCAGTGGGAGTCATCACTTGTTGCAATAGGTGATGGTGGTAGCAGAATTAGCTCGGGATACTTCCAGTTTCCAGTAAGAGATTGTCATTATTAAATTTCAACACGTTTCAACAGTTCCTCGGTGTGCAAATTACAGACAGCCTCACCTGGTCCAGGAACACCACTGGGACCGTCAAACGGGCCCATCAGCGACTGCACTTCCTGAGGAAACTAAAACAGGCCTCACTCCCCACCAACATCAAAAAGACATCTAGTTGATCTGCATCTCTGGATCTTCCCCATAAATGGCAGGATTTCCCCTTGAAGTCTTTATTCGCCTCCTTGAAAAGCTGGCATTGAGTCTGCACTCCCTAATTCTGGCAATGAGTGGGATAAACACTTCTTTCCCATACTGGCACCTTGTTTTTTTCCAGCCACAAGTAACCTGTCCGGTTATTAATATTTTGGCAATTGGAACCAGTTTCTCTGTCTTTACTATTCATCGTATTGAACCCAACTGTGAAGATCCTACTCAGGATTGTTCTCAATTGAAAAAGCCTGAGTAGGGATCTTCACAGTTGCAAACAGAAGTCTGAGGCTTGAAGAACTGCAGATGCTGGTTTATACCAAAGATAGACACAAAGTGCTGGAGTAACTGGTCAGGTCAGGCAGCATCTCTGGAGAAAACAGAGAGGTGACGTTTTGGGTCAGCTCCCTTCTTCAGACAAAGTAGGGGGTGGAGGGAGGGGGGGGGACATGTGATCACAAAAGGGGTACAATGTGGTGACATGTGGAGTAAAGGGGCAAGTGAGGAGAGGGAAGGGGGAAAGTTTAGGTGTCTCTCCTCCCTGCCCCTTTCCTCCACCCCAGTTGTTTAATCAGTTCCACATTTCACGACATTGTTTTCCCTTTGAGATCACATTGTCCCCAGCCAACAATGGGCCTACCAGGACACCAACCTGCCTGATTAGTCATGGTCTTTTCTCACCTCTATATCTTCCTCCACCCCCTACTTTCAGTCTGAAGAAGGTCCCAACCTAAAATGTCACCTCTCCTTTTTCTCCAGAGATGTTGCCTGACCCGCTGAGTTACTCCAGTACTTTGAGTCTATCCTGCTCAGACTTCTCTGTTAGGAAGACACCTAGTCAGTCTGCATTGCAGCATTCGCTCTTTATGTCTACAAAGCCCTCAATTTACTGCAACTGTCTGCTTTCTGTTCTATAGCCACCATTAGCAACTGATAGGTTTAGCTGTCATCTTGATCTATTATTTTTGGCACTACTCTCGAGTGCGTGCACAGTTGGGTGTTGCTTGTAGTTAGCAGGTTTTGAATAAAGTGGTGCCTCTAGGTATCTCATGCCATTACTGAACAATCTGTTTTAGCATCAATATTCATTACAAGATTCCACTAGGGGCGCCGCATTGACGGCAGCCTCTGCCTACAGCCTGTTTGTCTTTTCAATCTTTTTAAAATTTTTAGTTAGTTTAAAATCTGTTTTTGGGGGAAACTTTAAATTTTATATGTGGGGGAGGGGGGCAGGGTAAGGGGGAAACTGTTTCCCAGTCGCTTCCTGGCGGGAACACGACTATTTCTCCGAGTCACATCCTCGCCCCCCTCCTCACGGCCTACCACCTGGATCAGAGCGGCCTTTCCTGCCGGGGACCGGGAACCAGACCAGATCTGCAACAGCGGCGACGCAGCGCTGGATTCACCGCGGAGCGGGCGATGCCTACCTGGATCGCCGTTTGGAGCTATGGAGCATTGGGCCGCTGCTCCAACATCATGGAGCTGCGGTTTGGGAGAGCTTCCAATGCGGGCGGCGCTGACAATCATCGCGGAGTCCTAGGGCCCTTTGCCGAGAGCTGAGAGTGTTGCATCTCCGCCCAGCGCGGTCTGCGGACTTTGGGAGCCGCGGACTCCAGTAGGAGGTGCCCGACGGATGTCCAGGCCGCTGAGGATGTCCCCCAGCCCCGACGTCGGACTTACATCACCCCGGCGAGCGGGCCTGAACATCGGGCCGCCCGTAGCGGCAACTGCGGAGGGCTCGGGGAGGCCCCGACCACGGGTGAACATTGGGGAACATTAGAGGAAGATGACTGAGTTTGGTCCCTTCCCTCACAGTGGGAAACATTGATTCTGCTGTGTGGGGATGTTTTTATTTTGAACTCTATCGTGTGTTGTGTTCTTTATTTTTATTGTATGGCTGTATGGGAATCACATTTCACTCTGCCATCTGGCACATGTGACAAATAAATGTACCTTGTATCTTGTATCTACAATATGCTGATCATTTTTTTAATGCTGATTTCAAATTCACTGCAGTTATCTCCATCACCATCTATGGCATGAATGCCATTGGGGAAGATTCTTGCATATTGTCACATACTTTAAGGCACCCCTCTGGGTTTTCTCTGCAGATTTGATTTCTGCTGTGAGACATGCATGTAAAACTTACAGGCAAACACACAAAAACAAAAGGAGATAAGAACAGGATTGGACCACTCTGTCCTCAACCCTACCCCCATTCAATATGATTATAGCTGCTCTATGCTAACCTCTCTACTCCTCCTCAGTGCCTGATCCCCATAGTTCCTTGATCTTCCTTGATTTGTGTACCTGGTAGGAGCAGGGGGCAGATCAGTCGGCCCTGGAGGCCTCATCTGCAATTCACCAAGATCATAGAAAGACAATAGAAAGGAAGGACATTAGCTTGGAGGATGTGGAATCGATATGGGTAGAGCTGCAAAACACTAAGGGGCAGAAAACACTAGTGGGAGTTCTGTACAAGCCACCTAACAGTAGTAGTGGAGTTGGGGATGACATCAAACAGGAAATTAGAAATGCGTGCAACAAAGGTAAAACCGTTATAATGGGTGACTTCAATCTACATATAGATTGGGTGAATCAAATTGGCAGGGGTGCTGAGGAAGAGGATTTCTTGGAATGTATGCGGGATAGTTTTCTAAACCAACATGTAGAGGAACCAACAAGAGAGCAGGCTATTCTAGACTGGGTATTGAGTAATAGAAACATAGAAACATAAAAACATAGAAAATAGGTGCAGGAGTAGGCCATTCGGCCCTTCGAGCCTGCACCGCCATTCAATATGATCATGGCTGATCATCCAACTCAGTATCCTGTACCTGCCTTCTCTCCATACCCCCTGATCCCTTTAGCCATAGGGCCACATCTAACTCCCTCTTAAATATAGCCAATGAACTGGCCTCGACTACCTTCTGTGGCAGAGAATTCCACAGATTCACCACTCTGTGTGAAAAATGTTTTTCTCATCTCGGCCCTAAAAGACTTCCCCCTTATCCTTAAACTGTGACCCCTTGTTCTGGAGTTCCCCAACATCGGGAACAATCTTCCTGCATCTAGCCTGTCCAACCCCTTAAGAATGGTATAGGTTTCTATAAGATCCCCCCTCAATCTTCTAAATTCTAGCGAGTACAAGCCGAATCTATCCAGTCTTTCTTCATATGAAAGTCCTGACATCCCAGGAATCAGTCTGGTGAACCTTCTCTGTACTCCCTCTATGGCAAGAATGTTTTTCCTCAGATTTGGAGACCAAAACTGTACGCAATACTCCAGGTGTGGTCTCACCAAGACCCTGTCCAACTGCAGTAGAACCTCCCTGCTCCTATACTCAAATCCTTTTGCTATGAATGCTAACATACCATTCGCTTTCTTCACTGCCTGCTGCACCTGCATGCCTACTTTCAATGACTGATGTACCATGACACCCAGGTCTTGTTGCATCTCCCCTTTTCCTAATCGGCCACCATTTAGATAATAGTCTACTTTCCTGTTTTTGCCACCAAAGTGGATAACCTCACATTTATCCACATTATATTGCATCTGCCATGCATTTGCCCACTCACCCAGCCTATCTAAGTCACCTTGCAGCCTCCTAGCATCCTCCTCACAGCTAACACTGCCCCCCAGCTTCGTGTCATCCGCAAACTTGGAGATGTTGCATTCAATTCCCTCATCCAGATCATTAATATATATTGTAAATAGCTGGGGTCCCAGCACTGAGCCTTGCAGTACCCCACTAGTCACTATCTACAGTGTCATCCGCAAACTTGGAGATGTTGCATTCAATTCCCTCATCCAGATCATTAATATATATTGTAAATTGTGGTTAATATATATTGTAATTGTAATATTGTAGTTCAGTTTAGTTTAGAGATACAGCGTGGAAACAGCTCACACCGACTAGTGATCCCTGTGCACTAACACTATCCTACACACATCAGGGACAATCTACAATTTTACCAAACCTATTAGCCTACAAATCTGTATGTGTTTGTACTATGGGAGGAAACTGGAGCTCCCAGAGAAACCCCATGCTGGTCATGGGGAGAATGTACAAACTCCATACAGAGAGCACCTGTAATCAGGAGCGAACCCGGGGCTCTGACATGTATCGCTGTGTTGCCCTCACTCTTCCTCAGTATCATTTTCTGCACTGTTCCCACATTCCCTCATTTCCTAAATATCCAGTTAATACCATTCATTCTTTTGAATGACTCCATGTCTCAGCTTCCATCATGTTCCAAATTTGCAGCAAAGATTCATAGACCCTCAGTGTAACAACATTTAAAAGACATTTTGACATATATACGGACAGGAAATGTTTAGAGGAATATGGGGCAAACACATGCGTGTATGTAGATGGGACATCTTGGTCGGCATACACAAGTTGCTGTTTCCGAACTGCATAATTCTATGACCGTGACTCTGGATAGAGTAGATCACCTCACACTTTTTCACATGATATACTGCCTGCAACATTTTTCCACAATCTGCCTTGAGGCCTCTTTACATCCTCCTCCATACTCACGCACCCACCTAGTTTAGGGTCGTCAGCAAACCTGGAAAGATGACATTTGCTCCTTCAGCCACATAGTTGATCTAGATCGTGAATGGCTGGGGCCCACGTTCCAGGTCCCTGGGTACTCCACTAATCACAACACGCTGGCCCTAATGCTGTACCATGTTAGTAAAAGCTGTGAGGACCATCTGGCTAGACTTTTCATCAACATCTTTGACCTCTCATTTCTAGGGTCCTAGGTTCCCCACCTGTTTTAAAAGGACATCCATAATACCTGTGCCCAAGAAGAATAAAGTGACGTGCCTCAATGACCATCGACAAAAACGGGAATAGTGCCGGAGGATTGGCGTACTGCGCATGTTGTTCCATTGTTTAAAAAGGGGTCTAAGAGTAAACCTAGCAATTATAGACCTGTTAGTTTGACGTCAGTGGTGGGCAAATCAATGTAAAAGATACTTAGAGATAATATATATAAGCATCTGGATAAACAGGGTCTGATTAGGAACAGTCAACATGGATTTGTGCCTGGAAGGTCATGTTTGACTAATCTTCTTGAATTTTTTGAAGAGGTTACTCGGGAAATTGATGAGGGTAAAGCAGTGGATGTTGTCTATATGGACTTTAGTAAGGCCTTTGACAAGGTTCCTCATGGAAGGTTGGTTAAGAAGGTTCAATGGTTGGGTATTAATGGTGGAGTAGCAAGATGGATTCAACAGTGGCTGAATGGGAGATGCCAGAGAGTAATGGTGGATGGTTGTTTGTCAGGTTGGAGGCCAGTGACGAGTGGGGTGCCACAGGGATCTGTGTTGGGTCCACTGTTGTTTGTCATGTACATCAATGATCTGGATGATGGTGTGGTAAATTGGATTAGTAAGTATGCAGATGATACTAAAATAGGTGGGGTTGTGGATAATTAAGTAGATTTTCAAAGTCTACAGAGAGATTTATGCCAGTTGGAAGAGTGGGCTGAAAGATGGCAGATGGAGTTTAATGCTGATAAGTGTGAGGTGCTACATCTTGGCAGGACAAATCAAAATAGGACGTACATGGTAAATGGTAGGGAATTGAAGAATGCAGGTGAACAGAGGGATCTGGGAATAACTGTGCACAGTTTCCTGAAAGTGGAATCTCATGTAGATAGGGTGGTAAAGAAAGCTTTTTGTGTGCTGGCCTTTATAAATCAGAGCATTGAGTATAGAAGTTGGGATGTAATGTTAAAATTGTACAAGGCATTGGTGAGGCCAATTCTGGAGTATGGTGTACAATTTTGGTCGTCTAATTATAGGAAGGATGTCAACAAAATAGAGAGAGTACAGAGGAGATTTACTAGAATGTTGCCTGGGTTTCAGCAACTAAGTTACAGAGAAAGGTTGAACAAGTTAGGGCTTTATTCTTTGGAGCGCAGAAGGTTAAGGGGGGACTTGATAGAGGTCTTTAAAATGATGAGAGGGATAGACAGAGTTGACGTGGATAAGCTTTTCCCACTGAGAGTAGGGAAGATTCAAACAAGGGGACATGACTTGAGAATTAAGGGACAGAAGTTTAGGGGTAACATGAGGGGGAACTTCTTTTCTCAGAGAGTGGTAGCTGTGTGGAATGAGCTTCCAGTGAAGGTGGTGGAGGCAGGTTCGCTTTTATCATTTAAAAATAAATTGGATAGTTATATGGACGGGAAAGGAATGGAGGGTTATGGTCTGAACGCAGGTGTATGGGACTAGGGGAGATTATGTGTTCGGCCCGGACTAGAAGGGTCGAGATGGCCTGTTTCCATGCTGTAATTGTTATATGGTTATATGGTTATATGGACTGGTAGCACTCACACCTGCTGTGATGGAATGCTTTGAGAGGATGGTTATGACATAATTAATTCCAGCCTTAGCAAGGACCTGGACACACCTATCATCACAAGATGAGAATGCACAAGACACGATTGAGTAAGTTTGTAAATTACATTAGGAGTGGGTGGTATCGTAGATAGTGAAGATGGTTATCAAAAATTTCAGCAGGATCTTGATCAAGTGGGCTGAGGAATGGTTAATGGAGTTTAATGCAGATAAGTACGAGGTGTTGTATTTTAGGAAGTCAAACCAGGGCAGGACCTTCGCAGTGAATGGCAGGGTCCTTGGAAGTGTTGTAGAGCAGTGAGATCTGGGAGTGCAGGTACAAAGGAGATATGGTTGTCAAGAAAGCTTTTGGTACTTTGGCTGCTAGCAGTCAGGATATTGAGTATAGAAGCTGGAAATGTTCAGTTTTGATCACCCTTCTAATGGAAGGATTTTGTTAAGCTGTTAGCAGTATTGAGAAGATTTACGAGGGTTTTGCCAGGAATTGAGGGCCTGAGCAACAGGGAGAGGTTGGGCAGACTAATTCCTCGGGATGCAGAAGTCTGAGGGGTGATTTTATAGAGGTGTATAGACCTATAGGGTGAATGCACAGAGTCTTTTACTCAGAGTAAAGGGGCTGTCCCACTTGGGCGACCTAGTCCGCGAGTTCTGGTGAGTTTGCCCTCGACTCATACTCACAGCATGGTCGACACGAGGTCCTAGGAGGTCTTTGTAACTCTCCTTCATGCTCGAGAGTAGTCCCCGTGCACTCGAGGCCTCAACTAGTTCGTGGCGTAGTTTTCAACTTTGAAAAATGCCCGCGGGTAAAAAAAGGTCGCCATGGAAAAAATTGCTACTTTTTTTACTCGTAGGTTTAGTCACAGTAGGTCGTAGTAGGTCGGCATGTTATTCGTAGGTAATCAAGGGTAGTGGAAGGTAATCGAAGGTAGTCAAAGGTAGTCGAAGGTAGTCGTAGTTAGTCTTCATCATAGTCGAAGGGAGGTTGAAGGGAGATCGAAGGAGATCGAAGGAGGTTGTCTTCACTCTCCACTATTTGGTGTTCAATTTTCCCGAAGTTAGCCGTAGCTAGTCGAAGTTAGTCTTCAACATAGTCGAAGGAGGTCTTCAACATGACATTTTTTCAAACTCTCCTAAACTCTTCTAAACTCGCCAATTAGGTCGCCCAAGTGGGACAGCCCCTTGAGGGAATTAAGAACTAGCGGACATATATTTAAGGTGAGAGGGAAACCTGCGGGACATCGTTTTCACACAGAGGTTGGTGGTTATATTGAACGAGCTGCTGGAGGATGTGGTTGAGGCAGTTGCTATAACAACATTTAAAAAACATTTGGACAGGTACATGGATAGGAAAGGTTTAGGGGCAAATGGGCCAAATGTGCGCAGATGGGACTAATATATTTTGGGGCATCTTGGTTGGTTTGGACAAATTGGGCTGACGAGCCTGTTTCTGTGCTGTACAACTGTATGACTAACAGATCGACAGTGGGTGTGATCTCGCTGCCTCTCTACTCTGCGCTGCACCACTTGGACATCACGGACGTATGTCAGACTGTTGTTCATGGAAAACAGCTTGGCGTTCAACACCATCATTCCCTCTGAACCTATCGCAAAACCCAGAGGCTCTGTTCATCCCTCGATTACAAATGGATCTTCGACTTGGTTCTCAATCCGGATGAAGTGGCAACAAGACTTCCTCCTCTCTAACCATCAGCAGCGGAGCAACCTCAGGGCTGTGTGCTCAGTCCCCTGCTCTACTCACTCTACACCCTTGACTATGTGGCCGGACATGGCTCCAAAGCTATTTATAAAGTTCCAAGCAATACCACTGTTATTGGACAAATAACGGGTAATGATAGATTAGATTACAGAAAGGAGATCAATAATCCAATTGAGTGGTGCCAGAAAACCAATCCTGCTCTCAATGTTAGCAAGATCAAGGAGGTTAATTCAGGAAGGGAAGGTTAAGCATCTACGCACCAGTCTCCATTGGAGAGACAGGGGTGGAGAGAGCCAACAACCTCAAATTCCTGGGCATGCATATCTCTGAAGATCTGTCCTGGGTCCAGCACATTGATGCAATCACAATAAAAGCTCACCAATCCCTCTAACTACCTTGGAAGTTTTAGGAGATTTGGCATGTCGCCGAATACTGTATCAAACTTCTTCTGGAGTGCGGTGGAAACCGTACTGCCTGGTTGCATCATGGCCTGGTTTGGCATCATAAACGCGGAAGAACTAAGGAGGCTGCGCAGAGAATGGTAAACATTGCCGTGTCCATCATGGGTATTGGCTTCCCCACCATTGAAGGGATCTGTAGGAGCTGTTGCATCAAGTAAGCAACTTATATCATCAGACCCACGGCACCTGGTTATGCTCTTATTTCGTTGATGCAATCAGGAGGAAGTTACAGGAGCCTGCGAACTATAACCGTCAGTTTCCAGCTTCTTCTCATTCACCATTAGGCTCTTGAACCACCCTGCACAACCCTGACCACAACCCCACCTCAGCAACGCATGACCATGTATATGATTACACTATGTGTTTTGGCTTGCACTGATGAGATGAGATGAGATGAGATACTTTTATTGACACATGAGACAAGTCACAGCGAGATGCTTTGTTTTGCATAACTAGGCATAACAAGAGTCGTCATGTAAAGGGCACGGAGAAAGTTACAAAGAACCCTTTTTTTCTCTCAATCATTCCCCTCTCACCCCCCTCAGTTCTTGACCCCCCACCCCCCAACCCCGGCCCACCCTTAGTTCTCTGCGCCCCCCCACTTCGGGTGCCCTCCCTTTGATCTCGACAGCCCTCCACTCCAGGGCCCCCTTTGTCCTCGGTGGTCTGCTAACTGATAATCCATTGTATTATTAATGCACCTGTAAAGTTGCAGGATGTAAAGATGTCATTGTTCCACTCCTGGCTCATGTGGCAATTAAATACTCTTGACATTCGACAAGTGACAAATGACAAATGGAGAAAGTTCAATTAATTCCCACTCTTGGCCTTCTATCTGTTAATCAATTCTCAATCCATATTAACATAATTTTTCCAATTCCAAGTCCTGTGACCTTGTTGTCCATCCTTTAATGTGGGTCCTTTATAGAGGTTTTCGAACTTTACACCCAGTAGTTTCCTCAAACCACTCCATGAGTCACATCCTTAAAGAACTCTAATTGATTAGTCAAACATGATTTCCATTTCATAAATCCCCTGATCTGCTTAATCCTATTATTCCTTTCAAGGTGTTCTGTTATTACATCCATCATCAGTCTGAAATGGGTCATTATTTGTCTGTAGACTTATCCATTTTACATTTTGATAGAAGATCTCCATGTGTGTCTTTCTGTCGCTTGTCAATTTACTTCCTTGCTTTATCTTTCCTTCCTTTATTAATTTCTTGCGATGTCTTTGCTCAGTTAACACACTGAGCAAATGAAATATTAGTTGCAGCCACCAAGTAGATTGCACTAACTATAATTAATTGACTACCAGCACCATGCTGTGACATGGCATACTGTAAATTTTAATGATTCCGTGTTTTAATCAGCTGGTGAAGCACCAAATTGATGTATTCAAGAGAGAGTTAGATCGAGCTCTTAGGGCTAACGGAATCAAGGGATATGGGGAGAAAGCAGGAACGGGGTACTGATTGTGGATGATCAGCCATGATCATATTAAATGGCGGTGCTGGCTCGAAGGGCTGAATGGCCTACTCCTATTTGCTGTGTTTCTATGTAAACCCTGGCAGTTAGGAAAGTTGTTCTGCAGTGTGTGTTTTTATATTTAAAGTTGAATTACTGGGGAAGGTATGAATAGAAAGGTACTGTATGTACCTCACAGACAAGTTACCATGCAAGTGATACATTGTATTCAGGGTAATAATGAAACTACCCATCTAAGCTTCAGTATCTGTTTAGACCAAAAGAAAAGTAGAATAATTCTACTGTGTATTTGTCTAAATCCTTGGAGATCTTTCTCCTGCCACACAAATAGTTTTGCTCCTAGCACAAAGCGGAATACCAATTAGCTCTGCGTGTTAGTGCTAAGGTATTGCTTAAATTGTGTTATTGCTCATACAATATAAAGTCCGATCAGTTTTTTCACCATTGTTTATAATCAGTGCTCCTGACAGAGTGATGGATTAACCAATTACTCCTGTGATTTACTATCCCTCTACCCAATGTGGTATTTTGTATGAACAAATACTTAAAACATTTAAAAACTGATCTGTGATAAACCAGAGCCAATTAATTACACTGTTATGCCTCAGAAGATTTAATGAAATCTAGCTGCCTGCATGTAATAAATGACTTGGCCTTATCAAAATAATATGTTTTGTGTATTTAAATAAAGCCTTTTGCTGTGGAACTAAACATTGTTCTTTTTGGACCAAAGAAAGCAGCCCAAAGATGATTTCAGACGTTCACCCTTGTTTTACCCGCAATTGAATTTGTGTTCCTGATTCCATGACATTATATAGTATTAAACAGTATCGATAATACTGAAAAAAAGACCTATCAACCCAATGTATCTTCTGTTGTCAAGGCTCCACCTGAACCTCCCACTAATCTCATCAACCCATCCTTACATTCTTCCCACTTTGGGGTGTTTATCGAGGTGATTCATGTCCACTGTGCCGCGTTTGCTCGTTCATTTTTTATTCCGATTTATTTTACTGTGATGCTCCTGCACACCCATCTTAATAAACCAAAGAACTATGTCAGTGCAATGTTTCAGTATTCCAACAATAGCTGTTCAGAATAAAAGCCAAATGTGTACAATCCTTACACATTAACTTTTAAAGCACTCTTTCTTTGTGATAAATCTGTGCACTACCTTCTCCAAACACAATATGTTATGAAACAAAATAGGACAAATACCAAGCCTTGATACTTTTTCAAGGCAGCCGACCAAACATGTAGAGGGATTTATTGTTGGATATACAGTAATTGGTATAGACAGGTACTTGATTGTCGTAATTAACGCGGTGGGCCGAAGGGCCCGTTTCCCTGCTGTCTTGTCATGAAATCATAAAGCACGGAAAAATACCTTTGCCCCCCCCCTCCCCCACCCCCCAGTTTCGCATCAACCCTTTATGCTAATTCTACACAAATCCCATTTTATTCCCCATATTTCTCTCATTTCCTCCCAGATTCCATCCGCAATTGAGATGTAGGAGGAGAATGAGGCAGGATGAGGAAGTAGGATGAGGATGATTGAAGTATGATGAGGAAGCCCTTATGGTCACAGGGAGAAGTTACAACTCTGGAGAGACAGCAACAGGACTGAACCCAAATCAATGGAGCTGTGAGCTAGCCGCACTACTAGCTGCTCCACTGTGCCGCCAAGGAAGTTAAGGGGCTGTCCCACTTGGGCATCATTTGCGCGTCATTTACGCGACATCATTTACGCATCACGACGCATGACGCACACGTTGTGACGCGCACGTGATGACTGCATGGCGTGCATTAAGCGCGCATGGAGCATGGTGACATAGGCAGTGACCAGCGCTCGCGCGCGGCGCCCCAGGATTTTGGGATTCACAAAATCTTTGCGCGTCACCTGCGCAAATGAGGCCCAAGTGGGACAGGCCCTTTCCAGAGCTCAGGCTCTTGGCAGCTGGAGGCACGCCCCACAGGCTCTTGGCAGCTGAAGGCACGCCCCACAGGCTCTTGGCAGCTGAAGGCATGCCCCACAGGCTCTTGGCAGCTGAAGGCACGCCCCACAGGCTCTTGGCAGCTGAAGGCACGCCCCACAGGCTCTTGGCAGCTGAAGGCACGCCCCACAGGCTCTTGGCAGCTGAAGGCACGCCCCACAGCGATCACATTTGGTGCTGTCCAGGATGCCAGAAACGGAGCAGTGCATGTATCTCACACGATTGCTTGGTCTGAAGTCTATTCCATCAGTGACGTGTGTCAATTCATGGCAAAGAGAGCAGAACTTCTCTTGAACCGGTTTACAAAATGTCGAATGTGGGAAGAAAATCAGAGATTATCGAGACCGCGGCACCTCGTTAAAGGCTTCCGGCCGCGTTTGTAGACCACAGCTGCGGCCGCGGGGTCCGTCGGGAAGCCTGCAGCCTATATGCTATTGCATGTAATAAGCTGCATTGAAAGCTTTTGTATGTGTGCTGTCTGACCAAATCTGATAATACAATACATAAATACATTTAGACCAAGTACCAGTAAAAAAGGAAGAGGAAAGAGCAAGATACCAGAGTGCAAAATATAATTTTCAGCTCTATAGCGTACAGAGAAAAGGTCTGCAATTAGATCGGTTGACTTGGGAATGTATCCTACTTGCAGAAGGACTGATCAGTCATCTTTTCACAGAGGGGAAGAAGCTGTTTCTGTGGTACATGCTTTCCAGCTTCTGCATCTTCTGCCTGACGGTAGAGGGGAGGAAAAGGACTGACCGGGGTGGAAAAGGTCCTTGATTATCGGCTTGTACTCGCTAGAATTTAGAAGATTGAGGGGGGATCTTATAGAAACTTACAAAATTCTTAAGGGGTTGCACAGGCTAGATGCAAGAGATTGTTCCCGATGTTGGGGAAGTCCAGAACAATAATAATAATAATAATACATTTTATTTATTGGGCGCCTTTCAGACATCTCAAGGACACCTTAGAATCAAATACACAGGACAAGATGTTAAGAAGTCCCTTGTGCCAATAGGTGGGGAGCATTTCACGACATTCGTTGATTGTTGAGAGTGGTAGACGCTCAACATCTGTGGGGGGGGGGCGGGGGGGGGGGGTGGGGGAGTGGATACGTATATCTTGGCCTGGGTAACCTTCAGGACAGTTGGGCACAGGACACATCATCAGTAGTGTACCCTTGCATCACTGGGTGTTTCGGCCTTTTATCACTATACACCCTCCACAAGGGCGGCCCGCTGCAGGATGATCAGCCCTCAGCGCGTGTCCCGTGTCAAACCGTCCCAAAGATTCACCCTGAAATACTTGGGGCCCAGCATGGGTCTTTCCGCTTGAGCCAAATCCACCGGCTGCTTCTTTCAGCCGCCTCTGAGAGTGATCTTATGGTCTTCCGCAGAGCCTGACCGTGGATTCCAAGCTCCTTCAGCAGTCTGATGGTAGATGACGCAACAAATCCTCTGCATCCCACTTCAACTGGATAGACTTTGGTGTTCCAGCCACGCTGCGTTGCCTCTGCTGCAAGCTCTGCGTAACGCAGCTTCTTACGCTCATAGGCCTCCTCAACAGAGTTCTCCCATGGAACTGTGAGCTCTATGATGTAAGCAGTCTTCTGTGAAGGGGACCAGAACACCAAGTCTGGCCTGAGGTTGGTGGAAGCAATTTCAGGTGGAAAAACTAGTTGTCGGCCGATGTCCGCCAGCATCCTCCAGTCGCGGGCCCTGCATAGGTTTCCTTCTTCTGATCTGGTGGAAGGATGTTTAGATGTTTTCTGTCCTTCTCGGACAAAGGTTGTTGCCCTTAGGGGGAGGTGGTTGCTTGCTCTCGGAGGCAAGGAGTTGGTCGCACACCGCCTGTTCTCAAGGGCTGATGCCAGGATTTTTAGTACCTGATTATGCCGCCACGTGTATCTCCCTTGCGTGAGGCTGGTCTTGCAGCCTACCATGATGTGTTTGAGGGTCGCTGGAGTTGGGCAGAGGGCACAGGTTGGATCCTCGCCATACCACTGATGGAGGTTCTTTGGTGATGGAAGCACGTCATAAGTCGCTCTGATGATGAAGCTGATCTTGCTTGCTTCCATTTCCCATAGTTCTTTCCAGCTGATCTTCCTCCGCTCCACACCTTCCCACTGCATCCATTGCCCCTGTTTGGCAAGAGAGACCGCCTTTGCACTTCTTGCGGCCTCCTCTTGTCGCCGCACCTCCTCGACCACCAATGTCCTCCGCTCTGATGTTGTGGCCTTTCGCCAAGTTGGTTTACTTGTCGTAAGGCCAAAGCCTCCTCTTCCCTGCTGGACTTGCCCCACGATGTCTTTGTATCTCAGGGCTGATGAAGCTTGCTGTACTGCATCAGATGGCGTCCACTTCCGGCCAGTTACTAAGGGCGGCGCAACAGCACTGATGGTCTTGTCTCTAGAGTCCCTCAGTGTCATCTGAAGTCTTACTTTAGAACACTTGTATTCCTCTGTTAGACTAGTGAGAGGTAGTTCCAGGACCCCTTTGCCATATAGGCCGATGTTAGTTAGACATCGTGGGACCCCGAGCCATTTCTTCGCGTATGAAGTTATGGTTCGCTCCATCTTCTCCACAGTTGTTATTGGGGCTTCATAAATGGTCAGTGGCCACATTGTCCGAGGAAGGAGTCCAAACTGTAGGCACCAGAGCTTCAGTTTCTCAGGCAGTAGGGTCTGATTGATGTTCTCCAGGCCATTGACAATTTCTTGCCTTAGTTGTTCCACCTGCTCTTTATCCTTGAGACTTGCATTGTACCATCTGCCCAGGCTTTTAACTGGCTGTTCAGACACTGTTGGTATAGGGTCGTCACCGATACAGAACCTTGTGTCTCTAAGCACCCCCTTGACTATGGAGATGCTTCGAGATTTACATGGTTTGATCTTCATTCGGGCCCACTTGATGTTCTCCTGCAGCTTTCCAAGTAACCGCTTGGTGCATGCTGCAGTAGTGGTTAGTGTGGTCATGTCGTCCAGGTATGCCCTGATGGGTGGCAGACGGAGCCCAGCCCTGGTTCGTACACCGCCCACCACCCATTTTGAGGCCCTGATGATGACTTCCATGGCCATTGTAAAGGCCAAGGGTGAGACTGTGCAGCCTGCCATGATGCCTACTTCCAAGCGCTGCCATGTTGTACTGAAGTCAGCTGTTGTGAAGCACAGCTGCAGGTCTTGGAAATAGCTCTTGACCAGTGTGGTGATGAGCTCTGGTACATGGAAAAAGGCAAAAGATTCCCAAAGGAGTTCATGGGGAACTGAACCAAATGCATTGGCCAGATCGAGGAAGATCACATGTAGGTCTCTCTTCTCCTTCTTAGCTGCTTGGATCTGGTGCCAGATCATGCTTGTATGCTCCAAGCAGCCCGAAAATCCTGGAATTCCTGCTTTCTGTACAGATGTATCAATGTACTTGTTTGTTACCAGATAGGTGGACAGCCTTTGTGATACAATGCTGAAAAAGATTTTTCCCTCGACGTTGAGGAGACATATTGGCCGGAATTGGCTGATGTCTGACGCATCCTTTTCTTTAGGTATTAGCACGCCGCCGGCCCTTCGCCACGCCTTAGGTATTGTTTGCTTCTTCCACACCACCCTCATGAGCTTCCATAGAAAGCGTAACACATCCGGTGCGTTCTTGTAGAGCTTGTATGGTACTCCATTTGGCCCCGGAGCTGATGCTGCTCTTGCTTGCCGGACAGTGTTCTCTACCTCTTTCCATCTTGGAGGGCTGGTGTCCAGGTTGAATTCAGGTGGTTGAATAGGCGGGATGTCATGTGGGATGACTAACTGCTCATGCCTTTTCGTGTCTTGGTGGGCCTTTTCCAGGTGTTCCTCCAATTCCCGTTTTGATGTTTTCAAAGTTCCACTTTTTTCCTTTGCGAAGAGGTCTTTGATGAACTTGAAAGGGTCTTTGTAGAACCGTGTTCTTGTGTGTTCTTTCTTCCTGCGAAGTTTCCTCAAGTTCTCTGCTTTTCGCAAGGTTGCCAATCGGCTCTTGATGTCCTCTTGGAGTAGCACGAGACCTTCTCTCTCTGCCTCAGTTGCTTTTTTCCATTGCTTTTTCAACTGTCTCCTCTCTCTGATTAGCCTCTCGATCTCCTGCTGCCTCCTGGACTTGGTTGGTGTTGGTAATTTCTTTCCACCTCTCCCTTTACTCACCCCAAACCGTTCTTCTCCATAGCTGTAGATTGTGTTGCCCATCCTTTCAAGCTTTTCCACTGCTGTGCCCGCTTGTTGCTCCAAGATATGTATAAGGTCACTGTTGACCGTCTCCCACTCTTTCTTTTCAACAGCTTTGGGCCATTTCACTCCAGGTTTGTGCCCTTTGATCTTTCCCTCCAATGGAGGTCTTTGTCGTTGTTGCGTGGGCTCCTCCACCGGCATTTCTGTGCTTGTATCACCCTCTTCAGTGACATGGGTGCTGATGCTCTGCGAACTTTGGTTTGAGTCCTGTCGCTGTGCTTCACTCGACTGATTTGACTGGTTGCTTCGTAAGAAGTACTGGTCAATGCGAGGCCCATGTCTCTGCTCTCTCAAGCACTTTTTCCTCCCTTGGTGGATCTTCAAGCCCTTCACTGATGTAATTTTCTCCCAACCACAAATGCACACCTGAAGTTTGTGTCCCGCAGCTGTTGTGGATGTCTCATGTGCCATGCTCTCCTTGTCCGTAGTCGTTTCCGTTCCTGGGTCTGTAACCGTGTTATCAATCGGTGAGCCATCTTCCGCCCCCGCTCTCGCAGGCTCTAGGGGTATTCTCTTTAATTTACTTTTAGTAGCATTTAGCGGGTGTCTCCAACTAACTGAAACACATTTAGACCAAGTACCAGTAAAAAAGGAAGAGGAAAGAGCAAGATACCAGAGTGCAAAATATAATTTTCAGCTCTATAGCGTACAGAGAAAAGGTCTGCAATTAGATCGGTACTTGCAGAAGGACTGATCAGTCATCTTTTCACAGAGGGGAAGAAGCTGTTTCTGTGGTACATGCTTTCCAGCTTCTGCATCTTCTGCCTGACGGTAGAGGGGAGGAAAAGGACTGACCGGGGTGGAAAAGGTCCTTGATTATCGGCTTGTACTCGCTAGAATTTAGAAGATTGAGGGGGGATCTTATAGAAACTTACAAAATTCTTAAGGGGTTGCACAGGCTAGATGCAAGAGATTGTTCCCGATGTTGGGGAAGTCCAGAACAATAATAATAATAATAATACATTTTATTTATTGGGCGCCTTTCAGACATCTCAAGGACACCTTAGAATCAAATACACAGGACAAGATGTTAAGAAGTCCCTTGTGCCAATAGGTGGGGAGCATTTCACGACATTCGTTGATTGTTGAGAGTGGTAGACGCTCAACATCTGTGGGGGGGGGGGCGGGGGGGGGGGGGGTGGGGGAGTGGATACGTATATCTTGGCCTGGGTAACCTTCAGGACAGTTGGGCACAGGACACATCATCAGTAGTGTACCCTTGCATCACTGGGTGTTTCGGCCTTTTATCACTATACACCCTCCACAAGGGCGGCCCGCTGCAGGATGATCAGCCCTCAGCGCGTGTCCCGTGTCAAACCGTCCCAAAGATTCACCCTGAAATACTTGGGGCCCAGCATGGGTCTTTCCGCTTGAGCCAAATCCACCGGCTGCTTCTTTCAGCCGCCTCTGAGAGTGATCTTATGGTCTTCCGCAGAGCCTGACCGTGGATTCCAAGCTCCTTCAGCAGTCTGATGGTAGATGACGCAACAAATCCTCTGCATCCCACTTCAACTGGATAGACTTTGGTGTTCCAGCCACGCTGCGTTGCCTCTGCTGCAAGCTCTGCGTAACGCAGCTTCTTACGCTCATAGGCCTCCTCAACAGAGTTCTCCCATGGAACTGTGAGCTCTATGATGTAAGCAGTCTTCTGTGAAGGGGACCAGAACACCAAGTCTGGCCTGAGGTTGGTGGAAGCAATTTCAGGTGGAAAAACTAGTTGTCGGCCGATGTCCGCCAGCATCCTCCAGTCGCGGGCCCTGCATAGGTTTCCTTCTTCTGATCTGGTGGAAGGATGTTTAGATGTTTTCTGTCCTTCTCGGACAAAGGTTGTTGCCCTTAGGGGGAGGTGGTTGCTTGCTCTCGGAGGCAAGGAGTTGGTCGCACACCGCCTGTTCTCAAGGGCTGATGCCAGGCTTTTTAGTACCTGATTATGCCGCCACGTGTATCTCCCTTGCGTGAGGCTGGTCTTGCAGCCTACCATGATGTGTTTGAGGGTAGCTGGAGTTGGGCAGAGGGTACAGGTTGGATCCTCGCCATACCACTGATGGAGGTTCTTTGGTGATGGAAGCACGTCATAAGTCGCTCTGATGATGAAGCTGATCTTGCTTGCTTCCATTTCCCATAGTTCTTTCCAGCTGATCTTCCTCCGCTCCACACCTTCCCACTGCATCCATTGCCCCTGTTTGGCAAGAGAGACCGCCTTTGCACTTCTTGCGGCCTCCTCTTGTCGCCGCACCTCCTCGACCACCAATGTCCTCCGCTCTGATGTTGTGGCCTTTCGCCAAGTTGGTTTACTTGTCGTAAGGCCAAAGCCTCCTCTTCCCTGCTGGACTTGCCCCACGATGTCTTTGTATCTCAGGGCTGATGAAGCTTGCTGTACTGCATCAGATGGCGTCCACTTCCGGCCAGTTACTAAGGGCGGCGCAACAGCACTGATGGTCTTGTCTCTAGAGTCCCTCAGTGTCATCTGAAGTCTTACTTTAGAACACTTGTATTCCTCTGTTAGACTAGTGAGAGGTAGTTCCAGGACCCCTTTGCCATATAGGCCGATGTTAGTTAGACATCGTGGGACCCCGAGCCATTTCTTCGCGTATGAAGTTATGGTTCGCTCCATCTTCTCCACAGTTGTTATTGGGGCTTCATAAATGGTCAGTGGCCACATTGTCCGAGGAAGGAGTCCAAACTGTAGGCACCAGAGCTTCAGTTTCTCAGGCAGTAGGGTCTGATTGATGTTCTCCAGGCCATTGACAATTTCTTGCCTTAGTTGTTCCACCTGCTCTTTATCCTTGAGACTTGCATTGTACCATCTGCCCAGGCTTTCCTGCAGCTTTCCAAGTAACCGCTTGGTGCATGCTGCAGTAGTGGTTAGTGTGGTCATGTCGTCCATGTATGCCCTGATGGGTTAACAGGAAATATAAACATATAATCAGAATAAAATAAATAATAAAGACATCACAGAAACACAAATTAAAAACAGAATTCAGTCCAAAAACAAAAATCAAAAATACAATGTGAAGAGAGAGCAGCGGCAACTAAAGCGCGCCAGCGCCCACTCTCCCTTCACGGCAGCCATCTTGGACAAAGACTAACAGGATTACCTTACAGACAAAAAATCATCCCCCCAACAATGGATACCACTGTGGGGGAAGGCACAATGTCCAGTCCCCAACCCCAAGTTCACCCCAAAGTCAGGCCTATTGAGGTCACTGTAATTGCCTCTACGGAGGCCCGATGTTCCTGGCCGTTCTCACCGGGTGGTCTTGCCCCGGCGTCGGGTGAGTCCTCTCAGCGGCAGGGCCACCTGGAACGGCCGCTATCTAGCTGAAGCCGACAAGGCCGCGCCGGTTTGGAGCTCCTAGGCTCCCGATGTTGAAAACGGCGCCACCCACTCCGCTCCAAGGGGTCACAGTTTAAGGATAAGGGGGAAATCTTTTAGGACCGAAATGAGAAAAACTTTTTTCACACAGAGAGTGGTGAATCTCTGGAACTCTCTGCCACAGAAGGTAGTTGAGGCCAGTTCATTGGCTATATTTAAGAGGGAGTTAGATATGACCCTTGTGGCTAAAGGGATCAGGGGGTATGGAGAGAAGGCAGGGATGGGATACTGAGTTGGATGATCAGCCATAATCATATTGAATGGCGGTGCAGGCTCGAAGGGCCGAATGGCCTACTACTGCACCTATTTTCTTTGTTTCTATGTTTCTATTATGTTGGCTGCTTTCCCGGGATAGCATGAAATGTGGGTGCAGTCAGTGCTGGGAAGTCTGGCCAGTGTGATTTACTGGGCTACATCTACAACACTCGACAGAACTGTTTCCAAACCAAGCTGAGATACAAGCTGACAGTATGCTTTCTATGGCGCACCTGCAGAAGTTTATAAGAGTCATTGGAGACTTGCCGAATTTCCTCAGTCTTTTGTTGATGTTCATTTTTGGCTGTCACTTCAATGTGTTTGGTCTAAGATTGTTGGTAATATTTACGCCTTTGAAATTGAAGCTCCCCACTTCAACACCATTGATGCTGATTGGCGCGTGTATTCCAACACACTTTCTGAAGTTGATAACAAGCTCATTGATAAAAATACATCTATTGATGCTCCTGAACACATCATCAGTGATGTAACCTGGGGTCATTGGGTGTTTCGGGTCTTTCAACATCAGATGCGCTGTGGTTCAGCCTGCCAGAGCAAGGTGGATCTTGCAGGGGTTGGAGAAACTGATTGGATGGGCAAGGATGAGGTTTAAGCCAGGAAAATCAAGGTCACTGGTGCTGAAGAAGGGCAAAGTCATGGACAGGTTCCGCTTCAGCATTGAAGGGACACCAATCCCAACTGTCTCTGAAAAGCCAGTGAAGAGTCTTGGCAAGGTGTTGAACAGCAGCCTGAAGGATGCAACATCTGTCCATATGAAGAAAAAGCGAAAAAAGTGCTAAATAATGTAAATAATACAAAAAAACAGCATTTAAAGATACTGTACGTGCAGCCCACCCCCTGGTGGGAAATTTTGAGTGAGCTTCCGTGGATGTTAATTACAATTAACCCCGCCCCTTACAAAGTAATATTGCAACAACAAAAAAAACGGACTAAACAGGGTATTATGTAAACAGAAAAATTAAGCAGTAAAACATTCTCCTTGTTTATTTCATGTATGTGCATCATGTATTAGATGGCCTTGAGTATATGAGCTGTCTAATATATATTGTCTTACTCAAGTTCAAGTTCAAGTTCAAGTTTATTCATCACATCGAGATGTGCAGTGAAATGAAAAGTGGCAATGCTCACGGACATTGTGCAAAAAGACAAACAAACTAACAAACTACAAACAGAATGGAACAGAATATAACCATATAACCATATAACAATTACAGCACGGAAACTGCATGGGATTACAGCACAGAATCACATGTTATTTTACATATTACATATTGTGGGAGGAAGGAAAAAGGAAAAAAAATAGCAATTTTGAAAAAGCAGTAGAATGGTTCAGTAAAATTAGTCGATGGTGAGGTAGGAGTTTACAGTCCTAATGGCCTCTGGGAAGAATCTCCGTCTCAACCTCTCCGTTCTCACAGCATGGCAACGGAGGCGTTTGCCTGAACGTAGCAGCTGGAACAGTCCGTTGCTGGGGTGGAAGGGGTCTCCCATGATCTTGTTGGCTCTGGAGTTGCACCTTCTGATGTATAGTTCCTGCAGGGGGGGCGAGTGAAGTTCCCACAGTGCGTTCGGTCGAACGCACTACACTCTGCAAAGCCTTCTTGTCCTGGGCAGAGCAATTCCCAAACCAAATCGTGATATTCCCGGATAAGATGCTTTCCACAGCCGCTGAGTAGAAGCACTGGAGGATCCCCAGAGACACTCTGAATTTCCTCAATTGCCTGAGGTGGTAAAGGCGCTGCCTTGCCTTACTCACGAGTGCTGCAGCGTGTGATGTCCATGTCATATCCTCAGAGATGTGGACTCCCAGGTATTTAAAACAGCTCACCCTATCCACAGGATCCCCATTTATCCTCAATGGTGTGTACGTCCTCGGATGATGTGCCCTCCTAAAGTCCACGATCAGCTCCTTAGTTTTTTTGATGTTCAAGAGGAGGCTGTTGTCCTGACACCAGAGTGCCAGATCAGGCCTTCTCATCATTGTCTGAGATCAGGCCCACCACCACAGTGTCATCAGCAAACTTGATTATCGAGTTGGAGCTGAACCTAGCCACACAGTCATGTGTGTACAGGGAGTAAAGTAGGGGGCTGAGGACGCAACCCTGGGGGGATCCTGTGCTCAGGGTGAGGGACTTCGATGTATTTCCTTTAATAACTTTTCGTTTGACTCCTCCCATTTCCTCCAAATACAAGGCGTAGCTATGGGCACGCACATGTGCCCCAGCTATGCCTGCTTCTTTGTAGGGTACGTCGAACAATCTTTGTTCGAGACGTACCCGGGCCCCATCCCCGACCTCTACCTCCGCTACATCGACGATTGCATTGGTGCTACCTCCTGCACCCACACACAACTCACTGACTTCATCCGCTTCACCACTAACTTCCATCTGGCACTCAAATACACCTGGACCATTTCCGACACTTCCCGTTCGACGTGCCCTACAACGAGGCAGGCGTAGCTGGGGCCCATGTGCGTGCCCATAGCTACACCTTGTATTTGGAGGAAATGGGAGGAGTCAACCGAATAGTCATTAAGGGTAAGGACCAGCTCCGCTAGGCGGAGGAGAGTATCTGTAGACGGGGATTATTAAGATTATTAAGATATTTGTTTTCCTTTGTTTCACTCACTTAACCTTGATACATTTTTGCTTCCCAAAACTGAGCAATTCACCCTAATCTTGGGACTTTTAAAGAAGATCAACAGGCAGCTACCATAGAGGCCCAGAAGATAACTAATGTTTCTGGTAATTTTAAAACAACTTCCCTTTTGTAGCAGGTGTGTGTCACAGTAGGTACAGGGACAGATAATACATAATTGGTGGCATAGTCCATTGTTAAATGTATAATCTATGCCCACAATTAAAATAAACAACATTTCATTTAAAGTTCACATTTTACTGGTCCCAGTGAAACAGTAAAATCTTTTGGAACCAAAGAATTTCCAGCTATATTTCAGTGGCTGGGCTGTCTGTTTAACTCACTCTGTCTAATCCCGTTTCTCCTCCCCTTTATTTAACTTCTTCATTTTGAATATCCAAATATATTAAAGCTCTCCCTCAATAACGATAAGTGATAAGTAGTTTGTCTGAGTGATAATACTTTTTCTCTGTCTGTTCTTTGATTTACTGATTTGAAACTGAAGTCAACTCTTCAACCCTGAGCATATTCTTCCTTCAATCAAACCATGATTGATTTGCACTCAACTCCATTTACCGACTATGTAGCGGAAGAAATATTCAACCATTTACCTTTTCAAACATGATATTTTGATTTATCTTAAATATATCCACCATTTATAAAGCACACTTTGAATCATCAAGATGTAAAGTTTTAAAGATCCCTCTGGCACTTGCAATATGAAAGTGATCCTGAATGTAACTACTTCCCTTTGCACAGCTATTCTTTGAACGCAATACATTTCATATATTCAATTGGATAACAATTTTGGAGGTCAAATTTCTAACTCATTGCTCTGAAATCGAGAGCATCCTTGCCAACTGCATCACAGTATGGTATGGCAACTGCTCTGTCTCCGACCGGAAGGCATTGCGGTGGTGAAAATTGCCCAACGCATCACCGGTTCCTCGCTCCCCTCCATTGAGTCTGTCCAAAGCAAGCGTTGTCTGCGGAGGGCGCTCAGCATCGCCAAGGACTGCTCTCACCCCAACCATGGACTGTTTACCCTCCTACCATCCGGGAGGCGCTACAGGTCTCTCCGTTGCCGGACCAGCAGGTCCAGGAACAGCTTCTTCCCGGCGGCTGTCACTCTACTCAACAACGTACCTCGGTGACTGCCAATCACCCCCCCCCCCCCCCACTTATTATTATTTATTCAAATCATTTGCTATGTCGCTCTTCCAGGGAGATGCTAAATGCATTTCGTTGTCTCTGTATTGTACACTGACAATGACAATTAAAATTGAATCTGAATCTGAATCTGATCTGAATCTGAATCTGAAGGTGATTGTGGTTTTGAGTGACAATTTTGTAAATAAATGAGAAACATATTTAACTCCTTTCATTCATTGCAATTTTACAATATTATAGTAAGAAGTTATTTTATTTTATCAAGATTAGGCACTATTATCAGTTCAATTGGGGTTTTCAGGTAAATATTTTTTGCATTGTGCACCTTTCTTAATTCTTCTGACCTCTCATATTTTTCATCATAGAATATGGAACATAGAAAAGTACAGCACAGGAACAGGCCCTTTGGCACAACATAATACTAAGACAAAACTAATCTCATGAACCTACATACAATTCATACTCCTCCATTCCCAGTATATCCGTGTGCCTTTCTAAAAATCTTTGAAACACCACTGTTGTATCTGGCTCCACCACTATCTCCAGCATCACGTTCCAGGCACCCAGCACCTTCTATGTATAAAAAATTGGCCGACACATCTCCATTAAGTTTTGCCCCTTTCACCTTAGAACTATGTGTTTAAGAAGGAACTGCAGATGCTGGAAAATCAAGGTACATTCAGAGTCTGAAGAAGGGTTTCGGCCCGAAACGTTGCTTATTTCCTTCGCTCCATAGAAGCTGCTGCACCCGCTGAGTTTCTCCAGCATTTTTGTGCACCTTAGAACTATGGTCTCTAGACTTTGACATTTCCACCCTAGAAAAAAGGTTCTGAACCTAAATATGCCTCTCATAATTGTGCATGCTTCTGTTAGTTTCCCTTCAACATCTGGCGTTCGAGAGAAAACAATCCAAGTTTGTGAAACCTCTCCCTTTAGTTAATACCCATATCACAGGTGGACAGTTCTACCTTAATATCAACTCAGATTGTCTTTCTCCGTTGACATTGACTATTCTGCTAGGTATTTTCTACTGTCTGACATATTTTGTAGTCTTTTCTCTAACCTTTCTATTTATTCACAATGCAGGTTGATTTGAAACAATGCTTAAGTATGACCCTTGACTATTTAATCTGTCATTATATTGAGTTGCCTGGATTAGTAGGTATTGGCTACAAGGAGAGGTTGGACATACGTGGAATGTTTATTTTGGAGCATCGGAGGCTGGGAGGAGACCCAATAGAAGCGTATAAGATTATGACATGTAAAACAGTCAGAATCTTTTATCCAGACTACAGGGCATAATCTTAAGGTGAGAGGGGCAAAGTTCAAAGGTGATGTACAGAGAGTAGTGGGTGCTTGGAATGCACTGTCAGGAGTGGTGGTGCAGGCAGATAGGACAGTGGCATTTAAGAGGCGTTTGCAAAGGATATGGATTTGCAATGAATGGAGGGATAAGGATCACGTACAGGCAGAGGAAGTTAGTTTAACTTGGCATTATTTTCAGCACAGCCATTGTGGGCCGAAGTTCCTCTGTTGTACTGTTCCACGTTCATGTAACGGAAATTCCAGCCAGTTACCTATATCTTGAATTGGTTCTCTCTCTTTTTTTTAATAAATATTTTTATTAGAAGCAATGTACAGTAGTATAAACCATGTATAACATAATACATTTCGTGTACAACTTGTTGTTTTTAATTTATTAATAGAAAAGTAACAGAAGCAAAAAAGAGAAGGAAAGAGAAAGTTAAGTAAAGTAGTGATATTGATAGTTCGTGTAAGAATAGATAGAAAGAACCCGTAAAGATATAAAGAGAGAGGAAAAAAACCGAGAAAAAACTGAAAAAAATAAAATAAAATAAAACAAAATAAAATAATAAGAAAACAAAACAGAAAAAAAAAAAAGGGAAAAGGGATATAGCTGATTCATATCTTTCCCCACCCCTCACCTAGTTCTGAAATAGTTAATTTCCAGGGTTATGTTGCAGGGTTATGTTTGTAAAAAGTCGATAAAAGGAGACCAAATCTTTACGAATTGGTCTGCTTTACCTGCTTGGACGAATCTCATATCTTCGAGGTGTTACGTTTCAGACATGCTTGAAATCGACATTTTAAGCGTTGGGGTGGGTGCGTATAATTTGAGTATAAGTTTTTTTGCAGTTATCAAGCCATAGTTAAGGAGAGAATTTTGGAACAAAGTCAGCTCAGAGCCGGCTTACAATGTTCCAAAAATAATCAATTCTGTATTGAGTTGTTTCTCTTGAATCAATAATTTGGTCCTGGTTTCTACTTGACAATTATGTTTCTATTTTACTTAATGTGCAGGTTAAAATCATATATATAATCTGACCAATTATCATGATGTAAAAATGGAATATGAATATGTGGTGGTATGAGCAACTAAAATTATATTAAGATAAATTACTGATGAAATAAATTGCATAATGGTTGTTCATTATACCATAGTTTTCCATCAAAATATTCAAAAATGTTCACAGCAAGCACTGAATGCTTATTACGGAAAATAACAGGAGTAGATTTAAACTATACTGATATTTTCAATGATAATATGATGCAAATATGTGATGCTAAATAATATAAATTAGGGCTCTCATATGGGTCGACTATTCAAACCAAAAAACGAACCAGGGAGGCCAGTGGGAAATGAGTTAAAAATAGAGCAGCTGCTTCATTGCTCCTGGAAAAGATAACTGCTGTATCTGTACTTTACATATGACAGAGAGGGCCCCTTAGGTTCAATTCCATCAGCTGCTCTTCATTCTATTTTGATGTGGAATGGAATGCAAGCATGAAACGTGGAGGGGATAAAATACTTTGAGCCAGTTTGTGGATGTCACATTTGCTCGAGTTGGCCAAGCTGCAGACGCCAAACTTGGCCACCTTTCTATCACAAGAGGACCGCTGTACCCCCGGAGAACCTCGTCAACATTGAGGGATCGATCCATTCTGGGGCAGCCATGGTGAGGTGGAGAGGCTGAGAGGGTGTTATTGCGAGCCAGCAGATATCCTGGTGCAGCTCCTGGTGCAGGAAAGACAAATAAAATGGGGAATGGTCGCGTTAGCTGTTGGTAGTCATCTCTAAGCAGATATTCAAAAACATTTAACAGTTGAAAAAGCTCAAAGCATTCAATTAAAAAAAAAAAAATTTAAACAGTAAATGTAAATCCGCCGCCGATGGCAGCCTCACCAACGGTTTCTGTCTTTTCGTATTTTTTGTTATTGTTAGTGTGTCTTAAAAGTATGTGTTAATGTTCTCTGGTTTGTTTTTATGTGGGGGGGGGGGGTGGGGGGAAGGAGGACATGGGAAGCACCAAGTGACAGAAGGTTAGACTAGCCCCGACCCGGGGTCCGATCGCCCGGCGCGGAGGAGCCGTGATCCCCCGATGCGGGAGCTTGACGCCACGACGCGAAGGGCCTGACCGCCGGCTACAGGAGCCAAGATCGTCCAGTCAACGGAAGGCTCGAGGCCCCGGAGAACAAAGAAGGGAAGAGATTGAACTTTTTTTTTCGCCTTCCATCACAGTGAGGAATGTGGAGGAGTCACTGTGGTGGATGTTTATGTTAAAATGTATTTTGTGTGTTTTGTTGCTTTTTATTGGTATGTCTATATGGCAAATCAAATTCCTCGTATGTTGTAAAACACACTTGGCTAATGATTATGGTTTATAAAGTAAACTGAGCATTTGACTGCACTGGAAGGCAAGAAAAACAATTAAATGAACAAAAATGAAAAACAATTTAAAGTACTTGGATGGAATGGTGGCACAGAGTTAGAGTCGCTGCCACAGTGGCAGAGACCCGAGTGCGTTCCTGACTATAGATGCTGTCAGTACAGAGTTTGTATGTTCTTCCTGTAAAGGGACTGTTCCACTTGGGCGACCTAATTGGCGAGTTTAGAAGAGTTTGAAAAAATGACATGTTGAAGACCTCCTTCCATATGTAGAAGACCTCCTTCGACTATGTTGAAGACTAGCTTCGACAAGCTACGACTAACTTTGGGAAAATTTGACACCGAATAGTGGAGAGTGAAGCCGACCTCCTTCAATCACATTCGACCTCCCTTCGACTATGATGAAGACTATCTATGACTACCTTCGACTACCTTAGACTACCATCGATTACCTATGACTAACATGCCGACCTACTATGACCTACTATGACTAAATCTACGAGTAAAAATAGTATCGATTTTTTCCATGGCGACCTTTATATAACTCGCGGGCATTTTTTAACATATTGAATAAAACGCCGCAACCTAGCTGAGGCCTCGAGTACACGGAGACCACTCTCGAGCATGAAGGAGAGTTACGAAGACCTCCTACAACCTCGTGTCGACCATGCTGCGAGTATGAGTCGAGGGCAAACTCGCCAGAACTCGCGGATTAGGTTGCCCAAGTGGGACAGCCCCTTAACCCTGTGGGTTTTCTCCGGGTGCTCCGGTTTCCTCCCACACAAGACGTACAGCTTTGTAGATGAATTGACTTTTGTAAATCATACACAGTCCCTGGTGTGCTGGTGTACGGTGCGGTCCCAATGTTCATATATTTTTAAACCTTTGAGTCCCAATTAATTTGCTAGTTCTGGAACTATTTCACAGATTGTAAAGTGCGTCTGAGCTTACTACCAGCTTTGTGTTCATGTTAACACAGAGAGTGTAATAGGAAATTTGAAACATAACGTTTCATGACAGAAAACAATAAATTATTTATTGAATATATCAGAATCTGCTTGAATAAAAAGTAGAAATACAAATGTAAAACGGGCAGGAGTTCAGTTTTATTTTCAAAGGAATTGTATGCGGTTCATAGTGGTACTAATATTTTGAAGACCAGTTCGGTAACCAATGGAGCAATATGGTTTTGAAGAAGGGTCTCGACCCAAAACATAACCCATTCCTTCTCTCTAGATATGCTGCCTGTCCCGCTGAATTACTCCGGCATTTGATTGATTATACCTATTGATTATACCTTTAATAATCCTTTACAGGAAATTACAGTGCCACGACAGCTTCAAGACAGACATAACACCACACATTTCCTCAAATAGCTTCCATACTTAACAAGTTAAAATACAAGTTAAAATACAAGTTAAAATACAATGAATGAAAAAAAAGTGCAGTTATTTATGCGCATTATATAACCTTATAGCAGCTGGTAAACAAGACTTCCTATGTCTCTCAGTTTTGCACATTGGTGCAATCAGTCTCTGACTGAAGATGCTGCTCTTGATCACCTTCAGGGCATGGAGTGGGTGAGTGGGGTTTGTCATTATTGAACCCAGTTTGTTCAGAGTTCTGGCCTCTGCCACCTGCTGGACCGTTTGTTGCTCAGCCCCGACGACTGAGCCGGCCTTCCTGATCAGCTTGTCCAGTCTGTTTTTGTCCGCTATGTGGGCGCCATCTCCCCAACAGGCCACAGCAAAAAGCAGAGCACTGGCCACCACTGAATGGTAGACACTGCACAGCAGGGGTTGGCAGATGTTAAATGACCTTAGCCTCCTTAAAAAATACAGTCGGCTTTGTCCCTTCCTGTACACCGCCTCCATATGACACTTCCAGTTCAGCTCACTGTCAAGCTGCACACCAAGGTACCTGTGGTTAGCGACCACCTCCACCTCAGTGCCCTTAATGGTGATTGGTGTTGCTTGAGTCCTCCTCCTCCCCCTCCTGAAGTCCACAACTATCTCCTTGGTTTTTGTGGTGTTAAGATGGAGGTTATTGTGTGCACTCCACTCCACAAAGTTGTTTATTGTATCTATACTCCTCCTCATTGCCCCCTTTGATGAGGCCGACAACAGCTGTGTCATCCGAAAATTTCTGCAAAAAGCAGCTGTTGGTGTTATATTGGAGATCCGCTGTGTAGATGGTAAACAGGAATGGAGCCAGCACAGTTCCTTGTGGAGCCCCTGTGCTGCTCAAGATGGTGCTTGAGACATTGTTCTGTAGGCGCACGTACTGTGGTCTGAGGAAAAGGTAATTCAAACACCACAGTACCAGTGATGGATCCACTTTCATCTTCTCCAGCTTCTCCCCTAGCAGTCGGGGCTGAATTGTGTTAAAGGCACTTGAGAAGTCAAAAAATGTAATCCTTACAGATGCATCAGTAGTGTCCTCTGCAGCATGTAAATGAGGGCATCATCGACACTGATGTTAGGCTGATATGCAAACTGTAAAGGATCCATTTGAGTTGACACACTAGTCCTGATGTAGGAGAGGACAAGTCTCTCAAATGTCTTCATAATATGTGAGGTGAGCGCTACTGGTCTGTAGTCATTGTGGTGAGTGGGATGGGTCTTCTTTGGGACAGGTACCAGGCAAGATGTTTTCCACAGCCTTGGGACCCTCTGTAGACGCAAGCTCAGGTTGAACAGGTGTGTTAGGATACCACACAGCTCTGAAGAGCAGGTCTTCAGTAGCCTTGGGCTGGTGTCATCGGGCCCCACTGCCTTCCCTGGCTTCAGTCTGTCCAGCATCATCTTGACCTGAGCAGTATGAAGAGTCATAGGTGGGGCTGCTGGTGGAGTGGGAGGTGGAAAGAGGGGACTCCGTACAGGTGACATCTCAGGAGTGTTGGAGAGAGGGAGGGGAGGTGGAGAGGAAGCAGCAATGGTCAGCAGACCAGGTGGGGGAGGCTGGGGTGGTGTGGGGCAGTCAAATCTGTTGAAAAATCTGTTCAGATCATCAGCCAGACTCTGTTCACCATCAGGCAGTGTACCGCCCTTCTGCTTCATGCCAGTGATCTTCCACATTCCAGCCCATACCTGCTTCACTCCATCTTGCTGCAGCTGTCGTTCTAGTTTGAGCCTATAGGCTTCTTTCCCCTCCTTAATCCTCACCTTCAGTTCCTTTTGAAGTTCTTTGATTTTATTCCTGTCGCCCTCCCTGAAAGCCTTTTTCTTCTCATTTAGTAAGGCCTTCAGGCTGCTGGTAATCCAAGGTTTGTTATTAGGGTAGCAACGAATTACCCTGGATGGCATGATGTCATCATAACAGAAATTGATGTAATGGGTAATGCATTCTGTTAGGCCGTCAATGTCTTCCCCATACTCCTCACAGAACACATCCCAATCTGTTGTCTCAAAACAGCACCTCAGGGCTTCATCTGCCTCAGGATACCAGTCTCTTGATGTTCTGGTGGTGACAGGCAGCCTCTTGGCAGCTGGTGTGTAGGAGGGAGAGAGATGTAGCATGTCGTGGTCTGATCGACCAAGAGGGGGCAGTGCAGTACATTTGTATGCATTTTTCACATTTGCATACAATAGATTTTGTGTCCATCTCCGGTGTAAACCAGCATCTGCAGTTCCTTCCTACACTATACATTTTTGTTTATGTTTCCATATATTATAGATAATATATATAAGCATCTGGATAAACAGGGTCTGATTAGGAACAGTCAACATGGATTTGTGCCTGGAAGGTCATGTTTGACTAATCTTCTTGAATTTTTTGAAGAGGTTACTAGGGAAATTGACGAGGGTAAAGCAGTGGATGTTGTCTATATGGACTTCAGTAAGGCCTTTGACAAGGTTCCTCATGGAAGGTTGGTTAAGAAGGTTCAACTGTTGGGTATAAATGCAGGAGTAGCAAGATGGATTCAACAGTGGCTGAGTGGGAGACGCCAGAGGATAATGGTGGATGGCTGTTTGTCGGGTTGGAGGCAGGTGACTAGTGGGGTGCCTCAGGGATCTGTGTTGGATCCTTTGTTGTTTGTCATGTACATCAATGATCTGGATGAAGGTGTGGTAAATTGGATTAGTAAGTATGCAGATGATACCAAGATAGGGGGTGTTGTGGATAATGAAGAGGATTTCCAAAGTCTACAGAGTGATTTAGGCCATTTGGAAGAATGGGCTGAAAGATGGCAGATGGAGTTTAATGCTGATAAATGTGAGGTGCTACACCTTGGCAGGACAAATCAAAATAGGACGTACATGGTAAATGGTAGGGAATTGAAGAATGCAGTTGAATAGAGGGATCTGGGAATAACCGTGCATAGTTCCTTGAAGGTGGAATCTCATATAGACAGGGTGGTAAAGAAAGCTTTTGGTATGCTAGCCTTTATAAATCAGAGCATTGAGTATAGAAGCTGGGATGTAATGTTAAAATTGTACAAGGCATTGGTGAGACCAAATCTGGAGTATGGTGTACGATTTTGGTCGCCCAATTATAGGAAGGATGTCAACAAAATAGAGAGAGTACAGAGGAGATTTACTAGAATGTTGCCTGGGTTTCTGCAACTAAGTTACAGAGAAAGGTTGAATAAGTTAGGTCTTTATTCTCTGGAGTGCAGAAGGTTAAGGGGGGACTTGATAGAGGTCTTTAAAATGATGAGAGGGATAGACAGAGTTGACGTGGACAAGCTTTTCCCTTTGAGAATAGGGAAGATTCAAACAAGAGGACATGACTTCAGAATTAAGGGACAGAAGTTTAGGGGTAACATGAGGGGGAACTTCTTTACTCAGAGAGTGGTAGCGGTGTGGAATGAGCTTCCAGTGGAAGTGGTGGAGGCAGGTTCGTTGGTATCATTTAAAAATAAATTGGATAGGCATATGGATGAGAAGGGAATGGAGGGTTATGGTATGAGTGCAGGCAGGTGGGACTAAGGGAAAATAATTGTTCGGCATGGACTTGTAGGGCCGAGATGGCCTGTTTCCGTGCTGCAATTGTTATATGGTTATATGGTTATATAAAAAATATCCTCAGCCGTATGCTTTGCCTGTTAATGTTAAAACTAATAACAGTTTTGAATCTTAATAGATTTTAAGTTCAAAATATTTTCTGTTTATTTGCTGCCTTCAAGCTCTCTCAGTTTGGGTATTCCAGTGCAAAGAAGCGGATGCTGGAAACTTGTCCCGTTCATCAAGCTATCAGGCTGATTATTGAAGCCCTATCCAGTACCATCTCCTCATGCCCTTTTCACCCTTCCAGGTCAGACAAGATAAAGCTAATCCACTTCAAAAGTCCAAGTGTGTGTCAGCACAGGCTCGGATGTAGCTGGAGCCTCTGCTCGGATGTAGCTGGAGCCTCTGCTCGGATGGCAGATACTCAAACATTGTACCCATGACAGTACCCCAGTGTAAGAGTTAGTGCGGTTGCCTCCATCATATTTAGCTTATTTTAGTTGCTTTCGCTACAACATGCCATTTTGTGAGCAGAATGTTGGTAGTATTTAAAATTGGCTTCTAAAGAAATCTGCAGAAGCCTGTAAAAGCGACCTTCGTTGTTCTAGCGGGAACTTAGATAAGGGCCGTTCCCGGCCTTCAAGCATTCCATTGCGACACCAGCATCATGTATGGGAGTTGTAATGTATACAATAGAGTTCTTCTTGCCTGTGCAGCTGCTCTCTCTCCCCCTTCACTCCCATATCTCCCCAATATAGTTAAGGGGCTTCATTGTGTTTAACTGAGTTCCTTTGTTCATTTATGACTACTAACCATGTGGCTAAGGCCATTTTATCAGTATAAAGATGCTTGTATTTTCTCTGTATCGCCAGTTTGAACAGCGCCAGTCTTCTGTGTGGGCACTGGTGCACACAGCTGGCTGAATTCTAATTTCACCCGGGTGACTTAGTAAATACTTTTTCACTGAGACTTTGACTCTTTGAATTATTCTACACTTCGAGTCCGGCAGACTTTAACACCGGGAAGCAAGAGATTTTTTTTGTTCAGACACCTAAATTGTCCACAGATTCGACATCCATAAATGACAGGCTCCCCTTGCTCGTTGCTCCTTTGTTGTTAATACAATGGTGATGTTGTAAATGACTAGCTATGTATACACTTATTTTTTAAACTGTTAAGTAGTCTATTTAAATACATTATTGCACAGGGATTCTGCACACAACTCATCCACAAAATCAGAAACATGGAATTCCCCAACAACACAAACATAAACAAAACAAAATCACACTGCAGCACATTCTCAAGAGCTGATCAACTTAATTTCAATCAGAAATTGGGATTAATATGGCAACGACAAAGATCATAG
This sequence comes from Amblyraja radiata, assembly GCF_010909765.2. Taxonomy (NCBI): domain Eukaryota; kingdom Metazoa; phylum Chordata; class Chondrichthyes; order Rajiformes; family Rajidae; genus Amblyraja; species Amblyraja radiata. The sequence continues at coordinate 127,860,735 of NC_045957.1, read as the reverse complement.
ACTTGTCAAAGGTTTCAAAGGTCTTTTATTGTCACATGTACCAATTAAGGTACAGTGATAAGCGAATTACCATACAGCCATACAAATCAAAAGCAACAAATACATAAAAGTTAACATAAACATCCACCACAGTGGATTCCCCACATTCCTCACTGTGATGGAAGGTTAAAAAGTCCAGGCTTCTTCCTCTTTATTTTTCCCGTGGTCGGGGCAGTCGATCCATCCGTCAGGACGATCAAAGCTCCCGCAGCAGGCGGTCGAAACCCCCGCGTTGGGGGTGATCGAAACTCCCACGTCGAGGCGGTCGAAACTCCCGCGGCTTGGAGTTCCCGATGTTAGTTTGTGACCAGAGACCGCGGGCTCAGTGATGTTAAGTCCACAAGCACCCACAGTTGGAGCGCCGAGGTCAATCCATGGCAAAGGGATCGCGGGCTCCGGGATGCTAAAGTTCCGTAGGCTCCCCACGGTGGAGCTCTCGAAATCGGTCTCCAGCAAAGGCCATCAACTCCTCGATGTTAGGCCGCAGTGCGGACGGAGATACGATATGGAAAAATTGCATCTCCGTTGAGGTAAGAGACTAAAAATTGTTTCCCCCAATCCCCCCCCACCCCCACCCGCCACATAAACAAGCCAAAGAACACTAAAAACATACATTGAACATACTATTTAAACACAAAGAAGGAAAGGACAGACAGCCTGTTGGCGAGGCAGCCATTGCTGGTGCCACCTGGTGGTGACCAGAGTTTCTTTCTGGGCCAATTTGTTTGATACAGTCCTCTCTTGTGAGTTTTGTTTCGATGCAACCAAAAGACACCATGCTTAATCAGATCTACTAGAGTCAATAACATCAAGAGAATTTTAATACATTTCTTCGCATTATATTAGGTATAGGTTTATTATTGTCATATGTAATGAGGTACAGTGAAAAGCTTTGTTTTGCATGCAGATCAGATAATACTATACGTCAATACAACCTAGTCAAACTCAAATGCAATAGGTAGAGCAAAGGGGAACAAACAGAGTCCAGAATATACTTCTCAGCATTGAAGCACATCTGCTCCATAGACAAAGTCCATTGTCCACAATGGGGTAATGGTGAAGTGGACTGTACCCATCAGGAAGTACCATTCAGAAGTCTGATAACAGAGGGGAAGATGCTGTCCCCGAGTCTGGTAGTTTGCACTTTCAAGCTTCTGTATCTTCTGCCTGAAGGAGAAGGAGGAATGACCAGGGTGGGGCAAGTCTAGGAAATGATAATGAGAGGCGAGAAGAACAATTTTGACTCAGTGGAGTGTCATTATTTCTTTACTTCATACTGTACAAGACCCATTAAATTCTTGTGGTATTTTATATCATATTATTACTTTCATCGTGTGCTATTTGTATTCTTAGCAAATTAATGAGAATAACTTGTTGCCCCTCACTATGTAGAGAAACTGGTGACCAAGAAGATTTCTACACAATTTTGTCCGACTCTTCTGGCATGCACCCGTAAATTTTTGAACATCATCTTGTAAAGCCCTTGTCCTACTTTCACAACCTAATTCACGACCTCTGCCGAGTTTGCCCTTGACTCATACTCGCAGCATGGTCGTCACGAGGTCGTAGGAAGTCGTAGGAGGTCGTAGGTAGATCTTAGGTAGGTCGTGATGCTAGTCGTAGGTACTCGTGGCATCAAGTAGGTCGGGGCGTTTTTCTAGCCTTATGAAAAATGTCCACGAGTAAAAAAGGTCGTGAATTAGGTCGTGAAAGTGGGACAGGCCCTTAACTCTGGTACGATTCTAATAACAGTGAATTTGCAACTGCCATGAGAGTTCAGCTTCTAATTGCCTAATGAAATCCTTTCCCATTCCATTTTTGACTGCGTTCATCAGGCTGCGGTAAATTTTCCTCCCCCCTGTCATTTGGGGGAGCCAGAGACCTAATATATATGACAGCCTCAGAACATTAGAGCAACATCGAAGGCATTATGATACATTATTAAATTCTTAATGGATGGCAAAAGATGCATTTGTTGCACAAAATAAAATAAAGAGTGCTATGGCTTTCAAACTGATGTATAGTTAGGCTCCCAAGAATCTTCTAAATGACTCAAACTGTGCTCAAATTACACCACTAATTGATGCTTTTTTGTTCTCTAATTGCTATGGTCTTTTTTAATATCTATCTGCATTTTATGGTCAGTACGCTTAGTATTATCGGATACAACACCATTACACGTGGGCACATTGGATAAATCTTCCTGCATGACCCATGCATCTTGTTTACCAACAACGGAAGCTTGAAGAAAATACCAAGGTTATTTTTAGAAGCATGTTAGACCGTACAGTGCCAGAGTCCCGACTAGTTCGATCCCGCCTACGGTACTGTCTGTACGGAATTTGTACGTTCTCTCCGTGACCCGCGTGCGTTTTCTCTGAGATCTTTGGTTTCGACAATCTTTTCCTGGAAGGTAGACAAAAATGCTGGAGAAACTCAGCGGGTGCAGCAGCATCTATGGAGCGAAGGAAATAGGCAACGTTTCGGGCCGAAACCCTTCTTCAGACTCAAGACCTTCGATTTTCCAGCATCTGCAGTTCCTTCTTAAACATTTAATCTTTTCCTGGATTTTGTTTTCATATATTTGTTCAAATAACGGTTAAATGTTGATCCCGCGGGGAGTTTGAATAATTTCTTATTACTGTTGAAGGCAGATTGATATTTATGCTTAAAGGTTAAACTAAGGCAACGACATCATGAATAATAGACTTGGAATTACCTTTGTTTGCAAAAGACTTTAGAGTGGAGTCATTTTCATCTCTAGAGATTTTTGCAAGTGTGAACTGTTCCGGTTGCAATCTCCCAGGGTACAAATATCATGCCTTTGTTATTAGTAAACTTTAATAATGCATTATCTCTTTGATAAATTGGCCCATGCTTTCAGGTACACATTATTATACTCCACACACATTATCATACCCCACACACATTCAGTCTCCTTTATCATTTCTGGATCTTCATATATGATAAGAGCACTAGTTAAAAACACATCTTGAACGAGCTTCGTTGTAAGGCTGCTGTCGGCAAACAGGAATACCAAGTCACCCTATTCACATTCTCCACACAGCAAATCAATGATAAACAACTGCGGACCACATTTCCCTTTATTAACGTTTCAATGAAAGGACGAATGAAAGGATGAATATATAAGCAAATGTGTCAGACAGAAAGTGTAACTGTTAATCTTTTCCTACTTTGTTACTGTGAAAATCTTATTTTAGTATTAAACGAGGCAATGGTAGACCTCGGGCGGCGGTAGAGTTGCTGCCTTACAGCGCTCGCAGCGCCAGAGACCCGGGTTCGATCCCAACTACGGGTGCTGTCTGTACGGAGTTTGTATGTTCTCCCCGTGATCGCGTGGGTTTTCTCCGAGATCTTCAGTTTCCGCCCACATTCCAAAGACGTACAGGTTTGTGGGTTAATTGGCTTGGTATAGTGTAAATCCTCCCTAGTGTGTGTAGGGTAGTGTGGGGATTGCTGGTCGGTGCCTACTCGGTAGGCCGAAGAGCCTGTTTCCGCGCTGAATATCTACACTAAACTAAATTAAACCAGACACTCGGAACCTTTCTCCCAGGGTGAATATGTTAAAGGGTCAAAGACTAGAGGGCACAGCTTAAGGGGGGAGGGGCAAAGTTTAAAGGAGATGTGCGGGGCAAGTTTTAAGGCAGATGTTGGTGAGTGCCTGGAACGCGCTGCCAGGGGTGATGGTGGAGGGAGATAAGACAGTGGCATTTAAGTAACGTTTAGATAGGCACATGGATATACAGGGAAGGAAATATTCCATAAAGCATGGAGCCTACATTGTTGTGGTGAAATGCTACTTATGGAACTGTCTTATTCTTTTGCTCCAAAATATATTCTCCACATGTTAGTAGAATTTATGGCTGTGAGTTCCTTTTCTCCATTGGTAGATGAAGTGATGCAGCCCTGCTTTGAGAGACTCCTATAATGCGTTGAAAATGCTTCACTTCTCACAGTAGGTTCTGTACATGATTTGACATTAAACATTAGTTAACAGGATTGAGGACATTTATCGACAAGTGGGACATTATGATTATACATTGCGGTTGTTCAAAACTGACACTGGTAAGTGAAGAATTGACAGCAAGGAATGTGAGCACTTGTAAGACATATGCAAGTGTTGTGGCTGCCTATTGAGTGCCTAGGACAATATGCTATCATGCACACATCCAGTGCAAAATATTGTGCTAATGCATTTGACTTTGTCTCATCCATTTTGAAACCCAGAAAATGTGCTTAGTATATTGCAATTTCCTTTCTCAGTCTCCTTCATGTTTCTTTTGGTCAGATAATTTCCACATAAAGAATATTCCTCATACGGCTGCTGCAAAAACAGAGGCTAGAGAAATATGAGAAAGTAAATGTATAGGTTAATAAATATTTGAGCAAACTGGTAGAACAATCTCAGAAAAATCTATAAAAGCAATAGCAAATGCACTACTTGTATGTGAATATCATGATATATCCCTCAACATGTATATATACACTGCAAATGCATTGATTGTCATCATGTATTGTCCTTCTGCTGACTGGTTAGCACGCAACAAAAGCTTTTCACTGTACCTCAGTACACGTGACAATTAACTAAACTGAACTGAACTGAAAAATAATGAAAAGATATAGGTTTTGAATGTCTGTGTGTATTATTCTGAACTACTGTTAGTTAGGAAAATGCTTTTCCATGGATTGTCACCTTGTCGTGGTGGAGAAGCTTGTGTGGGCCTGAGATCCTGAGAGCGATGCCGTCTGGAGCTATGCTCCTGGTAGGACCACCCATGGCGGTAAGGTCGAGGGGGAGGTCCCTGACAAAGAGCAATCCAACCAAGACCTCAAAGGTGGAACAGGCGGAGGATGATGGCTGACCTTTGTGGAGCGTCACAATGGCTGGGAAGGCGGATGAAGGCTGCAGCAGAAAAGGGACGCCAGTCGTCTTTGAATCCTTGCCACTGGATCCTGACCCAAATCTGTCAATGACTGTGGCGTGGCTGTCTGGGCACCAGTCTCCCCATGTTAAACAAAGTCTCGCACAGACATCCTCCATAAAGGGAATAACACCCTGGAGACACCCATGGTCAGCCAACCGAAGGGGGCCTAAGACGATACTGTTAAAACTTTGGTGGGAGATCAGCAGCACTAGAGAAACTGCGGCAACTGCTATTTTCTGACTTTTATGCAGCGGCCCTCTAAAGCTTCTGCCTAAATTTCAAATTGACTTTCATCATGACATTCACATTGTGGCTGTTAATCATATGTCCTTGTTTAGACTGGTGGGACCTCCCTTCCATTGCTGGGTTTAGTTTAGTTTAGTTTAGTTTCATTTATTGAAGATAGACACAAAATGCTGGAGTAACTCAGCGGGACAGGCAGCATCTCTGGATTGAAGGAATGGGTGACGTTTTGGGTGGAGTCCCTTCCTCAGGGGAGAGGCAGTCTAGAGATATGGAAAGGGTAAGCTGTGAAAATGACAGATCAAAGCAGACAATAATAAGGAAATGTAGAATGTAGGAAATGTAGAGTTCTGCAGGGGTAGGTGCTGGGGCTGCAACTCTTCACGTTGTATATTAATGATTTGGATGAGAGGATTGAGGAGGAGATGAGGAGTTTTGTGGCCAAGTTTGCAGATTATACAAAAATGGGTCGAGGGGCAGATAGCGTTGAGGAAGTAGGGACTCTGCAGAAGCGCGGACAGGTTGGGAGAGTGGGCAGAGAAGTGGCAGAGGGAATATAGCGTAACAAAGTGTGGAGTCATGCATGTTGGTAGTATGAATAATGGCGTAGACAATTTTCTAAATGGGAGAAAATCCAGAAATCGGAGGTGCAAAGGGACTTGAGAGTGCTGTTGCAGGATTCCCAAAAAGTTAATTTCCAAGTCGAATCGGTAGAAAGGAAGTCAAACGCAATGCTAGCATTTATTTCAAGAGGACTAGAATACAAAAACAAGGATATAATGCTGAGTATAAGGTGCTGGTCAGGCTGCATTTGGAGTATTGTGAGCAATTTTGGGCACCATATCTAAGGAAGGATGTATTGGCTCTGGAAAGGATCGAGAGGAGGTTTACCTCAGAATGATCCGAGAAATGAGTGGGTTAATATGTGATGAGCGTTTGTCGGCACTGGGTCTGTACTCACTGGAGTTTACAAGAATGAGGGGAACCTCATTGAAACATACAGAATAGTGAAAGGCTTGGATACAATGGATATGGAGAGGTTGTTATCACTAGTGGGAGAGTCTAGGACTAGAGGCCATAGCCTCAAAATTAAAGGATGTTACTTTAGGAAGGAGATGAGGTAAAAAATCTTTAGTCAGATGGTGGTGAATCTGAATCATTCTTTGCCACAGAAGGCTGTGGAGGCCTAGTCAATGGATATTTTTAAAGCAGAGATAGATAGATTCTTGATTAGTACAGGTGCCAGGTGTTATGATGCCATCATATATCCCAGTCTCAGTTTATGTAGAAACTGGACCCCTAGAGCTGAGACCAGTACTATCAGCATACTGTTTTTAAATGTCAGTCCCCCCCCCCCCCCCCCCCCCCAGGGACAGGGACATTGCTGGTGCCCCTAGCAATTTAAGTACAACACTGACGCCCCATATCTGGGAGTACTTCCCTCTAGGAGGGTTGGTGTTGAAAATAATCCTCATAAGTTTGACAACTAGAGGGTGAGATCCCATGGAGAGTTGTCATTGCACCTGCCACCAGCAAGCTGACAGGGCACTCCTGCATAATTATAGTACTGCTGCTCAGTCCTTCATCTACATGAAGGCTGGATAGGAATTCCCAGGACGTTGGTGGTTGTAGCTGTATTATACGCTACACCAGCCCTTGTTGATTCTTGATAGGCTGCCGTGATCAAGCTCATGGTCCTGTCCGCCAGCCCGGATCTAGCATGGCGGACTATGGTTCAGAGACTATGTCCGAGACCAAAGGGATCCATGGCTGTGTAGGCCAATCAGGTACTTTCAAGACACTTGATGTTGAGTCCATATGTGTTTTTGCTTAGGATCCGACTGATGAGGCAGGAGGGAAAAACATTGTAAACAATTATTCCGCATTAAGTGAGTAACGTCCATTGCTGCTGCCCCAAGTGTGGTTCACAAGCGGCATATGTTGGTAACTGGTGATTGGGTCTAGATGCAAATGGATCGATATCTGGTGTCCCTCTTTTGGTAATATCAGCAACTTTTTTGTGGTCCAACAGCCATTCGATGCTGTCATTGAATTTTCATGACCTGGTGTGTGGCTCAGTATTGAGCTTACCTGGTAGGTAAGTTTGCTGATAGTCAAATATGTATGTTAACACACCATAGCCAAATATACTGGCCAGATTGACACATGGTATCGATCCTTTCTCCCATATGATTAATATATGCCACCACTGTGATATTATCAATTCGTAGGCGGACATGCAGATGGTGCATTGTTAGCAGTAGGCCTTTAGCCCATAAAACGCACCCAACACCAGTGTTTTTAGTAATTAATTATTTTGTAGGTTTATCCAAGTCTGCTTTACTCTTTGGCAATGTTACAGACATATAGATAACGTTAATTGTAAATCCCAGAAAGTCCAGTTGTGGATGCCGTCAACTTAGATTTATCTGGATGGAAATGACCCCAGAGTTTCACCCTATGTTTGGTAGCTAAAACTGCTGATTTAGTTAGATCCAGGGTTTTCCCCCCACAAATGATATATCATCAAGATATGCCATGGCAATATGTTTTTGTTTCTAATATTGCCAAGGCCCGTTTTAATATGTTGGTGAAAAGTCTTGGGGTTGACTTCCGGTGGCGCCATGCAGGACTAGCAGTCGAAACTTTTAGCTCCGCTGCTGTAAAATCGCGATTTTTCGCGTTAAAATCGGGTCTGGAGGTCGGGACCAATTCAAAAAACTCACCGGAGCCCCGGGACGTCGCGCTGATGACATCATCAGTAAGCGCTGTGATTTAAACGGAGGATAAAGGATTTTAAATGAAAAAAAACGTCTTCAGCTCAGAGCCCTCAGAGAACAATCTCAAAACAACTGCTGAAAGCCCAGAAACCTGAAGAACAGACCTCTGAAGTGGATTCTGGAATGGCTACAAGAGCCAAGACTGAGATGGATACTAAGGAGAAAAATGAAATGGAGGAGATAAAGAACTCGGTAAGAGAACTGAGAAAGGATATTGAGGCTGGAAACTGAAAAATGATGGAAAATATTAATGTTAAATTGATGGAAAATATGTCGAACATCAATGCTGGTAATCAAAAAGTTATTGACTGCATTGGCATTATACAAAATCGAATTGAGGATGTGCAAGAAGAGCTAACGGGGAGAATTAATAAAGGGGAAGAAGAATCTAAGAAGAAGTTTGAGGCTGTGCATGTAATTGTTTCTTCACATGTAACTGCAATGAAAGACATGGAAACAATTGTTGATCAAATGGCTGAAGATATGCAGGGAATGAAGCTAGAACTAGACAGCCTCAAGAGTCAACTGGCAAAAGTCTCAGATAAATGTCTTGATCTCGAAGCTCGCTCAAGACGCCAAAATTTATGAATACTGGGAGTAACAGAAGGGGCAGAGGGAAACAACACCCGTGAGTTCACTGCCAACTTAATCAAACATGTACTCAATTTACCTGTGGAACCGGAAATTGAAGTGGCACATCGAATACCTAGATTTAAGCCAAGATCACAAGCAGATCCAGCCCACCCACGACAGATCATAGTCAAACTTCGGGACATTTCAGCACTTGAAGAGCTGATGGAAAAAATCAAATACGGAGTGAAGATGACCTTTGGAAACGACTCTATCAAACTCCTCCGGGATTATCCCTATGAGATCGTGCAAAAGAGAAGAAAGTTCGCACAGACAAGACAGATTCTCCATGGAGTTAAAGATGTCAGATGTGGCATTTTTTATCCGGCCAGGATGCGCATTACTTTCAAGGGAAAAGAGAAAACTTTCACTAATTCGGACGCATCTTATAAATATGCCCAAGAGATTGTGGCAGAAACAGAAGATTAATCAAGGCAGCGGGACGATATGGACAATTTCTTTCCTTTTATTACTTCACAGAGAACACCTGAAGATAAGGGAAGAAACACCATTCTCTAAAAGATTAAAATGGAAGAGCATTTCCACGTGCGCTGGTCTAGACACCTTATCTCCTTTGGACGCTTTGGAATTCAACTCAAGGACATTCTTTGTTCAAAATGAAGGAAAGACTGATAAGCAACGCAGAGACGAACAGCAGAGCCGAATGTGGAAAACATCACAAGGACAAATGGCGGTTTAAGATCTTAAAATAGCTTTACAAAATATAGAGAATTAACAATAATTAACAATACTAATATAGAAATATAAATGGAAACTAACCTGAACTATATAATGGGCAAAATGTAATAATGTGCTAAAAAGACTGACTAGCTCGTATATAGAGGAGACAAAAATAATAAATAACAAATTTTAGAATTAAAGTAGATAATACTGAAAGTTTAAGTGCTATGTAGTTCGTGTGGGGAAGGGAGGAGACACAGGCACCTGGCATAATTCCAGGAGCCTGTTTCTGGTTAACCCTTACAGCTAACAGCTTACTATTATCAAAGGTATAACTAATTATAAATAATTAGTAGATGAAAGTGTTAGATATATACATTTCACAGTAGCTGAACACAAGATCTGATAAGTCTGAATGAAATATATATATAGATATATATATATATATATATATATATATATAGTGTAATTGGGTGAAATATAACTGATTTTGAAATGGTACCGCCCTCCTAGGTTTAGAGTAATAAAGGGAGCGGAGCTAATTGTACAACATCAACTTCGGAAGTCGAATAGATGTTGAATCCCACAGACGGGTGGGACACTCACTACAGTGTCGAATACTCCAGACACTGTAATCTGCCTTCCGCAAAGACCGCTCCCTCCGCAACTCCCTTGTCAATTCTTCCCTTCCCTCCCGTGCCACCCCCTCCGCGGGCACTTTCCGTTGCAACCGCAAGAAATGCAACACCTGTCCCTTCACCTCCCTCCTCGACTCCATTCAAGGACCCAAGCAGTCATTCCAGGTGCGACAAAGGTTCACCTGTATCTCCTCCAACCTCATCTACTGCATCCGCTGCTCTAGATGTCAGCTGATTTACATCGGGGAGACTAAGCGAAGGTTGGGCGATCGTTTCACCGAACACCTCCGCTCAGTCCGCAATAACCTACCTGAACTCCCGGTGGCTCAGCACTTCAACTCCCCCTCCCATTCCCAATCCGACCTCTCTGTCCTGGGTCTCCTCCATTGCCAGAGTGAGCAACACTGGAAATTGGAGGAACAGCACCTCATATTCTGCCTGGGTTGCTTGCGGTTGGCATGAACATTGAATTCTCCCAATTTTGCTAGCCCTTGCTGTCTCCTCCCCTTCCTTAACCCTCGAGCTGTCTCCTCCCATCCCCCCGCCCTCGGGCTCCTCATGCTCCCTTTTTCCTTCCTTCTCCCCCTCACCCCCCATCAGTCTGAAGAATGGTTTCGGCCTGAAACGTCGCCTATTTCCTTCGCTCCATAGATGCTGCTGCACCCGCTGAGTTTCTCCAGCATTTTTGTGTACCTGTAATTTTACTTGTTCAATTTTTTTTTAAATCACAATATGTCACTACTATGTGTTTTTTTTTCAAGGACAATCGCAAAAGGGATCTACCAAGGAAGTTAGTAATATAAACGCCCCCCAAATATCCAGAGTCCTGAGGTATGGATGCACCGTAATAAATAAGGGTATTAAAATCAGAGAAAATGCAAGATGATAAACAAAAGAAAATGGGAGGAATCACACTGTGTAGCTGGAATATAAGGGGTATTAATGAACCAATTAAAAGGGGCAAAATACTAGCTCAGTTGAAATCATATAACACGGACATTACTTTTCTACAAGAAACGCACCTTAAACATCAAGATCAGATGAGATTGAGGGCGAATTGGATAGGCCAAACATTTCACTCCTCATATACTTCGAAATCCAGAGGCACCGCAATTATTATTAGCAAAGGAATACCATTCAAATCAAAGAACATTATATCAGATAAGGAAGGGAGATATCTTATAGTTACAGGAGAGATCCATGCTACGCCAATCACTTTGGTAAACATAAATGCGGCCAATTTTGATAATCCTCAATTTTTTAATAAAATCCTGAATACAATCGCAGAATTTAACTACCAAAATGTTATAATTGGAGGAGACTTCAACTGTGTTTTAGATCCGTACTTAGATAAATCGATGCAAAAACAAAGAGGTAATATGAAATCTAAAACTAGTGAACTCTTAAATACATATATAAAAAATACAAATATAGCAGACGTCTGGAGGATCGCGAATCCGACTGGAAGGGAATACTCGTTTTATTCAATGGTACACAAAACATACTCACGTATAGACTACTTCCCAGTGGATACAAAACTAATCCCTTATACTATGAACCCTAAATATCACACCGATACGATTTCAGATCACTGCCCGCTAACTTTCGTTTTCAAATTAGAAGGAATGCCTACGAACAAATCGTTCTGGAGGTTTAACTCGCAAATTCTGAAAGACACACAAGGGAGTATATATCTAAAAAAACAGATGGACCTATTTTTTGAGACAAACGATACACCAGATATATCGCCCTCTTTACTGTGGGAATCCTTCAAAGCATTTATTAGAGGAGTCATTATCTCGTATCAAGCTTTTCAAAACAAAAAGAATAAGAATGAACAAAGACAATTAGAAGAACAAATCAGACAACTAGATATAGATAATGCTAAAGATCCAACTATGGATAAACATAATAAAATTTTAATACTGAAATTTAAGTAAAATAAATTATTGTCAGAGAATGTTATAAGATTATTCCAAATTACAAAACAAGAACATTTCGAATTTGGGGATAAACCCCATAAACATTTGGCACGCCAACTTAAAAAACGGGAAAAAGATCATGCAATTTTAAAGATTAAATCAGATAGGGAGGAATTATTAACACTACCTAATGATATCAATAAAAGATTTGCTCAATTTTACAAGAATTTATACACATCGAAAACGCTAATAGACAATAATAAAGTTTCAGAATTTTTGGACAATTGTAACCTTCCAAAACTAGAACTGAAGGAACAAGAGGAACTGGGAGCACAAATTACATCTAAGGAAATAGAAGACACAATAAACACACTTAAGAATGGAAAAACACCAGGACCAGACAGATTCAGTAATGAATTTTATAAATGTTTTTACGACATAGTTACACCACGTCTACAGAAAATGTATACATACGCTTTTAAAGAACAAATCTTACCTGAAACACTAGCAGAATTAACGATCACATTAATACTTAAAAAAGATAAAGATATAGAAAAACCAGGCTCATATAGAGCTATTGCTTTGTTAAATACGGATCAAAAAATATTAGCGAAAGCACTAGCTAGAAGACTAAGTCAATATGTTAGTAAATTAATAAATGAGGATCAAACGGGATTTATACCTAAGAGACATTCATTTAATAACCTGAGACGTCTGCTTAACATAATGCACTCTCACAAACCTCAAGAACAAGAGTTATCTATCATTTCATTGGACGCAGAAAAAGCGTTTGATCAAGTAGTATGGGATTATATGATTAAAGTATTGCAAAAATTTCAAATGGGAGAGAACTTCATCGCATGGATAAAATTATTATATAACAAACCCACGGCTAGAATATTAACTAATAATATACTATCTACGAAATTCCAATTATCAAGGGGCAATAGACAAGGATGTTCATTATCACCGCTGTTATTTGCTCTGGTAATTGAACCGTTAGCTGAAAAAATCAGAACACACCCGGATATTTACGGTTATAATACAAAATATTCAAATAACAAAATATCCTTATACGCAGATGATGTACTACTGTATATCACAAAACCCCAAATCAGTATACCAAACATATTAAATCTAATTGAGGACTTTGGATCCTTCTCAGGATACAGAATAAATTGGAACAAAAGTGAAATTATGTCGATAAAACCGAAAGACTCAACACATCTCTTGAAATTCCCCTTTAAAATAGCCACAGAAAAATTTAAATATTTAGGAATTGAAATCACTAGAAACTATCACGCTATGTTTAATGCCAATTATAGCCCCTTACTTAAGAAACGAAATAATCTAATCAAATTCTGGAAAAAGCTCCCGATGTCTTTAATAGGTCGAATAAATGCTATAAAAATGATCTTTTTACCACAAATCCTATATTTATTTCAATCAATACCTATATATCTTCCAAAAAAGTTTTTCAAAAAACTAGACTCAGACATTACAAATTTTATATGGGATTATAAATCCCACAGAATACAAAGAGCACACCTTAGTAAACCAAAAGAGATGGGTGGTCTAGCGCTCCCTAACTTTATGTACTATAATTGGGCAGTAAATATTAAAAATATGATTCACCTGCTGGACAACTCTGCCCAGCAGGTGGACTGGATTGTAATGGAGAGAGAGGACTGCTCTCCGTGTAATACAGGAGCGACTCTCCTCTCACCAATGAATCTGAATAACAAAAATTATAATAAAAATCCAATGATACATAGCACAATTAGAACTTGGAAACAAATAAAACAGAAACTAAAATTAAGAAATCTATCTCTTTTAATGCCAATAGTCAATAACCCGTCCTTTAAACCTTCAATTATAGATAAATAATTTGCACAATGGGAAAGAATGGGAATCAAAACGCTCGGAGACTTGGATGAATTAGGAAAATTATTATCATTTCAACAATTACAACTGAAATATAATTTGAAAAATAATCAATATTTTAAATATCTTCATATCTGTGACTATCTGAAAAAATACACAAAAGACTATCATAATATGCCCCCAGACTTATTGGATGAAGCCATGAAGACAAAGGCTGAATCAGCAAATGAAATATCATACTTATACAACATTATTTTAAATATAGAAATACCTACAACCGATAGTATTAGAAGAGACTGGGAACAAGAACTAGCTATAAAATTTTCAAAAGAGAGCTGGGATAAACACTTACTATATGTGCATAAATGCTTGATCAACGTACGACATACTCTAATTCAGTACAAAACATTACATAGACTATATTATTCAAAAACTAAAATAAATAAACTTTTCCCCAATGTCTCACCCATTTGTGATAAATGTCAGTCACAAGAAGCTATCATAGCAGCACTCTTTTGTTTTTTGTATAAAAATCCAAAAATTCTGGAACAAAATATTTGAAATCTTCACAAAATTAATTAAAATAAAACTTGTACCAAAAGCAGAATGGATCATTTTTGGAATATCGGAAGGTAACCCCGAACTAAACGTGTTTCAAAAGAACTTACTTAATTACGGGCTAATAATGGGAAAAAAGCTTATACTCAAATTTTGGAAAAATGCTCCAATACCAACAATAAAAATGTGGATTTCAAACATGTTCGAAACACTACACCTGGAAGAGATGAGACTCCTCCTAGCAGGCAAAGCAGACCACTTCCAAAAGACGTGGTCTGCATTTATGGAACTATTACAAGCATAAGGTGCAATAGTAATTTAAAATATAAATGGTACCAGGATCTGGTAACGGGGGGTATAAAATAAAAATAAAAACACGGTTGGTATATCCTTTTTTGCAGAGTTTTGTGTTATAATAGAGTGATTGTTTTTCCTTTTTTTTCTTTTCTTTCTAGTGTCTATTTCCTTTCTTTACTTCCTTCTCTAACTTCTTCCCTAAGGGGCTTTCATTTCCCAACACTTTCCTGCACCTTCACGATTCTTGCTCACTTTCCTTATTTCTTTTATTTCTACCTTTTTTAAAGCTCGAAAAACGAAGTGGTACAACAAATGTAATAAGATATATGTGATGTGTACTACTGTAATTTACTGTACTTCTAATTTAAAAAAAATATATAAAATAAAAAAAAATAAAAAGTGTTGGGGCTGAAGTTAGTGCATGAGGCTACGCTATGCTCTGCCATAGTTGCCCCATCCAGTTAAATTTTAGGTGTCGACAATGATCCTTCCATGTCTCCCAAAACAAGTGTAATATTCCCCCTGTTAGTACAGGTCGTACACCTTTGTGTTCTGGAAGGAACCAGATCCACCTACTTACCTGGTTGCCGTGGTACGTCCCTTTCTTCAATTTCTGCCTCTTCTGCGGAAGAGGCGCCGGAGTGCGGGGTTGGCACGTTTTCCATGAGGGTCACTCTGGGCCTTGGCCTAAAAGGACCTTTGTGGTGCTGCGCGGCCCTCATGCTTTCACCAGCGTCCTGGTGTTGATACCTGCTGGTGGATGCATAGGGGTGCTGTCGTTGCTGATGACGCTGTTATGAGCCCGACGGCTTTAATCTCTTTGTCTGTACTCTGTACCATCGTCTGGGCGAGCAACCAATGAGATGCCTGCTGTCAGAAGTTTTGAAAACTTCTGTAGTTTGACCTCCTGGGTTTTTGTGCCAGTCCCACTGTACCCCCAGATCGCATTGTTTGCTGCAGGCATTTTTAAAACGAAGTAAAGTTCACAGGAGGCCTATACTTCTGCGTAATTTTGTTGCCTGATCCTGCAGAAGATGGAAGTACAGGTAGTCGATGCTGGCCGCCAGCCTGGTCTGTAATGGTACTTTTCGTTGATCCGTAATTTTGGTGATCACTCCCAGTAGCTCCTTAGGATTCTGCACCCCCTGCACACTGCCGTTTTCTTCAGCCACGTCCCCTTCTTCCGGACCAGCCCAGTCCTGGTCCACAATGAATTCCTCTATCGAGGGAGATGCATTGTTTTACAGCCCTCGATAAGGTGCTGTTGTGGGAGTGCAAAGACTCCCATAGTGAGCTTGCTCCATCTCCCGGAGCAAGTCATGGGCGGACCTCTGCTGCACTCGGGCAGCGCGCCTCTTCGGCCGGACTCAGATGAGTATGATCGGCCGGGCTGAATCCTGCTGGGCTTTGCCTCCAGCCTGCTGCGCTGTTTTGAGCTGTACGACTCATGGCGCTGGATTCAGCTTGGAGTCAGTAAGTGGACCTTAGTAACCACGCCAGCGGTCACTTTCACTGCCCTTAGGTAGTGCGTCCTTCTGGCCGGACTCCCTGAGTCTATCGGCCGTACCGACTCCTGCCTGCCTGCTGTGTTGTTTCCAGGTATACAGCTCGCGGTGCTGGGCTCAGCTTGCGCCGGTCGTACCCGGCTGTCGGCTGCCGGAACCTTCCTAGTTCCGCACAGCCTGCGGTCCTGGAACCGCTGTTTGCCCATGGCTGTCGGCTGCCGGAACTTTCCCTAGTTCCCCGCAGGCTGTGGTCCTGGAACCGCTGGCCATCCGTGGTTGTTGGCTGCCGGGACCTATCTGTTTCCACGCAGCCTGCGGTCCTGGAGCCGCTGGACGTTAGTGGTGTCGGCTGCTGGGAACAGCCTTGTTCCCCGTGGCAGCCTGCGTTCCTGGAGCCGCTGGACATCTCTGGTGTTGGCTGCTGGGACCTACCTGGTTCCCCACAGCCTGCGGTCCTGGAGCCGCTGGTAGCTCGTGGCTGTCGGCTGCCGGGAACTGCCTGGTTCCCCGCGGCAGCCTGCGGTCCAGGTCCGTTTTTTCTTCCCCTTGTCCAACGTGCTGTAACATAAAGCACAGCAAGGGGAAGAATACAACTTCAGTTTTTCCTTACCTGTGTAGGTCCGTTTGAATTTTTCCCGCGGGAGCGCTCCACCCCCGCCCGTCGCTGTTGCACTGCGTGAGACGCAAAGCGCGCACGCGTGCTGGCGGGGTCTTCACGTAGTCACTCATGTGACTCCGAAGTAAAATTCCAGAGATTCACCACTCTCTGTGTAAAAATTGTTTTTCTCATCTCAGTCTTAAAAGATTTCCCCTTTATCCTTAAATGAGGCATAGAATCAGTAAAATTAATCAGAAGGATAGTGAAACCTAGTCAGAGAACTAGGGTGGGGGAGGGACGGAGAGAGAGGAAGCAATGGTTACTTAAAGCTAGAGAAATAAACTCATACCACTGGGTTGTAAGCTGCCCACACGAAATATGAGGAGCTGCCCAAGCTAATTTATTATTGTCATGTGTAATGGGATACAGTGAAAATCTTTCGTCGCATGCTATTCATTAAAGAGAGAGTTTCACTGCCCTCACTAATGGAATCTAAAGCGATATGGGGAAAAATCAGGAATGGGATACTGATTTTGGATGATCAGCCATGATCATATTGAATGGCTAGCTCGAAGGGCTGAACGGCCTACTCCTGCACCTATGTTTCTATGTAAAGCAAAGACTATGCAT
Source organism: Amblyraja radiata (assembly GCF_010909765.2). Taxonomy (NCBI): domain Eukaryota; kingdom Metazoa; phylum Chordata; class Chondrichthyes; order Rajiformes; family Rajidae; genus Amblyraja; species Amblyraja radiata. Next base: position 127,843,384 of record NC_045957.1, on the reverse strand, counting down.
GATTACAATCAAGCAGTCCACAGTGTACAAATAAAGAGTTTTTCCATCAGTCCTCTGCACCCTCTCCTCTCATCCTATTAATAGTGAAATAATTATATCACTGATCATTCACCTGAAAATTAAAAAAAGTACTTCATTACTGTAAGTGCATTATCCGTTTCTGAGGCAAGATAGCTGCGTGTAATGATGCAAATACCAATAAAATGTTTACAGTAATTACTGATTCAATACAAATTGGCCGTAAAGATCGCAGTGTTGAGCAGAAACATGAAATCTGTCTAGTTTAGGAATGCCTGGTGTCGGCAGAGATGGGTGATGGTGTTTATGATGTTTATTTATATTTGAAGACAAAAGTCCAGTCAGAAATTAACACTTTACTCAGTATTAAACTGTGTCAGGCAACTAGGTTTCAAAACATGGGGTGCATGCAGACATCCATTTCTCCAGTGGCGATAGCAGGAGAGCATCTAATTTGACTGCAATCATCAGGCATCAATGCCACCTTTCCGAAGCACACCTACCCTAAGTAGCTGGAAAACATCAGCCGTTTTCCCTTTGCTGGTTCGTCACATCAAGGGCAGCACAGTGGCACTGCTGATATAGCTGCTGCCTCACAGCACCAGAAGCCCGGGTTAGATTTTTACTTCGGGTGCTGTCTGTGTGGAGTTTTCATGTTTTCCCTGTGACTGCGTGGGTTTCCTTCGGGTGCTCCAGTTTCCTCCCACATCCCAAAGTCATGCGGACTTGCAGGTTAATAGGCCTCTGTAAATTGTCTCTCGTTTGTAGGGAGTAGATGAGAAAGTGGGATAACATAGAACTAGTGTGAACGGGTGACTATGGTCGGCATGGACTCGGAGGGTCAAAGGGCCTGCTTCTCTAAACTAAAATAAATTAAACAAAGGTCTTTTTGAAATCACTTCCTTCATTGAATTCTGTGGTGGAGCCCAGTTACACTCGCTGAAGGTAGGCATGTCTGAATTCTTCTCAGCATGCTGGCCTTCAATTCCATACTTCTTCCATCTGCGTTGACAATTTCTTTGGATCCACGGCCATAAGGGATCCCCACTCCTGGCTGTGCCTTTCTGACACCTGTGGCCTTGAAATGGATGACAATAGATTCTTACCCAACAAGGGTTTCCAGTATTCTTTGGAGCGCAGAAGGTTAAGGGGGGACTTGATAGAGGTCTTTAAAATGATGAGAGGGATAGACAGAGTTGACGTGGATAAGCTTTTCCCACTGAGAGTAGGGAAGATTCAAACAAGAGGACACGAGAATTAAGGGACAGAAGTTTAGGGGTAACATGAGGGGGAACTTCTTTACTCAGAGAGTGGTAGCTGTGTGGAATGAGCTTCCAGTGGAGGTGGTGGAGGCAGGTTCGATTTTATCATTTAAAAATAAATTGGATAGTTATATGGACGGGAAAGGAATGGAGGGTTATGGTCTGAGTGCAGGTAGATGGGACTAGGGGAGAATAAGTGTTCAGCACGGACTAGAAGGGCCGAGATGGCCTGTTTCCGTGCTGTAATTGTTATATGGTTATTATATGGTTATTAGTTGGGATCCATGGAATCAATTCCCATTTTTTTCTGAAAATAGACCCAGAAAGCTGGAATAAATCACAGGTCGGGCATCATCACTGGAGAAAACGAATAGGTGATGTTTCAGGTTGAGACCCTTCTTCAGACTGAGAGTCAGGGGAGAGGGAAACGAGAGATATGGAAGGTAAATTGAAGAATTGAATGAAAGATATACAAAAAGCAATGATGATCAAGGAACCCATGTAGAACTCATGGACCATTAACCACTACCAATATCCATCCTGCACTCAAATTCACTTGGACCATCTCTAACACTCCCCCCCCCCTCTTGATCTCACCGTCTCCATCACAGGAGATAGACTATCGACTGATGTCTATTACGTGTATAAACCTACTGGCTCCCACATCTATCTAGACTACACTTCTTCCCACCCTGCCTCCTGCAAAGACTCCATCCCCTATTCCCAATTCCTCTGTCTACACCGCATCAGCACCCAAGATGAAGTGTTCCATACCAGGACATCTGAGATTTAATTTAGTTTAGAGATACCTCGCAGAAACAGGCCACACCGACCAGCGATCCCCGCACATTAACACCATCCTATACACATTAGGGACCATTTACACAAACTAATTAACTTACATACCTGTACGTCTTTGGTGTGTGGGAGGAAACAAAAGATCTCGGAGAAAACCCATACAGACAGTGCCGGTAGTCGGGATTGCAAAATGTCCTCCTTTTTTAGGGAATGGGATTCCCGTTTTATATCATAGTTGAGGCCTTAGCAGGATGACAGTGAAACAGTGAAACTAGTACGGCGACTCGGGTGGAGGAGGCACGAAGGATCTCAGAACAAACTATCACCTACTTCTACAGATGCCCCATAGAATGCATTTTATTGGAATGCATCACATCGTAGTTTGGGAACAGCTCCATTCAAGACTGCAAGAAATGGCAGAGAATTGTGGATGCAGCCCAGACCATCACACAAACCAACCTCCGTTCCATTGACTATCTACACTTTACGCTGCCTTGGCAAGGCCACCAGCATAATCAAGGATGATCTCAACCCAGACTCTAAACTAGGTACTTGCAGGACTGGGGGTGACGACGATAGGATCCTGTTGTCCGTTCTTAATATAATTTAGTATGTAGCTGTTAAAAAGGTGAAAACCATATAAATGTGGAGTCATCATGCATTAACTTGGAGAAACTAAACTATCTTTTCAGTCGAAATTATGTTGTGCAGTTTTAACATTTAACCCTTTAAAGGAAGAAATGTCCCTGATTTCCCTGGGGTTTCAGCAAATGTTCAGCAACAATGAGGCTGAGCGGAAAAAATTCAAATGAAAATCGCCTGCTTTACGTTCATTTGTTATCCAGCTGACAAATATTTTATATTTTGCTCATTAACGTCTTTCGATTCTGACCTTGGGTGCTGTCTGCGTGGATTTGCATGTTCTCCCTGTGGGTTTTCTCCAGTTGCTCTGCTTTCCTCCAACAAGCCAAAGATGTGTGTGTTTGTAGGATTCTTGGCCTCTGTAAATTGCCCCTTATGTGTAAGTGGTGGATGAGAAAGTAGGTTAGCATCGAACTAGTGTGAAGGAGTGACCAATCGTTGGTGTGGACTCAGTGGGCAGAAGGGCATGTTTCCATGCTGTTTCACTAAACTAAAGTAAGCTAACCTAGAAACATAGAAAGTAGGTGCAGGAGTAGGCCATTCGGCCTTTCGAGCCACCACCGCCATTCAATATGATCATGGCATCCAGAATCAGTAGCCTGTCCTGCTTTCTCCCCTATCCCTTGATTCCGCTAGGCCTGAGCTACATCTAACTCTCTCGAATACATCCAGTGAATTAGCCTCCACTGCCTTCCGTGGCAGAGAATTCCACACATTCACAACTCTCTGGGTGAAAACAAAAATCCTCATCTCAGTCTTAAATGGCCTACACCTTATTCTTAGACTGTGACCCCTGGTTTTGGACTCCCCCAACATCGGGAACATTTTTTACTGCATCTAGGCTGTCCAATCCCTTAAGAATGTTACATGTTTCTATAAGATATCCTCTCATCCTTCTAAATTCCAGTGAATATAAGACCAGTTAATCCATTATATAAACCCAGTTAATCCATTATATAAGCCCAGTTAAACCATTATATAAGCCCAGTCGATTAATTATTAAACATATGAATGCCAGTCAGTGATCATCTTTAACTGGAGACATTCTAAAGGCCTGTTTCTATTCTATATATTTCAAGACAAAAAAATAAGAATTTTGATGCAGTAAAAGACACTAATGCCACTAAAGTGCTATGAGGCAGCAGGGCAACCAACTGTCCCACTTCTGTCTCTTCTACTTCCTTATTCTTCTTTCCTTCAGCTTTTCTCTTTTTTGCTTTTCACTTTTTCTTTCTCCCAGCTCTCTTCAAGATGAAGAGATGACCGGATCCAACTCAAAGATGGCACCCAAGCTAGGCGACACTCTGTCTGCTTGTCCCAGAAGCCAATCTGCAATCATTCATTACAATCGCACCACGCTTTTAAACCTTTACTCCAACAGATTCCCTTCATCCTGTATCTGCACACTGTGGAATGCTCGATAGTAATCATGTATTGTGGCGGCTCCCAAGGGTCGTGCCATCATACTGTCGAACCCCTCGGCACGGGAGTGGTTCAGTCCGGAGGCGGCCCTTAGCCAGAGGGTTTAAAGGCAGGGGTTTGGGTGCCATCTTTCTCTTGTTTGGTCTTCCCTACAACCGGGAGGAACATAATTAAAGGTGCCTCTCGAAACACTGGACTTCGTGCTTCCTTTTGAGACCCACGCACTACAGTATAGTCTTTTAGCTGATTTGATAATACGCAAATAAAAAGCTTTTCACTGTACCTTGGTGCATGCGACAATCAACTAAACTAAACCCATCCCTTTGCTCTGTTAGACCAGGTCAACTTTGACAGAACAGGTGGGTAGGTTGTTTTGGCTTCTCACGCTATTTGCAATTGGCCTCCATTTGCTCAGGTAACAGGGATTTGAAGTTAATCATCCAGAGTGGCCTCTCTGCTAGGTTGCAGAGGTCATGATTTGCAAAATGCCGGTATGCTGGTGCTGCATGTAATTAGGATAACTAAGGTAATATTAGTATTTTTTGTAAGGAGAATTGAATGCAAAGTTAGGGAAGTTAGACTTCAGTTTTAGAAGTTTTAAAGTGCCACAAATTGCCACCAATTCTGAGAAGTGGTGCCAATAGGTGACACTTATTGTAACAGTAATAATTGGTCAGTTGGAGGGCTGAGTAGGGAGTCAAGTCAAGTTGAGATTATTGTCATTTTCACGAACACAGAACAATGAAAATAAACATTGACTACAAACAAAAAGATCCAGTGTACATAAATGACACAAATTCCATAAGACGGTGCAAAAATAAGACATTTGTGTGCAGAAATACACAAGTAGATAACAAACCAAGGCACGTGGTGCCCCGCAGTGTCTCATTGCTAAGGAGGGATTAGGGTTATGCAGGTTAGTTCAAGAACCTGATGGTTGTAGGAAAGTAGCTGACCCTGAACCTGGTGATGGTGCGGGTCAGACTTATGTACCTACTGCTTGACGTTAGCAATGAGAAGAGGGTATGGCCCAGATGGTGAGGATCCAGGATAATATATGCAACCTTCTTGAGGCAACATCTCATGTAGATGCCTTAGCTGGTGGGGAGGAGCATCCATGATGGACCAGGTGGAGACAACCCTCTGCAGCTTATTACGTTCCTGTGCGTTGGAATTGCCACACCAGGCTAGAATGCCACCAGTCAGAATGGTAGAAAGTATTGATAAATTGTGTATATGTTATGTGTTTCCTCCTTTTGCAGATTGCTGCTGATTATTTCAAGCATTTTATTTTTATTTTGGAAGAAATATTTTGGAAGATTCCACAATTTCCATTACCCAACATTCTGCTCGTAGAACTTAAAGGGGATCAATTAATTTTTTGAGGAGAATTTGGGCACAATATGCATCAGCTTGTTTGATATATGATTAAGTGTCAGTCCATATTATAACTAAATCTTCACAAATATAGTTTATAATTCACAGAACAGGCCCAGCTCTTGCCCAAGTCAGAACTTACATCTTACACCTTTTGTCACCAGTAGGTGGCAGCACATTCATATACATTTATTCCTCAGTAACATGGATCAGCAACCTCCTATACCTGGGTTAATGTGCATATAAGTTTAGAACAGTTTCATCTAAATTCTGCTTGAATACCTTACCTTATGGTTAGTTTCAAATGTTACAGGAGATTGACGGTAAATAATCGAATTCTAGCCAGGTAATTATGTCAAATGTATTATTGCTAGAAAACGGACACATTGAAAATATTGTCTTTGAAGAATAGAAACCAAATTTAAGCAGTGTTGCATCTTTAAATACCTGGCAAGTGTTGTGGTGAATGAATGCAACATTTCCATTGACATTATTGTAATGTCTTTCCCACGTGTGGGGTCAGGAAGTACAACAGACTCAAAATCTAGATAGTGATGCCAAGCTCAATAATTACAGTTTTTCTTATTTTATATAGAGCAATCATAGAAACATAGAAAATAGATGCAGGAGTAGGTCATTCGGCCCTTCGAGCCTGCACCGCCATTCAATATGATCATGGCTGATCATCCAACTCAGTATCCCATCCCTGCCTTCTCTCCATACCCCCTGATCCCTTTAGCCACAAGGGCGACATCTAACTCCCTCTTAATAGAGGAGGATAAATGCGTGGCTGAAGGACTGGTGCAGAGGGTGAGGGATTCAAGTTTTTGGATCATTGGGACCTCTTTTGGGGAAGGTGTGACCTGTACAGAAAGGACGGATTGCACTTGAACCCGAGGGGGACCAATATCCTGGCGGGGAGATTTGCAAAGGCTACTGGGGAGACTTTAAACTAGAATGGTTGGGGGGAGGGACTCAAATAGAGAAAGCTAGTAGACAGAGTGTGAGGCAGGAGGCAGAGAAGGGAAGCACTCGGATCCAAAATCTAGGGGAGAAAGAATAAAGAGGAAATAAACAGAGAATAAGAGGCGGTGGGTTTCTTAAATGTGCATATTTTAATGCTAGGAGCATTGTAAGAAAGGTGGATGAGCTTAGAGCCTGGATTGACACCTGGAAGTATGATGTTGTGGCAATCAGTGAAACATGGTTGCAGGAGGGCTGTGATTGGAAACTAAATATTCCAGGATTTCGTTGCTTCAGGTGTGATAGAATTGGAGGGGCAAGAGGTGGAGGTGTTGCATTGCCTGTCAGGGAAGATATTCCAGCAGTGCTTTGGCAGGATAGATTGGAGGGCTCGTCTAGGGAGGCTATTTGGGTGGAACTGAGAAGTGGGAAAGGTGTAGCAATACTTATAGGGGTGTATTATAGACCGCCAAATGGGGAGCGAGAATTGGAAGAGCAAATGTGTAAGGAAATAGCAGATATTAGTAGTAAGCACAAGGTAGTGATTGTGGGAGATTTCCATTTTCCACACATAGACATGGAAACACATTCTGTAAATGGGCTGGATGGTTTGGAGTTTGTAAAATGTGTGCAGGATAGTTTTTTGCAGCAATACATAGAGGTACCTACTAGAGGAGGGGCAGTGCTGAACCTCCTGTTAGAAAATGAGACAGGTCAGGTGGCAGAGGTATGCGTTGGGGAGCACTTCGGGTCCAGTGATCACATTACCATTAGTTTCAATATAATTATGGAGAGGGTCAGAACTGGACCTAGGGTTGAGATTTTTAATTGGAGAAAGGCTAACTTTGATGAGATGCAAAATGATTTAAAAGGAGAGAATTGGGACATTTTGTTTTATGGGAAGGATGTAGAAGAGAAATGGAGGACATTTAAAGGGGAAATTTTAAGAGTACAGAATCTTTATGTCCCTGTTCGGTTGAAAGGAAATAGTAAAAATTGGAAAGAGCCCTGGTTTTCAAGGGAAATTGGACACTTGGTTCGGAAAAAGAGAGAGATCTACAATAATTATAGGCAGCATGGAGTAAATTAGGTGCTTGAGGAGTAAAAGGAATGTAAAAAGAATCTTAAGAAAGAAATTAGAAAAGCTAAAAGAAGATATGAGGTTGCTTTGGCAAGTAAGGTGAAAGTAAATCCAAAGGGTTTCTACAGCTATATTAATAGCAAAAGGATAACGAGGGATAAAATTGGTCCATTAGAGAGACAGAGTGGACAGCTCTCTGCAGAGCCAAAAGAGATGGGGGAGATATTGAACAATTTATTTTCTTCGGTATTCACCAAGGAGAAGGATATTGAATTATGTGAGGTAAGGGAAACAAGTAGAGTAGCTATGGAAACTGAGGATCAAAGAAGAGGAAGTACTGACACTTTTGAAAAATATAAAAGTGGATAAGGCTCCAGGTCCTGACAGGATATTCCCTAGGACATTGAAGGAAGTTAGTGTAGAAATAGCAGGGGCTATGACAGAAATATTTCAAATGTCATTAGAAACAGGAATAGTGCCCGAGGATTGGCGTACTGCGCATGTTGTTCCATTGTTTAAAATGGGTTTTAAGAATAAACCTAGCAATTATAGACCTGTTAGTTTGACTTCAGCAGTGGGCAAATTAATGGAAAAGATACTTAGAGATAATATATATAAGCATCTGGATAAACAGGGTCTGATTAGGAACAGTCAACATGGATTTGTGCCTGGAAGGCCAAGTTTGACTAATCTTCTGGAATTTTATGAAGGGGTTACTAGGGAAATTGATGAGGGTAAAGCAGTGGATGTTTTCTATATGGACTTTAGTAAGGCCATTAGAGGTTCCTCATGGAAGGTTGGTTAAGAAGGTTCAATTGTTGGGTATTAATGGTGGAGTAGCAAGATGGATTCAACAGTGGCTGAATGGGAGACGCCAGAGAGTAATGGTGGATGGCTGTTTGTCAGGTTGGAGGCAGGTGACTAGTGGGGTGCCTCAGGGATCTGTGTTGGGTCCACTGTTGTTTGTCATGTACATCAATGATCTGGATGAAGGTGTGGTAAATTGGATGAGTAAGTATGCAGATGATACTAAGATAGGTGGTGTTGTGGATAATGAAGTAGATTTCCAAAGTCTACAGAGAGATTTAGGCCATTTGGAAGAATGGGCTGAAAGATGGCAGATGGAGTTTAATGCTGATAAGTGTGAGGTGCTACATCTTGGCAGGACAAATCAAAATAGGACGTACATGGTAAATGGTAGGGAATTGAAGAATGCAGTTGAACAGAGGGATCTGGGAATAACCGTGCATAGTTCCTTGAAGGTGGAATCTCATATAGACAGGGTGGTAAAGAAAGCTTTTGGTATGCTAGCCTTTATAAATCAGAGCATTGAGTATAGAAGCTGGGATGTAATGTTAAAATTGTACAAGGCATTGGTGAGACCAAATCTGGAGTATGGTGTACAGAAGTTTAGGGGTAACATGAGGGGGAACTTCTTTACTCGGAGAGTGGTAGCTGTGTGGAATGAGCTTCCAGTGGAAGTGGTGGAGGCAGGTTCGATTTTATCATTTAAAAATAAATTGGATAGGTATATGGATGAGAAAGGAATGGAGGGTTATGGTCTGAGTGCAGGCAGATGGGACTAGGGGAAAATAATTGTTCGGCACGGATTTGTAGGGCCGAGATGGCCTGTTTCCGTGCTGTAATTATTATATGGTTATATGGTTAATGAACTGGCCTCAACTGCATTCTGTGGCAGAGAATTCCACAGATTCACCACTCTCTGTGTAAAAAATGATTTTCTGATCTCAGTCCTAAAAGACTTCCTTCTTATCCTTAAACTGTGACCCCTAGTTCTGGACTTTCCCAACATCGGGAATAATCTTCCTGCATCTAGCCTGTCCAACCCCTTAAGAATTTTGTACGTTTCTATAAGATCCCCCCTCAATCTTCTAAATTCTAGCGTGTAGCTAGGAGATGGCTAGGAGATGGGATTTAAGTCACAGAGCTATACTGCATGGAAACAAATCCTTCCATCCACATTGTCCATGTGTCTGTCCACATTATGTCCGTCCAAATGTTTTTTAAAAGTCTTAATTATATCCACTTCTATTGCTTTCTCTGGCAGTTCATTCCAAATGCGGACTAGATCTGTGTGAAAAATTGCCCCTGAGGTCCCCTTAATCTCTCTCCTCAACTGCTTATGCTCTCTAGATTTAGAATCCTCTATTCTGGGAAAAATGACTGTGAGTGTTCACCATCCATAACCCTCACGTACACCTCAATAAGGTCACCCACAGATTTTTGTGCTTCAAAGAACAAAGCACCAGACTATCCGGTTTGTCACACAGGCCTGCAAGCCCAGCTAACATCCTGCTGAATAATGTCTGCATCCTATTGAACTTCATGATATCCTTCCTATACAGCACGGAAATAGATCCTTCCATCCACATTGTCCATTCTGACCAAATTGGTTTACTGGGCTAGTCCTATTTGCCTACAGATGGTTCATAGCCATCTAAACCTTTAGTATCCATATGCACATATGGATTTTAGTGGATATTGTTAAGGCAGAGATGGACAAATTCTTGATTAGAATGGGTGTCAAGGGTTACGGGGAGAAGGCAGTAAAATGGGATTAGGAGGCAGAGATCAGCCATGATTGAATGGCTGAGTGGACTTGAAGGGCCGAATGGCCTAATTCTAATCCTATAACGTGTGAACTTGTGAACTATAGCTGGGCAACCAGCACTGCATGCAGAACTTCAAGTGTGTATTCACCAAGGACTTGTACAGCAGCATTATGATGTGGCACCTATTGTGCTCAATACACTTCCCCTTGAAGGCAAGCATGCCAAGTACCTGGTTCACCACACTGTCTACCTGGATCTCCACTCTGTTCTGCAACACACTCTACCATTTATTATGTAAGTCCTGTCCTGGTTTGACATACCAAAGTGTAACACCTCACACTTATCATGTTTATATTCTGTTTGACCTTCCTTTACCCACCTTCCCAATTGATCTAGGTCCTATCGTAATCTTAGATATCCTTTATCATTGTCCACAGTATCACCAATTTTGATATAATCTGCAAATTTATCAACAATGTTAACTACATTGCCATCCAAAACATTAATGTATATGACTACATTTGATGCATGACTGATCACAGGCCTGCATTAAGAAAAAAAACTTCCACAACTACCTTTTCACTTCTTTCTCCTATCCAATTTTAAATCCGATTAACCAGTTCATCTTGGGTTTCATGTGGTCCAACCTTCCAGACTGGCCAACGATGCAGAACCTTGTCCAAGGCCTTGCTAAAGTCCATATCGACAATGTCTACCATCTTGCCATCATCAATACTCTTGGTGATTTCTTCAAAAAACTCTTCATCAGATTTGTGAGATACAATTTCCCACGCTCAAAGCTAAGCTGACGATCCATAATCAATTTGTGTCTATTCAAATTCTGGCAAATTGTGTCACTGAAACCCCCCCTCTAGCAACTTTCCCACCACTGATGTCAAGCTCATTGGCCTGTACTGGCCTGTCCCTGCTGCCCTTCTTGAATAATGGTACAGTAGCCACCCTCCAGCCTTCCGGCTAACGATGGAGTAAATTTCCCTGCAAGGGCTTCCGCAATTTCCTCACAAGGTATTGATTTATACAATCGGTCACAATTTAGGGAAAACCTGAAATTTGTTCAGCTTTAAAAAAATTAAAGGCAGCAATGATTGATTTAGATACTTTCTGTAGATATATTAAAGGATGGAAAGTCTTCTTCAATAGCTTTCTAAATTAATCAAACTGTGGCACATTGTATCTTTAGTATGGTTATGATCTAGGGGGATTCTGTATTTTCATTCTGAAGACAGATTGGTCAGAGGAACCGCCTGCATTGATCTGCATCAGAGGAACCGCCTGCATTGATCTTCCAGCAGTAGAGACTGCAGATATATTTTGGTCTAATTTACTTCAGGGACTACACTTCAAAGGTACCCCATTGCCTGCAATTTGCATTGAGGCAAATACAAGTACTTGCTTCCTCACTTTTTCCTGTGAGTCTGCTGATTGAGAAGGAGGTAGCAAATGGCAAAATCATCTGGCAATTGAATTGTTCCAGCATGAAACCTTTTGTTGATGTTTTTTTCAGTACGTCTACTAACCCTGCTCTTGGGACAGCTCTGGGCTGTAATCCGTCCCAGAGCCACTGAGTTGAAACCTACAACAAAATTTATGACACTCTTCCAGCAGATATTTTGGTTTCCTTTGTATTAAAGCCAGCAACCTGATGCATATCTGCTATAAAAATCTAACAATTTGACCATTAAACAGTAGGATCTGCAAGCCTCATAAAAATAATTTGCAGTACGTGTATTAAAAGAGGAATTCCAGTGGATATCTTCCATGGGGAACATTGTATTTTTGTTCTATCAATGGAATGCTGTAACAAATGTTGGCTCATAAGCACATCAGATACCTCTTGTTAATTTTGCATACAAAACAAATAGTGCCATTTCCTAGAGTAATTACATTGCATATATCATTTTTTTAAGAATGTATTTTTTATACCATTGCTTTAGACAGTGTTGGTTAATAAAATAAATTCTTTAAAAAACTGAGGCTGGGTATACCACTTTAGACTGTGTCAGTCCAGCCTCTGAATTGTTCTGCAATGTACGAACATGATATTGAGTAAGAGTGTGAAATGCAAAATTAGTACGAAACATATTAAGGTAATGGATACTCTCTCTTGCTTTTCTATCATTCATTAAGTCCTTTGCTCGATAGCAGAGTGTGGGACATCTTAAGAGTTCATTAATGCTTTTGTCACCAATATTGTGCTGCTTAATTTTAGCTTGTTGATGCACTGTGAGAAAAGTGTTAAAGTAATTCCTTAAATGAAACAGGGAAAAGAGGCAGTATTTTCCTTGACCTTCTCTATGTACCAGGAGTTATAAGTGTTGGTTAGAATGATTAGTCCGATTGGGAAATATTACTTTGAGGCAAGTGGTTCCAACTGGACAGTGTTCACCATCGTTTGGCAGCTCGCAAGTTCTAAAGTTTTCATTATGCTCTGCATTGGCACCATAGTCTGGAAAACCGTAGCCTTAGATTTCAAGAACAGCTGTCGAATCAATGGTATTTGGTTTAGCTCATGAAAACATCTAAAATAATTCAATGGAATAAATAGGTCACTGCACTAGCAAGATGGTTTCTGCTGAAATTGAAATACGACACTCCCAAACTGAAGCACTTGGAAGAATATTTCCATATTGCAAATCAACAAGTGGCAAGTATCACATCGGTCCCTTTCAACTATCTTAAATAGCAAAGTCTTGCGAATCACTTTTGATAATGTCAAAGTTCACATGTAAGCCATGCATAATGTAGGTCATAATGTCATAGGGAATAGGAGTAGAATTAAGCCATTTGGCCCATCAAGTCCACTCCGCCATTCAATTATGGCTGATCTATCTCTCCCTCCTAACCCCATTCTCCAGCCTTCTCCCTTAACCTCTGACACCTTTACTAATCAAGAATCTATCTATCGCTGCCTTAAAAATATTCACTGACTTGGCCTCTACCGCCTTATGTGGTGAAGAATTCCACAGATTCACCACCCTCTGACTTAAGAAATGTCTCCTCATCTCCTTCCTAAAATAATGTCCTTTAATTCTGAGGCTATGGCCTCTAGTCCTAGACTCTCCCACTAGTGGAAACATCCTCTCCACATCCAGTCTATCCAAACCTTTCACTATTCTGTATGTTTCAATTAGACCACCCCCCCCCTCCCCCCCCCCCCCTCATTCTTCTAAACTTTTGTAGTACAATAATATTTAAAGGAGAACTGAAAGAGAAATTGAGCAGGTCAGGCAGCATCTATGGAGCAAAATGATCAGTTGATCTTTCGGGTTGAAATCCTTCAACTAGTCCAGTGTAGATGAAGTGTCTCGGCCTGAAATATTGTCTGTCCATTTCTCTCCACAAATGCTGTCTGACCCGCTGAGTTCATCCAATAGCTCCCCCCCTTATTCTCTCCATTAGATTAGATTAAATTAGATTCAACTTTATTGTCATTGCACAAATACGAGTACAGGGGGGTACAGCAAAATGCAGTTTAGCATCTAATCAGAGTGCAAAGTAGTAAAAAATACTGGTTAAAACAATATGTACAATGTGGATGAATTGATCTAGTACATAGGCAAATAAATATATACAGATAAAAGGGTATAAAAGATAGCTAGCGCCGGGCCTGTGAGTTCAGCAGGGTAATGGTATTTTGGAAGAAGCTGTTCCTCAGCCTGCTGGTGCGAGACCTGAGGCTCCTGTACCGCCTCCCTGATGGGAGGAGGGCAAATAGTCCATGGTTGGGGTGTGAGGGGTCCTTAATGATTTTCCCAGCCCATCTCAGACACAGTGTGCGGTGGAGGGCATCCATGGCAGGGAGCGGGGCACTGATGATGTGATGAGCGGTTTTCACCACCCGTTGCAGTGCCTTCCTGTCAGCTGTGGTCCATCTTCCAGCATCTGCAATTTCAATAATACCTATCTATCCATGTCTTTCACAGTAACATTTTGGCAAACTCTCTTCTTCAAAATGATTGCAATATACAAAAATAATTTGCTCTAAGCTAACTGAGGATCAGTGCCAGTGTTCCATTGTGTTTGCTAGTTGGGAAATGTAATGCTTGAAACTACATTGGGACAAAGTGACAGCGGCTGAAATTGATCTTCCTTGTATTTATTTCCCAGGTGCAAAAATGCCAAATGACTCAATATTCAATATTTGCAATGTATGAGCAGTGAGAGCAGGGTCGGCTTGCGGACAGAATATTAATGAGCCCTGAGGAACTAATTGCTGACCTTGGACTTGCCACAACTGACCACAGGCACAGCCCTTTTAATCTTTGATCCTTATCGAATTGGATAGTGTTCACTCTCATTACAAAAGCTTTAGTTTAATAAAGGGAAATATAACAAAATCATAGATCTCTAGAAAATTATTTTTTGTTGCAATTTCGAGACTTTAAACATTTAATAAAACGATTGAGACTTAAGGTCTGAGTCATTTCATGGAATATTTAGATTGTTCCATTAGAACTAATTGATGAAATAATACTCCCTGATTTCTTGTTACTGACATGACCCCAGAGAGACGTTCCTGACACCATTCTGACATGCTCCCTCTCACAAGCACAGACAGTCACCGACTGTTCCTTTTATCATCCGTCCTGCTATGTCTGTGCCTTAGTTTATACAATCTCTTCATTCATCTGTGTCAAATCTTTTCTTTCTTCAGCTGGCAAATCTTTGCTCCACTGCTGTGAGAATTTTATTTTCCAGTCACAACATTTTTGCTTTTCCTACTAGCAATCTTCTTTTCCCAGCAGGATACTCTTTTATCTGCGCATTGCAAGCGCCCTTTACCTACTCTCCATTATTTGTTATTGATCATCTCAACATTAACTTCATATTACAATAGTCCCCTGAACCATCCACGTCTATTGTGCTTTATTTTCACAATTACCTATAATAGCGTTGAAATTACTGCAGAGAACTGGCCTCCTGGCCCAAATCTATCTCTGCTGGCATTCATGTTCCACTTAAGCCTTTCATCCCTCTTCAAATGCTGAAAAATTAACGACTGGAAGCTATTCAGGGGAGAAAAAATGTGGAAGATACAATTAAAGTTTAGAGATGTTCGAGGCAAGAGGGTGAAACAGAAAGTAGTCGGAGCCATTACTCCAAATACGGCCTAACTGAAATCCTATGCTGCCGCATCGTGACTTCCTGGCTTGTATCATCAATGCCATGACTGATGAGAGGCAAGCATGCCATACACCTTCTTTACCACTTTACTTGTGCTGCCACTTTCAGGGAGTTGTGGACTTGGACCCCAACTTTTCTCTGTACATCAATGGTTTTAAGGGCCTTGCCACTAACTCTTACATTTGGCCTCCCAAAGTTCAACACACACTTGCTTTGTTTAAACTCCATCTGCCATTTCTCGACCCATTTCTGCAGTTGATCAATATCCTGGTGCATACTTTGCCTCGCTGTCCACAACTCTACCAATGTTGGTGATGTCTACAAACATACTAACCAACCCATCTACATTTACATCCAAACTTAAATCCATTGATATAAACTCAACTTACATGGGATTTTTTGTCTAACATACAAAAAGAAAATACTTATCAAATACATTTTTTTTCTGCAGAGCTCATCAGGAGTATCTGTGCTCCGGAGCTCCTCTGAACACTGTTTTATCTGTATTTACTCTGACCTATGACTGCAGTCTGCCAGCTCAGTGAGCAGTGGCATTGTAGGTTGTGCCTCTGTCTCACAACTCCAGTGACCCGGGTTCGATCCTAATCTTTGGTTCTGTCCGTGTGGAATTTGTAGTTTCTCTTGAGTGGGCATGTGGGTTTCTGGGTGCTTAGGCATGGGTCAATGGGCATGTGAGAGGAAATCTGTGGAATTATTTGCCACAAAGGACTGTGGAAGCTAGGACAATCAAAATGTTTAAAGCAGAGAGAGATAGATTATTGATTTGAATGGATGTCAGGAGTCATGGGGAGAAGGCAAGAGAATGAGGTTAGGAGGGAGAGATATATCTGCCATGAATGAATGGTGGTGTGGGCTTGATGGGCTGAATGGCCTAATTCTGCTCCTATTACATGATCTTGTGACCTTATGAAAGGAAAAGCAGAGAAACAAGTGAGGAATGGGATTGATCTGACTGCTGACATAGATTCAATGGGCCGATTGGCCTTAATGTTCTAATTCCACTGAGTTTAAATCACCGTAAATTACAACTCCTCTGTCTTTATGTGCAATTTGAGTGAATTTGAGGAGGAATTTCGGAGGATGGTAAATTTAGCCGGATTTAGCCAGATTAGCCAGAGGATGGTAAATCTGGGCGATTCATTGCCATAGACGGCTGTGGAGGTCAAGTTATTGGGTATTTTTAAAGCGAAAATTAATAGGTTCTTGATTAGGAGGTCGCCGGGATGATGGAAATATTTTCTTTATTTTTGTTATTTTTTAGTTTGTTAAAAATTTGTTTTAATGTTCTTCGGTTTGTTTTATGTGGGGGTATGGGGGAGGGGATCGGGGGAAACTTTTCTTTCAAGTTCCTACCTTCCTGGAGATGTAATCAATTTTTCGGATCACATTCTCCGGGCTCTGCGGTCTACCATCGATGGAGCTGGAAGCCTCCTCGGACTGTCGTGAGCCCCACCGCGGGGCGCAGACTTAACATCGGAGATGATCCCTTGCCTGGGATCGCTCCCACCGCGATCACCGCGGAATCACCAACAAGGGCTCGCAGTCTCGGGTGAGTCGAGTCTGGAGCTCCAACGTCGTGGAAGGTTCACCAGCCCCGACGTGAGGTTCGATCACTCGGCGCGGGGGAGCTGACATCCCCCCGATGCGGGAGCGGATCGCCTTGACGCGGAGGGCCCGAACGCCGCTGGCTTCGGGAGTCAAGATCGTCCCGTCAACGGTGGCTCGAGGCCCACGACCGAGGAAGAACAAAGGAAGAGACTTGAACTTTATTTCGCCTTCCATCACAGTGAGGAATGTGTAGGAGTCACTGTGGTGGATGTTCATGTTAAAATGTGTTTTTGAGTGATCTGTTGCTTTTAATTGTATGACTGACATGGCCAATAAAATTCCTCGTATGTTGCATAACATACTTGGCGAATAAAGTGTGATTCTGATTAGTATGGGCATCAAAGGTTACGGGGAGAAGGCAGAAGAATGCAGCTGAAAAGGGAAAATAGATCAGCCATGGTGAAATAGTGGGTTGATGGGCTTATAATTCAGTTGATGGGCTGAATTAACTCATTCTGCTCCTAAATCATATGGTTTTATAGTCTTATCTGTAATCTCTGGCCACTGTTTAATTGTTTCTTCTGTTCCACATTTACATCCTATTCCCATCCCATTCTACATGTGGACGTCCGATCTGGTGAACAATAGCTCATCCACCCCAGGTCTCCAGCAAATTAATAATCACACCATTAATGGCTTGCCTTTGTTCTCAGTTGTTCTGCAGAACTAACAGGCATCTTGATGACATGGAAAGGTCACTGCATAAAACTAGCCCTCATTGTCTCTAGTTTGTCATTATTCCTCAGGTAATTACCAAATCAGAAATTCTGGTCACAGTTGATAGAAACAATAGCACATGACTAATTTAAATGATGGTTACAGCCAGTGGTGTAGGGTGGGTTTTTGAGCGCCCAGGGCAGTTTAAAATATTGCGCCTCCTCATTAGCGGTTTTTGGTCCCTTCCTTCGGGGGATGCGACTTCTTTTGTCGTATCCCCCGTCTCCGCCTGCGCCGAGGCCTAATGGCGGAGCTGGCGGCCTCGGAGCTGGGGCAGCGGGGACAGCGGCAGCGGCGACCAGTACTCGGAGCTGGGCAGCGGCAGCGGCGGCTTTGACAGCGGCAGCGGCGACCTGGCCTCGGAGCGGGGGCAGTGACAGCAGCCACACGGCATCGGAGCTGGAGCAGCGGCAGCGGCGACCTGCCCTCGGAGTTGGGACAGCGGCGACCAGAACTCGGAGCTGGGGCACGTTCCGGCGGCAGCGGCCACTCGACCTGACCACGGGCCCAGTGGACGACAGCGGCGGCTGGGACAGCGGCAGCGGCCTCGGCGCAGAGATCGCTGGTTGGTTAAAATTGTTGGATACATTTTTAGGGGCGCAAAAAAATTGTTAGATAAAAAAAATTATAAAATGGCAAAAAAAATTACATTTTATTACAATAATTCAGGGGAAGGCTGCTAAAGAGGTGCAGCGTGCCTTTAGAACAATTTTTTTTGCCATTTTATAAAAAAAATGTATCCAACAATTTTTTTGCGCCCCTAAAAATTTAGCGCCCGGGGCAACCGCCCCTCTGCCCCCCCCCCTCCACGCTACGCCACTGGTTACAGCATTCTTTAACTCTTTGCCAAGGCTTCCATTATGCCTTATGATCCCAACTTTAACCACTACTCATGAATGAAAATCTTATCCAGTCTTCAATGGAATCTGCATCTGGCCATGTCGTACCTGTCTTCCCAAATGACAATTCAGCAATGACTCATAGTACATAGAGTATGGGACAATATACAAAATACATTTATTTGTCACATGTGCCAGTTGGCACAGTGAAATGTGTGATCACCATACAGCCATACAATAAAATAAAGAACACAACACACGATAGAGTTCAACATAAAACATCCCCACACAGCAGAATCAAAAGTTTCCCACTGTGATGGAAGGCACCAAAGTCAGTCATCTTCCTCTGATGTTCACTCATGGTCGGGGCCTCCGGAGCCCTCCGCAGTCGCCGCTACGGGCAGCCTGCCACTCAGGCCCACTCGTCGGGATGTTGGAACTCCGACGTCGGAAGGGGAGGCCAACCTCAGCGGCTTGGACCTCCAAATCGTCCTCTTCCCACCAGAGACCGCGGCTCCCGACGTCCCCAGGCCGTGCTGGGCGGAGTGTCACGCTGGCGGCCCTCGGCAAAGGGCCCCAGCTCCCGAGCATCAAACGGCAATCCAGGTAGGTATCGTCCGCTCCGCGGTGAATCCAGCGCCGCGCCGCCGCTGCCGAAGCTCTGGTCCGGTCCCCGGTCTCCGGTAGGAAAGACCGCTCCGATCCAGAGGTAGGCTGCGAGGAGGGGGGGCGTGGACGCGACACGGATAAATAGTTGCATCCCCGCCAGGAAGCGATTGGGAAACGGTTTCCCCCTTACCCTCCCCCACATAGAAAAACTAAAGAATCCCCCAAAACAAACTGTTTAGACAAGCTAAAATAAAAAAAGATGGAAAAAAACAGACAGACTGTAGGCAGAGGCGCCTTCAATGCGGCGCCACTAGTGTGTTAGTGCGCCGCCTCTAGTCGGAATGATAGTCGGAATAGAGCACAGTAACAAGCCTGTTTGTCCACAATGTCTGTGCCAACCATGATGCCAATTTAAACTGCACATCTGCCTGCGCATTAATTTGATATAGCTCAGAGATACAGCGCGGAAACAGGCCCTTCCGCCCACCGAGTACGTGCCGACCAGTGATCTTTGCACACTACATTATCCTACACATTAGGGACAATTTACAATCTTTACCAAAGGCAACTAACTGACAAACCTTTACGTTTTTGGAGTGTGGGAGGAATCCAGAGCTCCCGGGGAAAACCCACGGGGTCACAGGGAGAACGTACAATTTCCGTATAGACAGCACCCATAGTTAGGATTAAACCCGGGTCTCTGATGTTGTAAGGCAGCAACTCTACCACTATTGCCACTATATCCCTTTATTTCCTACCTGTTCATGTGCCTGTCTAAAAGACTTAAACATTGCTGTTATATCTGCTTCTACCACCTTCACTGGCAACATTCCAGGCACCAATGACATTCTGTGTTACAGAAGGGTTGGACAAACCAGATGCATGAAAAATGTTCCCGATGTTGGGGGAGTCCAGAACCAGGGGTCACAGTTTAAGAATAAGGGGTAGGTCATTTAGGACAGAGATGAGGATAAACATTTTCATCCAGCGAGTTGTGAATCTGTGGAATTCTCTGCTGGATGTTTTCAAGAGAGAGTTAAATTTCACTCTTAGGGCTAAAGGAATCAAGGGTTATGGGTTAAAAGCAGGAATAAGGTACTGATTTTAGAGTCTGAAGAAGGGTTTCGGCCCGAAACTTTGCCTATGTCCTTCGCTCCATAGATGCTGCTGCACCCGCTGAGTTTCTCCAGCATTTTTGTGTACCTACTGATTTTAGATGATCAGCCATGATCATATTGAATGATGGTGCTGGCTTGAAGGGCTGAATGGCCTACTCCTGCACCTATTTTTCTATATTTCTAAGTTTATAAAACAGGTCTTGTATATATCCTTTATATTTTCCACCTCTCACCTTAAAGCTATGCTGTCTAATATTTGAGTTTTCTATCCTGGGGGAAAAAAACACTCTGACCCTACCTATGCCTCTCATAACTTGAGAGGTTGCCCCTCGGTCTCTGACGCTGCAAAGAAAACTCTCCAAGTTTATTCAACCTCTCATAGCTAATGCTCACTAATCTAGGCAACATCCAGGTGAACCTCCTCTGTGACCCTCCATGCCTCCACATCCTTTCTGTAAAGTGGATTCCTGGCTTTATATTCACATTGTCGTCTCCAGTATGCAAAATGCTCCAATTTTGGGTCCTGTGGTCTCAAGCTAAATGTCTATTGCTGCTAACACCATTTCAACTTGGGACTCAGGTTTTCATCATTTTAATTAATGCTTATAATTAAATAAAATAATTTAATTAAAGTATGCAAAATTAAAGGTAAATCCATTTGGTTTTAATTGGATTAATTGTTTCAGGCAATGTTCAAAATTTACAATGATAAAATATTAATAAGTCTTTATTAAACAGCTAGCATACTAGCAGACACTTATTAACATGGAAAGCAAACCGTTATGCGTTTGAATACAGAGCAGTGAATCAATCAAATTCACAAGTCACTCACTCCCAAGTACAAAATACCGTTTTTTCGTCATTGACTCTATCCTTTACTCTGGCTAGAAGAAGAAGAAGTACGTGCACAGTCCTTGCATTTTAGTTGGGTCCAAGACAAAATACTAATGATATATGCACCCTGGACTGTGCATCCTGAACTACTACCTACCGCATTGGTGACCCTCAGGCTATCCTTGATCGGATTTGCTGGCTATGCCTTGCACTAAACGCGTATCATGTATCTATACACTGTAAATGGTTCGATTGTAATCATGTATTGTCTTTCCGCTGACCTGAAAGCACGCAACAAAAGCTTTTTAGTACACGTCAATAAAATGAACTGAATATGCAATTAATTTATTTCCACCTTTGTAATATTATCTTTCTTACTCCTGTCTTGTCCCATCTACTGCTAAAACCCTTGTGCATGTCATTGCCACTCTAAACTTTGCTGCTCCAATGTGCTCGTGACCAACATCACTGAAAATATTAAAACATCTTCCCTTTGATTGCTGATATACATTGGTACATCATTTTTTATTTTAAAATTCTGATCCTTGATTCAAATTCCTTCAGTGTCCTCACTCCTCCCTTTCTCAGCAATCTTCACCAACTATAGAGTCAATTGGATATTTCTATTCATCCGCTCCTGACCTCTTAAGCACCACTGATTTGAGTCACTGCATCACTTGTGCTGCCCTGAGGTTTTTTAGAAATTGCTTTGTGAAACTTGCAAACCTCTTGATGCACCTTCGTCCTTTCAAATCTATTTTTTTTTAATATACCGGAGCATTATCAAATAAAATTTGTCCATCTGCTCTAATAAATCTTCACGAGTACTAATGCCAAATTTTGTTTGGCAATCCTCCATTGATTTAGTCCATGTAGCTGTTTTGCATGTGATTATATTCTACAGGCTTTCACATTATCTGTCTGCTCAGTTTCTGGCACTGACAAGTAGCCCTGATTTACTAAGAGATATTTTATTTGGCCATGACATGTGCACATTTGTATCTGATACTCAGCGGATGATTCACAAATAGGTCTTCCCCTCCATTTTATTTTAAGTATAGAGACACAGCATGGAAACAGGCCCTTCGGCCTACCCAGACCACACTGATCATCGCCCGTTCACACTAGTTTTACCTTATCCAAACTTTCTCTTTCACTCCTCCACATTGGGCGCAATTTACAGAGATCAATTAGCCTGCACATCCGCATGTCTTTGGTCTATGGGTGGAGACTAAAACACCTGGATGA
Source organism: Amblyraja radiata (assembly GCF_010909765.2). Lineage (NCBI taxonomy): Eukaryota > Metazoa > Chordata > Chondrichthyes > Rajiformes > Rajidae > Amblyraja > Amblyraja radiata. The sequence goes on along the minus strand of NC_045957.1, from coordinate 127,821,109 downwards.
AACCCACGAGAAGAACGTGCAAACTCCACAGTGATAGGTGACTACAGGAGCCGGGTCTCTGCGTTGTGAAGCAGCCCCTCTACCAGCTGCCCCTAAATCTACAATAGTTTTAGTTTAAGGTACACAAAAATGCTGGAGAAACTCAGCGGGTGCAGCAGCATCTATGGAGTGAAGGAAATAGACAACGTTTCGGGCCGAAACCCTTCTTCAGACTGATGTGAGGGTGGGAAGAAGAAAGGAAGAGGAGGAGCCAGAGGGCTGAGGGAGAGCTAAGGGGCGGAGACAGTGAGGACTACTCGAAATTAGAGAAGTCAATGTTCATATCGCTGGGGTACAAAACTGCCCAAGCGAAATATGCGGTGCTGCTCCTCCAATTTCCATTGGTCCTCACTCTGGCCGTGGAGGAGGCCCAGGACAGAAAGGTTGGATTCGGAATGGGAGGGGGAGTTGAAGTGCTGAGCCACCGGGAGATCAGGTTGGTTATTGAGAACCGAGCGGAGGTGTTTTAGTTTAGTTTAGTTTTAGTTTAGAGATCAGCGTGGAAACGCTGGCCCACCCACCGAGTCCATGCCGGCCAGTACACTGGTTCTATCCTACACACTGGGGACTATATACAGAGGCCAATCAACCTACAAGCCTGGCACATATTTGGAATGTGGGAGGAAACCGGAGCACCTGTGGAAAACCCATGCGGTTGCAGAGAGAACGTGCAAACTCCGTACAGACAGCACCCATGGTCAGGATGGATCACAGGTCTCTGGCGCTGTTATGCAGCAACTGGACCGCTGCACCACTGCATTGTCCAATATCTACAAGAAAATTAGACCCTTCTTGGAATACGTAATCCATTGTACAAGTGGGAGGGGAATGACGATAGTTTTCTGTGGACAGTGGTGCATATACTGGTTAATTAGACTATTATCACCTAGCTACTGCTTAAGCAAAATAGTGTTGCCACGGTAACAGTAAGGTTGATTAATTGCTCAGCATGGCACAATAAAGACATATGGCCACCTGTGAGGCAGAAGTATTAGATGCCCTGGAGCATGAGGGAATCCAAGGAAACTTGGCTCTCTCTCTCAGGCTGAAATATCACCAGGTCACCCCCTGTGGCATTTCAGTAAAGCACAGACACATGCTGCAAGCAAAGAGGAGAACTGGGGGCGGCACTGTGGTAGAGTTGCTGCTTTACAGCGCCAGAGACCCGGGTTCGATCCTGACTACAGGTACTGTCTGTACAGAGCTTGCTCGTTCTCCCTGTGACCGCGCGTAGGTTTTCTCCGAGTGTTCCGGTTTCCTCCCACATTCCAAAGACGTGCAGGTTTGTAGGTTTAATTGGCTTCCGTAAACAAATTGTTGCTAGTTTGTGTAGGATATTGCCAGCATACAATTGATAGCTGGTTGCATGGACTCAGTGGGCCGAAGGGCCTGTTTCCATACTGTATCTTTAAACTAAACTAAACTAAAACTAAACTAAACTTGTGTACCTGACTGTAATTGAAGAAAGATTTTGCTGATGTCAAGGGAAAAGAAAAAGTAGATTTGACCCTCCTTTCTGTGTAACATCTGGAGCTAAGTTGTGAAGGATGGTGCAGCATTGGTGGTCTTTTGCACACTTTATCATTTTGTTACAGCTTGATGAAGTAGCAGATAAAGAACAGCTAAAATACTGAAGTGCGGGGTTATTGAGAGGCTTAGTGTGGCCGACATCAATTGGGTCAGCAGCGCCAGAGAAAGCCATGTTACAATACATGCAGGGTTCTTTCTCATCTAATGGTTCAATGGTATTTTATTGTATTGTATTGTATTGTATTCAAATTTATTGTCATTGTCTCAATTAGAGACAACAAAATGAATTTCCCTTTACAGTCAGTATCATAAAAATAAATAAATAATAAATAATAAAATATATTAAAAATAAAATAGAATTTTAAAAAAAGCACAAACACAGAAAGTCCACGACACAACATAACACAATTGCACCAAGGTGAGGAAGGCACCATAGTCCAGCCAGCCTCCCCTCCGATCTTCCCAGATGTTCACCCGTGGTCGGGGCCTTCCGAGCACCCGCAGTCGCCACCCCGGGCGGCCCGATGCTTAGGCCCTCTCGCCGGGCTGATGGAATGCCGACGCCGAACCCCGACGGTGAAAATCCTCCTCAGCGGCCCGGACCTCCCGATCAGCCGCCTCCCACTGGAGTCCGCAGCTCCCGAGTCCGCAGGCCGAGCCGGGCAGAGTCGCAGGACCCCACGATGTTTGTCAGCGCCGCCCGCGTTGGGAGCTCCGCGAACCACAGCTCCAGGATGTCGGTGCCGCAGGCCCAGCACTCCGGGCTCCAGACGGCGAACCCCGGTAAGGCATCGCCAGCCCCGCGATGTATCAGCGCTGTCCCGCCGCTGCTGGAGCTCTGGCCGGTCCAGGCAGGAAAGGCCGCGCCAATCCAGTAGGTAGGCCGCTGGGGGGGGGGGGGGGGGGGGGGGGGGGGGCGAGGACGCGACTCGAATAATAGTCGCGTCCTCTCCAGGAAGTGACTTAAGGATGGTATCCCCCTTACCGTACCCTCTTCCCCCACATTAAAACATTAAAAAAAACATAAAAAACACACTTCAACATAACAAAAAACAAAACAAAAAAACAGAAAGATACTGGGCTGAAGGTGGAGGCAGCTGGCACCAGCGCCACCGGAAGTACAACACTTATTATAAGCATGGAAACAGGCACTTCAGTACAGTGAGTCCACACCGACCATTGATCACATGTTCACACTAGTTCTATGTTGCCCAACTTTCTCATCCACTGCCTACAAAATAGCGGCAATTTACAGGGGACAATTCACCCGCAATCCTGCACATCTTTGGGATGTGCGAAGAAACTGGAGCAGCTGGAGGAAACCCAAGTAATCAAAGGCACAATGAGCAAACTCCACACAGACTATACCTAAGGTCAGCATTGAACCCAGGTTTCTGGTGCCGTGACGCAGCAGCTCTGTGGCCACTGTGCTACCGCATGTACCTAGATACAGTGACATTCTTTGTTTTGCAAATAATTCAATAAAATCTTATGATATATAAGTGCAGTCATGGAGTGCAATGATTGTAGTGTAAGAATAGGAGATTGTAGTGTAAGAATAGTAGTGGCACAAAGCTGCCACAGCCAGACATAAAAACAGCTTTTTTCCAGGAGTAGTAGCTCTACTCAATAACCAAACATCTGTAGCCTCCTTTTGCTCTGGTATTTTATTTAAATCACATGTTTAATCGATAATGTTTTATTATTAATGTTTAATGTTTTATGTGTCATTCCTAACTGTCATTGTATGTCATGTTGTCACTTGTGGGCGGAGCACCAAGGCAAATTCCTTGTATGTGAATACTTGGCCAATAAACTTATTCATATTCATTCATTACACTGAAGGAATACACAAAGAGTCACCACATTTCCAATGCCATCATTTATTCTTCAAGTTTCTAAGTTCTTGAAAATATAGTCTTATCTTGATCTTAAAGACCCGTTGTCCTGGCTGAGGTGTTGGGTCGTTAGCAGGGATCGGCCTGGCCTGGTGATGGTGTCACTGTCCTGCATTGTATCTCGGCCCCTCCATGCCACTGCAGGCCATGTACAATCTGCGTGTGTGCCGGACCTCTGAAGGGCCTGCAGTGACACCCGATGCATGTGATCCCATGGTTGTTGCATGGTCTCCAGCAGCCCACTGCGCAGATACATCAACCCACTCTGCCACTGTGCACAGGAGCGCATCCTGCAACCGATCTTGGAACCCCCACAACACCTCCAAGGGCAAGGGTATTGAGCCCACTGCCCGCTCACTGACACCAATCCTTTCCTCCAGCCACTACCATCACCATCTTGAAGGACTATCCAGTGTTTCCTCTGCTACCAATGATGTGGCCAAAGTGGACTGCAGCCTAATGACAGCAGGTAATCAACTGGTTCATTCTCGTGGCAGAACAGTATAAATCAATCAGTGAGGGAAATGGGAGTGATGAATACAATTGATAGTGAGTCAACTAAAATAGCTTGCCTTTATTTATTTGACACTTTTGAAGTTTTTCATATCATAATGTGCTTCATCAGAGTGTTAGACAATTCAATTTGACAATGTGCCACATAAAGAGGTCTCAATAGACAATAGACAATAGACAACAGGTGCAGGAGTAGGCCATTTGGCCCTTCGAGCCAGCACCGCCATTCAATGTGATCATCCCCAATCAGTACCCCGTTCCTGCCTTCTCCCCATATCCCCTGACTCCGCTATTTTTAAGAACCCTATCTAGCTCTCTCTTGAAAGTATCCAGAGAACCTGCCTCCACCACCCTCTGGGGCAGAGAATTCCACAGACTCACAACTCTCTGTGAGAAAAAGTGTTTCCTCGTCTCCGTTCTAAATAGCTTACTCCTTATTCTTAAATTGTGGCCCCTGGTTCTGGACTCCCCCAACATCGGGAACATGTTTCCTGCCTCTAGCATGTCCAAACCTTTATATGTTTCAATGAGATACCCTCTCATCCTTCTAAACTCCAGAGTTTAAAAGCCCAGCCACTCCATTCTCTCAGCATATGACAGTCCCGCCATCCCGGGAATTAACCTTGTAAGCCTACGCTTCACTCCCTCAATAGCAAGAATGTCCTTCCTCAAATTAGGGGACCAAAACTGCACACAATACTCCAGGTGTGGTCTCACTAGGGCTCTGTACAACTGCAGAAGGAGTCTCAAGATGTGTTGATCAAAAGGGAGGCTTAATGGGGTATCTTAAAATAAAGAACTGATGAAATTTAACGAGGATAATTTAAATTAGCAACCAATGATCTTGTAATCTGAAGACATGGCCAACAGAGGATGAGTGGGGGGAAAATCAGGGATGGATGGAGATGTGTCCAAGATCTCAGGTAGTTCTCTAGTTGGAAGAAATTAGTGATGAGGAAGGATGCGGATGTGGAAGGACATGGAATGCACTGATCTATTGCTATATCAGGAGTGACTGGAGGCAGTAGAGTATGGTTATCTTCAAGCTGTTACAATCTCTTAGAAACTCAGGATCCAACCAGATCTGCTTTTTGCTCAATGTGTTACTTATGCCCCTGTCCCACTTAGGAAACCTGAACGGAAACCTCTGGAGACTTTGCGCCCCACCCAAGGTTTCCGTGCTGTTCCCGGAGGTTGCAGGTGGTTGCCGGAGGTTGCAGGTAGTGGAAGCAGGTAGGGAGACTGACAAAAACCTCCGGGAACCTCCGGGAACCGCACGGAAACCTTGGGTGGGGCGCAAAGTCTCCAGAGGTTTCCGTTCAGGTTTCCGTTCAGGTTTCCTAAGTGGGACAGGGGCATTAGCGTTTTATTTGTCGATACCTAAACTTCTAAATATCTAAAATGATTACTTGATTGCAATAGCATGGAAAAGGAATCCGTCAGATGGTGAACCAGGTCATGATATTTTGTAAACTCCTGCTCTATACACCCATGCTGGAATAACATTATCGTTCACATGTACAGTTCAGTTTACACAAGGAATTTTATTTTCTTAGCCGTGCATTCACTCTTTGTCCAGATGTTCAGGACATATATTTATTTAGACACAAAACATAGGCTTCGCAAGCAAGGCCAGCATTAATCATTCATGGCCCTTGTGGCAATAAGAAAGAGCTGCTGGATGAGACACCCATCATAAAAATTCTTGATTTACTTACCATGACTTGGAGTTAAGATTAAATAGTGTTGATCTTTCCTGTTTGATTTGGCTGAAGTCGTGTAACCAGGAACTGGTGAAGTTAGCTGTGAGGAGGACCCAAAGGGCCACTGATAGTTAAATCATTGAGGTGGTGAAGTAGGATGAGGGAAGCCAAAATTATACTTCTTAATAAGAAAAACGTGAAAAGTAAATACTTTGTAAAAGGTCAGAAACTAATTAACGTTGGGATTCAAGAAGATTTAGGTGTCCTTGTATATGAATCACCACAACTTAACATGCATGCACTGCATGTAATTAGACCAATCTAAACCCTGATTTTAATTGGTTTCAACACATATCCAATAATAGAAGGGAAGAAATATGTACAGAGATTAGTGAAATGAACAAATAACATAAGATCATGAGGGATTTCAACAGAAATGGCAGTTAAAGCTGTTAAATCAATGGGTTTCCTACACTACGTACAGAACACTTTTGCAGAAGTCATTTCCAAATGTAAAGAACTCATTTCCAAACCAATATGTGAAAAGTCCAATGAGGAGGAAGTCATTATTGGTCTTTCTCCGGTATAAACCAGCATCTGCAGTTCCTTTCTATACACGTCATGATTGGACCTGCTAATGACAAATGTGCAGCAGTGATTTGTACTTTCCCATATACTCATGAAATTTGGTCAACAGCTCAAAGTGGTAAAGTCCTGGAAAGTCACCACCACTAACTGTCTTTGCAAACACCTGGCAGGCTCACAGGTGACCTTATAATAGTTTATACAATCATAAGGGAATAGATAAGATGAAGATCAGAGTCTTTTTCCCAGCGTAAGGAAAGGTTTAATGTAGGGGAATAATTTAATGCGACTTGTGAGGCACGTTTTCACACAGATGGGGTGGATATAAGGAATGAGCTGCCAGATGAAGTGGAAGAGGTGGGTGCAATTACAATATTTAAAAAACCCTTAGACAGGTACATGGATAGCAATGGTACAGAGGGATATGGGCTAAATGCAGGCAGATAGAACTAGCTCAGGAATGAATTGGGTTGAAGGGCCTGTTTCCCCGCTGTGTACTCATGACACCGTGACAGTTTATATCCGCTCTCAGAATAAGGTCAACATCCTCTCACAGTGCAACATCCGCCGAATAGAGGTCTAAATATACCTAGTTTAGTTTAGTTTTAGTTTAGAGATATAGTGAGGAAAAAGACCCCACAGCCCACCGAGTATGTACAGACAAGCAATCCCCATACACTAGCACTATCCAACATACTAAGGACAATTTACAATCTTTACCGAAGCCAATTAACCTATAAACTTTTTGGAGTGTGGGAGGAAACCAGAGCACCTGGGAAAAATGCACGCGGTCACGGGGAGAATGTACAAACTCCATACAAACAACACCCATTGTCAGGATTGAACCCGGGTCTCTGGCACTGTAAGGCATCAGCATAACTGCTGTGCCAACATTCTGCCCCATTGGGAAGGGTATACATTGTCCGCATGCCCAACAGCAGTCTCCCTGCACTGGGAGTCGGTGGTCGGACTAAACAATTCAAGGATATTGAAAAAGGCTGTATTGGAAAGAGTAGCATCCTCACCGACTCCTGAGATTCCTCGGCCCCTGTTCAATCAGTGGAGATGGAACATTTAGGTCTTCTCTGTGAACCTCGTGTCAATGCATCAGTCGCCAGGCATAAATGGCGGAGGTGAGCATCACCATATTAACTATTCATTTACCTGTCCTGCAAAACAGTCTCTGTACCTCGACGGAGATGCGTCTTTCTTCCTTGTTGCTTCTTCGACCCCCTCCCAGCTGGTTTGGTGTGGTCTTTCCCGGAGTCGGGCCCAGAGCTTCAGCGGCGGTGCAGTGGGGACTTTAACATTGCGGAGCGGGGCAGCCCCTTGCTGGGGGTCCGACCGCTGGCCTGCGGCCTACAATATCTTGGAGCCACGGTCTGTGGAGCTTCTGGCGGCAGGTGTGGAGCGGACCTTCCATCGTGGAGAGGGCGATCCCTCGCCTGGTGTCGCCGGAGAAGTGCTCCGACCGCCGGCCTGCGGCCTACAACAACTTGAAGCCGCGGTCTCCGGTAAGGATGTGGCCGATTTGGGAGCTCCGGGCCACAGGGTGTGCTCGACCAGTCCCAACGTCGGCTTTATGAGCATCCCGACAAGAGGGCTTGAACATCGGGCCGTCCATAGCGGCGACTGTGGAGGGCCAGGGCCCCGACCCCGGGCAAACGGGGGAGGAGGAGGAGGAGGAGGAGGACTGCCTTCCACCACAGTTGAGAATGCTGTGGTGGTTGTCTGTGTTGACAATAGACAATAGACAATAGACAATAGACAATAGGTGCAGGAGTAGGCCATTTGGCCCTTCGAGCCAGCACCGCCATTCAATGTGATCATGGCTGATCATCCCCAATCAGTACACCGTTCCTGCCTTCTCCCCATATCCACTGACTCTGCTATTTTTAAGAGCCCTATCCAGCTCTCTCTTGAAAGCATCCAGAGAACCCGCCTCCACTGCCCTCTGAGGCAGAGAATTCCACAGACTCACCACTCTGTGAGAAAAAGTGTTTCCTCGTCTCCGTTCTAAATGGCTTACTCCTTATTCTTAAACTGTGGCCCCTGGTTCTGGACTCCCACAACATCGGGAACATGTTTCCTGCCTCTAGTGTGTCCAAGCCCTTAACAATCTTATATGTTTCAATGAGATACCCTCTCATCCTTCTAAACTCCAGAGCAAACCCTGCTGCTCCATTCTATCAGCATATGACAGTCCCGCCATCCCGGGAATTAACCTTGTAAACCTACGCTGCACTCCCTCAATAGCAAGAATGTCCTTCCTCAAATTAGGGGACCAAAACTGCACACAATACTCCAGGTGTGGTCTCACTAGGGCTTTGTACAACTGCAGAAGGACCTCTTTGCTCCTATATTAGATTCCTCTTGTTATAAAGGCCAACATGCCATTCGCTTTCTTCACTGCCTGCTGTACCTGCATGCTTACTTTCATAGACTGATGTACAAGGACCCCCAGATCCCGTTGTACTTCCCCTTTTTCCAACTTGACGCCATTTGAATTGTGTTGTGTCCTTATTTGATTGTGGCGCTGCATGGTAAATTCATTTCAGTGCGCCTTGTGGTGCGTGTGACAGGTAAATTTGAACCTTTGATCCTTTGAGATAGATAGAACCAGAAAGTGATTCTGAAACCCGATGGAGAATTCAGAGGGAGGATTTCACTCAAATAGAAATGGTAAAGTCAAGGTCACAATCAAACGGTGATAGAAATGAAAAATATGGATTAATTTTAGGGAAGAATGGACAAGCATCTGAGGGAAAGGGATATGGGTGGTTACACTAATATATTTAAATGAGGAAAGACTGAAGGCGGTATGAGTACAACAAGAACGTCAGGATAGACTGGTTGTATTGTATGCCTGCTTTGTGATGTATATCTTATATACATTAGCCTCTGTTACAAGGAGGTAATATTATGCCCCCGTCCCACTTAGGAAACCTGAACGGAAACCTCTGGAGAATTTGCGCCCCGCCCAAGGTTTCCGTGCGGTTCCTGGAGGTTTTTGTCAGACTTCCTACCTGCTTCCACTACCTCTAACCTCCGGCAACCACCTGCAACCTTCGGCAACCGTACCGAAACCTTGGGTGGGGCACAAAGTCTCCAGAGGTTTCCATTCAGGTTTCGTAAGTGGGGCATTAGAGTACAGAAATTCTGCTGCAATTATATAGGACACTGGCGAGACTGCAGCCCCTAACTTTAAGAAAAATGTATAAGCATTAGCGGCATGCAATGAATTTCATTAAATCGATTCAGAGGAAGAGAGGTTTTTCCATTAATAAGAGATTGAGAAAAATATGCTGAGATTTACTGGAGTTTAGATGGAAGAGAAATCACAACCATGAAATAAAAAAATAAAACTCTGTGGATTTGAAAGTTTAGAAGCTGGGAAGCTGTTTTAAAGAGTCTAGGGCAATGAATTGACTGTTTAGGATTCAACTGAGGCAAAATTATTTCACTCAGTGGGATTTAAATGTTTGGAAACATTCCCAACTCAAAGTGAATTGAGACTCAGTGTATAGAAAATTCAAGATTGAAACTGATAGATTTTTAACACTGTGGGAATTAAACATTAAAACAAATGCCAAGACAGTGGAGTTTAGCTGTGCGATTGAACGTCAGAGTAGATTTGATGATCTATATGTGCTTCTATTTCTAACATTCTTCAAAGTGTTGCTGAATTTCAATCGTAAATTTTGTTCAGGATAAGTTGTATATCTTTTGTTTTAATTAAATAAAAACTCAGTCAGAAATAGGCCTGGGTCAGACTGCTCATGACCCCACAGTAAATTAGGAATTTCCTTTGATCACAGTTACTTGAGTTGACACTAAAAATTAAAGTGATTCTTTTGGACAAGAGGACAGTAATATAAACTTCATAAAGGCCTTTGAATCTTTTTTTTGTGTATTATTTACCAAATCCATACCATATCCTAATACTTTGGTATAAATGTTAAGTTATTAAAGTCAGGTGAGGAATCGTCACTGTGATTACAAATTTTATTTTATGGAATAAACACATTTTCAGCTATCATTACATTGAGGAATATTTTTTAAAGCAATGTTTTAAAACATAACTAAAGCAGGCTATAGTCCAAGTGGTGGTCAATGGAGGAATTAGTATAGTTGGGTACTTGATGGTCAGTACAGACACAATGGGCTGAAGGGCCTACTTCTGTGCTGTATGATTCCAATTCCATGTTTCTATGACTCACTGTACAATTTTGCTGCTTCTCAGAAGAGTTTATGTTCTGACCTGCAGTGACTTTGGCGGAAACCCAGGGAAATAAATTTCCCAGGGAAATAAATTTCAGGCGTTGTTTTGATTGCAAAATGCACTTGTTCCATTAATGGTGTTCAAGGTGGAAACTCTGCTCTCAAATATCATTTTTTCCCCTTTCCCTTTATATTTTTATGGTCGCATTAATGGATCTTAACATCAATAAATCTTTATTTTGCTCTCATTGCTTAACCAGTGTCTTCCCGTCTCTGCACGGGAAACTTTTTTTCAGCTGCTTAATGAGTTCACAAAATTTATATTAAAATCATATTGATTCCCTTCACATTAATGAAATTAACAACACAATAGAAACGTTAGGGGAGGCTGAAAAAAAATATTTTTCACTTATCGTAAAATGTAGGCCTACAGAAAATCCATCACAAAATCTTAAAGGAGTGTCTAAAATATTAAGAGAGTCAGGCTGTTTTCTTGCACTCCAATAAGTGGCTGTTGGTGTTGAAAAATTAAGGTCGTCGATCATTTTAAATGCATGTCGCTAATGAGTACTATGCAATTGCGATTTCATTTTATTTTTGTGGCATGAACACAGCATTAAACTAGATGAGACACACGGGGAATAAATATAAACGATGCGATCAAAGGTCTTCGCTGTCTTGCCCTATTTTAATGCACTTCATTGTTCCCCTGCATGAATATAAATTATATTATTGATTGGCAAAAGTCATTTACTTACCAAAATGTTAACTGAATATTTATTGCATTTAATATTTAATCAGCTACGTTCATTTGTACTCTATCCTTATAATAATTTTTGAAATATGACAAGGTGCAGCTGTTTCAATGTACTGATAATTATAAATTATTGATTAATTCATTACAGGATTGGGAATTCTTGAATTCTAAGATGATGGACCGCTGGGTAGAATTGCTTGAAGTTGTCAAAATGTTAAATTAATCTTATGCATTTATATAAATTGGGAAATAATTCTTCATGTTCCAGAAGGAGTTTCCATGTCTTACACGTTTAGATTATGGCTTTGAAATTTAAATGGGAAATAGGGACCCAGACTGGTTTCTCCTGGGGGAAGGGGATTCTTGAGCATGCATGGTGTAACTTGTCACGTTTGTAAGTTGCAAAATTCAAAGTTGATTGCGATTACTGCACATCATTTTATAGCAGCGCAAGAAACAAATACATTATTTGCCACAAGTGGGAGCTCTTCAATTAGTGAAATGTCATAGAGTCAAAGAGCATGGAAACAGGCCCAACTTGCCCACGCCAACCAAGATGCCCCATCCACACTAGTTCCACCCGCCTGTGTTTGGCCCATATCCTTCAAAAAACCTTTCCTATCCATGTTCCTATCTAAATGTCTTTTAAATGTAGTGTTAGTAAAGTGCTGCAAGTGGTGTAGCTAATTCTGGGCACACAATACCCAAAATGGTGGGATTAACAGGAGTAGAGACATAGCTTCTTCCACACATAATTCTTCTCCAACGCACCAATGACCAGGATCTCCGAAACATGTGCAGAGATAGAGTCATAGTCACACGGTGTGGAAACAGGGCCTTCATCCCAACTTGCCCACACCGGCCAACATGTTCCATCTGCACTAGTCCCACCTGCCTTTGGCACATATCCCTCTAAACCTGTCTTATCCATGTACCTGTCTAAAAAATAATTAAATATTGCAATAGAACTCAACTACCTCTCCCGGTAGCTCGCTCCATACACTTTTGAGTTAAACGGTTAACCCTTAGATTCCTATTAAATCTATCCCCCTTCTTCTTAAACCTATGTCCTCTGGATCTTGATTCCCCTACTCTGGGCAAGAGACCCTGTGCGTCTACCCAATCTATTCCTCTCATGATTTTGTACACCTCTATAATATCACCCCTCATCCTCCTGCACTCCAAGGAACAGAGTTCTAGCCTACTCAACCTCTCCTGATAGCTCAGGTCCTCAGTCCTGGCAACATCCTTGTAAATCTTCTCTGCACCTTATAGATCTTGCTCATAGCGCAGGGCTGAAGAATCCATAACTGTTTTCATGTTATGTTTGCATGTTAGCTTTGAACCACCAATCAAGGTTAGCGATTGCAGTACAATTCCATTTTATAACACAATGCATAGGAAAAGATGCTCCACAAGCATAATTTCAAAACCTAGAGTCCATCACTTGACATATGACAATATTTAGTGTTGCAGCCGAGTCAACTTGTGACAGATCTGCAGCTAATTTTGAAAACACTTTTTACTAGAGTTCCACCATCCTTGGGTGCAAGGTGTGCTGATTTAGGAGCTGGAGAAGCACACATATGTTCTGGCATAGATATTTCTAATACAATAATACAATTATACTTTATTAGCCAATTATGTTTTACAACATATGAGGAATTTCATTTGCTAAGTCAGTCATACAAATAAAAAGCAACAGAACACACAAAATACATTTTAACATAAACATCCACCACAGTGACTCCTCCACATTCCTCTTTGTGAAGTTTAATCGCTTCCCTCCTTTGTCCTCCCGTGGTCAGGGGCTTCGAGCCTTCCGTTGACAGGACGATCTTACTCCCCTAGCCGGCGGCGTTTGGCCCCTCTGTATCGGGGTGATTACTCCTGCATCGGGGGGGGGGGGCGAATCTCAGCACCCCCGCGCTGAGCCATCGGACCCCGGGTCGGGGCTTGTCGAATCTTCTGCGTCGTTGGAGCTCCCGACATCCACGGTCTCTCCCGAGTGCGAGCTCTCGATGGTAAAGTCCCAAGGCCGCAATTGGAGCGATCCTAGGCAAGGGATCGGCCACTATCTGTAAAAAAAAAACTTACCATGCACATTTTCTTTAAACTTTCCCTTTCATTATTAACTTTCATCAGGTCTACCCTCAGATTCCAATGCTCCAGAGAAAACAATGCAAGCCTGTCCAACCTTTCCTAATATCTAATATGCAGGAGCAGGGAGGTTCTGCTGCAGTTGTACAGGGTCTTGCTGAGACCACACCTGGAGTATTGCGTACAGTTTTGGTCTCCTAATCTGAGGAAAGACATTCTTGCCATAGAGGGAGTACAGAGAAGGTTCACCAGACTGATTCCTGGGATGTCAGGACTTTCATATGAAGAAAGACTGGATAGACTCGGCTTGTACTCGCTAGAATTTAGAAGATTGAGGTGGGATCTTATAGAAACGTACAAAATTTTTAAGCGGTTGGACAGGCTAGATGCAGGAAGATTGTTCCCGATGTTGGGGAAGTCCAGTGGTGAATCTCTGGAATTCTCTGCCACAGAAGGTAGTTGAGGCCAGTTCATTGGCTATATTTAAGAGGTAGTTAGATGTGGCCCTAAGGGATCTGGGGGTATGGAGAGAAGGCTACTGAGTTGGATGATCAGCCATGATCATATTGAATGGCGGTGCAGGCTCGAAGGGCCGAATGGCCTACTCCTACACCTATTTTCTATGTTTCTATGTTTCTATGTTTCTATACCCTCTAATCCAGGCAGCATCATGGTAATCTTCTCCTGAACCCTTTCTTGAAGGACTTCACATCCTTTTTGTAATGGGGCGACTGAAACCACACACTACTCCAAATGTGGCCTTGATCTAAAAAAGCATATGTAACATATTAGTATTAGATAGATAGATAGATAGATAGATAGATAGATAGATAGATAGATAGATAGATAGATAGATAGATAAATAGATAGATAGAGATAGATAGATAGATAGATAGACAGACAGACAGACAGACAGACAGACAGACAGACAGATAGATAGATAGATAGATAGATAGATAGATAGATAGATAGATAGATAGATAGATAGATAGATAGATAGATAGATAGATAGATAGATAGATAGATAGATAGATAGATAGATAGATAGATCCTTTATTGTCATTCAGACCTTTCGGTCTGAACGAAATTATGTTGCCTGCAGTCATACACAGAATCAATAATAACAAAACATACAATAAACACAAATTAAACATCCACCATAGTGAGTTCACCAAGCACATCCTCACTGTGATGGAGGCAAAGTCTTAGTCTCCGTCTCTTCCTTCCTTGTTCTCCCTCTGCGCTGAGGCGATCGATCCAGGCCGAAGATGCCGCTCTCCAGTCCAGAGGACCTCCGTGGTGATGTCGCCGCCGCCGAAAGCCGGAACGCCGTCTCCGCTCCAATCTTTTACATAGATCTTAGTATCATTTATGTCCTTCTCCTTTGCAAACCATTAATTTAATACCATGCCTACATCCACTGAGTTCAAACATACATTCCCCCCTTTATCCTTGAATAGTCATAAGGAATAGTAGAATTAAGCCCTTCGGCCCATCGTCTACTCTGCCATTCAATCATGGCTGATCTATCTCTGCCTCCTAACCCCATTCTCCTGCCTTCTCCACATAACCTCTGACACCTGTACTAATCAAAAGAAGCCCTACCCTCTCCCTAGATACCTCTTGTTTTTTAATGTACTATAAGATGTGTTGCAATTCTCTTTAATGCTGCTTGCCAAAGACACTTCATAGCCCCGTTTGACCCTCCTAATTCCTTGCTTGAGTTCTTTTTGCTTTCCTTATATGCCTTAAAGTCTCTATCTGATTTCATCTTCCTAAACCTTACATATGTTTCCTTTTTCTTTTTGACCAAATATGTAACCTCTCTCATCATCCAAATAATGCCACCTGCTCAGGATATGGTCAATACAATCAGTTCAGGTTACATAAGTGGTCTCATTTTAATCAAAAGCTAAAATACTGGAGGAACCCAGCGAGTCAAGCAGCATCCGTGAAGGCATGGGGATGGTCGCCTTTTCAGGTCAAGACCATGCACCAGGACAGCTGGGTTGGCTACTGCAGGTGCTTGACCTGAAATGTCGACTGTACCTTTCACTCCACAGATGTTGCTTGACATGCCGAGTTCCTGCATCAGTTTGTTTTTTTTTGCTGCAGATTCCAGCATCTGCAGTCTGTTGTGTTGCCCTCATTTTTACACTGAATATAATGAGATACTCTTTGAAAAAAAGCAGTCTCCCTGTGCAGAAAGGAAGCTTAGATTGTATGTTCATTAACCCTCTGACGTCGGATTCAAAGGCTGCTGTTTTCTTCTGAGATGAGGCAAATTGATTGTTGACACAGACAAGCTGAAAATATTGATTGTCTATTTTGGGATATTTTTACCTTGCAGTGGGAGATTGAAATAACAGTCGGTTCCACAGAGATCAACTTCAGGAATTCTACTCATCCTTCAGTTCTGCATCAGTTCACTGGTGACATCAGTCACTGGTCAAATTCATCCTCTGCCTGATGGATATATCCTTCTTCCACTTTGTGCGGGAGAGCTGGTAGAGCATGTAGGAAGGAACTCTGATGCTGGTCAACACTGAATATAGACACAACATGTTGGAGTAACTCAGCGGAACAGGTAGCATCTCTGGATAGAAGGAATGGGTGATGTTTAGGGTCGAGACATAGAAACATAGAAACATAGACAATAGGTGCAGGAGGAGGCCATTCGGCCCTTCGAGCCAGCACCGCCATTCATTGTGATCATGGCTGATCGTCCCAAATCAATAACTGTGCCTGCCTTCTCCCCATATTCCTTGATTCCACTAGCCCCTAGAGCTCTATCTAACTCTCTCTTAAATCCATCCAGTGACTTGGCCTCCACTGCCCTCTGTGGCAGGGAATTCCACAAATTCACAACTCTCTGGGTGAAAAAGTTTTTTCTCACCTCAGTCTTTAATGGCCTCCCCTTTATTCTAAGACTGTGGCCCCTGGTTCTGGACTCGCCCAACATTGGGGAGACCCTTCTTTAGACTGAGAGTCAAGGAGTACACAGAGAGATAAGGAAGTGTAAGGTGTGAATACGAGACATCAGAGAGGCTCAAAGAAAATGTAGAATATATGATTGTTAGCTAGGAGAAGGTAACGATGAAGCATACAGAGATAAAATTTAATCAAGAGTACAGTCAGACTGGTCGGAGAACTAGGAAGTCGGAAGGATGGAGAGAGAGGGAAAGCAAGGGTTACATGCTGAGTAACTCCAGCATTTTATGTCTACAGACGGAGAGCTGCTGCCTCGCATCACCAGAGACCCGGGTTCAGTCCAGACCTCGGGTGCTGTGTGTATGGAGTTCGCACATTCTCCCTGTGACCACATGGGTTACTTCCAGGTGCTCCTGTTTCCTCCCACATCCCAAAGAAGTATGGTTTGTAGATTAATTGGCCTTTGTAAATTGCCTGTGGTGTTAGGGAGTGGATGAGAAAGTAAGAAAGTGGGATAACATTGAACCTGTGTAAATGGCGGGGACTCAGCGGGCTGAAGGGCCTGTTTCCATGCTGTATCTCTAAACCATCTAAAACTAAACACTACCACTCACCATTCCCTAAACACACCTTCCTCTCAGCAAATTCCTGCTTCTCTATCGTACATTTAATAACTCCTTCCTGCACAATCACTCACTCCCAAAGATGAAACAATTCCGACTTTAGACTTCAGAGGCATTGCGTGGAAACAGGCTCTGCTGCACATCGAGTCTGCACTGACAGCAACCACCCTGTACATGAGCACTATCCTACACACTAAGGATAATTTACAATTTGCAGAAGCCAATTAACCACCAAACCCGGAGTCTGTGGAGTGTGGGAGGAAAACCCATGCAGTCATAGGGAGAATGTACAAACTCTGCACATACAGCACTCATAGGATCAAACCCGGGTCTCTGGTGCACTTAAGGTAACAGCTCTACAGCTGCGCCACTGTGCCGCCATTTTGTTCAACTCTTTGTAAAGAAAGTACTAACTTATCAACACCATGAATTGACTTTTTGACACCTTGAATGTAACTAAATACATGTGCTAATTACATTATATTTCCTGTGTATATTTTTATGAATAACATTTGCTTTTGAGATCAAAATCTATTCTGGGAGCTCTCTTACAGCACTTCACTGATTTTAAATAAGTTAGGACGTTTGAAGACTGATAATGGGAACCACGAACAACACCACACGCAAGTTTGTATTCTGCTGGACAACGCCTTGATAATCTGACAGCACACTGTCACATCACATTTCATCCAGCATGGAAGTTAGAAGCTTGCAACACACATGAGATTTGATTCATTTATTCAATAACAGGTTCTCACTATTTATTGTTCATCCCGTGTGAAGATGGTGTGAGGTGGCTTCTTGAATTGCTTTATTCCTTGAGGTGAAGATGTTCCTATTAAGCCACTGGGTTTGCAAACACACTGTGTGCAAGGATTATCAAGACTAAATAATTACATTTAGGTCTGAAAAGCACTGCAGTCAGTCACCAACTGCTCAGAATTATTATTGTAGGGAAAGTCCTTTAGCAGAAAAATGTTTTTTGAATATTTATCGGGAGAGCAGGTAAAACTGTTGCCTCGTAGCTCCCACAAACTGGCATTTGATCCTGACCTCTGGTGCTCTCTACACATTCTCTCGTGACCTTCTAACTTTCCAGAGGGTGCTCTGCTTTTCTCCTGCGTCTCAAAGGCAAACCGGTAGGTTAATTGATTGCTCTTAGTTATCCCAAGTTTAGGCAGAAGCTGGTAGGTATGTGAGAGGGAAATGGTCACTTGGCAATGTGCGGCAAGAGGGTTGATAGAATTGCTTTGAGAATTGGCGTAGACTTGCTGCACAGCATTCTTCCGCACTGCATGGAAATAGGAAGCATATTTTAATATAATATAAAATATATTTTAATACGTAATATAAAATATATCTTTTTAATTCCCCTCTCCCAACATGGAAAATATAATGTTTAGGAAGGAACTGCAGATGCTAGTTTAAACCGAAGATAGACACAAAATGCTGGAGTATCTCAGCGGGTCAGATAGCATCTCTGGAGAAAAGGAATAGGTGACGTTTCGGGTTGACTGAGAGTCAGAGGAAAGGGAAATAGAGATATGGAGGTGATACAGAGAAATATAAAACAAAAGAAGAAATATGTAAAAAAGTAATGATGACAAAATAAATGTTAGCTGTGAGGTAGGTGAAAACGAGTTAGAGACAATGAGACTCAACAAGACGACTATGAAACTGGTACAACAATTTGGGTTGGGGAGGGACGGAGAAAGAGGGAAAGCGAGAGTTACTTGAAGTTAGAGAAATCAATATTCATACCACTGGGTTGTAAGCTTGCAAAGCGACATATGAGAAGCTGTTCCTCCAATTTGCGTTTGGCCTCACTCTGACAATGGAGGAGGCCCAGGACAGAAGGGTCAGTATGGGAAGGGGAATTGAAGTGTTTGACAACCGCGATATAGGTAGGTCTGGGCAGACAGAGCTAAGGTGTTCAACCCTGCTGCATGTGGTAGCCATATAACCATGTAATAACCATATAACCATATAACAATCACAGCACGGAAACAGGCCATCTCGACCCTTCTAGTCCGTGCCGAACACGTATTCTCCCCTAGTCCCATATACCTGCGCTCAGACCATAACCCTCCATTCCTTTCCCGTCCATATAACTATCCAATTTATTTTTAAATGATAAAAACGAACCTGCCTCCACCACCTTCACTGGAAGCTCATTCCACACAGCTACCACTCTCTGAGTAAAGAAGTTCCCCCTCATGTTACCCCTAAACTTCTGTCCCTTAATTCTCAAGTCATGTCCCCTTGTTTGAATCTTCCCTACTCTCAGTGGGAAAAGCTTATCCATGTCAACTCTGTCTATCCCTCTCATAATTTTAAAGACCTCTATCAAGTCCCCCCTTAACCTTCTGCGCTCCAAAGAATAAAGCCCTAACTTGTTCAACCTTTCTCTGTAACTTAGTTGCTGAAACCCAGGCAACATTCTAGTAAATCTCCTCTGTAGTATTCCAGAGTCTGTACGCAGTGTCCCCAAGCAGATTCCCTGGAATACCAGAGAAATATTCACTCCAGCTGATCATTCAAGTCTGGAGTCAATGCATGGAAATAGGCTTTGAATGCGTCAGCCTCAGCGTAAAGATGTATTGGAGCAGAAATGAAGAGGCACAGCAAAGAAGCAAAAAATGGTTGGAAACACAGTTGGCATGAAGTTACTTTACTGCAATAATTAAGGATTCTCAGCATGACTCTAGAGTTAACGATGCAGTATTCATGAATTCTGCTGCCCTGTAAAATTAGCTGTCCCTTCTTGAGCTTCCACTGAAAATCAATACTACTTTTTCTATTTTCATATTCCTTTACAAATAGAAGGCTGTTTCGCCCATCAAGGCTATGCCAGCTGTCAGACCAAGTCCACCAGTTCCTTTCCTTCACTGAATTCCCTGTAAAGTCGTGCAGAAGAGATTTACTAGAATGATACCTGGATGCCCTTGGCTACAAGGAGAGGTTGGACAGACTTGGATTGTTTTCACTGGAATGCAGAATGAAGTTTGATGAAGTTTAGCATAAAGCTAAATGTGAGAAGCATAAATAGGGCAGGCCATCAGAACCTTTCTCCCAGGGTGGAAATGTCAAAGACTAGAAGACTGAATGTCAAAGACTAGAGGGCATAAGGTGAGAGTAGCAAATGTTAAAGGAAATGTGCGGGCAAGAGAGTGGTTGTGCCTGGAACACGCTGCCAGGAAGTGTGGTGGAGGGAGATACGATAGTGACATTTAAGAGGCTTTTAGATAGGTTCATGGATATGGAGAGATCCATATGGAATCCTGGTGTGGTTTGCTAGCTGCACTGTGGCTGAGAGGAGGGCGCTGCAGAGAGTTATAAAAACTGCACAGAGCATTACAAACGCTCAACTGCCCTCCTTGGATGATATATATAGGGCCCGATGCTTGCGCCGGGCCACAAACATCAAGCAGGACACATCCCACCCTGCCAACCACCTTTTCACTCTGCTACCCTCTGGGAGGCGATTCAGGTCTCTGAAGGCTCGCACCGGTAGACTAAAAAATAGTTTCTACCCATGTGCGATAAAAGAGCTTAATTCCAACAGAGAACACTGGGGAAGCAAAATGTAATTCCAAGAAATGCAACATTCTTTTAAAATTCTTTTTAAATACTTATTTATTATTATAAGTGTACATATGTGTCAATGGTTGTCGTGTTTGTATTTTTTAACCGGAGGAGATGCAATGGAATTTCGTTGCACAGTATTGTGCAATGACAATAAACGTATTCATTCATATGGATCATGTGCAGGCAGATGAGATCAATTTATTCTGGCATTATGTTCAGCAAAGACATTATGGGTTGAAGAGCTTGTTCCTATGTTATACTTTTCTATGTTCTATATGGTCTCTTGCATGCCCACGACTTTCCCTATTCTTCTGCCATTCATCTGTTCAAGGGGCAATTTACAGTAGCTAATTAATGTCATCTTTGGGGTGTCGAAGATAATCAAAGCACCTGGAGGAAACCTAGGCAGTAACAGGGGGAGCGCGCAAAGTGCCCAAACACAATGGGATGGCACGGTGGTGCAGAGGTAGCATGGTTGCCTTACAGTGTCAGAGACCCAGGTTTGACACTGACTATGGGTGCTGTCTGTGTGGAGTTTGTTCGCTCTCCCTGTGAACGCATGGGCTTTCTCCTGTTGCTCTGGTTTCCTCCAATACTCAAAAGACGTACAGGTTTGTAGAATAATTGGCTTTGGTAAAATTGTAAATTGTCCCTAGTGTGTAGGTTAAGTGCTAGTGTACGGGGTGATTGTCGGTCGGCACGGACTCCATTGGCCGAAGGGCCTGCTTCCACGCTGTATCTCTAAACAAAAATATCACCCAAGCTCCTGATTCAACCTGGATCACTGGAGCTGTGTGGTAGCAGCACTAACTGCCTGGAGTGGAATGTGACTTACAGGCAAAAGAGGAGATTTCAATAAAACTGATATGTTTAGCAAAGGGTACGGGTACAATGTGAACTTACCCTCTGATTTCCAGAGTGTATCTATCCATTTCTAATGCTCCAACTATCAGCAAGCAAGCTTAATTATTTTCATCAGATTTATCTGAACATAGTTACATTGTGAGAGTGATATTGCTGCTGTATGGGAGATAAAGGAAAATGGCATCTTCGACATAAAAAAACAATAGTTGAAGGCAACTTATGTCTACGTACTATATATATTACAATATATTGCTGGGGGAACGTAACGGGTCAGGCAGCGCCTATGGAGGGAAATGGACATTCAACTCTTTGGGTTTCAAACCCATTATTGGGATTGAAAGAGTAGGGGGGCAGCAGCCGTATTCTCTTGTGCTCTTATAACTTCATATTTATCTATGTATCTTCAGTCAACTTTTCCACTCATTCACTTTGTCTAAATCAGTGTGAAACCTCGTTGTATCCTCCTCACGCCACCTTAAACTGCTACCTGGATTACTGCTTCTATACTTTGAGAAATATTGGTTAAATTGAATGAAAGCTTGAAAGACACAGCATGGAGAGAGGCTCTTTGGCTCACCGAGTCCACTTCGACCATCGATCACCCGTTCACACTAGTTCTGTTATTTCACTATTACATCCACCCCCTGCATACTAAGGACAATTTACAGAGGCCAATGAAACCTACAAATCTGCTCTTTTTTGGGATGTGGGAGGAAACAGAGCACATGGAAGATACCCACATGATCACTCCACAAACTCCACACAGACAGCATCTGAGGTCAGGTTTGAACCCAGGTCTCTGGTGCTGTTAGGCAGTGAATCTACTAACTGAGCCACTATGTCCCCCTAATTGCATTTAGTCTCCACAACTGAATCACTGATATAAATAGCTGGTCCCTTTACAACCTCATCCAGAAAAAAGACATATTTATTCTGGCTCTCACTTTCATGTTTGCCAACCAATTTTCGATCAATGTAACCAATATTACCCCGGTGCTACGTGCTTTGGCTTTGTGCACAAGCCTTTTGTATGGGATTTCAGCAAATGTGTTTTGAAAATCTAAATTGTTCACATCCATTGATTCTTTCAGTTAATCTATTTTTATCAGTTAAATCCATTAAATTAAACTCCGGAAGTGGCGGCGGCGTGATACGGCTGCTGCTCGCCTGCAGTCTGTCTGTTTTTACTTTTTGTGTTGTTTTTTTTGTCTAGTTTAGTAATTTTTTTGGTTATTAGGTAGTGTTATGTGTGTGGGGGGAGGGTGAAACAGAGCTTTCTGTCTCTCCCTTCGGGGGAATGCGACTTTTTGTCGTATCCCCCTTCTCTTCCCCCGTCTGCGCTGAGGCCTAATGGCGGAGCTGGCGGCCTCCAACCTGCGACCGACCTCGAGGGTCCGGAGGTAGAGCCAGCCAGGACTCACCAACGCGAGGCTGGCCGTCTTCGAGCTGTGGCGACGTCCGGGTGGCGGCACGACTCGGCGCTCCGGTGGGGGTGGACGGCGCGGGGCTGAGACACTCCCGTGCGGCCGACACGGCTACCGGCTGGAGGGCGCTCCCGTGTGGGCAGCCCGGTGCGGGGCTGAGACGCTGCCGTGTGGGCGGACCGGCTCCCGGCTGGAAGGTGCTTCCGTGGGGGCAGCCCGGTGCGGGGCTGAGACGCTGCCTTGTGGGCGGCCCGGTGCGGGGCGGAGATGATGCTACGGCGGCTGAGGCGGCGTTCTGGCGGCGGCGACCTGGATCCGGGGCTCGGCCGCGGGCCAGTGGAGGACAATGTCGGGAGCTCGCAGGTCACAGGCTGGTGCCTGTTTTCCGGAGCACCCGTTGCAACAGCTGCGGGCAGCTTCGACCACCCCCGGGCCGCGGAGCTTGAACCGCGGGACTGATGCCATCGCCCGGTGGGGTATCGCCTCGGCGCAGAGGGAGAAGAGGAGGGAAGAGACAGTAACTCTAAGACTTTTGCCTCCATCACAGTGAGGAGGTGTTTGGTGAACTCACTGTGGTGGATGTTAATTTGTGTTTATTGTGTTTTGTTATTATTACATGTATGGCTGCAGGCAACAGCATTTCGTTCAGACCGAAAGGTCTGAATGACAAATAAAGGATTCAATTCAATAAATTAAACTCCAATTGGGTTGTGAAACATGATTACTCTTTCATAAATCCCTGCTGATATTGTCTAATCCTATCAATACTTTCGGATGTGCTGCTATCATATCCTTTGTAATCGATTTCAGTATTTTAACATCCTCTGATGTTTGTTAACCAGAGCGATGTCCATAAATGTCCAGGTCAGCAGCACAACGTCTCGTTCAACTCCACGGACCTTTTCCAGATCAAAGTTGTGGCTACGAGGAGTCGCCAAGCCATGGCTACCTGTTCCATGTGCACTAATCCCACTTTATTGTTCCCTATTCCAACCAGCTTCCTCAGATTCTGCCACTCACCTATACTCTCCTGGCAATTTACAGTGGACAATTATCTTAACACCCCATATCTTTGGGGTGTGGGTAGAAACCAGAGCAACCTGAGGAAACCCATGTTGTCAAAGAAAGAACTTGCAAACTCCACACCACAAAGATAGAACCCACAGTTGTGGAGCTGGCTCTACTAGCTGTACCACAGTTACACAAAGCGCCTGACCTGCTGACTTAAGGGCCTGTCCCACCGGCATGCGACTGCATGTGGCGAGCGCGACCTAATGGGGTCGCTTGAGCCGTACGGCCTCGCGGGGCCGGTCCCACTTCAATCGCCGGAGCCGTATGGAGTTGTGCGGGGCTGGTCCCGACATCGCGCGGGGCTCCGAAAAACTGACTGTGTTCAAAAATTCCACGCGCAACAGCCTGTCGGCCCGCAGCCGCATTGAGGTCGTACGCAGCGTCTCGATGCAGTACGCAGCGTTTTTTCACAGAGGCCCAGGGAGCCGTTGGTGCGAGGGGAGGAGTACCTGTGCTGTAAGTATAAAATACATCGCGGGGCTTGCTTTCACAGAGGCCCAGGGACCTGACACCAAAATCGGCAACGTTCCAGAGAAGGAGTCTGGTGGAAGCCTCTAATTGGTGGAAGAGGACCGGGTTTACATTTTTACATTTCTGCCTTCAGGTTAAGGATTCTGGGAGTTGAGTGTACAGTATTTATTAGTATTTATTAGTAAAGTTTAAAGGATAAAATTTTGTGTTTTTTAATATTTAATATAAAGTTCTTTAGTAACTTGTCAGTTTCTTTGTTGAACTAAATTAAGGCGCATGCTGCAATCAAAAGCGCTTGAACAATTGGTTGGGAAGAAAGCCAAACTGTAAGGAGGACGACTGGGCGACAGATGGCACAATGGGCTAAGTGTTCGGCTGGCAACCGGAAGGTAGCTGGTTCGAATCCCGCTTGGAGTGCATACTGTCGTTGTGTCCTTGGGCAAGACACTTCACCCACCTTTGCCTGTGTGTGTCCTTGGGCAAGACACTTCACCCATCTTTGCCTGTGTGTGTGAATGTAATTATGTGAAGCACTTTGGGGTCAATGCAAGTTGACTAAAAATGTGCTATATAAATAAAGACATTTAGAAATTTTAAATTTAATTTGGGAGTAAGATATGTCAGTGGAGATTGGCTCCGTGGTTTGCTCAGCCTGCAACATGTGGGAGATCAGGGATATGGTCGGTTTCCCTGGTGACTACGTTTGCAGGAAGTGTGTACAGCTGCAGCTCCTGGCAGACCGCATTGAACGATTGGAACTGCGGCTGGATTCATACTGGAGCATCCACGATGCTGAGAAAGTCGTGGATAGCACGTACAGCGAGTTGGTCACACCGCAGGTAAAAGGTAAGAGGACGGAAAGGGAACGGGTGGCCAATAGCCAGCAAAGCAGCAGGCAGGTAGTGCAGGAGTCCCCTGCGGTCATCTCCCTCCTAAACAGGTATACCATTTTGGATACTGTTGAGGGAGATGGCTCATCAGGGGAATGCAGCAGCAGCCAAGTTCATGGCACCATGGGTGGCTCTGCAGCACAGGAGGGGGGGAAAAAGAGTGGAAGGGCAATAGTAATAGGGGATTCAATTGTCAGGGGAATAGATAGGCGTTTCTGCGGCCGCAAACGAGACTCCAGGATGATATGTTGCCTCCCTGGTGCAAGGGTCAGGGTTGTCACTGAACAGCTGCAGAACATTCTGGAGGGGGAGGGTGAACAGCCAGTTGTCGTGGTGCACATTGGCACCAACGATATAGGTACAAAAAGGGATGAGGTCCTACAAGGTGAATTTAGGGAGCTAGGAGATAAACTTAAAAGTAGGACCTCAAAGGTAATAATCTCTGGATTACTACCAGTACCACGGGCCAGTCAGAGTAGAAATAGGAGGATATTGCAGATGAATACGTGGCTTGAAAAATGGTGCAAGGGGGAGGGATTCAAATTTTTAGGGCATTGGAACCAGTTCTGGGTGAGGTGGGACCAGTACAAACAGGACGGTCTGCACCTGGGCTGGAATGGAACCAATGTCCTTGGGGGAGTGTTTGCTTGTGCTGTCGGGGAGGATTTAAACTAATGTGGCAGGGGGATGGGTGCAAGAGCAGAGAGGCAGAGGGGTGTAAAATGAGGGTAGAAGCAATAGGTAGCAAGGTGAAAAGTAAAAGTGGCAGGCAGACAAAACCAGGGCAAAAATCAAAAAGGGCCACTTTTCAACATAATTGTATAAGGGGTAAGAGCGTTGTAAAAACAAGCCTGAAGGCTTTGTGTCTCAATGCAAGGAGTATTCGTAATAAGGTGGATGAGTTGAACGTGCAGATAGCCATTAATGATTATGATATAGTTGGGATCACGGAGACAAGGCTCCAGGGTGACCAAGGCTGGGAGCTGAACATCCAGGGATATTCAATATTCAGGAGGGATAGAGTGAAAGGAAAAGGAGGTGGGGTAGCGTTGCTGGTTAGAGAAGAGATTAACGCAATGGAAAGGAAGGACATTAGTTTGGAGGATGTGGAATCGGTATGGGTAGAGCTGCGAAACACTAAGGGGCAGAATACGCTGGTGGGTGTTGTGTACAGGCCACCTAACAGTAGTAGTGAAGTTGGAGATGGTATCAAACAGGAAATTAGAAATGCGTGCGACAAAGGCAAAACAGTTATAATGGGTGACTTCAATCTACATATAGATTGGGTGAATCAAATTGGCAGGGGTGCTGAGGAAGAGGATTTCTTGGAATGTATGCGGGATAGTTATCTAAATCAACATGTAGAGGAACCAACGAGAGAGCAGGCTATTTTAGACTGGGTATTGAGTAATGAGGAAGGGTTAGTTAGCAGTCTTGTTGTACGTGCCCCCTTGGGCAAGAGTGACCATAATTTGGTTGAATTCTTCATTAGGATGGAGAGTGACATTGTTAATTCAGAAACAATGGTTCTGAACTTAAAGAAAGGTAACTTTGAGGGTATGAGACGTGAATTGGCTAAGATTGACTGGCAATTAATTCTAAAAGGGTTGACGGTGGATATGCAATGGAAGACATTTAAAGACTGCATGGATGAGCTACAAAAATTGTTCATCCCAGTTTGGCAAAAGAATAAATCAGGGAAGGTAGTGCATCCGTGGATAACAAGGGAAATCAGGGATAGTATCAAAGCGAAGGATGATGCGTACAAATTAGCCAGAAAAAGCAGCATACCGGAGGACTGGGAGAAATTCAAAGACCAGCAGAGGAGGACAAAGGGCTTAATTAGGAAAGGAAAAATAGATTATGAAAGAAAACTGGCAGGGAACATAAAAACTGACTGCAAACGTTTTTATAGATATGTGAAAAGAAAGAGATTAGTTAAAACAAATGTAGGTCCCTTGCAGTCAGAAACAGGTGAGTTGATCATGGGGAACAAGGATATGGCGGACCAATTGAATAACTACTTTGGTTCCGTCTTCACTAAGGAAGACATAAATAATCTGCTGGAAATAGCAGGGGACCGCGGGTCAAAGGAGTTGGAGGAATTGAGTGAAATCCAGGTTAGTCGGGAAGTGGTGTTGGGTAAATTGAATGGATTAAAGGCCGATAAATCCCCAGGGCCTGATAGGCTGCATCCCAGAGTACTTAAAGAAGTAGCTCCAGAAATAGTGGATGCATTAGTAATAATCTTTCAGAACTCTTTAGATTCTGGAGTAGTTCCTGAGGATTGGAGGGTAGCTAATGTAACCCCACTTTTTAAGAAGGGAGGGAGAGAGAAAACGGGGAATTACAGACCAGTTAGTCTAACATCGGTAGTGGGGAAACTGCTAGAGTCAGTTATTAAAGATGGGATAGCAGCACATTTGGAAAGTGGTGAAATCATTGGACAAAGTCAGCATGGATTTACGAAAGGTAAATCATGTCTGACGAATCTTATAGAATTTTTCGAGGATGTAACTAGTAGCGTGGATAGGGGAGAACCAGTGGATGTGGTGTATCTAAACTTCCAGAAGGCTTTCGACAAGGTCCCACATAAGAGATTAGTATACAAACTTAAAGCACACGGCATTGGGGGTTCAGTATTGATGTGGATAGAGAACTGGCTGGCAAACAGGAAGCAAAGTGTAGGGGTAAACGGGTCCTTTTCACAATGGCGGGCAATGACTAGTGGGGTACCGCAAGGCTCAGTGCTGGGACCCCAGCTATTTACAATATATATTAATGATCTGGATGAGGGAATTGAAGGCAATATCTCCAAGTTTGTGGATGACACTAAGCTGGGGGGCAGTGTTAGCTGTGAGGAGGATGCTAGGAGACTGCAAGGTGACTTGGATAGGTTGGTTGAGTGGGCAAATGTTTGGCAGATGCAGTATAATGTGGATAAATGTGAGGTTATCCATTTTGGTGGCAAAAACAGGAAAGCAGACTATTATCTAAATGGTGGCCGATTATGAAAAGGGGAGATGCAGCGAGACCTGGGTGTCATGGTACACCAGTCATTGAAAGTAGGCATGCAGGTGCAGCAGGCAGTGAAGAAAGCGAATGGTATTTTAGCTTTCATAGCAAAAGGATTTGAGTATAGGAGCAGGGAGGTTCTACTGCAGTTGTACAGGGTCTTGGTGAGACCACACCTGGAGTATTGCGTACAGTTTTGGTCTCCAAATCTGAGGAAGGACATTATTGCCATAGAGGGAGTGCAGAGAAGGTTCACCAGACTGATTCCTGGGATGTCAGGACTGTCTTATGAAGAAAGACTGGATAGACTTGGTTTATACTCTCTAGAATTTTGGAGATTGAGAGGGGATCTTATAGAAACGTACAAAATTCTTAAGGGGTTGGACAGGCTAGATGCAGGAAGATTGTTCCCGATGTTGGGGAAGTCCAGGACAAGGGGTCACAGCTTAAGGATAAGGGGGAAATCCTTTAAAACCGAGATGAGAAAAACTTTTTTCACACAGAGAGTGGTGAATCTCTGGAACTCTCTGCCACAGAGGGTAGTTGCGGCCAGTTCATTGGCTATATTTAAGAGGGAGTTAGATGTGGCCCTTGTGGCTAAGGGGATCAGAGGGTATGGAGAGAAGGCAGGTACGGGATACTGAGTTGGATGATCAGCCATGATCATATTGAATGGCGGTGCAGGCTCGAAGGTCCGAATGGCCTACTCCTGCACCTAATTTCTATGTTTCTATGTTTCTGTTTTGACGCCGTATGCAGCGTCTTGACGCCATATGCAGTGTCTTGACGCCGTACGCCTAGCGCGTGGCGTTGCGCGATGACATCACCGCCTGGCGTGCCGTTGCGTGATAACGTAACCGTCCGACGCCGTGCGATGTCCAGATTCAGTCGGCCCAGCTGATTGGTGAGTATGATGTCAGGACCAGCCCCGCACAACTCCATACGCCTCCGCGGTTGGAAGTGGGACCGGCCCCGCGAGGCCGTACGCCTCAAGCCACCACGTTTGATCGCGCTAGACGCATACAATCGCATGCTGGTGGTACAGGCCCTTTATTCCAGCACTTCGTGTTTTATTTTGTAAACCAACATTTGCGGTTTCCTGTGTCTCCGTGACACTATTAAGTTATTCACCTTCAATAACGGATGGTTGTTTAGATATCTTAGCCCTGCTACTGCGTTGTATGAAATATTACCCTTTAACCAGCCAACATTGTATTTCCCACCAATTTATTTTGATGAATGGTGACTCTTCGTGCCATAAAATACTCACTCTCAGTGAAACATACAACCCGATAACAGAATTTAATTTCGCACAACAACATTAATTTAAGACTTGATCTGAGAAAGATTTGGAATGACAGATATCCTGTAACAACTGGATATCTCGGTCTTGACAAGGCTGTTGTATTCTACTCACCTCTCAATATCTGGACATAAAACTTGCGTGCTTCTTTGAAATTGCATCATAAAACACAAACCAGCTTTACTTCCTCCCAGCTGTATTTTTATGCTCCCAGCTGTATATTTTAGGGCAATACCTACATGACATTAGATCAACAATAAATTAGCATAAGGTGGATTATCACTGCCATGAGGCTGGAGAATAAATCAGACTTCTATAATCAAAATTAAGGGCATGTTTCCAAAACAACCCTTTGGCTCCATGTGAAGGAATGCCAGTGAGTGATGGGAAGCAGGGACAGGAAACAAAATAAGAAAGATGACTGGGACAATTGATTCTAGTTAAATAATGGGGGCACACATCAAAATACTGAAATGCAAGGAACTAAAATCTCAATACTGTTTTATTCGTGTAAAGATATTTAATTATTAACGTTTTCTGTTGATTCGGGAACATCGCAGCAGATGTTGAGTTTGAGTTTGAGTTTACATGTGTACCGAAGTGCAGTGAAAACCTTTTTTTCATTGCGTGCTTACCAGTCAGCGGAAAGACAATACATGTACATGGTTACA
This sequence comes from Amblyraja radiata, assembly GCF_010909765.2. Taxonomy (NCBI): domain Eukaryota; kingdom Metazoa; phylum Chordata; class Chondrichthyes; order Rajiformes; family Rajidae; genus Amblyraja; species Amblyraja radiata. Next base: position 127,790,912 of record NC_045957.1, on the reverse strand, counting down.
ATTGAGCCATCCGCAGTGGCACTGTTAGGCACAGTATATTACTTTGCCTCCATTCATAATGCACTGCATAATTTTATTATCAGATTAAAGCAGTAAAATGTACAGAGATAGCTGCCACAGTTTATCTCTCACTTAACAACTGCACTCCATGATCTTAGGAAATATTAGGCATGCAGCGGGTGTATGCAGTCAATTTCCGCAGTCACACACTGTGAGTAGTGCTGTTGGAGACAAGAGGATGGGAAACTAATTGTCAAGCAGATGTTCCCTTTTAGAGGAGTAGACAGTTCGACATTCTCTGTGTAAACACTTCACACATCCTGTCATTGCCAGTGATATGTTTTGCTCTGCCTGCATCGGTTTTTAAGAGAGAAAAAGGTAAAATAAGTACAGCCGGCAGATGAACATAATAACACCGAAAAATAAAGCCAGAAGTAGGCATGTCATAATTTAACAAGACAATGGCTGATTTTTCACATCAACCACTTTGCCACCCTATTCTTACAATCAAAAAAGAATGATCAATGTTGTATTGTTCGAATAAAGAACGGAAGATCAAATACTTCAAAATACAAGTGTTTCGTACAGCAGTTACCTTTGACCTGGCGGCAGCTGCAGGGGAAAGTGGTCCTTCTAAACATTTCACTTCTCACACTGTAAAAGTGAAGTGTTATTGATGGCCTCGAAATATGATTGTGCAGGAAGATGGAATGAAGATAATGATGCTCCGAAGACCAATGCCAGTAATTTCTTGGAGACACAAGAGACAGAAGATGCTTGAATCTGGAGCAAAATGCAAATTGCTTCAGGAACGTGGTCTGAAGAAGGGTCCTGACTTGAACCATCATTTGTCCATATCCCTCTACAGATGCGGTGGTGATCCACTGAGTTCCTCCAACATTTGGCTTTTTGCTCCAGTTTGTTCAAATTGCTGGGTACATTCTGTGCAAAGTTTGAACATTTAAATAGCACCAAATGTGGTCATTTCATATATAACAAGAGTCATTCCAGATGACCCATAGGGTAGCTGACTGTGATCCAGATTGATTAAAGTTATCCCGACGCTTAATGGAGTAATTTAAGGAGTCATTTGGAACACCACAGAAGTCAGCGGATATACGTATCACACATAGAATGAGCTCATTGGAGACCTTTAAAATATGTTTTATCAGACTTCAAAATTATATCTTGCACTGAATGTTGAACCCTTTATCTTTTATCTGTAAACTGGATGACTCGATTATATTCATGTATAGTCTTTCTCTGTCTGGGTACCCGAACAAAATCTTTTCACTGTACCACAGCACATGTGACAATAAAAAACTAAACTAAACTAAACCATGATATTGTGTAGGAAGGAACTGCAGATGCTGGTTTACATTGAAGATAGACACAAAATGCTGAAGTTACTTCAGCATTTTGTGTCTAAACCATTACATTGTTGAATGGTGGAGCAGGCTGGAGAGGCAGTACAACATCCAGGGAATTTTACATATATATGTTCTGTTCATTGGCAGATCACGTTGCTACAGTATATTACTATATGTTGCTGCGGCACCTTGACGCTCAGAAGACAGAATAGATGTACCAGGAATGGTGGATAATGAATGAATGAATGAATGAATGAATGAATATAACTTTAATGAATATAACTTTAATTGTCATTCAGGTATACACATAGACACAGTGCACATTGAACGAAATTTCGGTGCATTGACTCTTCAAAGTAGCAGCAGAATATAACATTTATATCAGGCGATCAGTAAAAGTGCTTAGTGTGTCCATAAAAAGTGCTTCATGTGCATAGTTCTGTAAAATAGATATGTAGGAAAGTTTTTTAAAGTGGCAATGTATAAGAAAGTTCTAGCCTCGGTTTGATTGTGAGTTCAATAGTCTTATGGCCTGGGGGATGAAGCTGTTGCAGAACCTGGTTGTCCCGCTCTTCATGCTGCGGTACCTCCTCCCAGAGTTCAGCAGTATAAACAGTCCACATTGTGGGTGTGTGGGGACTCTGGTAATGCCCTTAGCTCTTGTCAGGCAGCGTTTGTAACCAATGTCCATGATGGAGGGAAGAGAAGTCCCAATGATTTTTTCCGCTGTCCTCACCACTCTCTGAAGGCACTTCCAGTCCGCAGCTGTACAGCTGCCGCACCACATAGAGATGCAGCTGGTCATGACTGATTCAATGGTGCTTCTGTAGAATGTGGTGAGGATGGGAGGGTGGAGGTGTGATCTTCTCAACCTGCGGAGGAAGTACAAACGCTGCTGTGCCCGTTTTACCAGAGATGTGATGTTTGTAGTCCAAGTTAAGGTATCCGTTATATGCACTCCCAGGAACTTGATGCTTTTCACCTGCTCCACTGCTAAGTTGTTGATGCACAGCGGAGTGTGACTGGGCTGATTTTTCTTTCTGAAGTCGACGACAATCTCCTTGGTTTTGTCCACATTTAGGAGAAGGTTGTTCTTGCTGCACCAGCTCACCAGCTGCTCCACCTCCTCTCTATATGCCCGGTCGTCGTTATTGCGGATGAGGCCCACTACTGTTGTGTCATCCACGTATTTGATGATATGGTTAGTAGTGGACCTGGCGACACAGTCATGTGTCATCAATGTGAAGAGCAGCGGACTCAGGACACAGCCCTGAGGGGAGCCGGTGCTCAGTGTGATGACCGAGGAGGTGTTCTTCCCCACCCGCACAGACTGGGGTCTTTCAGAAAGGAAATCCAGGATCCAGTTGCATAGTGTGGTATTGAATCCTAGGGGTGCCAGTTTGCTCACCAGATGCTGGGGGATTATCGTATTGAATGCTGAGCTGAAGTCAACAAACAGCATCCGCACGTGGGTGTTCCTCTCCTCCAGGTGTTGTAGGCTCAGGTGGACTGCAGAGGAGATAGCATCCTCTGTGGAGCGGTTCGGGCGATAAGCAAACTGGAACGGGTCAAAACTGGAGGGGAGTTTAGAGACCATGTGCTGCTCAATAAGCCTCTCAAAGCACTTCATTATTATTGGTGTGAGTGCTACGGGGCGGTAATCATTCAGGCAGGTTATTGTGGACTTTTTGGGAACTGGTATGATGGTAGCTGTCTTGAAACATGATGGAACAATGGCCTGGTTCAGGGAGGTGTTAAAAATGTCTGTCAGAACCAGGGCCAGCTGGTCGGCACATCCCCTAAGCAGACGCCCCGGTATGTTATCCGGTCCGGCTGCCTTTCGCTTGTCAATGCCCTCCAGGATTCTGCGGACTTCAGCAGTTTCAAAAGACAGTGTCTGTTCTCCTGGTTGAGGCTCTAATTTCCTCACTGTAGTGGTGTTCAGTGCCTCAAACCTGCCGAAATGATTATTGAGTTCATTGAGAAAGTCTGTGTCATCCTTACAAGACACTTATAATTAAGGGAGTAATGACCATGAGGAATTTAAATTAATTAATATTTCTAAAGAAAATGTTCTTGCAAAATTTGGAGATGTAGATAATCATGCTCAGGGAATGTGTGGATTTTTACATTGCCATATTTTGCAAGAACATTTCCTTTAGAAATATCAATTAATTTAAATTCCTCATGGTCATTACACCCTTAATTATCCACCATTCCTGGAAATTTTATTCTGTCTTTTGCAATGAAGAGCGGTGGAAAATATTTGCTTAACGTCTCTTTTATTTTCTTATTCCCATCATCATTTCTCCTGTCATTGTCTTCAAGGCTTTTTACTTTCTTGTGGAAGCTCGTGACTTTTTAATATTGATTATGAGTTTAATTTGTACATGCAAAGACAGGTTTGCAGATACGCCAGGATGATTCGGTGCCTGTATCTACCAGGCTTCATTGTATACATTCAGAAATGATCGAGGATCTCCTGAATAAGGTATCAGATATCAAGGACACAAGGACATAAGTTCAAGGTGAAGGGGAAAAGATTTAATAGGAATCTGAGAGGTAACTTTTCCACACATAGGGTAGTGGGTGTATGGAACAAGCTGCCAGAGGAGGTAATTGAGGCTGGGACTATCCCAACATTTAAGAAACATTTAGACAGGTACATGTTAGACAGATAGGACAAGTTGGGAGGGATATGGACCAAGTGCAGACAGGTGGGACTAGTGTAGCTGGGACATGTTGCCGGTGTTGTCAAGTTGGGCCGAAGGGCCTGTTTACTGGCTGTATCACTCTATGACTATAACTCTAAGTAAGAATTCGATTGCATTCAGTGTATTTCAAAGTCCCATGAAATCACAACATGCTTCAAAACAAATTAATTACTTGCAATAATAATGAAGTGTTGCAACGTTTAAGAAACATTTGGACAGATAGAAGGATAGGACGAGGTTAGAGGGATATGGGTCAAATGCAGGAAGATGGGACATTTTGGTCGGTGTGGGAAAGTTGGGCCGAAGGGTCTGCTTCCACACTGCATGACTATGAACTTTTATAAGAAAGAAAGAAGTTGACATCACGACAGATTTATACCTGGTTCTAACGTTGCATTTGAAGGCTTCTAATTATGCGTTATTAAATTTTAAACCAAAGTTTGCCTAAGAATTGTACAGGTCAAAATACAATCCACCATGAACATTTGCTTTTTTGTTATGCATATTTTCATACACAGTAGAAGCATAATGGTACTGTCAATAAAACCTCTGCTGCACAGCGCACAGTGGTCCATAAGAACGGTGCGCAAATTGCTTCCACTCCAGTTTGGTGTGTTCTGATGAAGTCAATGTGGTGTCTGCAGACTTTTCCACAGATGGGTAGGAAACGGCAGGTGTGTTCATAAATTCATAAGTTATAGGAGCAGAATTAGGCCATTTGGCCTATCAAATCTATTCCGCCATTCAATCATGGCTGATCTATCTTCCTCTCTCAACCCCATTCTCCTGCCTCCTCCCCATTAACCGTGACACTCCTACTAATCAAGAATGTGTAAATCTCTGCCTTAAAAATATCCATTGACGGCCTCCACAGCCTCCTCTGGCAATGAATTCCAAAGATTCACCACCCTCTGACTAAAGAAATTCTTCCTCATTTCCTTCCGAATGGTACATCCTTTTATTCTGAGGCTCTGGCCTTTGATCCTGGACTCTCCCATTAGTGGAAACATCCTCTCCACATCTACTCTATCCAGGCCTTTCACTATTCGGTAAGTTTCAACGAGATTCTCATTCATCCTTCTAAACTCCAGCGAGCACAGACAGGTCCAGCACTGTCAAACGCTCATCATATGTTAACCCAATTATTCCTGGGATCATTCATGTAAACCTCCAGTGGACCCTCTCAATCACCAGCACATCCTTCCTCAGATATGGGGCCCAAAACTGCTCACAATACTCCAAATGTGGTCTGACCAGAGCCATATAAAGCCTGAGCAATACATCCCTGTGTTTATATTCTAGTCCTCTTGAAATAAATGCTGTGTTGAATGGGTGGGTAGCTACTGAGAGAGTTGGCCGCTTCAGTCTCTGATGATCTCGAGGCATTCCCCACCATGCTCCTTCTTCACTTTGAGCAATCATGGATAAGAGATTCCCAGGTGTATTACTGGGAATTCTGCACATTGCATTTGAGCCGGAAGTGTCCAAAGGCAGCAATAGTCATTGTTTCTGACACCCTCATCCTCAACAGAAAACACTTACTGTACTTCATATCAACGGCCCAGTGATTGAGTTCCTGCTGTTAAGGTCTGTGATTTGCATAATTATAGCTTGGGTTTCATTACATTCTTTAAACACAGAGGATGAATTATGATGAAATCGAGGAATTAAATAATTATTAGCAATTACATGTGTATCATGCCCAGAAACTATTAATGGTTGTGCATTAAATAATCCTACCTAGGATGTTTTCTGTCTGATAAAAAAATATTAATATGACAGAATACAGTATGCACTCATTTTGTGTCATCTGGTAACATTAAGAAATAGATCCTTGTATTTTTCCAATAATTTCGTAAAATGCGCCCACGTCTTCTCAGAAATGGTATGAAATAAATGTTGGCACCCAAGTCATCTAAAGAGGTATCATAGAAACATAGAAAATAGGTGCAGGAGTAGGCCATTCGGCCCTTCGAGCCTGCACCGCCATTCAATATGATCATGGCTGATCATCCAACTCAGTATCCCGTACCTGCCTTCTCTCCATACCCCCTGATCCCTTTAGCCACAAGGGCCACATCTAACTCCCTCTTAAATACAGCCAACAAACTGGCCTCAACTACCTTCTGTGGCAGAGAATTCCAGAGATTCAGCACTCTCTGTGTGAAAAATGTTTTCCTCATCTCGGTCCTAAAAGATTTCCCCCTTATCCTTAAACTGTGACCCCTTGTTCTGGACTTCCCCAACATCGGAAACAATCTTCCTGCATTTAGCCTGTCCAACCCCTTAAGAATTTTGTAAGTTTCTATAAGATCCCCCCTCAATCTTCTAAATTCTAGCGAGTACAAACCGAGTCTATCCAGTCTTTCTTCATATGAAAGTCCTGACATCCCAGGAATCAGTCTGGTGAACCTTCTCTGTACTCCCTCTATGGCAAGAATGTCTTTCCTCAGATTAGGAGACCAAAACTGTACGCAATACTCCAGGTGTGGTCTCACCAAGACCCTGTACAACTGCAGTAAAACCTCCCTGCTCCTATACTCAAATCCTTTTGCTATGAATGCTAACATACCATTCGCCTTCTTCACTGCCTGCTGCACCTGCATGCCTACTTTTAATGACTGGTGTACCATGACACCCAGGTCTCATTGCATATCAGGGCTACTGCTCAAAAAGGAGAAACAATCGACTAAAGATGCTGAAAAAGAAAAACACAACATGCTGATTCAGAGGATCTTGAGGACATGGATAGGTGATGTTTCAGGTTGGGACTCTTCTACAGACTAATTGTAGTAGGTGGGAGGAATCTGGTAAAGAGGTGGGGCAGGACAAAGCCTGGTAAGTGACAGATGGATGCAGATGGGGGTGGGGTTAATTGTCAGATTAGTGGACGGAGGCCAGAGATGAAAAGAAGATGTAAGGCTATAAGGAGCGAAGAGGAGGGAATGCCAAATTAGAGGAACACATGCAGATGGAAAGAGATGGGCTCTACCTCTCTGTCCCCCTAACTCTTCCCTATGCCCCACCCAGAGTTGCTGCCTTACAGCACCAGTGACCCAGGTTCAAACCTGACTACAGGTTCTATCTGTGTGGAGTTTGCACCTTCTCTCTGTGACCGCGTGGGTTTTCTCCGGGTGCTCAGGTTTCCTCCCACTCTCCAAAGACGTGCAGGTTTGCAGGTTAATTGGCTTCAGTAAAATAGTAAAATTGTCCCTAATGTGTAGGATAGTGTTAGTGCATGGGGTGATCGTTGATCTGCACGGACTTGGTGGGCTGAAGGGCCTGTTACTGGGCTGTATCTCTCAAGTCTAAAATCTAAAGTTTAAAGAGAGAATTCCAGAGCTTAAGCCATTCACAGATGGACAGAAGTTATTTTCTTTTATTTTGAAAGGGGCATGCAAAATCTGGATCATGGAATGGCAGTTAATATTGATTGCGAATCTGATGTAATATATGACTCTATTTTGTCAGCACCATCAGGGGTTACGTACCGTTAGGAATTAATTCATATCTACCCAGCAGCTGTGGCTATCATTTTTTCCAGGCTACCATTGAATGCCTTTAGTCTCAGTAATATTTAAAGATGACGTTGGCCGATGACCTGTTTCAATGAGATAAAAATATACCACTTGTTAGTCATCCCCACGTCAGTCATATTTTTAATAACAAATCATTTTTAATCTTCAGTGCCTGAAGTGTTCCAGTTAGAAACCAGTAGAGGAGAAAAGCTAAAGCGTCACAGTGGTGCAGCAGGTAGTGCTGCTACCTGGCCGTGCCTGAGACCCGAGTTTGATCCTGACCTCGGGTGCTCTCTCTGTGTGGAGTTTGCACGCTCTGCCTGTGACCGTGTGGGTTTCCACCGGGTAATCCGGATTTCTTCGCACATCCCAAAGACGTGCGGGTTTGTAGGTTAATTGGCATCTGTAAGTTGCCCTAGCTATGTGGGAAGTGGATGCGAATGTGGGATAATGGAGAACTAGTGGGAATCAGTGATCGATGGCCAGCGTGGAGTCGATGTGCCTGTTTCCTTGCTGTATCACTAAACTAAACTTTACTAAACTAAACTCAACTTAAATCAACTAAACGTAATGTGTAGGAAGGAACTGCAGATCAGATTCAGATTCAGATTCAATTTTAATTGTCATTGTCATTGTCAGTGTACAGTACAGAGACAACGAAATGCATTTAGCATCTCCCTGGAAGAGCGACATAGCAAATGATTTAAATAAATAATAATAAGTGATAATAAGTGTCCGGGGGGTGGGGGGGTGATTGGCAGTCACCGAGGTACGTTGTTGAGTAGAGTGACAGCCGCCGGGAAGAAGCTGTTCCTGGACCTGCTGGTTCGGCAACGGAGAGACCTGTAGCGCCTCCCGGATGGTAGGAGGGTAAACAGTCCATGGTTGGGGTGAGAGCAGTCCTTGGCGATGCTGAGCGCCCTCCGCAGATAACGCTTGCTTTGGACAGACTCAATGGAGGGGAGCGAGGAACCGGTGATGCGTTGGGCAATTTTCACCACCCTCTGCAATGCCTTCCGGTCGGAGACAGAGCAGTTGCCATACCATACTGTGATGCAGTTGGTAAGGATGCTCTCGATGGTGCAGCGGTAGAAGTTCACCAGGATCTGAGGAGACAGATGGACCTTCTTCAGTCTCCTCAGGAAGAAGAGACGCTGGTGAGCCTTCTTGATCAGAGTTGAGGTATTGTGGGTCCAAGAGAGGTCATCGGAGATGTTGACTCCCAGGAACCTGAAGCTAGAAACACGTTCCACCTCCGTCCCGTTAATGTGGATGGGGGTGTGCGTGCCGCCCCTGGACTTCCTGAAGTCTACAATGAGCTCCTTGGTCTTCTTGGAGTTAAGGGCCAGGTTGTTGTCAGCGCACCATGCTGCTAAGTGCTGGACCTCCTCCCTGTAGGCCGACTCATCGTTGTTGCTGATGAGGCCAATCACCGTTGTATCATCTGCATACTTGATGATGGTGTTAGTACCATGTACAGGTGTGCAGTCATAGGTGAAGAGGGAGTAGAGGAGGGGGCTCAGCACACAGCCCTGTGGAACCAGATGCTGGCTTAAACCAAAGATAGACAGAAAATGCTGGAGTAACTCAGCGGGATAGGTAGCATATCTGGATTGAAGGAATGGGTGACGTTTCTGGTCGAGATCCTTCAACCTAAAGTTAATATTAAATAACTAGTAACTAAGCACCTAGTAAATTTGATGTCTAATTTACATTAAATCAACCAATGTTTCAGAACCCTCATGCAGATTCCTATCCTGGAATTGTTGTCATGGACACAGCAGTATGGATACAGTCGCAGCACTCACTGCTGTAGAGGCCACATCAGGTGCAACCAAGTGCAATAGAAAAGGTCGGAGGAAGTGCATGTGAATATTTGCCTCACCTGCAGGCCTGTATGGGTTGCTATACCCCTATACCCCTCATACCCCTCAAGAGATAATCTTGAACCAATCTACCTATACCTACCATACACAACCTTGCTTTTCCTGACCAGTCTCAATATCTGAAATCAAACAGGGTTCGCTAATCCTGCCAGCCTCGTTCTTCACTCTATCAGGAACATGCTGCCCTGAACTCTCGTTATCTCACATTTAAAGCCTCCTTCTTGCCAAATGTCTTTTTACCTGCAAACAACTTCTCCCAATCAACCTTTGAAGGTTCCTTCCAATGCCTTCAAAATTAGCCTTACAGCAACATAGAACTTTAGCTTGTGTTAGTTTAAAAAGTTATAAGAATTATCATTACTGCTCCCAAAGTGCTCTCCCACTGCCACCAGTCACTTGCCCTGTCTCATTTCCCAATAGGAAGTTCAGAGCTGCCCTCTCTATCCCCAGGTCATGCACATCTCTCTTGAGAAAACTTCCCTGGACAAGCTTAACAAATTCTATCCAAATAATCCGATTATTCTTACAGATATCAGTGATTACATATTTGCTCCTCTAATTCTCAGTGACTATTGGGGGCCGGTCAGAGTGATCATCCCCTTCTTATTTCTGAATTCCATCTAAAAACCCTCACTAGACATTACCTCAGGAGCATCCTCTCTAAGTACTGATGTGATGTTCTCCCAAATCCCCCTCAAAAAGCAACTCCCCCTTCTCTATTACCTCCACATCTATCATCCCACAACATCTGTGCTCCAGCATATTCAGCTGCCAGTCCTGCCCATCTCTCATGCTGCAGGTAATAGCTATAATATCCAGTCCCATGTACCTATCTATGTCCTGAGCTCACCTACCTTACTTGTCAGGCTTCTTGCATTAAAATAAGTGCAGTACAGCCTATCAAACCTTCCTCACTCCCAGTTCTGTCCTTCCCCCTTGCCCCTAGCCCCTTGCCCCTTGCCCCTTGCCCCTTGCCTGTACTGTCCGCTGAACTTACTCACTCTGCAATCTGCATTTACTTCAACTCTCTCATCCGCAACACTACTTCTTTGGGCCCCTTCCCCCGACAAGTTTAAATCCTCCCGAGTTGCACAAGCAAATTTCCTTTGAGAGGCAACACCCCACCCCAGCAGTATGTAAAATAGTATTAACACATTTGAGAGGGGAACAGTCAGAAACAATCCAGGAGTATTGTGATATTTCTAAGTAATCTGCAGGTGGGAACTGAGGAGTGTTGTTAAAATATTCTTGGTGAGTTGCTGTAGTACAGATGGTGCTGAGTTTCTTGGGCATTGTTGGGGCTGCAACCATCCAGCAAACTGGAGGTTAATGCAATACAGTTCTGGTTGTGGCTTACCGGTTCTGAAGAGCCTTTTAGAGTCGGGAGACTAGTCACTTATTACAGAACACATACTCTAGGCTCCTCTGTTATCAGAGAAAATGGGAGGATGTGTAATTTGCCACTGCTGATTGCAATTTTTTCTAAGTTCACTTTAACTGTAGCTCTTACATGTGGCAATTTCTCATGTAAAGAAGACAACCCAATGTTTATAGAAATAACACCAGGTTTACAAGGCAAAATCTATTGCAGTTTAAATATTTATAGATACTGTAGATTGTTATGCACATTTATAATTTGTTCAATTAAGCTACCAAAGGCTATAACGGGTTCCCCAATTAAAGCTAATTTTGCATGACAAACTGAATACATAATTTGGATGTGAGAACCAATTATAATAGTAAGATTAAATGAGAGCTTACCAGTTTGAAGTTTGATCTTTATTTTATGAGGAGTTACGATGAGGGATTACGTGAAGACCCCGCCAGCACCCGTGCGCGACATTCTTCAAAGCAGCGGTTTCTGGAATCACAGAAATAGTCATTGCAGTAAACATAGTAAAGACAAGGAGAACCAGTTGCCCCTTACCAGTTGACCTTTATAATTGAGGGCGGGAGCAGAGGGCACGTAATCCCTCATCGTAACTCCTCATAAAATAAAGATCAAACTTCAAACTGGTAAGTTCTCATTTAATCTTACTATTTTACTTCGGAGTCACGTGAGTGACTACGTGAAGATTTTAAAGCTCTGTGATTTCAAGCCGTGTAACAGTCCATGCTTCACTCACTGCCGAAGTCATTCAAGGGACGAAGTATGTTATTGTATTCAGACAAACATCCAATTCAGGAAATAACAATTTATTATAACAAAATAATCCTCCCTAGGGCTAAATATATTGCAGAATTCAAACTTGATTCTGCAATACCGCAGGTTTGGTTATTGGCTTATTATAAAGAATTGGAAGGTCTTTCTCTTGACCATCCTGCTGTAGCCAGGATATGGTCCATAGGCACTTCCTTGTCTCTAGCTGCTGGTGTTGCTGTTGCCCATGTGGATAGAAACTTAAGATGTCAGTATACACCCCAGCAGCTCCCAAGCCTGGCTGAGCCATCTAGCGATGGTTAGTGCTGATACCCGGCCATTAGGCTGTTTATGGCTGCCCATAGTGCTAATTTACTTCCTCTTAAATTTCAGTAGTTTTAAGGGATAATAGAAGGTGTGTCATTACACATAGTCGGGTGTCAGTTGGGTATATCTGGAATTCCAAATTTTGTCCTGATGATCATGGTCTATCTTGTTTAACAAGCTCTAATATGCGAAGCTATCTTTTCTGGAGATGCCATCATTTATCCCAGTCTCAGTTTATGTAGAAACTGGACCCGCTAGACCTGAGACCAGTACTATCAGCATACTAACCATATAACCATATAACAATTACAGCACGGAAACAGGCCATCTCGGCCCTACAAGTCCGTGCCGAACAATTATTTCCCCTTAATCCCACCTGCCTGCACTCATACCATAACCCTCCATTCCCTTCTTATCCATATGCCTATCCAATTTATTTTTAAATGATACCAACGAACCTGCCTCCACCACTTCCACTGGAAGCTCATTCCACACCGCTACCACTCTCTGAGTAAAGAAGTTCCCCCTCATGTTACCCCTAAACTTCTGTCCCTTAATTCTGAAGTCATGTCCTCTTGTTTGAATCTTCCCTATTCTCAAAGGGAAAAGCTTGTCCACATCAACTCTGTCTATCCCTCTCATCATTTTAAAGACCTCTATCAAGTACCCCCCTTAACCTTCTGCGCTCCAGAGAATAAAGACTTAACTTATTCAACCTTTCTCTGTAACTTAGTTGTTGAAACCCAGGCAACATTCTAGTAAATCTTCTCTGTACTCTCTCTATTTTGTTGACATCCTTCCTATTTCCACATTTATCAGCATTAAACTCCATCTGCCATCTTTCAGCCCATTCTTCCAAATGGCCTAAATCACTCTGTAGACTTTGGAAATTCTCTTCATTATCCACAACACCCCCTATCTTGGTATCATACTGTTTTTAAATGTCAGTTCCCCCCCCCCCCCCCCCCCCCCCCCCCCCCCCCCCCCCAGGGACAGGGACATTGCTGGTGCCCCTAGCAATTTAAGTACAACACTGACGTCCCATATCTGGGAGTACTTCCCTCTAGGATGGTTGGTGTTGAAATAATCCTCATAAGTTTGACAACTAGAGGGTGAGATCCCATGGAGAGTTGTCGTTGCGCCTGCCACCAGCAAGCTGACAGGGCACTCCTGCATACTTATAGTACTGCTGCTCAGTCCTTCATCTACATGAAGGCTGGATAGGAATTCCCAGGACGTTGGTGGTTGTCGCTGTATTATACGCTACACCAGCCCTTGTTGATTCTTGATAGGCTGCCGTGATCAAGCTCATGGTCCTGTCCGCCAGCCCGGATCTAGCATGGTGGACTATGGTTCAGAGACTATGTCTGAGACCACAGGGATCCATGGCTGTGTAGGCCAATCAGGTACTTTCAAGGCACTTGATGTTGAGTCCATATGTGTTTTTGTTTAGGATCCAACTGATGAGGCAGGAGGGAAAAACATTGTAAACAATTATTCCGCATTAAGTGAGTAACGTCCATTGCTGCTGCCCCAAGTGTGGTTCACAAGCGGCATATGTTGGTAACTGGTGATTGGGTCTAGATGCAAATGGATCGATATCTGGTGTCCCTCTTTTGGTAATATCAGCAACTTTTTTGTGGTCCAACAGCCATTCGATGCTGTCATTGAATTTTCATGACCTGGTATGTGGCTCAGTATTGAGCTTACCTGGTAGGTAAGTTTGCTGATAGTCAAATATGTATGTTAACACACCATAGCCAAATATACTGGCCAGATTGACACATGGTATCGATCCTTTCTCCCATATGATTAATATATGCCACCACTGTGATATTATCAATTCGTAGGCGGACATGCAGATGGTGCATTGTTAGCTGTAGGCTTTTAGACCATAAAACGCACCCAACACCAGTGTTTTTAGTAATTAATTATTTTGTAGGTTTATCCAAGTCTGCTTTACTCTTTGGCAATGTTACAGACATATGGATAACGTTAATTGTAAATCCCAGAAAGTCCAGTTGTGGATGCCGTCGACTAGATTTATCTGGATGGAGATGACCCCAGAGTTTCACCCTATGTTTGGTAGCTAAAACTGCTGATTTAGTTAGATCCAGGGTTTTTTCCCCATAATTGATATACCATCAAGATATGCCATGACAATATTGAGTATAGAAGCTGGGATGTAATGTTAAAATTGTACAAGGCATTGGTGAGACCAAATCTGGAGTATGGTGTACAATTTTGGTCGCCCAATTATAGGAAGGATGTCAACAAAATAGAGAGAGTACAGAGGAGATTTACTAGAATGTTGCCTGGGTTTCAACAACTAAGTTACAGAGATAGGTTGAATAAGTTAGGTCTTTATTCTCTGGAGCGCAGAAGGTTAAGGGGGGACTTGATAGAGGTCTTTAAAATGATGAGAGGGATAGGCAGAGTTGATGTGATCAAGCTTTTCCCTTTGAGAATAGGGAAGATTCAAACAAGAGGACATGACTTCAGAATTAAGGGACAGAAGTTTAGGGGTAACATGAGGGGGAACTTCTTTACTCAGAGAGTGGTAGCGGTGTGGAATGAGCTTCCAGTGGAAATGGTGGCGGCAGGTTCGTTGGTATCATTTAAGAATAAATTGGATAGGCATATGGATGAGAAGGGAATGGAGGGTTATGGTATGAGTGCAGGCAGGTGGGACTATGGGAAATAAATTGTTCGGCGCGGACCTGTAGGGCCGAGATGGCCTGTTTCCGTGCTGTAATTGTTATATGGTTATATGGTTTATATGTTTTTGTTTCTAATATTGCCAAGGCCCGTTTAATATCTTGGTGAAAAGTCTTGGGGCTGAAGTTATCTCATTAGGCAACGCTATGCCCTGCCATTGTTGCCCCATCCAGTTAAATTTTAGGTATCGACAATGATCCCTCCATGTCTCCCAAAACAAATGTAATATTCCCCCTGTTAGTACAGGTCATACACCTTTATGTTCTAGAAGGAACCAGATCCACCTACTTACCTGTTGCCGGTGGTACGTCCCTTTCTTCAAATTCTGGCTCTTCTGCAGACGAGGCGCCGGAGTGCGGGGTTGGCACGTTTTCCATGAGGGTCGCTCTGGGCCTTGGCCTGAAAGGACCTTCGTGGTGCTGCGCGGCCCTCATGCTTTCACCAGCGTCCTGGTGTTGATACCTGCTGGTGGTTGCATATGGGTGCTGTCGTTGCTGATGACGCTGTTATGAGCCCGACGGCTTTTAATCTCTTTGTCGAGCTTTTCTCTGTACCATCGTCTGGGCGAGCAACCAATGATATGCCCGCTGTCAGAAGTTTTGAAATCTTCTGTAGTTTGACCTCCTGGGTTTTTGTGCCAGTCCCACTGTACCCCCCAGATCGCATTGTTTGCTGCAGGCATTTTTAAAACAAAGTAAAGTTCACAGGAGGCCTATACTTCTGCGTAATTTTGTTGCCTGTTCCTGCAGAAGATGGAAGTACAGGTAGTCGATGCTGGCTGTCAGCCTGGCCTGTAATGGTACTTTCGTTGATCCGTAATTTTGGTGAATCACTCCCAGTAGCTCCTTAGGATTCTGCACGCCCTGCACCTGCCGTTTTCTTCAGCCACGTCCCCTTCTTCCGGACCAGCCCAGCCCTGGTCCACAATGCATTCCTCTATCGAGGGAGATGCATTGTTTTACAGCCCTCAATAAGGTGCTGTTGTGGGAGTGCGAAGACTCCCATAGGTGAGCTTGCTCCATCTCCCGGAGCAAGTCACGGGCGAACCTCTGCTGCACTCAGGCAGCGCGCCTCTTCGGCCGGACTCAGATGAGTATGATCGGCCGGGCTGAATCCTGCTGGGTTTTGCCTCCAGCCTGCTGCGCTGTTTTGAGTTGTACGACTCATGGCGCTGGATTCAGCTTGGAGTCGGTAATGTGAACCTTAGTAACCACGCCAACGGTCACTTTCACTGCCCTTGGGCAGTGCGTCCTTCTGGCCGGACTCCCCTGAGTCTATCGGCCGTACCGACTCCTGCCTGCCTGCAGCCCACTGTGTTGTTTCCAGGTATACAGCTCGCGGTGCTGGGCTCAGACTGCGCTGGTCGTACCCGGCTGTTGGCTGCCGGAACCTTCCTAGTTCCTCACAGCCTGCGGTCCTGGAACCGCTGGTTGCCCATGGCTGTCGGCTGCCGGAACTTTCCCTAGTTCCCCGCAGCCTGCGGTCCTGGAGCCGCTGGATGTTAGTGGTGTTGGCCAAAGATCCTATAGCGGAGCGCTCCGCTATAGGATCTTTGGTTCTGACTATCTACCTGATCTGTGCCTCTCATAATTTTAAATAATTCTCGCAGGTTTCCCTGCCATCTCCAGTGTTCCAGAGAAAACAATCTACATCTGTCCAGCCTCAGCCTGTAGCTAATACCTTCTAATCCAGGCATAATTCTGGTAAACATCCTCTCCACCCTGCTAAGACTTTCCAGAGTTTCTGTTTTCATTTTAGATTTCCAGCACCTGCAGTTATTATTTTTCATTTCCTTTGGCTCCACAAAGTCTGATTAAAATGCATTTTCATTATACATGCAAAATCTCTGAATAGCTTCAAGGACGCAGATGACAAATCTGATTTAGTTTTGAACTTTATGACAAGATTCATTCTCAGGACGCTATTGATATTCTGCCAAGATTGGTTTTCTAATGTGAAATATCTTGTCCCTTCCAGTTCTAACATAAAATAGATTTATATTTGAACAGGGAAAGTTTACCTGCCATGTTTTTTCTTTGAGAATGGTTTAAAGGTCAATATTCTGCACACATATACAATACAATACAATACATACAATACAATACCATTTATTTGTCATTTGAACCTCACATGAGGTTCAAACGAAATTTGGTTTCTGCAGCCTTACAAAAAAAGAACCAAGACACACACCAACACAATTCAATTCACATAAACATCATTACAGTGAGTCCTCCTCACTGTGATGGAAGGCAAAACATTAAACATATCTCTCCCCTGCACTCCCCTCTCCCCCCCATGTCAGAGTCAAAGACAGAGTCAAAGCCCCCGGCGGGCGATGTTAAATGTCCCGCAGCCATTAAAGCCACGCCGGGTGATGCAAGGCCACGCACCGGGTCTTGGTGTTGGAGCCCCGCGGGCTCTTGGTTTGGAGCCCCGGCGGGCGCTCACAAAGTCCCGCGGCCATTCCAAGCCGTGCGGGGCGGTGATGTAGGCCCCCGCTCCAGGTAATCTTCAAACCCCGCAACTCGGGCGGGAGAAGTCGCCGTTGCGGGGTCTCCCGTGCAGGGGAAAGACCTTAAAGTTCCCCCCCCCCCCACCCCCACACACATACCCCGACAAAAAAAACAATAAAAACTACATAGACAAGACAGAAACAATAAAAAGACAGACGGACTGCAGAGGCCGCTGCTGACAAGAGTCGCGCCGCCCACTCTTGTCAGTGTCGGGGGAAGAGACAAATGGAGGCTGCAAAATGAAATGACTGAACTAAAACTGATCTTCCTTCCAAATTGTGCAACTTAGTGTACTAAGTGAGAGCCTCCATAAAACGCATGAATGGAATATAAAGAGCTGTGTGGATAAACAGTTATAAGGCCTGGATAGAGTGAATGTTGGGAGGATGTTTCTTTTCATGGGAGAGTGGAGGACCAGAGTCCATAACCTCAGAATAAAAGGATGTGCCTTTATAAAGAAGATCAGGAGGAATTTCTTTAGTCAGAGGGCGGTGAATCTGTGGAATTCATTGTCACAGATGACTCTGGAGGCCATCAATGGATATTTTTAAGGTGGAGATTGATGGATTCCTGATTGGTAAGGGTGTCAGTAATTATAGGGTGAAGGCAAGAGAATGGGATGAGAGGGAAAGATAGATCAGCCATGATTGAGTGGCGGAGTGGACTTGATGGGCCGAATGGGCCTATTTCTCCTCCTAGAATTATGAATTTATAAACTTAGGAGACTGCCTGAAATATCTGCCCCACATCACTTGCATATAAGGTTTGCACTCGAGGTCTGGTGGATATGATACAAGGTATTATAAAATGGAGGTACACACCTGTACATCAGTTTATCGTAAAATTCCTGAAGTACTTAAAAAAAGCAAATTTTGACCAATGATGAATTCAGAAGTTACTGGAAGCAGGCACGAGTGCTGAGGTATGAGATTGATTGGAATAAGCTGGGGGGGGGGGGGGGGGGGAGGCAAGCTCCCTGAAGCTCTAATTTGAAACAGCTATGAACTTTAACACTGCACTTTCTGGCATTCTGCTTTATTGATATCCTGACATTTGAGCGTACATTAATCTAACTTCCCAATCAAACCTCTTGAAAAGTGACAGATATTTGAAAGGTTGAAATTAAACTGATTGCAAGGTTTCGATAAGTCAAAATAAATGGATTCAATAAAATAACAGTGAAATGTTATGTGATTATAGACAATGGTGATTTAAGAGTTGTATACTCCTCTGAATGTGAAAGAAAGTATTGTACAGGAATTGAAATCATTGTAAATATGATCAATCGATTTCTCAATTAATTCATGAACATGCATCATTAAACAGGGCCTGCAGCCTGCCTGTTCCAAGGATTGAACGTTATTGTTTTCCATCACAGTGAGGAATGTGGAGTCTCCTGTGATGGATGTTTATGCTAACGTTTACAGTATCTGGTTGTGTGTCTTGTTGCTTTTCACGTAGTATGGCTGTATGGTATCTCAAATTCACCATACCTTCATTGGTGCATGTGGACTATAAACTTACCTTGAAACCTTGAACCTATGTTGGTCACAAGGAGAAAGTGCAAACTGCAGATAGATAACACCAAATGTTGGGATTGATCCCAGGTCAACAGACTTATGAGGCATCAGCTCCACCCATTGCACCCCATTCCCACAGTGACCCTATTTACATTTTCCTTAAATATATGCGTTTGGCCTCTTTGCCAGGTTACATCATGGCCACCAAAAAAATCTCATCATAAATAAACAATTGTAAATAGCCGCTGCTCAGAATTGGGCGCTGAAACTTACAAACCAACACTGTTCCTGAATGTGGTGGTACATTCTTTCATGTTTTTATATGTTCTGCCTGACGGGAGAGGGGAGGAAAAGGGAATGGATGGCGCTGGAGCAGTCCTTGATTATGTTAGCTGCTTTCCCGGGGCAGCGTGGAATGTAGATGAAGTTGATGGGGGGGGGGGGGGGGAGCTGGTTTAATGGATTGGGCTATATCCACATTCTGCAATTTCTTGTGGCCTTGACAGAGCTGTTGCCAAACTAAACTATGATGCATCCCCAAGAAGATGCTTTTTTTGGTGCATCTGTAGAAATGATTGAGAGTCAATGGAGATATATCAAATTAGGGTTAGGGTCATCAGCCAGAAGAATATCCCGACCTAAACGTCCATCTATCCATTTTTTCCAGAAATATTACCTGACCCACCGGTTACTCGAGCACTTTGTATCTCTTTTTGTAAACTGGAATCTGCAGTCTTCGGTTCTACCGAATGTCCTTAGTCCTCGAGGAGCAGAGACATTGATGTGCCTTCTTGGCCTTAACATCAATGTGCTTGGACCAAGAGAGATTGTTGGTGATATGTACACCAAGGAACATGAAGCTCTAGACCATCTCCAATTCAGCACAGGTGATGCAGAGTGCGGTGTGTATTCAACTCATAGTGTTGGATCTTGAATCAATGACATGAGTACAGGAAGGAGATAGAGAGCTTAGTAACACAGTACAAGATGACAAATTTATCATCAGCAAAATGCATGAGCCAGACATCAATTTCAGCAAGTTGCTGACCTCACCATATGTACAGGTTTGCATGGCTCACAATAATGCCCCTGTCCCACTTAGGAAACGTGAACGGAAACCTCTGGAGACTTTGCGCCCACCCAAGGCTTCCGTGCGGTTCCTGGAGGTTGCAGGTGGTTGCGGAGGTTGCAGGTAGTGGAAGCAGGTAGGGAGACTGACAAAACCTCCGGGAACCACACGAAAACCTTGGGTGGGGCGCAAAGTATCCGGGGCTTTCCGTTCAGGTTTCCTAAGGGGGACAGGGGCTTAAGCGATCCTGAAACTCCAGTTTCTTTATAGATAGCATTCTCCCTTTGGCTGCAGAAACTGTAAAACAGAATATATTCAAGTGTTGAGTAACTGAGGGCATTGGTGTGCAAAGGAACCTAAATGTTACAGTACATAAATCATTCAAGGTACCAAGCAAGTTATTAAAAATAAAATGGTATGTTACCCTTATTACAAAGAAGATTGGAGAAATTCACTGCAATTATATAGGGTCATGGTGGCACCGCACCAGAAGCATTATATATAGTTTTGATCTTCAAAACAAAGAAATATTTTATAAACCACTCTATTGGCCTGCTGGACTATGGTTAACGTTCTGTCACCAAACTGATGACATTAGTTATGGAACACCAATTTACAGGGTGAGTGGGAAGAATACTATTATATCCCACCTTAGTGGAGCAGAACAAACAAGGTTCATATTGTGATACTGATATATTTTAAATGGAAATATCTCTCCCTCTTTGGTAGAGTTATGCAGTGGGTTGTGCACTTAAAGCACAATTTAGAAATGTTGCTCCAGATAAAGGCTGAAAGAAGGATATACTTGCCTTCGAAGGAGTATGACAAGGTTTTAAACATGCAGTGTGTAATCTGCCCCTTCAGCAGACTGAGTCCGTGAGGACCAGTGAGGACCACATTTGCACCATCCTACAAACCAAGGACAATTTCCAATTTTACCAAAGCCAATTAACCTACAAACCTGTACATATTTGGAGTGTGGGAGGAAACTGGAGCACCCAGAGAAACCAATGAGATCACAAGGAGACTACAGACAGCATCTGTAGTCAGGATTGAACCTGGGCCTCTGGCAATGTAAGGTAGCAACTCTACCTCTGCGCCACTGTGCCGCCCTTTCACTGCTCTGATTCTGATGTAGTCTCAGGCCTGAAACGCTAACTGCGTTTACTTTTCCATAGATGATCGACATAGAAACATAGAAATAGGTGCAGGATTAGGCCATTCGGCCCTTCGAGCCTGCACCGCCATTCAATATGATCATGGCTGATCATCCAACTCAGTATCCCGTACCTGCCTTCTCTCCATACCCCCTGATCCCTTTAGCCACAAGGGCCACATCTAACTCACTCTGAAATATAGCCAATGAACTGGCCTCAACTACCTTCTGTGGCAGAGAATTCCACAGATTCTGTGTGGAAAATGTTTTTCTCATCTCGGTCCTAAAAGACTTCCCCCTTATCCTTAAACTGTGACCCCTTGTTCTGGACTTCCCCAACATCGGGAACAATCTTCCTGCATCTAGCCTGTCCAACCCCTTAAGAATTTTGTAAGTTTCTATAAGATCCCCCCTCAATCTTCTAAATTCTAGCGAGTACAAGCCGAGTCTATCCAGTCTTTCTTCATATGAAACTCCTGACATCCTGGAAATCAGTCTGGTGAACCTTGTTGTGGTAAAAAATCTGATGATTGTATCGTGCATCTTCTGTTTTTCTGTTTTTTCTGTTTTTATTTCAGATCTTCAGGATTTGCATTTGTTTTTACATTTTAATTTCCTTCTCAGTTTCCTGGGATGAGTTGATGTGCCCAAGGTGACGAGATTGAGTAGACTGGAACCTATTTTACTCATGCTTCAGGGAAATAAGAGAAGATCTCATAGCAATATGTTCAATGCAAGATAAGAACCAAGGGGGCCATAGTCTTCAAATAAAAGTTTGTCCATTTAGGAGTGAGAGGATGAGAATATCTTCACACAGGGTTGTGAATCTTTGGAATTCTCTACCTCAGGATGCAGAGCAGGGACGGACACTGATAGTATTGAATACTGAAGGAATTAAGTGATGTGGGAAATAGTGTGGGAGGTTGAATCTGTAAAAAAAAATCAGCCTTGAGCTTTTTATTAATGGAATGGATCCAAGGACCGAATGGCCTTTATTTCTTGTTTCTGTTTATATATGTGTGCTGAAATTTTCATTATTTTGTATTAACTTACTGACAATATATGTTATTTTATTGCACAGCTGAATTTCCAGTAATGTTTGGGACATTTCACATGAGAGCTAATGTTGCAAGGAAAGTAAAGATGTGATAGATTTGAGGAACATCGCTTTAATTATTTGTGGTATGAATAACAGCTGCAGCTTTGCAATCAAAGAATACTATTTTGGTAAAATTAAACAGGCGTATATGTGCACAAATTGCACTCTGCAGCCTGAGGTACTATACATGATGATGCGTTTGGCAAATAGACCACAGAAAATTCATTATAATGCTCATGCTAATGCATTTCAACAGTTTGGATATATTCAATCCTCAATTTAACTGGAAATTTTGACGTCTTGCCAAATAGTTAAAGAACAGTCTGTAATGTGTATGCACATCACAACAATCACATGAGCTGAATGTTTGCATAGTAGTATTAATGCAGTTCAACTAATCAAATTGAACATTTTCAGTATCTTATTTAAATTCATACAAGGGATGTGGGAGCTCCTGACAAGGCCAAGAATGTAATGCTCATCCCTAATTGTTATTGAGAAGGTGGTGGTGAGTTGCCTTCCTGAGCAACTGCACCTTTGTGGTCTTTGGATATTTATTATTCTGCATGCATTCTGAATAGAAATCATATCACAAATTCCTCTTTGTCAGTGAATTTTTTTGTTGCTACACTACTGTCAGTTCCTTTACATTGAGCCATGGGGTGTGGAGAGGGCTCATCTAAGTAGCATGTTACGATGTGCGTTCCAGTCCTGTAATGTGATGTTTGTCTGACAACATCTACAAGAATTAAATTTACTGCATAGACCCTAGCAGTCCTTCTTGTTCTTTCATCTTCCATCCTATTGCTTTAGAATTATGTCAAATTGACCTTATGTCAAGATATATTACCTTGTTAATGGCGGATTATGAAAACTGAGGGTTATATTGGTCTTTGTATTCATTCACTGGGAGTAATCTAGTACAATTGTTACAACAGACATGCAAACAGCAAATCCTTTTAAAAGTTTACAAAGAAGGCAATTTTTTTAAAGTAACGGTTCGGCACATCTCCGACGACTCTCATCAACTTCTACAGATACACAATAGAAAGCATCCTATTGGGATGCATCCCAGCCTAGTTATGGATGTAGCTCAGTCCATCACACAAACTCCACCCCCCCCCCCTCCCTCCCCCCACAGTGGCCCAGCAGTAGAGTTGCTGCCTTACAGCACTTGCAGTGCCAAAGACCCGGGTTCGATCCCGAATACGTGTGCTGTCTGTACGGTGTTTGTACGTTCTCTCCGTGACTGCGTGGATTTTCTCCGAGATCTTCGGTTTCCTCCCACACTCAAAAGACGTACAGGTATGTAGGTTAATCGACTTGGTGTATGTGTACATTGTCCCTAGTGTGTGTAGGATAGTGTTAATGTGCGGTGATCGCATGTCGGTGTGGATTCGGTGGGCCGAAGGGCCTGTTTCTGCGCTATATCTCTAAACTAAACTAAACTAAAACTAAACTAAACTACATCTACACTTCACACTGCCTTGGGAAAGCAGTCAATATAACCATGGACCATTTTCTCACCTCTCCCATCAGGCAGAAGGTACAAAACTGGGTATATTTGTCTTTGCACTACCTGTTGCACTTGGTAAAGGCTAGAACGTAAACAGTTTTAAACTGCATCTCAGTACATATTGGGACAGTGCCACAGCAGTAGAGTTGCTGTCTTGCAGCACCAGAGACCCAAGATTGATCCTGATTATGGGTGCTTTCTGTGCGGAGTTTGTACCTTCACCCTTTGACCTCATGGGCCTTCTCCGGATTCTACAGTTTCCTTCCACACTCCAAAGATGTACAGGTTTGTAGGTTAATTTGCTTTGGTAAAATTGTTCCTAGTCAGTAGGATAGTGTTAGTGTATCTGGTTGGCATGGACTCAGTGGGCAGAAGGACCTGTTTCCACGCTGTATCTCTAAATAAAAGTGCATGACAATAATAAACCTATATCAATACCAGCAAACTGATTAGGTAGCTGATCCAAATTGGATAAAAAGTTCAGTAACATAATGGTTAGAATTTTGGCTGATAAACTGAAGGCCAAGGATTGTCCATCAGAGTGGTCTTCTCCAATGCTACCCGATTTTAGTCTGGTTCAGTAAAACACTGAGTCAAGCACTGGATCACTAAACTTTATTTTATGAAACAATAACGAACTCCCTACACAATACCTAACCACCGCCGGATCGATCCTTGTCTCTGCTTGTCCAAGCCCTTCAGCCTTGTGCAAGCAGATACCTCCAAAAGATTATGCCATCCCAAGCACCCCTCCAGTAGATTGACAACAATCCTAGTGGGGATCACTATTTATAGGGTCATCAGACCCTGCGGGGCAGAACTACAATGGGGTGGCAGACCCTACAAACCAATCACATTACATTAAAGTGTTTTTGACAGTTTCCCAACCCAATCACAAAGTGCCCCATTACAATGTTTCTACAGAAGCTTCTGGAAAGAAGTCAGTTGACTCAAGTAATGCGACATTCTCCCAGGGAGTATAAACAATTCAAACAAGGCTTCACACTTCAGCCAATCATTAAACAGCAACACAAACACCTTGCAACATTATTTACAATACCGTTTCACACCCCCATTTATAACCAATCCCCACTATGCATTTGCAGACCTTCTAATCTCCCTCTGCAAACCTTCATACATATTAACAAAGTTAGGACATCTGGACCTCTCCTTATCATCAACTTCCATCTGGGATCCAGACTGCTTGGAGTCAAGACTCCATCTTGCAACTTTCACAGAAAGAGACCAAGCAGGCCCTGCAAATGCAAAGATCCTCCATATTCATAATCTCTATTTCGGCCAATATTAACGAAAATGCTATAGAATTGTAAGGACATCAGCCTAACACTTTAACTCTATTTCTCACTCCACAGTTGCTTCCTGACCTGCTGAGAAGCTCCAGTATTTTTTGCTTTTATTTCATATGTCCAGCATTTCCATCTATTTGCTTTTCATTTACCCCTGAAAACTTTGCTCACAATCAGTAATATGACCCAAATTCAAAACTTCCGTCGCCATTTCACCGCCACAAAACAAAACAGAACCAATCACTAGCTTATATGCAAGCACCCTCTTCTGATCTGTATAGATGTTTAGAATCTCTGAGTCTCACACCACAGAAACAAACCTTTCAGCGCACCATGTTGTACTTCCGGTGGCGCTGGTGCCAGCAGCCTCCACCTACAGCCCGGTATCTTTTTGTTTTTTTGTTTATTTAGTTATGTTAAAGTGTGTTTTTTTGTGTTTTTATGTGGGGGAAGAGGGTACGGTGCGGGGGATACCGTCCTTCAGCCGCTTCCTGGCCCCCCCCCGAGCGGCCTACCTACTGGATTGGCGCGGCCTTTCCTGCCGGGATCGACCAGAGCTCCAGCAGCGGCGGGACAGCGCTGTAACATCGCGGGGTTGGCGATGCCTTACCGGAGGTCGCCGTCTGGAGCCCGGAGTGCTGGACCTGCTGCACCGACATCATGGAGCTGCGGGCTCCCTACGCGGGCGGCGCTGATCAACAACGCGGGGTCCTGCGACTCCGCCTGGCTCGGCCTGCGGACTCGGGAGCTGCGGACTCGGGAGCTGCGGACTCGGGAGCTGCGGACTCGGGAGCTGCGGACTCGGGAGCTGCGGACTCGGGAGCTGCGGACTCGGGAGCTGCGGACTCGGGAGCTTCGGACTCGGGAGCTGCGGACTCGGGAGCTGCGGACTCCGGCTGCGGGAGGCAGCTGATCAGGAGGTCCGGGCCGCTGAGGAGGATGTTCACCGTCGGGGTTCGGCGTCGGCGTTCCACCAGCCCGGCGTGAGGGCCTGAACATCGGGCCACCCGGGGCGGCGACTGCGGGTGCTAGGAAGGCCTCGACCACGAGTGAACATCTGGGAAGAACGGAGGGGAGGCTGGCTGGACTATGGTGCCTTCCTCACCTTGGTGCCACTGTGTTATGTTGTGTCGTGGACTTTCAGTGTTTGTACTTTTTTTTAACCTCTATTTATTTTTAATATGTTTTATTATTTATTATTATTTATTTATTTTTATGATACTGCCTGTAAAGGGAAATTAATTTCGTTGTCTCTAACTGAGACAATGACAATAAATTTGAATACAATACAATACAATACAACCATGTTTTTGCTGCCCATCAGGTATCTAGCTAAATTGATCCCAGTTTCCAGCACTGGACCAATAAACTTCTCTGCCATGACATTTCAGGTGCATTGTTAAAGGGGGGAAGCCGCCGAGCTCGGCCCTGAAGTCCGGAGATTGCAGAGGAGGGGGCTGCTGGTGACGACGGATGCGAGGGACGAGGGATCCAGTGCCCACAATGGAAATGCTCCCTGTTGCGTGTGTAATATGTGCAGCCCTTGAATTCTGCTCCTGAAAATGTATCCATTAAGTCAAGTGCATTTGGCACATACGACAGTTTCTGTCCCCTTCATTACAATAGTAACCACATTTGTAGCTAATAATGCACTTTGTGATGAACTGAGGCTGCAAAATATGTTATCTTGCTTTAGCTTTCAAGGTCGAGGAGCTCATCCAACACTGCAGTATATTCCAGCCAACTGTAACAGAGGAGCAAAGATATTCAATGCCATTTCTGGGTCTCATAAAAATCACCCAGATACACTGACTAGGTAAAGGCACACATTGCTTTATGGTGACACATGGCCTAATTATGGAAATGTACAGTGACACTGAATTAGAGGCAACATAAAAAGCATGAATTTGTGTTCTGGACAGCACTGTTTTAAGAGCCATACACAAGAACAACATTGGTAACAAGAAAGATAAAAAAGATAGACCCATCGCTGAAAATATTCCAGAAAGATTATAAAATAAATACACAAGGAAGACCTCACTTGATGTAGTCTGTTGCAAGTGGAATTTTTATTATCATCTGTATGCAGAAAGATAAAACCAATATGATCCCAATCTAAGCAGATGGGAAATTATGTCATAGACACATAGAAACATAGAAATTAGGTGCAGGAGTAGGCCATTCGGCCCTTCGAGCCTGCACCGCCATTCAATATGATCATGGCTGATCATCCAACTTAGTATCCCGTACCTGCCTTCTCTCCATACCCCCTGATCCCCTTAGCCACAAGGGCCACATCTAACTCCCTCTTAAATATAGCCAATGAACTGGCCTCGACTACCCTCTGTGGCAGAGAGTTCCAGAGATTCACTACTCTCTGTGTGAAAAAAGTTCTCCTCATCTCGGTTTTAAAGGATGTCCCCCTTATCCTTAAGCTGTGACCCCTTGTCCTGGACTTCCCCAACATCGGGAGCAATCTTCCTGCATCTAGCCTGTCCAACCCCTTAAGAATTTTGTAAGTTTCTATAAGATCCCCTCTCAATCTCGTAAATTCTAGAGAGTATAAACCAAGTCTATCCAGTCTTTCTTCATAAGACAGTCCTGACATCCCAGGAATCAGTCTGGTGAACCTTCTCTGCACTCCCTCTATGGCAATAATGTCCTTCCTCAGATTTGGAGACCAAAACTGTACGCAATACTCCAGGTGTGGTCTCACCAAGACCCTGTACAACTGCAGTAGAAACTCCCTGCTCCTATACTCAAATCCTTTTGCTATGAAAGCTAACATACCATTCGCTTTCTTCACTGCCTGCTGCATCTGCATGCCTACTTTCAATGACTGGTGTACCATGACACCCAGGTCTCGCTGCATCTCCCCTTTTCCTAGTCGGCCACCATTTAGATAATAGTCTGCTTTCCTGTTTTTGCCACCAAAATGGATAACCTCACATTTATCCACATTATACTGCATCAGTCAAACATTTGCCCACTCACCCAGCCATTTCCAAGTCACCTTGCAGTCACCTAGCATCCTCCTCACAGCTAACCCTGCCCCCCAGCTTAGTGTCATCCGCAAACTTGGAGATATTGCCTTCAATTCCCTCATCCAGATCATTAATATATATTGTAAATAGCTGGGGTCCCAGCACTGAGCCTTGCGGTACCCCACTAGTCACTGCCTACCATTGTGAAAAGGACCCGTTTACTCCTACTCTTTGCTTCCTGTTTGCCAGCCAGTTCTCTATCCACATCAATACTGAACCCCCAATGCCGTGTGCTTTAAGTTTGTATACTAATCTCTTATGTGGGACCTTGTCGAAAGCCTTCTGGAAGTCCAGATACACCACATCCACTGGTTCTCCCCTATCCACGCTACTAGTTACATCCTCGAAGAATTCTATAAGATTCGTCAGACATGATTTACCTTTTGTAAATCCATGCTGACTTTGTCCAATGATTTCACCACTTTCCAAATGTGCTGCTATCCCATCTTTAATAACTGACTCTAGCAGTTTCCCCACTACCGATGTTAGACTAATGTCAAGAGTCATTATCATTTTTGGCACCTAAAGATAATGACTAATTGAATATTCCAAACATTTTCTGCACGAGCCTTTTAAACTGCTCTAAAAGACAGATTCGACGTCTGTGGAGTGGGTCAACAGTGGGCAATGCAATGATAAAGGTCCCCATCTAGTTGAACCATGACACATTCTGAATCAGCAGGGCCAACCCATCATCATTTGTAAAAGATTATGGAGTACTTTCTCAGCAAAAATTGAATTGATTGAAAGGTCATAAGGTCCTAAGTGATAGGAGCAGAATTAGGCCATTTGACCTTCAAGTCTACTCTGCCATTTAATCATGGCTTGTCTATCGCTCCCTCCTAACCCCATTAGACACATAGACACATAATCTGAATCTGAACAATAGGTGCAGGAGTAGGCCATTCGGTCCTTCAAGCCAGCACTGCCATTCAATGTGATCATGGCTGATTATCCACAAACAGTATCCCGTTCTTGCCTTCTCTCTCACACCCCTTGATTCCGCTCGCCCTAAGAGCTTTATCTAACTCTCTCTTGAATCAATCCAGTGAATCTGCCTCCACTGTCTTCTGAGGCAGAGAATTCCACAAAGGTTATGGGGAGAAGGCAGCAGAATGTGGGAGTAGATGATGGGCCAAATGGCTTTAATCTACTCCCTGCCTTCTCTCTACAGTCTCCTGCCATCTCCCCATCACCCTTGACACGTACTAATCAAGAATCTATCTATCTCTGCCTCCACAGCCTTCTGTGGCGAACAATTCCACAAATTCACCACCATCTGACTAAAGAAATTGTGTGTGTCTGGTCGCTCCACCATCCAAACTGGGGCCTGCACAGGGCTGGGGCATGATGTAGGCCTTCACTCACCATCTTAAGCAGCTTGCAGTGTCCCATCAGTAGCTCGGCGCTGACGTCCAACCAGGTACTTACATGTGTAGTGGCTCTGTCGAGATGCATTCCTGGCATTCTTTACTGAGCTGGAAAACATCCATTTTCTAGGCTTTCTTTTTCCTGTTTCTTTCTAAGACAAACTGCTGCCACCATGTTGTACTTGACCCTAGTGGCGGCGCAGCTCTGGCTGCAGCGGCTCTCCGGCAGTCCTGTTTGTTTTGTGTTTTTTGTGTTATTTATTATCGTTTTGGTTAGTCTAGTTTTGTTTTTTAGTTTCTGTTTTGGGGGGGGGGGGGGGTTGAAACGGGGCTTGCTGTCTCTCCCTGCGGAAGAATGCGACTTTTTTGTCGTATTCCCCTTCTCTGCCTCCATCTGCGCTGAGGCCTAATGGCGGAGCTGGCGACCTCGAGGCTCAGGAGGCAGAGCCCGCCAGGACTCACACTGGGCTCGCTCCCGTGAGGACGGCCCGGCTCGGGGCTGGAACAGTGCTTTCGTGAGGGGCTGTGACGCTCCCGGGAGGGCGGCCGGCCCGAGGAAGGAACGGTGCTCCCGTCGGAGTGGCCGAGCTCGGGGAGGTACGGCGTTCCCAGCCCGAGGGAGGAGCGGTGCCCATGTCGGGGCGGCCCAGCCCGAGGGAGGAGCGGCGCCCATGTCGGCGCTCCCAGCCCGAGGGAGGAGCGGCGCCCATGTCGGGGCGGCCTGGCGCGAGGCTGAGACGGTAACGGTACTCACGTGAGGGCGATCCGGCTCGGGGCTGGAACGGTGCTCCGGTGGCTGGGACGGTGTTCTGGCGGCGGTGACCTGAGTCCGGGGTTCGGCCGCGGGCCAGCGGCTGCGTCAGCAGGACTGGTGGGCGGCACCTTCGACCACCCCGGGCCGCGGTGTTTGAGCCGCGGGACAGTTGTAACATCGCCCGGGGGGTATCGCCTCAGCGCAGAGGGAGAAGAGGAGGGAAGAGACTGGAGACCTAAGACTTTTGCCTCCATCACAGTGAGGAGATGCTGGGTGGACTCACTGTGGTGGATGTTAATATGTGTTTATTGTTGTTTTTTATTGTATTGTATTGTATGTATGACTGCTGCAATTTCGTTCAGACTTCGGTCTGAATGACAATAAAGGCTATCTAATCTAATCTAACCTACTTTGTGGTCCGGTATCTGTTATACCATTGTTATGACTCTGGAATGACCACAAGTACAAGTATTTAGGGGTTTGAAGCTGAGCATAAATCTAGGCTATGTTTATTTCATGGCCATCTGGAACCAGGGTGCCCTGCCCATATTACGTCATTCCCACATATACATGTTGCTACGTGGGCAAACAAAGTAGTCCTTGTGATATAACAAAGTAGTCCTTGCAATATCACAACATACAATAGCTGGGAATGCTGAGAATTGGGACTCATAGTCTGAAAATAAGGAATAGGCCAGAGATGAAAATCTTTGGAATTCTCTACTCAAGAGGCTCAGACATTCAATATAGTCAAGTCAGAGTTGGATAGATTTTTTGATAAAATCAAAGGATGTGAGGTTACTGCAGGAAGGTGGTATTCAGGTACAAAACTAGTTAAAGTCTTATTGTTGGATTTATCTTGCACTAAACGTTAGTCCCTTATCATGTATCTATACACTGTAAATAGATCGATTGTAATCATGTATTGTCTTTCTGCTGACTGGTTAGCACACAACAAAAGCTTTTCACTCGAAGGCAGGCACAAAATGCTGGAGTAACCCAGCGGGACAGGCAGCATCTCTGGAGAGAAGAAATGGGTGATGTTTCTAGTTGAGACCCTTCTTCAGACTGATGTCAGGGGAGTGGGCGGGACAGAGATAGAATGTAGTCGGAGACAGTGCGACTGGCGGGACAACTTGGAAGGGGGAGGGGATGGAGAGAGAGGGAAAGCAAGGGCTCTTTGAAGTTAGAGAAGGCAATGTTCATACAGCATATGTTCCTCCAACACTTTTGTCCTCTCCAATGGGATCCCACTACTGGCCACATCTTCCCCTTTCTGCTTTCCGCAGAGACCGTTCCCTCCGCAACTCCCTGGTGAACTCGTCCCTTCCCACCCAAACCTCGCCCTCCTCAGGTACTTTCCCCATGCAACTGCAGGAGATGCAACACCTGTCCCTTTACCTCCCCCTCGACTCCATCCAAGGACCCCACAATCTTTTCAGGCGAGGCAGAGGTTCACTTGCGCAGAGGTTCACTTGCGCCTCCTCCAACCTCATCTACTGTGCCTGCTGTTCCAGGTGTCAACTTCTGTACATCGGCGAGACCAAACGCAGGCAATTGACAATAGATAATAGACAACTATTGTAGGAGTAGGCCATTCGGCCCTTCGAGCCAGCACCGCCGTTCAATGTGATCATGGCTGATCATTCCCAATCAGTACCTCAACGTTCGGTGATCGTTTAACTGAACACCTCCACTCAGTCCGCCTTAATCTCCTTGATGTCCCGGTTGCTCAGCACTTTAACTTCCCCTCCCATTCCCAATCTGACCTTCCTGTCCTGGGCCTCCTCCATTGTCAGAGTGAGGCCCAGCGCAAATTGGAGGAACAGCAGCTCATATTTTGCTTGGGTAGCTTACACCCCAGCAGTATGAAATTCTCTAACTTCAAATAGCCCTTGCTTTCCCTCTCTCTCCATCCCCTCTCCCTTCCAATTCATACGTGGGATATTTTACATCTATCTGAGAGAGCAAAGGAGTTCAGTGTAACCAAATGTCAGTTTCATTAACAATGTCATCATCCCCCAGTAATGCAAATTCCATCACTGTGTTCAGATCTCTTGAAAGGGGCTTTAACATGTCTATTGCCTCAGGGAACGCATGTGCAGAACACAGAACAGAACAAAACAGCACAGGAACAAGCCCTGTAGCCCATAATTTTCATGCCAAACATGATGCGAAGTTCAACTAATCTAAGTTTCGTTCAGATTGATGTTATATCTTCCAAGTTATTGACATTTAAAACTTTACAAAAATCACTTTACAAACCACTTTTCCACTTGCCCTGCCCTGCCCATCAGCAGAGTTTGACGTCACAATGATATCACAATGGGATCCCGAAACACATTTAAATAAAAAATCGCGATTTTCATAAAAACTTCCTTTTAATCAAATTCTTCTGTTTTCATTAACAGCTAACACTGTGTTTAGGTTATTTTGAAAAAAAAATGTGATTTTCATTGAGAATTTCATTTTTTTTAAAACATTGTGATTTTCATTGTGGAGAGTTGGGATGGGGGGGAGGTGAGGAGTGGGGGAGCAGGGGGATAGAGGGAGAGGGAGGGGGATAGAGGGAGAGGAGGGGGGAGTGGGGAAGGGAGGAAGTGGAGGATAGAGGGCGAGGACGGCAGTGGGGGAGGTGAGGAGGGAGAGTGGGGGAGTGGGATAGGGGGGGGGTGAGGAGTGGGGGAGCAGGGGGAGGGAGGGGAGAGGGAGGGGGATAGAGGGAGAGGAGGGGGGAGTGGGGGAGGGAGGAAGTGGGGGATAGAGGGAGAGGACGGCAGTGGGGGAGGTGAGGAGGGAGAGTGGGGGAGTGGGATGGGGGGGGGGTGAGGAGTGGGGGAGCAGGAGGATAGAGGGAGAGGAGGGGGTAGGGAGGGGAGAGGGGTTATGGATGGAGGGAATGACTGAGGGTAGGGGAAAGAAGAGGGAGGGAGAGGTGAGGGAGGGAGTGCTGGGGATGAGGGGGAATGAAGGAAGATAGGGGTAGGAAGAGGGATGGCGAGGAGCAGTTGGGGGAGGGTTGCCATGACTCGCGACACAATGGGGATCTCTGGCATCACAACGGGAACCCCTCAGCCACGCCTGCGCAGTTGGGGGCTATGGGTGAGTGGTGGAATATTGCCTTGGATGAACGAGGCCCAATGGGTCCCACTTGGTCTATTCTCCTTTAAATGTTGCTCCTCTCATCTTAAAGTTATGGTCTTACTTTTTCACATTTCCAACCTAGGGTAACAAATTTTGACTGTCCATCTTAACTAAGTCGCACATAATTTCATATGCTCCTATCAGCTCCCATAGAAACATAGAAACATAGAAAATAGTGCAGGAGTAGGCCACTCAGCCCATTCAATATGATCATGGCTGATCATCCAAAATCAGTACCTCGTTCCTGCTTTTCCCCCGTATCCCTTGATTCCTTTAGCCCTAAGAGCTAAATCTAACCCTCGCCTGAAAACTCTCATCAGCCATAAAATGTTCTGGGGAAAACAATTCAAGTTTGTCCAACCTCTCATTATAGCTTACACCCTCTAATCCTTGCTGCATTCTGCTATATCCATCTCCAAAGCCTAAACTCTTTCCTCTAATGGGGTGACCAGAACTGCGTGCAATATTCCCAATGCAGCTTAACTAAAATCCTTTAAGCTGCCACACAAGCGCCTGATTCTTATTGTCAATGCCCCAACATTGAAGGCAAGCCCTCTTTACCACTTAATCTATGCGTATTGCCACTTTCAGCAAGCTATAGACTTGGACGTTGGGATCCCTCTGTACATAAATGCTGTTAAGGTTCTTGACACAGTGCAAAACCTCAGAGTGCAAAATTTCATGCTTGCTCTGATTAAACTGTCTTCTACCGACATTGAGCCACAGCTGACAATACAATGAATGTTTTGACTATTACTTGACTCTGAAATGGTGTGTCAGTACTTGTAAATCTAATTCATGACTATAAATTCCACCGGGTGGCGCCATCATCGATGGCAGCCTCGCCAACGGTCTGTCTGGCTTTACGTCTTTTTTGTTATTTTCAGTGTGTTTTAAGAGTATGTGTTAATGTTCTCTGGGTTGTTTTATGTAGGGGGTGGGGAAAGGGGTCGGGGGAAACTTTGTTCTCTTACCTTGCCGGCGATGTGATTGTTTTCCGGATCGTATCTCCGGTCACTTTGCAGCCTAACACCATGGAGCTGGCAGCGTTGCTCAAGACTAACTTTAGCCCCACCGCGGGGCCGTGGACTTACCATCGGAGCCTGTGATTGTATTGTATTGTATTGTATTCAAATTTATTGTCATTGTCTCAGTTAGAGACAACAAAATGAATTTCCCTTACAGGCAGTATCATAAAAATAAAAACAAAATAAATAATAATAAATAATAAAACATATTAAAAATAAAATAGAATTTAAAAAAAAGCACAAACACTGAAAGTCCACGACACAACATAACACAGTGGCACCAAGGTGAGGAAGGCACCATAGTCCAGCCAGCCTCCACTCCGTTCTTCCCAGATGTTCACTCGTGGTCGAGGCCTTCCTAGCACCCGCAGTCGCCGCCCCGGGTGGCCCGATGTTCAGGCCCTCACGCCGGGCTGGTGGAACGCCAACGCCGAACCCCGACGGTGAACATCCTCCTCCTCAGCGGCCCGGACCTCCTGATCAGCCGCCTCCCGCAGCCGGAGTCCGCAGCTCCCGAGTCCGCAGGCCGAGCCGGGCAGAGTCACAGGACCCCGCGCTGTCCATCAGCGCCGCCCGCGTTGGGAGCTCCGCAAACCGCAGCTCCATGATGTCGGTGCAGCAGGTCCAGCACTCCGGGCTCCAGACGGCGATCCCCGGTAAGGCATCGCCAGCCCCGCGATGTATCAGCGCTGTCCCGTCGCTGCTGGAGCTCTGGTCGATCCTGGCAGGAAAGGCCACGCCAATCCAGTAGGTAGGCCGCTGGGGGGGGGGGGGGGGGGGGGGGGCGAGGACGCG
The DNA here is from genome assembly GCF_010909765.2 of Amblyraja radiata. Taxonomy (NCBI): domain Eukaryota; kingdom Metazoa; phylum Chordata; class Chondrichthyes; order Rajiformes; family Rajidae; genus Amblyraja; species Amblyraja radiata. The sequence continues at coordinate 127,755,924 of NC_045957.1, read as the reverse complement.
ACTCGAATAATAGTCGCGTCTTCACCAGGAAGCGGCTGAAGGACGGTATCCCCCGCACCGTACCCTCTTCCCCCACATCAAAACACAAAAAAACACACTTTTACATAACTAAATAAACAAAAAAACAAAAAGATACCGGGCTGTAGGTGGAGGCTGCTGGCACCAGCGCCACCGGAAGTACAATCTATGCATGCTGTGATCCCTTGTCTGGGAGTGACGCTCCAACTGCGGCCTGCGGATTTCACCTTCGAGAAGCATTGAAGTGTTGAACTAAAGGGCCTGTCCCATGAGCATGCGACTGCATACGGCAAGCGCAACCTAACATGGTCGCTTGAGCCGTACGGCCTCGCGGGGCCGGTCCCACTTCGATCGCTGGAGCCGTTGTGCGGAGCTGGTCCCGACAACGCTCCGAAAAACTGACACTGTCCAAAAGTCCGCGCGGCAACGGCCTGCCGGCTCGCAGCCGCATTGAGGCCATACGCACCTCCTCGACTTCGCTCGAACTTCATGTCAACTCGTACGGGATCACTCGACCTCCGCGTGGCCCCCATTTCCGGTTTCGTCGCCCTCGCCGCATGCAGTCGCATGCTGGTGGGACAGGCCCTGTACGGGGATCACTCGCCTCCGCACGGCCCCCGCTTCCGGTTTCGTCGCGCTCGCCGCATGCAGTCGCATGCTCGTGGGACAGGCCCTTAACTGACAGGCATTATAAAATTACATGGGATAATCCTGCAAATGCAAATTCCGGATATACAATAAAATGTAAAAGTTAATTCAAATCCTGAAAGTTTGACTTCTACGTAATTCCCACATACTGAAGATCAGATCTGTATGTTCAGTAGCTTGTAGAAAATATTGTTAATGTAAAGCCACATAACAAAGACATTCTTATTTTCTGTGCCATGGAAATAAATGACTCCTTGCATTTAAACTTTACCTCTCAACAGGGCCATAACTTCATGCAGAGTAAGCAATAGTAATTCAGAGCCCCAGCTATAATCTTAGACTTTCCCCTACAGTCTGCCGTGGAGTTCCACTTGATGGGAAATAAATCTGTTCATCATGTACTTTCCACTCAGGCACTTACTATAAATTATTGTCCTGGTGAAAATAAACTGCAGGCTCAGCACAGCTCTCTTTTCAAATATTGGTACTTTGGGACGTCACAAAAAAGACCTGAGACTTCCAATGCACTGCAACATCATTAAAACATCATAGAAAATCTACAACAGTGAAGGAGGCCATTCAGGCATTCATGTCCGTATTGAATGCAGAAGAGCCACCTAACCTAACCTCACTTCCAGCCCATGACCATAGCCTGGCTTGGTCTTCAGATGGACTGGGTAGGAAGGAACTGCAGATACTGATTTGCACTGAAGATAGACGCAAAATGCTGGAGTAAGTCAGCGGTTCAGGCAGCATCTGCGTTGAATAGGAATAGGTAACGATTCGGGTCGAGAGTCTGGAGAAAGGGCCCTCTTCCCTGAATTTTAGTCTTCAGATGGTTTTCCTGGCTCTATCGTTCTATCTGGACCCTAACTTTTATTTGGGATGAAATGTTTCTTCTCATATTCTCTCTAACATTCTGCTCAATTACATTCAATCTATACCCCTACGCTTTGGACCCTCTGCCAAGGGAAATAGATCCTTCCTATTTACTCTGTCCAGAACACTCATGATTTAAGTCTCGCCTCAGCATCCTCTGTTCCAAAAAAAATATCAAGGCCTGTCTAAACTTTCTTCACAGCTATAATTTTCCTCTTATAAATTTATTTTGCTTCCTCTCTGAAGCAATCACATCGTCCCTGTAATGCGATTACCAGAACTGTTTGCAGTATTCATGATACAGCCTAACTAGTGTCATATGCAATTGTACAATAACCTTCCTGATGTTACACTTTATGCTTTAAAATATGTCACAATGGATTCAGGAGCGGTTAGACGTGCTGCACCTTAAGGTCTCAAATGAGGATGCTGCAGAGATGGTGGATGTGTTGGCTGTATTCCACCAAAATACTGTGGATTCTGGAAAAATCAGAGATCAGAAAATTGTAAATGTAACAGCAGTATTCAAAAATAGAGAAAGACAGGAAACAATAAATCATAGGCCAGTTGGCCTAACATCTTACTTTGTGAAAATACTAAAAACCGTTGATAAGTGGTCAATAGCAGGATTAAAAAAGAATCATATAACAATCATATTGGATTTAGCAAATTTGCTGTGTTTCGTTGAGGATGTAACAAACAGAGTGGATAAAGGGGAACCGGTAGATGTACTGTACACGGTTTTCCAGAAGGCATTTGAGGAGATAGAAACATAGAAACATAGAAACATAGAAAATAGGTGCAAGAGGAGGCCATTCGGCCCTTCGAGCCAGCACCACCATTCATTGAGATCATGGCTGATCGTCCCCAATCAATACCTCGTGCCTGCCTTCTCCCCATATCTCTTGGTTACACTAGCCCCTAGAGCTCTATCTAACTCTCTCTTAAATCCATCCAGTGATTTGGCCTCCACTGCCCTCTGTGGCAGAGAATTACACAAATTCACAACTCTCTGGGTGAAAACTTTTTTCTCACCTCAGTCTTAAATGGCCTCCCCATTATTCAAAGACTGTGACCTCGGGTTCTGGACTCGCCCAACATTGGGAATGTTTTTCCTGCATCTAGCTTGTCCAGTCCTTTTATCTATATTACTAAAAGTAAGAGCTTGACCACTTCCTGTTTTCCTGTTTCATGATTTTAGAAAAAACGCTGCCACTTACGGCTGTGATTTTTCGCCAGCTTACCCGGAGTCCCCCTCCGCCAAGCAGGACATGAGGATTTTTTCCCATCAATGAAACATAAAAGAGTTATTAATGTTTTAAAAATGTTGACATTCTCTCTGCTGCCCCTGCTGGTGGGAGGGGGAGGGACTATAAAACCCGGAAGTGTTGTGCCTCAGTCAGTCTCTGCAAGATGGGGGAAGTGAGAGGGTCATGTCTCTCAGTCTGAGCTGTGAATAACACTGAACACATATCTACTAAACTGTGAGTGTGGTTTTACTGATCTTGAGTGCCCTCAATATAGTTTGAAAATGAAAATGTGGTTTGGTTGAAGTAAAAATACTGCAAATGGTTGGTGGGGGTTTGGGCTGAAGAAGAAGCACTGCAAATGTTTGGGCGAGGGTTTTGGGTTGAAGTAAAAGCACTGCAAATGGTTGAGCAGGGGTTTTGGGTTGAAGTAAAAGCACTGCAAATGGTTGGGCGGTGGTTTTGGGTTGAAGTAAAAGCACTGCAAATGGTTGGGCGGTTATTTTGGTTTGAAGTAAAAGCACTGCAAATGGTTGGGCGGAGGTTTTGGGTTGAAGGATTTTGCTGTTCCAGACTGCAGGTTGCTGCACATCCATGTTGACCTGGTGGGTCCCTTGCCATGTTCGTGTGGGGCCACACACTTACTCACTATCATGGATAGGCTCACCAGGTGGGCGGAGGCAATACCGTTAACCGATACCTCCGCTGAGGCTTGTGCCCGCGCAATTGTCTCCAATTGGATCGCTCTTTTCGGGGTCCCTTAAGATATCACTACCGATCGTGGGGCTCAGTTCACGTCCTCCCTGTGGTGTGGTATGGCGCAGCTGTATGGCACGAAGCTGCAACACACCACCGCGTATCACCCGGAGTCGAATGGGTTAGTCGAGCGGTTTCACAGACACCTTAAGTCGGCGTTGAAGGGTCACCTGTTACCCCCGGTTATGTTTCACCGGTCCCCTCTGCTACGCCCGTCCCTCGTTTGCGTTTGTTGCGTCCCTCAGGTTCTGTTCTGCCGACCCCGCATGTTACGCTCGCCCCGTGACCTCAGACTACGTGTTCTGATCGAACCGTCCGGTTGCCCGTGCGTTTCCGTACCGGGGATTCTGTGCAGGGTCGTGTAGTGGCGCCTGCTGGCGCACGCAGATATCGAACCCGGCGTTCGGAAGCCGCGGTCACGTGACTCGGGAGGGGCTGCTGTTTTCGCGCCATAGTTGTTTCGCTGACCACCGTTGTGATCAGACGTGTATGCAGAGACCTGTTTGCTAAGGAGCGAGTGTTCAATAAAAACCGTTCAGAAAACTTAATCAACGTTTCTGCATCCGCTAAAAGGCAAAGTATGGAATAGGTACAGTACATGTGATTACAACTATTTATTACTTGTGCAGTTCAGTTTGGTTCAGTTCATTTTATTGTCACATGCACCAAGATAGAATTAAATGCTTTTGTCGCATGCTAACCAGTCAGCGGAAAGATAACCCATGATTACAATCGAGTAATTTGCAGTGTATAGATACATGATAAGGGGAACATGCAAGGTAAACATTGACGCTGACTGGTTGGATTAAGCAATTTGCTTCTGTTTTCTAACCTCTAATTAAAGAATGTGCATCTTCATTTACTGTATCCACATTGCCAATATCACTGGCAAAAGTGCTGTCTGATTTTACACTTTTCTCGGATCCATTGATCAAAACAAAAAGAACAAAGGACACAATGGCTCCTTTTAAATCACAGCAGTGGTGCTTTAAGCACCACAGGTATCCATGTGCCAGTCAAATGTTTAATAGCTGAATAAACTAGCAAGCACTTTAGCCTGTAATCATTTCACTGGATGGAGAATTGGGCTTGATCCTTTGACCTTTGCTTTCAGATTTCTGCAGTCAAATTTCTCCAACCCACATTTTTATAAAAGCAAGAATTTCATTGTTCCATTGTCTGCACATATGACAATAAAACACATTTGACTTGACTCTCTTACTTCTGTGAATTTGAAACATGGGCCAAAAAATATCCCAGAACTCATCCAAGCCCACTGTGTTAAAAGTATAAGAGAGATCTTCTTAGACGCAACACACAATTTTAACTACATTTTTGGTGATGTTCATGTGGTGGAACAAAAACAGCTCCAAGGAAAACCTGGCCATTGCCTCTCCATTCCTGCTGTTGTTTGCTTTCCTGCAAACTCTGACATAAGTGGTTTTCATGATTGCTGTTTTTGCTGGGAACTTGTCAAACTGGGACCTGCAAATCACAGTGGCCATTAGAGACAGCCGCACGTGGGGACAATCGTTAGTAGACTGCCGTAAGTGATTATTTAAGGTACTAGAGCGTGTTTTGATTTAAGGGAAATAAACATAATGTGAAATATGCACTTAAATTCCTTAATGGGTTTGGCTCTCCACTGTCAAAAGGCAGAAGAGTCAATAGAGGAACATGTGCCAAGGAATTCACAGATGGTGAATTAGTTCAACAAACTGTTCAGACATTCACATGGGGCAGGTTGAGATTGTACAGATGTTATATTGAAAGTTAACTATCTTGGTTAGTGCGAGGGAAATGAAGCCAGCATCACATTCTATGCTGGCCAGTAATGTTTGCTCACTTGCAAATGGGGAACAAGAATCTCTCATGTTGGGGATTATTCTGGGGTTCAGTTCAAAAGGGCCACAACATGCCAGTTAAAAGTATCAACATGCAATCTGAGCATTATTGTTAATTGGAATAATAGAATTTGTTCTATGTGCTTTCCTTGTAATGTTAACAATAATTCATGCAGGATTTGATGTGGAATTGCATTATTTTGTACCTCACAGGAGACATTGACTATGTGGATGTGACAATAACACCATTCCCAGCTCGTAGCTGGGGTGGGGGGTGGGGGGTGGGGGGGGGGGGGGATGGGGGAACAAATAAGCTGATGGTTGGAACAAATACCACAGATAATGCAACAGGTGTGAGATAGACAGATTGAAGAGTTGCAAATTATGAAACCAGAATGTAGGTAGATAGGGAGGGGAGAAATAGGTGTGATTCTAGATGGAGCACAGGGGAAGGGAAGGAGGAAGGGGGGGAGGGGGGGGGGGGGAAGAAAGGTGGTTTGTGTGGGTGTTAGTGGAGGGGGGAAGGTGGATTGTTAAAAGTAACCTAAAACTAGAGAATTCATTGTTCATACGATCAGGTTGCAAGCTACCAAAGCGGAATATGGGGGTGTTCCTCCATTTTGCATGCGGCCTGACTCTGGCAATGGAAGAGGCTCAGGACAGATGGGTCAGTATGGGAATGGGAAGGGATGTTAGAAAGGTGAGCAACCAGGAGATCCAGTAGGCCATGGAGGATCAAGTGCAAGTGTTCGGTGAAATGGTCGCCAAGTCTACACCTGGTCTTGCTGATGTACAGTTAGCCACATTGGGAACACTGGAAGCTGTAGATGAGCTTAGAAGAGGTGCATGTGAACTTATGTCTTGCTTGGAGGTGAGGGAGGAGATAGGGAGAGGTGTTGCATCTCCAGTGGTTGCAGCGGCAAGTACCTTGGGAGGGGATGGTTTTGGTGGGAAGTGATGGGTGAACCAATTAAAGGGTTTTGCTTCATGAATATCAAGATGATATAGCTTTTGTCCTTAATTGAAAATGTTTTTAGACATTCTCCAAGCAGTTGCTGCAATTTGCTTTATCGTTCCATTGGAGAATATTTGGAAATGAAGTTTTGGCTGGATAGACTGCGTTCTCCTGGCGGTATATTTTTAAGCCGTTGCGAGTTATTTTGAAGACAGCAAGTAGCAGTCTGTGTTCTGTTCACAGATTTAGGGAACCATTGTCATTCCACGTGACCATGCAGAAGATGACTGAGGAGTAAAGGCTTCAAGACACAAACATTTTTTAGAAAATAAAACATTTGTTTCTGAGTGTGGCTTAGAATGCAAAAGACAAAAAAAAATGGCAACAGTAATCATTCTGACTGGGCGAGAGAGGAAAAGTGTAAGGAAGGGAGGACAAAATGATGGAACAGCTGTCCTTCGAGTCAACATTAATGAGATATTTAAAATGACTTCATTCTGAACAACTTCATACATTAATGGAAGTAGATTTTTTAGATTACGTTATATTCACAGTGGAATTAAGTAACATTTTTTATGCATAACACAGAAGAATATTTTCCCTCTTCCTGTCCGGAGTTGTCTATCTGGCAAACATGAACTTGAAAAGTCTGCAGTATAATGCAGACCTTGCCCACATTAGTACATTCATATTGCATACTTCTGATCATTAATGTGCCAATGTACCACTCCTTTTCTTTATCCACAAAACAAGCGATGAACTTCTCACTAATGAAAGAGAATATTTTATAAATACTACACATTGTAATTTCACCCTTGTATTGTTCCTAACTTCTACCCTGCACTTTTTGCGTTCATTTGGTTTCTTCAGGTGATTCATGGCTGGTTTCTAGTGGTACGTGTCTTCGGTTAACATAGAACATCTATAATACTAAATCTCTGATCTTGACCGCTTTTGGCCGACTGTGCTGTGATTTCCGAGAGAACGCCGCCACCTATGGCCGTCATTTTTGGCCACCTCGCTCAGAGCCCCTCTCCGCCATATGAGTGCGGAGGATTTTTTCCGTCGATGAAAAATGAGAGAGATATTAATGTTTTTACAAAATTCCCCATTCTCTCTGTTGCCCCCGCTGGCGGCAGGGGGAGGGACTATAAAACCAGGAATTGTCGTGCCTCACTCATTCTCTGCCAGACCCAGGAAGCGAGAGGGTCATGGCTCTCTGAGCTGCGAATAACACTGAACGCACGTCTACTCCATGGTGAGTCCCCTCGATGCGCCTGTAAAGTGGCTGCAGCAGTTTTTTAAAAGTTTGTGTTCACAAAATGAATTTGTTTGTCGGGTGTCTGCAGCCCAATTGTTTGCCTCGCCTTTTTTAACAAGTTTGTGTTCACAAAATGAATTTTGGTTGTCGGGTGGCTGCAGCCCGAATGTTTGCCTCGCCTTTTTTTAACAAGTTTGTGTTCACAAAATGAATTTTGGTTGTCAGGTATCTGCAGACCAATTGTTTGCCTTGGCTTGGCTTTTAACATCATTGCAACAGTTGGATGCCTGCTCAAGCATCCATATGGCCCACAATGTCTATACTAGCCCTCTGGAAACCAGTACCTTCGGCCCGCAACACCCATACTAGCGCAACAGACAGCGCAACAATTTGCTAATGTTACTTTGAATCCCTTCATCTAAATCATTGATGTACATTGTAAATAGCTGCGGTCCCAGCACCGAGCCTTGCGGCACCCCACTTGTCACTGCCTGCCATTCTGAAAGGGACCCGTTAATCTCTACTCTTTGTTTCCTGTCTGCCAACCAATTTTCTATCCATGTCAGCACTCTACCCCTAATACCATATGCTCTAATTTTGCCCACTTATCTCCTATGTGGGACCTTATCAAATGCTTTCTGAAAGTCCAGGTACACTACATCCACTGGCTCTCCCTTGTCCATTTTCCTAGTTACATCCTCAAAACATTCAAAAAGATTAATCAAGCATGATTTCCCCTTCGTAAATCCATGTTGACTCGGACCAATCCTCTTATTGCAATCCAAATGTGTCATTATTTCATCTTTTACGATTGATTCCAGCATCTTCCCCACCACCAATGTCAGGCTAACTGGTCTATAATTCCCTGTTTTCTCCCTCCTGCCTTTCTTAAAAAGTGGGATAACATTAGCTACCCTCCAATCCACAGGAACTGATCCTGAATCTATAGAACATTGGAAAATGATCACCAATCCATCCACAATATCTAGAGCCATTTCCTTAAATACCCTGGGATGCAGACCACCAGGCCCTGGGGATTTATCAGCCTTCAGTCCCATCAGTTTACCCAACACCATTTCCTGTCTAATGTGGATTTCCTTCAGTTCCTCCGTCACCCCAGGTCCTCTGTCCACTAGTGCATCAGGATGATTGTTTGTTTCCTCCTTAGTGAAGACAGATCCAATGTACCTGTTCAAATCTTCTGCCATTTCCTTGTTCCCCATAATAAATTCACCCTTTTCAGTCATCAAGGGCCCAACTTTATTCTTAACTAATTTTTTCCTCTTCACATACCTAAAGAAGCTTTTACTATCCTCCTTTATATTCTTAGCTAGCTTACCTTTGGACCTCATCTTTTCTCCCCGTATTGCCTTTTTAGTTATCTTCTGTTTATCTTAAAAACGTTACCCAATTCTCTGGCTTGCCACTCATCTTTGCTATGTTGTACTACTTCTCTTTTATTTTTATGCTGTCCCTGACTTTCCTTGTCAGCCACGATTGCCCCTTACTCCCATTGGAATGTTCTTCCTCTTTGGAATGAACTGATCCTGTACCTTCTGTATTATTCCCAGAAATACCTGCCATTGTTGTTCCACTGTCATCCCTGCTAGGGTATCTTTCCAGTAAACTTTGGCCAACTCCTCCCTCATGGCTCCATAGTCCCCTTTGTTCAACTGTAATACTGACATCTCCGATTTACCCTTCTCCCTCTCAAATTGTAGATTAAAACTTCTCATATTATGGTCACTATCTCCCAATGGCTCCTTAACCTCAAATTCCCTTATAAATTCCCTTATTAATCTCCCTTAAACATCTGACATTATATCGAAAACAATCCAAGCCTTTCCAATTTTGCATTAAAGCCCATAATCCAGGCAGCATCCTTGTAAACCTTTACTGTACTTTCTCCAAATCCTTCCTGTAATGGGACGACCGGAACTGCACGACCAGAACTGATTATAATAATAATAATGGATGGGATTTATATAGCGCCTTTCTAATACTCAAGGCGCTTTACATCGCATTATTCATTCACTCCTCAGTTACACTCGGTGGTGGTAAGCTACTTCTGTAGCCACAGCTGCCCTGGGGCAGACTGACGGAAGCGTGGCTGCCATTCTGCGCCTACGGCCCCTCCGACCACCACCTATCACTCACACACATTCACACACATTCACACACAGGCAAAGGTGGGTGAAGTGTCTTGCCCAAGGACACAACGACAGTATGCACTCCAAGCGGGATTCGAACCGGCTACCTTCCGGTTGCCAGCCGAACACTTAGCCCATTGTGCCATCTGTCGTCCTGATTAGGTCCACTATTCTCAGTAAAAACATGCCTTTAAATGCTCATGTGCAGTGTACCATAGATTCACATCAATGAGCACATAAGAAGGATGAAATAAATTGCAATGCAGGAATCAGATGGTGTAGGTTCAAGTTTACATCAGTGGGTCCCAAATATGACCAACTGGTATTTCATTACCCTCGAGGGTTAGTATGCTGATCTCTCATTTGGGCCTCTCACTGGGGAGGTGGTGGGGAAAATCTTGCCAGCAACAAAGGATTGTACCTTCAATCCTTCACCCTTCATTCAGTTACTGAACCGAGGAATGGGGGGTTGACAGAACTTTCCTCATCCTGAAAACAGGGCACAGTGTGCAGAATAACACTTGGTTTTTCTTTAAATTGGCATAAATACCATCAAGGATAAAACATAAGGCCAGAAACACACAATCCTAAGCAGGCAAAGGTCCACTTTTAAACATTCTTGGTAGGACAAATAAAGATATCACAGTAGGAGCTAACAAATCGCCAGAAACATCTCTAATTTACCTCCAAATGTTACATCCAACTTGGAAACTCCGATCCCAGTTTCATGTTAGTGACTATTCCATGTACTTTATAACATACCCAATGGTTGCTTCATCATGAGTCAGCAGTCCCACTTATTTGATCGCAGTCTTTAGTCGAAAATGGATAACCTAAAACATTTACACTTTAATGCTTTTTTTTTCTCTGGTATAATTATCTATTCACTGGAGAAGAAAATTATTTTTCATTCCATTAAAAAAAAAGTCAATTAAAAAACCCCAAAATAAATTTTGTACACACTTTTCACAGAAATATTCAGAAATGCCGTGGTGTTTTGAATAAAACAATTTTCCATGTAAAATAAAATAGAAAATGCTGTAAACATCAACAGGTCAGTCTGTATTCATGGAAAGAAAAAAAGTTCATGTTTCAGTTTGAAAACCCTTTGTTAAAACCAGGAAAGAAACAGTTACTTTGAGTTGCAGAGAGGCTCGAGGAGGATTGCCTAGGATATAGGGAATATTTAATAGAATGAGGCAGTACTTTTTGTGAAGGCTCCGCTCCTTCAACATCTGCAGTAAGATGCTGCAGATGTTCTACCAATCGGTGGTAGCCAGTGCCATCTTCTTCACAGTCGTGTGCTGGGGCAGCAGGGCGAAGGCCGCGGACACCAATAGGATTAACAAACTCGTCAGGAAGGCTGGCTCTGTCCTGGGAGCGGAGTTGGATTCATGGGAGGTGGTTTTGGAGGGGAGGATGCTCCTCAAACGGCAGAGTATCCTGGACAATACAGTTCACTCCCTCCGTGACACACTGGTCAACCTGAGGAGTACCTTCAGCAACAGACTGGTTAGAAACATAGAAACATAGAAATTAGGTGCAGGAGTAGGCCATTCGGCCCTTCGAGCCTGCACCGCCATTCAATATGATCATGGCTGATCATCCAACTCAGTATCCCGTACCTGCCTTCTCTCCATACCCTCTGATCCCCTTAGCCACAAGGGCCACATCTAACTCCCTCTTAAATATAGCCAATGAACTGGCCTCGACTACCCTCTGTGGCAGGGAGTTCCAGATATTCACCACTCTCTGTGTGAAAAAAGTTCTTCTCATCTCGGTTTTAAAGGATTTCCCCCTTATCCTTAAGCTGTGACCCCTTGTCCTGGACTTCCCCAACATCGGGAGCAATCTTCCTGCATCTAGCCTGTCCAACCCCTTAAGAATTTTGTAAGTTTCTATAAGATCCCCTCTCAATCTCCTAAATTCTAGAGAGTATAAACCAAGTCTATCCAGTCTTTCTTCATAAGACAGTCCTGACATCCCAGGAATCAGTCTGGTGAACCTTCTCTGCACTCCCTCTATGGCAATAATGTCCTTCCTCAGATTTGGAGACCAAAACTGTACGCAATACTCCAGGTGTGGTCTCACCAAGACCCTGTACAACTGCAGTAGAACCTCCCTGCTCCTATACTCAAATCCTTTTGCTATGAAAGCTAACATACCATTCGCTTTCTTCACTGCCTGCTGCACCTGCATGCCCACTTTCAATGACTGGTGTACCATGACACCCAGGTCTCGCTGCATCTCCCCTTTTCATAGTCGGCCACCATTTAGATAATAGTCTGCTTTCATGTTTTTGCCACCAAAATGGATAACCTCACATTTATCCACATTATACTGCATCTGCCAAACATTTGCCCACTCACCCAGCCTATCCAAGATTCTCCAAGATGCAGGACAGAACGCCACAGGAGATCCTTCTTCCCTGTGGCTGTGAAACTTTTGTGCATTTTATGACTGCAGATCAATTTCCATCCTAAGATAAATAAAGTTCTATCATATCGTATTGTATCGACAAGGTTGCCACGGTGACAAATTGTTAATGAAGCCAATGTGGTTGTGTAGGAAGGAACTGCAGATGCTGGTTTAAACTGAAGATAGACACAGAAATGCTGGAGTAACTGAGCGGAACAGGCAGCATCTCCGGAGAGAAGGAATGTGTGATGTTTCGGGTCGGAACCGATCAGGTTGCCAGGATAGTGGAGGCAGCTAGAGCGAAGGCATAAAAAAACACAAGGAATATGCAAAAGGTGTGAAATGCAGCTCAGAGCTGTAGACCTGACTGTCTGGTCTGTCAATGGTGAGAAACAAAATGAGTTAATATTATGGATAACTGACCTACAGCAGAACTGGACAGTGCTGATACAATCAGAGAAAGTGAGTTATCTGAAATTGTGCGACTTGATCTTGAGCCTGATGAAGATTAAGTGCTTCTCCACAAGATGACTTTGCGTGTCAGAAGGCAGCAAGCAGTTAGATCACAATGACTTAAATGGATCTTGGCATGTTTGCTTGGTTGGTTTAATCTCATCACCTATTAACCAATCAATGAGATGGCTTCATCAATAACCTTTCCACATGGCTATCCATTTCACCCTATCATAAATATCCAGTATCTCCTAAACATCCCCTTTCCCACCCTCTGTGCAACTTACAACATGCTTGTTATTTTTCTCTTTCCCAGTCTGAGAAAGAATCTTGAACCTAAATGTTATCTCTGCTTGTCTTTCCACAGATACTGCCTGATCTGCTGGGTGTGACATGACTTGAGAATTAAGGGACTGAAGTTCAGGGGTAACATGAGGGGGAACTTCTTTACTCAGAGAGTGGTAGCTGTGTGGAATGAGCTTCCAGTGAAGGTGGTGGAGGCAGGTTCGATTTTATCATTTAAAAATAAATTGGATAGTTATATGGATGGGAAAGGAATGGAGGGTTATGGTCTGAGCGCAGGTATATGGGACTAGGGGAGATTATGTGTTCGGCACAGACTAGAAGGGTCGAGATGGCCTGTTTCCGTGCTGTAATTGTTATATGGTTATATGGTTATATGGTGTTCCAGCACACTCTCTTTCTGGTTCAGATTTCTAGCATCCATACCTTTTGTTTTAACTTTCAAATGCAAACTTAACTTTATAGGATACAAAATAGGATTTGTTAATTAAGCATAACATTCATGAAAATTATGTTACTGTGGACAAATATCTACTTCTGTCAATTAGATATTTGAAAAAGATTATTACATGAAACAGTGCTTGAAGGGGTTAAAAACTCAGCTCAGAAAAAGAAATGACTCGGCACTCCTGAAATTATATATTAGCTCAACCCCCAGATGAGTCGTCTGGATAGAATTGATGGCTGGAGATTTTACTATGTTAAATGTTTAAATGGCCAACGTTTTCATTATGAAATTGCTGAACTCAGGATGTTCCAGATATGGCTGGGTGACAGCTCCGTTGGCTGTGAGTCAGAAGGCTTTGGGCTTGAGCTCACCTCTGGAGAGGCTGACATACTGGATTGCACTGTTGATCCTGGCATCCTTCAGAGCAGTCATTAGATCTGTCAGCCTCCACAGATAGATATTTTGAAAATCCCACATAACGAGCTGAAAGAAGGCCAAGCGGGTTCTTCCAATGTCCACAACAGTAGAGAGAGCTAGATAGGGCTCTTAAAGATAGCGGAGTCAGGGGATATGGGGAGAAGGCAGGAACGGGGTACTGATTGGGGATGATCAGCCATGATCATATTGAATGGCGGTGCTGGCTCGAAGGGCCGAATGGCCAAATGGCCTACTCCTACACCTATTGTCTATTGTCCATAACACTGCTTACCAATCTTTGTCTTAAATAAATGAATTAGTCTTGTGTTGTGTGTGGGACCTTGTTGCACACAATATAATGGCTGTGCTTTCTACTTTGCAGCAGTCCCTACACCAATAGCACCTTACCGTGGTTATAAAGCATTCTGTGATATATAAAGCTATGAAGGTACATAAATCCGAGTTCATTTCGTTTTCTTTTTCGCTCTCAGTCTTGCATCTCACATAGAGAGAAGACAGAGGGACTGGGGCAAAGGTTCACCAGATCGTTTGCCTGGCCTGTTGAATGAAGTGCTATTCAGTGGACTGAGCCTAAGCTCTCTATGGGTTTGGATGAATGAGGGGTGATCTCATTGAAATGTACAGAATTCTTAACGGGTTTGAAAGGATGGGTGTGGAGTTGTTGTTCCTCCTGGCCAGGGAGTTCAGAACCGGGGTCACAGTCTCAAAGTAAATGATCAGCCATTCAGGATAGAAACAAAAAAATATTCACACAGAGGGTGGTGCCCTGATGAAGATCTTTTGGAATTTTCGACCCGAGAGGGCAGTCGAGGCTTAGTATTCAAGACAACCATTAATAGATTTTAGGAACTGCAGATGCTGGTTTAAGACAAAGATAGACACAAAAAGCTTCAGAAGAATGGTCTCGACCCTAAAAACGTCACCTATTCCTTTTCCCCAGAGATGTTGCATGACCCGCTGAGTTGCTCCAACTTTTTGAGTCTATAATAGATTTCAGGTCTTAAGGGAATCAAGGCCCAAAGAGTTAGTGCAAGGAAACGTTGCTCGGATGAAAGGTCAGCCAACATCTTATTGAAGGTGGAGCAGATAACAAAGGGCTGAATTGCCTAAATCTGCTTCTGTTTCTTGTGTGTGGATATTGGCAAGAAGCCTCTGTAATCTCAGCTGCCAGTTTCTTAATGTCTTTTATTCTGACATATCAGCAATGCTTTGCAATGGTTCGTTGACCTTTCTCTCACAAATCCAGAGACAATGTTTTAATTTAGTTTAGTTTGGAGATACAGTGTGTAAACTGGCACTTTGGCCCATCTAGTCCATGCTGACTATCAATTTTACTTCGGAGTTACGTGAGTGACTACGTGAAGAACCCGCTCAGCGCGCATGTGCGGCATTAACGCCAGCAGTGCAACAGCGGCTGCAGTGGGAATAAGGCGCTCCCGCTACAGAAAGAAACGGACCGTCAGGTGAGTACCCTGAGGTCGGGTTTCCATTACAGGGGAGCCTTTTTCTGCTTGTGTTTTACAGGCAGAGAAAAAGGCTCTGGAACAAAACTGTCCCCCGTTCGAGGAGGAACGTTTTCCGTCGGGGAGGGGGGCAGCAACAGGCGGTAGGAGCGTTTACCCGGTGTTCGCTATTCCCCGACACCGTGCCGAGCCCAGCCCACTAGTACCTGAGCAGCGGGCTGGATGCATAGCCACCCAAAGAGGCATCCGGCAGGTGTTTTCCCGATTTCGGACGGGACGTCTCTCCACCCGCACGGGGGGAGAGAGAGCCGCCTGAGCCGCTGGAGCGGCTCTCGGAGCAGGTGCCTGCGAGACGCGCTGCTTGAGGGGCGCTCTCGCTTCTACAAGGCACAAAAGCTCTAGAGGAAGGCGGTAGGAACAACTACCGGGCGATCCGCTATCCCCACCACCGCGCCGAGCCCAGTCCCGCTAGTGCCTGAGCTGCGGGCTGGATGTTTAGCCATCCGAAGAGGCATCCGGCCGGTGGCGTCCGATTCATCGGACGGGGACATGTCTCCACCTAAACGGAGGAGAGACAGCCGCCTGAGCTGCATCCAACAGCTATTGGAGCAGCTCCAGCGAGATGCGCAGAAAGAGCGCTCTCGCGGAGGGAGATCAGGCACCCCCTCCACAGTGTTTCATGCACTGCCCTCTGCTCCCTCATTACTGGAGGCTAGCATTGGTGACCAGGGCTGGGCTGGTCTGGAACAGGGGCTGGCGGACGAGATCGGGAGTATGCAAGGGGTGCAGGAGCATGAAGAGCTGCTGGGTGTGGTGGACCGCTATGTAGCAACCCCACGTGCTGGAAGACCGCTGGAACCGAAACTGGCGGCCAGCATAAATCAACACAGCACCAGAGAACTGTGAGGCCTCAGAGTGCTGACTGTGAACAGCCAAATCTGGGGGCACGTGGGGTCACACATTCGTAACTATGAACTCAAGCAACAGCGGATCCCAAGGCCCCTGACATCGGCCATCACAGCCTTTGCTCGTTCTGTGGACAGCACGGACATGGATACCTGCCAGTGTACTGGCATTGATGTGCAACACTCAGTTTCAGATCAACAACTTCCGGCGGGAAATCATAAGACCTGCCCTCAATCCCAAAATTGCTGGGTTATACAAAGCCCCAGCTGCAGAGACGGACGCTCTGTTATTCGGGAAGGACCTCACCAAAAAGGTAAGGGACATGGAAGAGGCATCGAAAACTTTCAGCCTCATGAGGGCAGGCCCCAGGACGAGCAAACCAAGACCTACAATACCCAAGCGGCAGCACCCCACGGCATCCACCAGTCGACGTCCTCAATATGGGACTGGTGAAAGCTCGGGGACCGCATTTATCCCCAAAGATCTTTTTTAGATCAGGGCCCAGAGCGGACCCCATGGAAAATGCGCCACCCCCCAACATCGCCAGCACGTCAGACAAGCAAAGCCTTCAAGAACATGAGAAAACAGAAGAAACCCCAATAACCATGGAGGTAGGTGGGTCTGGTTCCTGCCAGCATATAGAGTAAGGGTTCTTTACTAACAGGGGGGAGATTACACTTGTTCAAAGAAGCATGGGGTACTGTCACGAGTGATAACTATATACTCAACAGCATTAGTGAATATAAAATACAATTCATGTCAGAAAAATTGCCGCCAGTTCAACATTGAGCCCAAAGGGTATTTTCTCCCTCTGTCAAAGAGAAACGTGAGGGACAAGCTGAACTGGTGAGACTTATCACAAAGGGGGTCATCGAAAAGACCAAACATGAACCTTTGGGATTTGTATCGAATATTTACTAAAACCAAAAAAGATGGTGGATGTCGCATCATCATTGACTTAACATCACTAAATAAGTTTGTTAAGTATATACATTTCAAAATGGAGACATTTGTTACTGCCAAACAACTGATTTCCAAAGGATACTTCATGGCAAGCATTGATCTCAAAGATGCTTACTATCTAGTACCCATACACAAGGATCATCGCAGATACCTAAAATTTATCTGGATGGGACAGCAATGGCAGTACAAAGCATTGCCCAATGGCCTAACTTCAGCCCCAAGATTATTCACCAAAATATTGAAACCAGCCATGGCAATACTAAGAAAACAAAAACATATTGTCATGGCATATCTGGATGATATTCTGATAGTAGGGGAAAACGATGGAATTGGCTGTGGCAGCAGTATCAGCTACAAAACAGCTCCTCGAAACTCTGGGGTTCGTCCTACATCCAGATAAATCTAAGTTGAAGCCATCCACTATCATGGACTACCTGGGCTTCACAATTAACTCAGTCCATATGACTGTTACCTTGCCAAAGGCAAAAAATGGTTGAATTAGCACAATCATGCAACAATTTAATGGTCAACGAGCGACCAACTATTCGACAAGTAGCAATTGGGGAAATGGTAGCAGCATTTCCGGCTACACAATTCAGACCTTTGCACTATCAAAATTTACTGAGAGCAAAGGTACAGGCACTAAAACAACATACAGGTCACTATGATCGTGTCATGAAATTACCCACTGAAGCAATATCAGAGCTACAGTGGTGGGCAGAAAACGTTTGGCATAGTTTCAGCCCTATCATCATCACTAACCCTACTTTAGTTATTCAAACAGATGCCAGTGCTCAGGCTGGGGAGCGACTAACTCCATATCCAGCACAGGTGGTAGATGGACTAACCTAGAGTCATCATTACTACTTACACTGGGCATTAACTATCTAGAGATGTTGGGCGCCTTTTATGGTTTAAAAGCATATGTATCTAATATGCAGCACTTGCATGTTCGGTTACAAATTGATAATACTATGGTGGTGGCTTATATTAACCATATGGGCGGCATAAAATCGTTATCATGCGACAAAATTGGTCAACATGATTTGGCAAGGGTGTGTCGAAAGACATATTTGGCTATCAGCTACTTACCTACCAGGTAAGTTAAACACCCATGCCATGAGAAAATGAAACTCCTGGGTTGCAGGTCTTGAACAGACCTTACCTGGAACTAGGATTGTCCGAACAAACCATCACCACCATGTCGGCATCCCTTCGAACATCCAACAAGAGGCAGTACTTAACCAGCATCAAAAAATGGGAGAAGTACTGCCAGGAAACAGGGACAACGTACGCAACAACCAGCACCAGGACAACAGGCGATGGGATCCCATCCACTGGTGGTAAAACTGATGAAGGGCATTTACAATATCAAGCCCAGGTATACCCATATTTGGGATATCAGTGTGGTCCTGACATACCTCAGGGAATGGCCACCAGCCAGATCCCTCGGCCTCGAGCAAGCTACACTAAAGACGCTCATGTTGATGGCACTTGTATCCACTCAGAGGGTCCAGTCACTACACATGTTGAGGCTGGACAACATGGTGACCACCCCAGATCAGATCACATTCATCATACAGGGTCTGGTGAAACAAAGCAGGCCAGGAGTGGTATTCCGGGCCTACCCACCAGAGCCACGGTTGTGTGTCGTGACCCATCTACAACATTACATAGACACAACCCACAATATCAGAGGGAGTGAAAAAGCCTTATGGGTCAGCCACAAGAAACCTCATGGCCGGGTAACGAGCCAAACCATTTCAAGATGGCTCAAACAGGTACTGAAGGCTGCCGGAATAGATACTAATACATTTAAGTCTCATTCCACTAGGGCAGCATCTACGTCAATGGCCGAGAGAATGGACGTACCGGTTGACCATATTCTGAATACAGCAGGATGGTCGAGGGAAACGACATTCAGAATTTTACAACAAGCCGTTGACAAAACCTGATTTATTTGCAGAGAAAATATTACAAGCGGCAAATATTTAATTGAAGCCCGGGGGAGCAATTTATTTTGTTATTGTTTAAAAAATACCTTTTTTGTTTCTCGGAAAAAACAGATTCATTGGTTGATTACAATAACACTTCCTCCCTCAAGAACTTCGGCAGTGAGTGAAATAAAACTGTTACACGGTTTGAAATCACAGAGCTTTGAAGTCTTCACGTAGTCACTCACGTGACTCCGAAGTAAAATAGTAAGATTAAACGAGAACTTACCAGTTTGAAGTTTGATCTGTATTTTATGAGGAGTTACGATGAGGGATTACGTGCCCTCCGCTCCCACCCTCATTGTATGGATCAAACTAATAACTGATGTCTCCTTTTCTTTACTATGTTTACTTCAAATAACTGTGTCTATCTGTGATTCCACACCGCTGCTTGGAAGTATGCCGCGCATGCGCGCTGAGCGGGTTCTTCACGTAATCCCTCATCGTAACTCCTTATAAAATACAGATCAAACTTCAAACTGGTAAGTTCTCGTTTAATCTTACTAAATTAGAACCATTTTTGCATCCAACACACTGGGGACAATGTCGAGAAGCCAATTAACTTACAAACCTACACGTCATCGTAGGGGGAAACTGGAGCACCCAAAGAAAACCCACACAGTCACAGGGAGAATGTACAAAGTCCCACACAGACAGCACCCATAGTCTGGATTAAAACCGGGTCACTGGTGCTGTGACGCAGAAGCTCGACCACTGCGCCACTGTGCCATCCACCGTGACCTTTGAGAATGAGTAGAAGCAATAAGTAATTTTGATTGCACCTTGATGAAGCTGTATGTCTAGAAATGTTGGCAAATTTAGTTTGGTTTCCAGGTTGGTCAGCCTTAGCATGCATTCAAAGAAGGGTCTAGAGATTCCCATTCTTAGAATCATATAAGGACAGAAACAGGATCTTCTGCTACTGACTCTGTGCCAACCACCAAGAACGCATTTGCACAAATCAGTTTTATTCCCTTTAACCACCCCCCCCCCCCCCCCATCTACAACACACGCACACATGAGGAACAATAATCTGTACCCGGTCAAGATGAACGAATGAACTAGACGCCCATTGAAAACAGTCCCTTTGGAATACCGATAGGACAGGAGAGGGAAAACGTAACTAACCTTGACTTTGTGTTGGAGTTATCAGAACACAGAGCGCAAAGAGAAAACCCTGTAGTGATGTCAGGTTCACAGATATATTGATAGTGAGGGATTAGCATTTGTAATGTCATTGCTTAGGCACAGATGGTTAGACTGTCTTTAATTGGGGTTGGTTATTGCCTGCACTTCTCTGGCGCAATTGTAGTCCCTTATCAGACCATGCCTGGCTGTTGGCCAGATCGCACTGCATGCAGGCTTGGACAGCTTTATTTGTTGAATAGTGATTGAATATTGTGCAATTATCTCCGCTTTTGACCTTATGATGGTCATTGAAAAAGCAGCTGGGGATGTGTCTCTGCACCTTCTCCCAGCTATTGTTACCTTCTCTATCATCCCCTTATTATTTAACCCCTTCTGCCTCTGTCTTATTACATGTCTTTTATTTTTATTCTCCTTACTTTTCTCCTTTGTCTGCATCTGAAAACCCATTTGGCCATAATCATCTGTATTTCTTTAAGAAGGTCATCCCCATGAAGCATAAACTCTGTTTATTTAAAGGTACTGCTGTATCTGTTGAGTATTCCCAGCATTTCCTATCCATATTTAATTTTCCAGTACCTACAATATCTTGCTTCTGTATTACTTTTGGAAACTGCAGAGCGTGCATTAATTGTGTAGTCTGTGCTATCATCCTGTATCTCAGAAAGGTTAGAGTGCTGACGTACGTACAGAGATAAGAAAGGGAATGAGATTGCATGTTTAATCCAGTAATCCCAATGCCAAACATTGGATCTTCACATTTACATTCCTCCATATCAAATTGTACCTGCCACAGGCTGAATATATCTTGACTCTTTTGAAAATACTCAAACATTACAGCTTATTTTCCATTGCTACAGGCACGGTGTCTCTTGAAAGTGTACAAGCCATGAATTAAAGTTTCAATATCCAAACTTTTATAAGGTACACAAACAATTTGGAACCCATTGCTCAAACTCTTTGTCATCTCAAGGAACACTACCCAGGCGGTGATACACCACGTAAGTATACTTTCTATAGTGCAATTGTAGAAGTTCGAGAGAATCCTCATGGACATGACAGATTTTCTCAGATACCTTAGAAAGGAAATACGCTCTTCTGCTTTATTCATCATGCTTCCACTTTATAGCGGAATATAGCTTTATAGCGGATAAAGCTATGTAGCTAAGGTACACAAAAATGCTGGAGAGACTCAGCGGGTGCAGCAGCATCTATGGAGCGAAGGAAATAGGCAACGTTTCAGGCCGAAACGTTGCCTATTTCCTTCGCTCCATAGATGCTGCTGCACCGGCTGAGTTTCTCCAGCATTTTTGTGTACCTTCGATTTTCCAGCATCTGCAGTTCCTGCTTAAAAGCTATGTAGCTACATAGCTTTATAGCGGAAAATACAGACATCACGTCACCTGCCCTATCAGAGGGGAGAGAACACTTGATCATTGTTATACTACAATCAAGAACGCATATCGCTCTGTTCCCCGTGTAGCTCTGGGACTCTCTGATCATTGTTTAGTTCACCCTGTTCCGACCTACAGGCAGAAAGTAAAATCTGCTAAGCCTGTGGTCAGAACAAAGAAAAAGTGGTCAAGCGAGGGCATTGAAAACCTACAGTCCTGCTTTGACTGCACGGATTGGAATGTGTTCAGGGAAGCAACCACAAGCCTCGATGAATATATAGGCACCATGACATCATATGTCTGGGTCTGGGTCAAGACGAGATGGAGAGTCCAGTGGAAGTCAGCGGAACCATCTAGGCTACACCATTACATCAATGACCCCATGGACGTCACTGGCCAGGACCAGCCCCAAAAGCAGTGGACAACCCTCAACCGCTTGAGGACAGGCATCGGATACTATGGATTAACGATGAAGAGGTGGGGCCTCGTGGACAGCACCTCCTGCGAGTGTGGGGACCCAACACAGACAGTGGAGCACATCGTCACCAGTTGCCCCAAACACCGGCTTTCACCGAATGGTGAACGAGGTCTGATTGACCTGGACGATGACACGTTGGCCTGGCTCGCCTCAACGGAGCTGCAGGTCTAAAAAACATACGACGGAAGAAGAAGATATGTCAGCTTTTGTGAGGAAAGTTACATTCCCACTTGGACCCAGATCAGGTTCAACAATGACAAGCCCTGGTTTACAGCAGAACTCAAACAACTCCGCCAGCCTAAAGATGAGGCCAGCAGGAGCGGGAATGCATACCACTCCAGGCAGGCCAAGTACAAGCTGAGAAGGGGAAGCAGAGCTGCCAAGGAAAGGTACTCTGAGAAGTTGAGGGGCAAGTTCTCAGCTATTGACTCTTCTTCAGTGTGGACTTCAGAGAGAGTGCCGAAGAACACTGATCTCTGCAGCACGCCATTAGTTACAACTTGTTAAGCTGAAAGTTACTAATTTAACCTGACTCCTGTTTTCTGTTTGATTAATAATTTCCCATCCAGGCTAATATATTAGCTCCTTTGCCATGAGCACTTACTTCATCCAGAAACCTTACATGTGACATTGTAGCAAATGCCTTTTGGAAATTAAAATGACATCTACTGATCCCCTTTATTTATCCTGCAGATTACAACCTTGAAGAAATAATAAATTTGTCAAACACGATTTCTTTTCAATAAATCTCTCTTGACTGGTTGGTTGTATTTTGATTTTCTGAGTGTCCCGCTTCTGCTTCCTTAATAATACATTCCAACTTTTCTCACCAACAGATAGCACATAGAATATGGAACACTAAACCACAGGAATAGGCCGTTCGTCCCATATTGTCAGAGCTGAATATGATGGCATGTTAAATTAATCTCCTCTGCCTGCACATGATCCCTTCTCCTCCAGTCCCTGCATGTTCCTATCCAAAAATCTCTTAAATGCCACTGCCACCACTCTAGACCACACATCAGGCACCTACCACACCCTGTATAAAAAAACTTGCCCCGCATATCTCATTTTAACATTGTCTCCTTTCACCTTAAAGCTATGCACTCTAGTCTTTGCATTTCCACCCTGTGAAATAGATTCTGACAGTCTATCCTATCTATGCCTCTCATAATTTTATATACGTCTATCAAGTCTCCCCTCAGCCTCTGGCACTCCAGAGAAAACAATACTCTCCTTATAGCTAATACCCTCTAACCCAGGCAGCATTTTGGGAAAAGTATTACGCTAATTGCCTACAGTTTCCCGCATTCTTTACACTTCCCTCCAGGAAACGCACTCTACATTTTCAGTTTTCCTGTCTGTTGGGATCTTTCCAGAATCTATGAAGATCAAAAACAATGAATCCATCATCTCTGCAACCACTTCTTTGGAGACTCTAGGGTGTGGTCATAACGTTCAAGGAACCTCTCAATCATTACTGGTGCTGTCTGTATGGAGTCTGTACGCTCCCCCCATCACCTGCTTGGGATTTCTCTGGGATCTCCGGTTTCCTCCCACACTCCAAAGACATACAGGTTTGGAGGTTAATTGGCTTGATATCATTGTAAATTGTCCCTCGTGTGCGTAGGATATTATTAGTGTGCAGTGATCACTAGTCGGCATGGACTCAGTGGGCTGAAGGGCCTGTTCCACGCTGTATCACTAAACAAAACTAAACTAAGCTAAATCAGTTCCATTAGTTGCCTGTTAGATTTTATCTCTTGTGAATGATTGCTTTGTTCCTCCCTCCCCTTTGATTTATTGCTATTATTGCTTTTAGTGACTTCTATTATGAAGAAAGATCCCAGATATTTGTTCAGATTCTCTGCCATTTCCTTCATTTCCAGTATGAACTCCTTTGTCCAATGATTACTTTTTATACTTTAGACATGGAAACATAGTTTATTCATAATCTATTTTCCCCCTCCTTTTGCATGTTCATAAGTTCTAGGAGCAGAATTAGGCCATTTGGCCCATCAAGTCTACTCCGCCATTCAATCATGGCTGATCTATCTATCTTTCCCTCTCAACTCATTCTCCTGCCCTCGCCCTGCAACCCCTGCACTAATCAAGAATCTGTCAATCTCTGTCTTAAAAATATCCTTTGACTTGGCCTCCACAGCATCAGTGTCAATGAATTACACAGATTCACCACCCTCTGATTAATGCCCCTGTCCCACTTAGGAAACCTGAACGGAAACCTCTGGAGACTTTGCGCCCCACCCAAGGTTTCCGTGCGGTTCCCAGAGGTTGCAGGTGGTTGCCGGAGGTTGCAGGTAGTGGAAGCAGGTAGGGAGACTGACAAAAACCTCCGGGAACCTCCAGGAACCGCACGGAAACCTTGGGTGGGGCGCAAAGTCTCCAGAGGTTTCCCCTGTCCCACTTAGGAAACCTGAACGGAAACCTCTGGAGACTTTGCGCCCCACCCAAGGTTTCCGTGCGGTTCCCGGAGGTTGCAGGTGGTTGCCGGAGATTGCAGGTAATGGAAGCAGGTAGGGAGACTGACAAAAACCTCCGGGAACCTCCAGGAACCGCACGGAAACCTTGGGTGGGGCGCAAAGTCTCCAGAGGTTCAGGTTTCCTAAGTGGGACAGGGACTTAAAGAAATTCTGTCTCATCTCCTTTCTTAAGAAACATCCTTTTATTCTGAGGTCATGGCCTCTGGTCTTGGACTCTCCCACTAGTGGAAAAATCCTCTCCACATTCACTCTATCCTGAACTGTTTAATTTGTCATTTGTCGGAGGTTTCTAAAATGTTTCCAATCTTCATGGTTTAACACAAAACAGCACAATGTTGCCTGCCACTTGATTCAATGGAGCCCTTAACCTCCTTTGTAAGACACTGGAGATTTTTCCTTCCAGCTTAGTTTTTGTTTCTGAATGGAATTATATGTGTTGCGACATATGAAGTATATCCTAAAATGTCTGCTACTATTTTTCTACATTTTACATTTTATTTATTTTTTCCCAGCTGAATCTAGCCACCTCCTCCATAACCATAGGTAGACAAAAGTGCTGGAGAAACTCAGCGGGTGAGGCATGCTGCCTCCATAGATGCTCTATGGAGCGAAGGAAATAGGCAACGTTTTGGGCCGAAACCCTTGGTTCTTGGTTACTTGGTCCTCCAAAATATTCCAACTGGAATTTAAACTGGAGGTGGTGAAGGTCTTCAGACCATTACCTTTATTTAGTTTAAGCAACTCATTTCAAACCTATATTTCTCGCTCTCAATCTGTGTGTGATTTCCTTTGAAATATTATGATCACTTTTCTGCAGAGGATTCATTAAAATGAGATCATTACTTAATCCTGTGTCATTACAAGTGAACAGATTTAAAATAGCCCATTCCCTGGTTAATTTCAGGTGTTTTAGCGGCAGGGTGATAGTTTCATGAGTAATAGTTATTGTGGATCATAAAATATCTCCTGACGTGCCATGTCTGTCAAAATGTAATTTAGTTTATAATTATATTTTTCAACCAGCTAGTCTTAAATTTTAATAAAAACTTAGTCTGGTTTATACTCAGACAGTAAAATTACATAATTTATAGTCAGTGATTTCCTGGTCTAAGTGTCGCATACAGCACAGAAAAGGCACTTTGGCCTAACTCCTCCACGCTGACCAAAGTGTTCCACGTAAGCTGATCTATTATCCTGTGTTTGGCCCATATCTCTCTTAACCTTTCGTATCCATGTACCTGTCCAAATGTTACTGAAACAGCTACAACTATTTCTTTTGGCAGCTCATTCGATATAGCCACCATCTTCTGTGTGATAATGTTGCCCCTCAGGTTCCCATCAAATATTTACACTCTCACCTTAAACCCATGCCTCCTAGTTCTTGATTCCCCAACCCTGGGAAAAAGACCCTAACTATTCCCCTCATGAATTCATACACCTCCGCAAGATCACCCCTTAGCCTTCTGCGATCAAAGGAATAAAGTCCGTGTCTGCTCAACTGCACCCCATAGCTCAGGCCCTTCTGTCCTTACAACATCCTCATCAATCTTTACTGCACTCTTTCCTGCTAAGTGGGATATTTCCAAGAGAAGGGTGACCAAAACTGAACATAGTACTCCAGGTGTGGCCTCATCAACTATAACATAGTTCAAGTCAAGTGAGTTTATTGTCATGTGTCCCTGATAGGACAATGAAATTCTTGCTTTGCTTAAGCACACAGAAAATAGTAGGCATTTACTACAAAACAGATCAGTGTGTCCATATACCATGATATAAATATATACACACATGAATAAATAAACTGATAAAGTGCAAATAGCAGAAAGTGGTTATTAATAATCAGAGTTTTGTCCGAGCCAGGTTTAATAGCCTGATGGCTGTGGGGAAGTAGCTATTCCTGAACCTGGTTGTTGCAGTCTTCAGGCTCCTGTACCTTCTACCTGAAGGTAGCAGGGAGATGAGTGTGTGGCCAGGATGGTGTGGGTCTTTGATGATACTGCCAGCCTTTTTGAGGCAGCGACTGCGATAAATCCCCTCGATGGAAGGAAGGTCAGAGCCGATGATGGACTGGGCAGTGTTTACTACTTTTTGTAGTCTTTTCCTCTTCAGGGCGCTCAAGTTGCCGAACCAAGCCACGATGCAACCGGTCAGCATGCTCTCTATTGTGCACCTGTAGAAGTTAGAGAGAGTCTTCCTTGACAAACCGACTCTCCGTAATCTTCTCAGGAAGTAGAGGCGCTGATGAGCTTTTTTGATAATTGCGTTAGTGTTCTCAGAGCAGGAAAGATCTTCAGAGATGTGCACGCCCAGGAATTTGAAGTTCTTGACCCTTTCAACCATCGACCCGCTGATATAAATGGGGCTGTGGGTCCCCCTCCTACTCCTTCCAAAGTCCACAATCAGTTCCTTGGTTTTGCTGGTGTTGAGGGCCAGGTTATTGCGCTGGCACCATATGGACAGTTGCTCGATCTCTCTTCTGTACTCTGACTCATCCCCATCAGTGATACGTCCCACAACAGTGGTATCGTCAGCAAACTTGATGATGGAGTTCGCACTGTGGTTGGCTACGCAGTCATGGGTATAGAGTGAGTACAGCAGGGGGCTGAGCACGCAGCCTTGAGGTGCTCCCGTGCTGATTGTTATCGAGGCTGACTCATTTCCACCAATACGAACAGACTGTGGTCTGTGGATGAGGAAGTCGAGGATCCAGTTGCAGAGGGATGTGCAGAGACCCAGTTCTGCGAGTTTGGTAACCAGTTTGGAGGGGATGATTGTGTTGAATGCCGAGCTGTAATCGATGAATAACAGCCTAACATATGAGTTTTTGTTGTCCAAGTGGTCCAGTGCGGTGTGGAGGGCCAGCGAGATCACATCCACCGTTGATCTGTTGTGGCGGTAAGCGAACTGCAGTGGGTCCAGGTTTTTGTCGAGGTAGGAGTTGATTTGCTCCATGATCAGCCTCTCAAAGCACTTCATCACCACAGACGTTAGTGCCACTGGTCGATAGTCATTGAGGCACGTCACCTTACTCTTCTTGGGCACCGGTATAATTGATGCCCTTTTAAAGCAGGTGGGGACCTCAGACCTCAGAAGTGAGAGATTGAAAATGTCCGTAAAAACTCCCGCCAGTTGGTCCGCACAGGTTTTTAGAACACGACCGGGTATACCATCAGGACCAGGCGCTTTTCGGGGGTTCACCCCTCTGAAGGATTTCCTGACGTCGGCCTCTGTGATTGAGACTGAAATGCCATCACAACGAATGGGGGATCGGGAAGGCACATCAGTATTCTCCCTGTCAAAGCGTGCGTAAAACGCATTGAGCTCGTCAGGGAGTGATGTTTCACCGACATTCGAGCTGCCTCCTGGTTTCGCCTTGTAATAATAATAATAATAATAATATAATAATATATCTTTTATTGTCATTGCACGTCAGTGCAACGAGATTTAGTGTGCAGCTCCACTGATGTACAAGAAAGGTAAATAAATACAATACATAAATAAACAAGCTGAATTGATTGACGTGACCATCTGAGGGAGACTGTCCAAAGGGGGTGGGTGGGGGGGCACTCATTAGGGCCGGTTCAGAGCCGCTATAGCTCTTGGGATGAAACTGTTCCTGAGTCTGGAGGTTCGGGCGTAGAAGGCCTTGTAACGTCTGCCGGAGGGAAGTAGTTGAAACAGACCGTGGCAGGGGTGTGATGAGTCCTTATGGATGCTGAGGGCCTTCCTGAGGCACCGCGTGTGGTAGATGCCCTCCAAGGCTGGTAGCTCTGTCCC
Organism: Amblyraja radiata; assembly: GCF_010909765.2. Taxonomy (NCBI): domain Eukaryota; kingdom Metazoa; phylum Chordata; class Chondrichthyes; order Rajiformes; family Rajidae; genus Amblyraja; species Amblyraja radiata. The sequence continues at coordinate 127,727,484 of NC_045957.1, read as the reverse complement.
GATGATCCTCTGCGCTCTGTTGACGACGCGCTGAAGAGCTCTCCTCTCCGCCTCCGTGCAGCTGAGATACCACACAGAGATGCCATACGTTAGTATGCTCTCTGTGGTGCAGCGGTAGAACGTTGTCAGCAGCTGTTGGGGCAGACCAGTCTTTTTTAATGTCCTCAGGAAGAACAGTCGTTGCTGTGCCTTCTTGACCAGCGCGGCGGTGTTTGTGGACCATGTGAGGTCTTCTGAAATGTGAGTGCCCAGAAACTTAAAGCTGGACACTCTCTCCACACTTTCCCCATAAATGGAGATTGGGGCGTATTCTCCAGAATGGGACCTCCTGTAGTCAATAATCAGCTCCTTGGTCTTGGAGGTGTTTAGTGCCAAGTTGTTATTGGCGCACCAGTTCGCCAGGTTCTGCACCTCCGCTCTGTATTTTGTTTCATCACCGTTGGTGATTAGCCCAATCACTGTTGTGTCGTCTGCAAACTTCACGATGGTGTTGGTGTCGAATGCAGGGACACAGTCGTGAGTGAAGAGGGAGTAGAGCATGGGGCTTAGTACACAACCCTGTGGTGTGCTGGTGCTCAGGGTGATGGTGGAGGACAGGTGCGGGCCCAGTCTCACTGCCTGCGGTCGCTCCGTGAGAAAGTTCAGGATCCAAGCGCATATCGGTGAGCTGAGGCCTAGCTGGTGGAGTTTGGTGGTGAGCTTGGTGGGGATGACCGTATTGAATGCAGAGCTATAGTCAATGAAGAGCATCCTCACATACGTGCCCTGTCTGTCCAGGTGAGTCAGGACAGTGTGAAGGGCCAGAGAGATGGCATCCTCTGTCGATCTATTTGCCCTGTATGCAAATTGATGGGAGTCCAGTGAGGCAGGGATGCTGGATTTAATATGGGAGAGGACCAGCCTTTCGAAGCACTTCATGGGGATTGGAGTCAGGGCAACCGGCCGGTAGTCGTTGAGGTTGGTGATTTTGGACTTTTTCGGCACCGGCACAATGGTGGCTGTTTTCAGGCACTTGGGGACCGTTGCCAGAGATAGAGAGAGATTTAAGATTCTCGTGAATACCTCCGCCAGCTGTCCAGCACAGTCCTTTAATACTCTTCCCTGTACACCATCCGGTCCTGCAGCCTTGCGTGGATTGATCCTACGCAGAGCGCACTGTACCTCCTGAATGCTCAGTGTTAAGGCCTGTCCCTCCGCTATGGCTGGGGTTATTCCACACCTGGTGGTGTTGCCAGTGTGATATCACCGTGGGGGCAGGCGGGGCTGCTCTTGTAGTCAGTGATGTCCCTGACACCCTGCCACATGCTTCTGGTGTCCGCGGTATTGAAGTGGTCTTCTACCCTTTGCCTGTGGATGACTTTGGCCTTTTTTATGCCTCTGTTCAGGTTCGCCCTGGAGGTGGTGGTGATTGCATTCAGGCCCCGCCACAGCTGCCGTAGCACACAGCATAACATCCCATCTACCCTCGAACGGACTCTCCCGCAGCTCTGGGCCTCACTCACACAGACCTGCAATGGATCTCAACTTACCTTTATTCACCACCAGATCCATGCCTTCAATAACCACTTCCTCGCCTACCTGATCTTGAGGAGGAATGAGGGCCCTGACGCAAACTGTCACCTATCCATGTTCTCCAGGGATGCTGCCTGACCTGCTGAATTACTCTAGCATGTTTTGTCTTTTCTTTTGTAAACTAGCGTCTGCAGTTCCTTGTTTCTGCGTCCCAACTTTGATACTCAATTCCCTGACTGATGAAGGCCAACATGCCAAGATCCTTCTTCACCATCCTATCTATCACTGATGCCAGTTCTGTTCTCTTTACTCAATAAGCAGTCTCCACCGTATACGTTTTCTCAGCAATCCTTTGCTCTATATCTCCATGAGCAATTTCCTGGTCTATGTACTCTCATCAGCTCTTTATATTCAGTCAGAAATGTCTCACTGCTTATACTCTGTCAGCAATCTTCCACGATATATATCTGCTCAGCAATCTCCCAGAATATAAAGAGCAATATCCTGTGTCATATCTTGCCAGCAATCTCTCATCCTATATACCAATCTCCTGTTGTCTTCCAGACTAGATATTCCCCTGACTAATATCCTGTTCAATATATACTCGACAAACATCTACTCTAGACATCTACTCACCAGTCTTCTATGTTATACACTTGCTCAGCATTATCTCGGAATATATACTCCCTCAGCAATATCTTTCTCTGTATTCTTTTTTTAATTTTATTTTTATTTTATTAGAAGTACAATCATATGGCACCAAAGTGCCTAATATATATTTTCATAATACATTTTATGTACAGCTTTTTAAAAAAATATTAAAGAAAGATTAGAATAAGAAAAAGAGATTAGATAGTAAAGGATAGAAAGACGTGAGATATATAGCGTGTGAAGAAAAATAAAAAAGACGGATGAGTGAAGAAAGTTGAGTAAAAGAAAATAGAAAAAGAGAATAAAACAAAAAAAGTAAGGAGATCATTGTTTCTCTGTATTCTTAAACAGGCCCTTGCTTTGTAGCTTTGATCACCAATCTCTTCTCTCAGGAGATGCTACACTTGTTGCTTTACCTCCCCCCTCGACTCCATCCAAAGACCCAAGCAGTCTTTCCAGGTGAGGTAGAGGTTCACCTGCACCTCCTCCAACCTCATCTATTGCATCCGCTGCTCTAGGTGTCAGCTGCTCTACATCGGTGAGACCAAGCGCAGGCTTGGCGATCGCTTCGCCCAACACCTTCGCAGAGTTCGTATTAACCAACCTGATCTCCCGGTGACTCAGCAATTCAACTTCCCCTCCCATTCCGAATCTGACCTTTCTGTCCTGGGCCTCCTCCATGGCCAGAGTGAGTCCCATCGCAAATTGGAGGAGCAGCACCTCATATTTTGCTTGGGTAGTTTACACCCCAGCGGTATCCATTGACTTCTCCACTTTCAGGTGGTCCTTGCTTTCTCCCTCCTTCCCCTCCCCAGCTCTTCCACAGCCCACTGTCCCCGCCTCTTCCTTTCTTCTTCCCTCCTGCCCCCACCCCTACATCAGTCTGAAGAATGGTCTCGACCCGAAACGTCACCTATTCCTTCACTGCATAGCTGCTGCCTCGCCCGCTGAGTTTCTCCAACATTTTTGTCTACTATATCTTTGTGCCATAGAGTTGTATAGCACAGAAATGGGACCCCACAATATCCATGCCAATATCCTTTTGCCCATCTAAACTAATCATAAATGCCCCCATGAAGTCCCCATTTGTAACCTTGCCCATTTCAATGCCTTTCCCCTGTCTTTTAAACATAGTGCTTGTACCAGATTAGTTTAGAGACACAGTATGGAAACAGGCCCTTTGGCCCACAGAGACTGAGCTGACCAATGATCACCCATACACAAGTTCTAGTCCTACACACTAGGCACAATTTACAGAGGCCAACTAACCTCCAAACTTGTACGTCTTTGGAATGTGGGAGGAATCCGGAACACCCAGAGATAACCCACACAGTCAGTCACAGAGAGAACGTACAAATTCCATACAGACAGCACCCGTAGTTAGGATCAAACCCGGGTTTCTGGCGCTGTAAGGCAGCAACCCTACTGTTGCGCCAGTGTGCAGCCTCCTTTCCTTTGGCAATGAGTTTCAGATGTCAACCACTCCACCTTGAAGATGTTGGTGACTGCGGAGTAGGAAGAGGAGGAGATAGTTGTTGCCGATCAACTGGACAGACAACTTCCATTCATTTTCCAGAGACACTTTATTTACTTGTGCACAAGGACAGCAGACTGCTGTACCACAGTCACTGTACTACTCTGAAATTCCAATCAGAACGTCAACTTTTTATACTGATTTTGACCCTCGAAATTGTGCGCACTTCCTAATTTCTTATCAATAACAATACGTTCTCAAAACATTAATATACAATTGCAATAACATTAATACAAGTAAACCTACATCTATTTAATTGAAAGTCTCATCTTGACCACTTCCTGTCTGCGCTATATATTGATTTTAGAAAAAATGCTACCATAAATCGCTATGATTTTTGGCCATCTTACTCACAGTCCTCCTCCGCTGAGTAGGCCCTGAGGATTTTTCCCATTGATGAGAAATAAAAAAGTTATGAGTGTTTAAAAAACCTTGAGATCCTTTCGCTTATCAATCACCGCGATGAAGGTAACACCCCTTCCGGGGCGGGGGGGGGGGGGGGGTAGGACTATAAAACCCTGGTTGCCTGGACATGACTCAGTCACTCTGCAAGATAGCTAGGGAGAGGCCACGACTCTCATTCTAAGCTGTGAATCAACTGAACTGTGAATCTGCAATGTACTTGCAATAAATGATTTGTTAGCCCTTAATGAAAATTAAATGAGTTGTTTGGCCTGCCCTGTGCTTGAAACTGCAATGGCAATGGAAATGAAATGAAAATGCAATGAGCTGTTTGGCCTGCCCTGTGCTTGAAACTTCAATGGCAATGGAAATGAAATAAAAATGCAATGAGCTGTTTGGCCTGCCCTGTGCTTGAAAATGCAATGGCAATGGAAATGACCTGAAAATGCAATGAGCTGTTCGGCCTGCCCTATGCTTGAAACTGCAATGGAAATGGAAATGAAATGAAAATGCAATGAGCTGTTTGGCCTGCCCTGTGCTTGAAATTGAAATGGAAATGAAATGAAATGAGTTATTTGGCCTGCCAGAAACCACTAATTTTGGCCCACAAGGCCCCTATTAGCCGAGAAACCAGTCCCTTTTGCCCAAAATGCTCGTATTAGCCCAGGAGGAGCATTTTGGCCCAAAAGGCCCATGCCAGGCCCGAGAAAGTGCCTTTCACTGAGATTTCACAGATTTTTTTTTGAGTACCTTCGGCCCATCAGGCCTGTACTAGTCCAGGAGGAGTCCCTTTGGCCCATCAGTAAGTATTCCCCCTGCAAGTATTAAACTTCAGCCCAGTATTTTTCTATCTCCCTTCATTGGCTCCCTGTGAGATCCAGGCCAGGTTAGATTTTCCTCCTTCATTGCTGTGATCTGCAGGAAAAATGTCTAAAATTGATTCTCCACCCTCTCCCCCTTTTCTCTCACAGACTCTCTCACCTGTTTTGGGCAGAATTTCTGGCAGTTTCTCAGCTGCCAGCCCACCAGGCCTGAGTGACTGAACTGCCAGCCCACCAGGCCTGAGTGACTGAGCTGCCAGCCCACCATGCCTGAGTGACTTAGCTGCCAGCCCACTAGGCCTAAGAGACTGAGCTGCCAGCCCTCCAGGCCTAAGTGACTGAGCTGCCAGCCCACCAGGCCTGAGTGACTGAGCTGCCAGCCCACCAGGCCTGAGTGACTGAGCTGCCAGCCCACCAGGCCTGAGTGACTGAGCTGCCAGCCCACCAGGCCTGAGTGACTTAGCTGCCAGCCCACTAGGCCTAAGAGACTGAGCTGCCAGCCCTCCAGGCCTGAGTGACTGAGCTGCCAGCCCACCAGGCCTGAGTGACTGAGCTGCCAGCCCACCAGGCCTGAGTGACTGAGCTGCCAGCCCACCAGGCCTAAGTGACTGAGCTGCCAGCCCACCAGGCCTGAGTGACTGAGCTGCCAGCCCACCAGGCCTGAGTGACTGAGCTGCCAGCCCACCAGGCCTGAGTGACTGAGCTGCCAGCCCACCAGGCCTGAGTGACTGAGCTGCCAGCCCACCAGGCCTGAGTGACTGAGCTGCCAGCCCAATGGGCCTGAGTGACTGAGCTGCCAGCCCACCAGGCCTGAGTGACTGAGCTGCCAGCCCAATAATCCCACAATGCCCATACTAGCCCTCTGGAAACCAGTCCCTTCGGCCCACAACACCCATACTAGCACTCCAGAAAGCCCCCCCACTGGCCACCAATATTGGAATTGGTGGAGAGGTGGAATATTGTGTTGGGGGACCAGCCCTCCCGTTGAACATGGGACCCAACGGGTCCCACTTAGTCCAGTGCTATTTAATCCTTTATTTAATTTTCAATATCAAGAACCTTGTAGTGTGTGTCACGGAATACCCATCCCAAAACATTGGGGTACGTCACTGAATACCTATCAGGAATATTGATGTGCGTCAATGAATGCCTAAATGTTGTTGTGCTGTACTGCTGTCCTAACCTTTGTCATACTGCAGTTTCCACACAGGTGGCAAGGGAGTGGACAAGGCAAAGAGTGAAGGATGAGGAGGCGGAAGCAGACAAAGCGACGGCCGACAGGAAGAAACGGCAGCTGGTGAGGGGAAGGCAGTCCCCATGTTGGTGGCTCGAAGAAAGTGCCGCCAGCAGGGACTACAACGTTTAGCCGCAACAACAGCTGCATCAACCAGGCCATGCAGCAGCTGGTGAAGAAGGGCTCACTGGTGCAGACCAGCGGCATCGGTGCCTACTCTTAAGGTGAAATTACACAAAGTAGTGGAGTTACTCAGCAGACTGAATCAGTCTGAAGAAGGGTTCCAACCTAAAACATCACCTATCCACGTACTCCAGAGATGCTGGCTGACCTGCTGAGTTACTCCAGCACATTGTGCCCTTTTGTGTATTAACCAGCATCTGCAGTTCTTTGTTTCAATAATCCCTTACTCGGTTACAGCAGACATTCAGCAAAACCGGACACCATTCACCTGCTATGGTTCGTTATACGTAACGAAGGTTTACTGTACATCACAACAACCACAATTTCATGCTCAATGTTCGTTCAGCATAAACGAATGAGGAAGAGCAAATGTGAGAAACAAAATTGTATCAGAAGTTACTGAATCTGATATGTCAGGAGGTTACAGGTTACGTTGCCGGACGACAAGATTCTGTTCCTTGAACTTACGCTGAACTTCACTGGAACCATGCAAGAGACCAACAATGGAGAGGGCGTCTGAAGAAGGATCTTGACTATTCAACTATTCCACACTGCCTGTCCCGCTGAGGTACTCCAGCATTTTGTGTCCGTTGATAAACGGAGAGGGTAGAGTGGAAGTTATACTGAGAATAATTGTGATGCACAAGTGAACAATGAAGATCATACTTGTGGACTGAATGAAGCTGCTGTTAAACGAAGTCACACAAAATATGATTTCTGGAATATGGAGGAAGCCAGATTGTGAGCAGTGCATATAGAGTACAACATTGAAATTAGAAATTAATCTTATCTGGGTTTGCTGAGCATTTTCATCATTTCCTGACTTCATATCAGATTTCCTGTATTATGCTTCTGTGTTACATTGCGGCATCACTCATTGCTTCTATTTATCATCCAACGGCTGTTCTTCTTGATAAGCAAGTTTCTTGAGGTTAACTTCGCTGCGGAATGACATGCTGAAAGCTGGTGGATTGCCACCAATCCAAGGCAGGCGCAGCAAAATTGATCCATGCGGACAGACTACAATCTACGACTGACGTTGATCAGCCTTATGTAAGAGGTAGAATTGATAGGATGGTCTCTTGCCTAGAGTAGCAGAATCGAGAATCATAGTATTATGGTGAACGGGGAAAGATTTTATAGGAATAAAATGTTAGGATTTTATAGGATTTTATAGGAATTATAGGATTTTATAGGATTTTATAGGAATTTTATAGATCAGTCTGAAGAAGGGTCTCGACCCAAAACGTCACCTATTCCTTCGCTCCATAGATGCTGCCCCACCCGCTGAGTTTCTACAGCATTTTTGTCTACAAAGGAATCTGAGAGGTAACTTTTTCACACAAAGTGTGTTGGGTGTATGGAACGAGCTGCCGGAGGAGGTAGTTGAGACATGGAGTATCACCATAAAAAAAGAAGCATTCAGACAGGTACACGGATTGGACAGGTTTAGAGGGATATGGGCCAAATGCAGGCTAGTGGGACTGGCGTAGATGGTGTGGGCAAGTTGGGCCGAAGAATCTGTTTCCACGCTTTATGACTCTAGAACTCTATGAGTGCCTTTCGTCTGACAGGCACACCATCCACAACCGTTTACTCACTCCACACCCGACTCACTACAGCAGCAGTCCGCACCATCTACAGGATGCACTGTAGCAACTCACCAAGACTCCTTGGACCGCACCTTCCAGAGAAAGATCCCAGCGAGCAGTGGCCATATCCGACAGCAGGCCTGGATCACCCACCACGGAACCGGACACCTGCCTTGAAAGACCCGCTGGACCGCACAGCCCAACACAGAAAGACCCCGTTGGCTGCGGCCTGTAAGGGGAGGCTGTACCTTCCAAGCCCTCAGGGTCAGCTGTGGATGGTGCCCCGGCCACAAAGGTGGCTGGGTGAGGAGAGGGACATCAGTTAATTGAATAGTTCTGATGAAGGGAATCTGTGAATCACTTGGATCGGGCGAGGCTCCATAAGACCAAGTGCGTGGACCGGACTTTGATAATGGCACCAAATCTGGTGACTCGAATAAGAATTTCACTGTGTTTTGCACATTTGACAATAAAGCTCCATTGACCCATTGAAACCTGCCAGGTGCATCCAGGGCGTACACATTTGTGAGCTGGAACTATATTCCTTCACTGTTACTGGGTCAAAATCCTGGAATTCCCTCCATGACAATATTGTGGGTGTACCAACATTTCATAAGGTCATAAGGTCAAGTGATAGGAGCAGAATTAGGTCACCTGGCCCATCAAGTCTACTCCACCATTCAATCATGGCTGATCTATCTCTGCCTTCTCCCTATAACCCTGCACTGATAACCGACACTAATCGAGAATCTATAAAACTCTGCATTATAATTATCAATTAACTTGGTCTCCACAGCCTTCTGTGGCAAATAATTCCACAGATTCACTACCTTCTGACTAACGAAATTCCTCCTCATCTTCCCAAAGGAACATCCTTTCATTCTGATGCTATGACCTCTAGTCCTAGACTCTCCCACTAGTGGAAACATCCTCTCCACATCTACTCTACCCAAGCCTTTCACTATTCTGTATAATTCAATGAGCCCCCCTTCCCCCGCATTCTTCTAAACTCCAGCGAGTGGAGGCCCAGTGCCATCAAACGCTCATCATATATTAACCCATTCATTCCTGGGAGCATTTTTCTAAACCTCCTCTGGACCCTCTCCAGAGCCAACACATTCTTCCTCAGATATGGTGTCCAAAATTGCTCACAATACTCCAAATACGACCTGATCAGCGCGTTATAGAGCCCAGCATTACACCCCTGTATCTGGAGAAACTGCAGTGTTTAAAGATGGAACTTCACCACCACCTTCTCAAGCGCAATGAGAAAAGGGCAATTAAATGGTGGCCTAGCCTACAAAGCCCACATCGCTTGAACGAATAATAAATAAATAAAGTAGTATTTTTATTAGATATCTAATATTTGATAGTAGTAATTTTTCTAAATAGTGTTTGGAAAGTTTAAAAAAATAGCAGAAATACCTGACATTAAACACTGATGACATATTCTGACCCACAAATACTCTGACTAAAATTGGCATTGATGACACTGAATTGCGCAGAGCTCCATTTAAACAGTTTAACAATGAATCTGAGATTTGAATCAGGCTTGTGTGAGGAGAGGTCGCATGAGCTTTAATCTCTGAAAAACAGAAAGGAAGACGGAAAGCAATTTGTGCAGGATGTGTGTTCCCAAATCACTGCTCCGACGTGCTAATTAAACATTTAATCTCCCAGGACTAAAGTGGAAACAATTAATCACTACGACCAAATCAAATCATTGTTTTATTGGCAGGAAGGCAAAGCCAGGTCCCAAATATTTTAATCAAAATTTCAAAAAAATTCTCTTGCTTGAATCAGTTATCGGACATCTGTAGCATTTATAAGTCAACAGCGTACTTGCAGTCAGTTCTTGATTGGTATTTAAATTTAGATATTTCCTGGAAGGTGAGAAAGTGGGAGAATCTGTTTAGCAGCTAAATGGGCAGATTTTAAGAGGAATAATGTGGCGTGAGGCTTATTGGGAGTCCAGGGAGTACAAGAAACAGATTCAGAACAAGATTGCAAGCACTAGATTTCATCAGAAGAACATTATAAGCAAAGGCTAGGGCTCTCCAGTTGTCAACAGTTTGTTTCGGTGTGAGGAGTGAGCGGAGAGAAGTTCTGCTGCTTTGTCTTCCTGAGATCAATGGTGTAAAAGCACACACCTGATTAAGGCAAGAGTGTTTTATTGTTTTCTGTCCCAGAATGGAACAATGAAATTCTTACTTGCAACAGCACAACAGATAAGTTAACAATGTACTCAGTTAATACCATAATGAACAACAAAAAAGTTAAAAGGTAGACAAAAATGCTGGAGAAACTCAGCGGGTGTGGCAGCATCTACAGTATGGAGCGAAGGAAATAGGCAACGTTTCGGGCCGAAACCCTTCTTCAGACTGATGCAGGGTGGGGGGGGGGGGGGCGGGAAGAGGAAAGGAAGAGGAGGAGCCAGAGGGCTGAGGGAGAGCTGAGAATCAAAGATCCTATAGGATCTTTGCTGAGAATGGGAAGAGACAGCAAGGGCTACCGGAAATTGGAGAAGTCAATGTTCATGACTGCCCAAGCGGAATATGAGGTGCTGCTCCTCCAATTTCCGGTGGTGCTCACTCTGGCCATGGAGGAGGCCCAGGACAGAAAGGTCGGATTGGGAATGGGAGGGGGAGTTGAAATGCTGAGCCACAGGGATATCAGGTTGGTTAATGCGGACCGAGCGGAGGTGTTCGGCGAAACGATCGCCAAGCCTACGCTTGGTCTCAACGATGTAGATCAGCTGACATCTAGAGCAGCGGATGCAATAGATGAGGTTGGAGGAGGTGCAGGTGAACCTCTGTCGCACCTGGAACGACTGCTTGGGTCCTTGAATGGAGTCAAGGGGGGAGGTAAAGCGACTCGTGTAGCATCTCCTGCGGTTGCAAGGGAAAGTGCCCGGGGAGGGGGTGGTGCGGGTCGGAAGGGAAGAATTGACCAGGGAGTTACAGAGGTAGCGGTCTTTGCGGAAAGCAGACAGGGGAGGAGATGGGAAGATGTGGCGAGTGGTGGGGTCACGTTGGAGGTGGTGAAAATGACGGAGGGCTATTTGTTGTATGTGCCAGCTAGTGGGGTGAAAGGTGAGGACTCTGCCCTTGTTCCGAGTGGGGGGGATGGGGAGAGAGAGTACTGTTGCGGGGTATGGAAGAGACCCTGGTGCGAGCCTCGTCTATGTTAGGGGAGGGGAACCCCCGTTCCCTGAAGAATGAGGACATCTCCGATGCCCTGGTGTGGAACACCTCATCCTGGGAGCAGATGCGGCACAGACGGAGGAATTGGGAGTAGGGGATGGAGTCCTTACAGGAAGCAGGGTGGGAAGACGTGTAGTATCCACTATAAGCCATGGGAGTCAGTGGGCTTATAGTGGATGTCGGTCCAAAGTCTATCACCTGCGATGGAGATAGTGAGGTCAAGAAATGGTAGGGAAGTGTCGGTAGGGCACGAACAGGCAGAGACAATGGGTCTACCAGGACAGTCAGATTTGTGGATTTTGGGGAGAAGGTAAATCAGGCCTGATGGTTGTGGGGAACAGTTTTCAGGCTCCTATACCTCCTTCCCGGTGGCAGGAGTGAAATAAGAGTGTGGCCAGGGTGGTGTGGGTCTCTGATGATGTTGGCTACCTACTTGAGGCTGAGACTCCTGTAGATCCCCTCAATGGTGGGAAGGTCAGTACCCGTGAGAGACAGGGTTGTGTTCACCAATCTTTGCAATCTAGGTGAAGACAGGCAAATAGGTTTATTTTAGATTGGCATTATGACTGACATTTTTTGACTGGGCCGAAGGACCTATTTCCATGCCATTTAACTATATGAATCCAATAATCAACAACTGCCTCCAACTGCATAAACTAGGTGCGGAGCAACTCGGTGTGTCAGGCAGCATCTGTGGAGGGAAATGGACAGACAACATTTTGAAGGTACACAAAAATGCCGGAGAAACTCAGCGGGTGCAGCAGCATCTATGGAGCGAAGGAAATAGGCAACGTATCGGGCCGAAACCCTTCTTCAGACTGAAGATGCTGCTGCACCCACTGAGTTGCTCCAGCATTTTTGTGTACCTTCGATTTTCCAGCATCTGCAGTTCCTTCTTAAAGACAACATTTTGAATTGGGGCCGTTCTTCAGACTAATGGAGTGGGGAGGAGAAAGATGGAAAAGAGAGGCCTAGCAAGTGATAGGTAGATACAGGTGAGGGAGCTGATTGTCAGATGGGTAGAGGTAGTGACAAAGGCTAGAGGTAAAATGGAGACAAAAGGGTATCAGAGCCAAAAGGTATCAGATAAGGAAGGAAAAGGTGGAGTGAGATATAAAGCCGGATGAAGGGATTTAAGTAGAAGAGGATGGAGGGAGGGGAATGAGGGGGGATTTAAGGGAAGTGGGGGTGAGAGAGGAGCAGAAGGGAAATGGAAAAGGGAGAGTGTGACAGGCGAGGTGAGAGAATGGTGTGCGGACCAGCGAGGCGGGGAATGGGAGGAGAGGTCAGAGGTTTACTTGAAAGTTGAGAATTCACTGGTGTCTGCACCTTGAGGCCGGTAGAGATAAGATTTTTTTCCATTGTTATTTTCTGTTCATTCCAAATACATAATTTTAATGTTTAATATAATCCCCAATGTCTTCATTTGACTTTCACTGCAAGCTGAGAAGGTTTAGTGAAAGTGAACATCTCACTTAATATCCACTCGTGGTGGTTAGTGGCGGCGCCTAACGGCAGCGGCTCGACTACAGTCGAATGTCTTTTTTTATTTTTGTCTTGTTAAATGTATGTCTTGAGTTAGTTTTTATTATTTTTTTAGCTGTGTATATGTGGGGGGTGGTGGGGGGGGGGGCTGTGGGGGAAACCATTTAAATCTCTTCCCTGTGCGGGGACCCGACTATTCCCTGTCGGGTCTCGGATGTCGTTGGGCCTAACATCGTGGAGCCGGCGGCGACCTCCGGCCGGGACTAACCTGGGGGCTCCAGTTGCAGAGCCTGCGGAACTGACATCGCGGAGCTGGCCAACTTCGGAGCGGGAAGAGCTGTGATGGCGTGCGGCTGCGACCCGACTTTTGGAGTTCGGAGGCAACGGCCGCAGACCCGGTGGATGGGAACATCGGGAGCTCGCAGGTCCCTGGTGGGAGACCGCTTTTCCGAGCTCCGCAACGGCGACTTCTCCCGCTGGAATCGCGGGTTTAAGGACATGGAGCCGGGGCCTAACATCGCCCGGCGTGGCTTAAACGGCCTCAGGACTTACCATCGCCCGCCGGGGGCTTTAACATCGGAGCCCCAGCTCGCCTCGACACTGCAGTTGGACTGCTGGACCACGGGAGAAGGAACAAAGGGAAGAGATAAAGACTTTGCCTTCCATCACAGTGAGGAGATGTTGGAGACTCACTGTGATGGATGTTTATGTAAACTGTGTTAAGTGTGGGTCTTGGATTGTTTTGTAATGTAAAAAACTGTAGAAATTATATTTCGTTCAAACCTAGGTTTGAATGACAATAAATTGCATTCTATTCTATTCTACTCACATGCCATCTTTTGCCCCACAACGCTCCCCTCACCACCTTGTATTGGCTACCTCCCCTTCAGTCCTGCAGTCCGGAGGAAGGGTCTCAAATACTGACTGTCTATTTCCCTCCACAGATGCTGCCTGACCCGTTGCGTTCCACCAGCAGTTTGCTTTTTACACTAAATGTAAATTTCATCAGTTTAAGCAGAAAACCATGACAACTGTGTTCCAACAAGTTCAACCATCTGAGTAATTGAAAGGTAGTCTGGAATCTCCAAAATTGTTTTTAAATGTAACCCCCCACTTCTGATTTCTGAATTAAAGCAACAATATCCCTGACATTGTCCTAATGCAGGCTCTCAATCTGAAATGTCTACTTGCACTTTCTTCTTTCAGCGTTGTGCTTTTGTTCCTTACGTAATTTGTAAAACAAATATTTTGCTTGCCCCTTCTTTAAATTAGCATGTTTTATCTGATTTTAAGAGCTAAATCTACTTGGGAGACATTTGAGGCATTTCAGGAATAAGGATGACTTCCACTCAACTAACAAATCTGGTCCTATTTTCCCCGATCCTGGGGAGAGAGAGACCTGGGCATCAGCATGTGGGTAATGGTACAGTTTTAATGGCTACACACTAGTGTGTGTGTGTGTGGGGAGGGGTGGGGGGGGGGGGGGGGGAGAGGCTGAGAGTATTGCGATGCCACCCAAAACTTGCTCAAGCCCTGTGACAGCCAACAATGGACCATTGTGGGCTCCACCTTTCTTGAGACATTGGTGCTGGCTGTGATTTATTCTGCACCTTTTCACATTTCTCGCTTCCCTCTCCCCTGACTCTCAGTCTGAAGAAGGGTCTCGACCCAAAACTTCACCTATTCCTTTTCTCCAGAGATGCTGCCTGATCCTCTGAGTTACTCCAGTTTATGTGTCTATCTTTGACATTGTTGAACTCGTTAACTCACAACCACAATACAACTTTAACTACAACTCTGCCTTAGGACAGAATTATTTATTGGTGTAGTTAAATGTGATCATATGATCTGAGAAGCTTAACACCTGCTAACTTGCTGAGATGGAAAATGAGATGCTATTATTTGAACTGACATAGGGCTCTGTTGGAACAATGTTGGAGACCAAAGCTAGAGCCATCAGAGTGGGACTGAGATGGAGAAATGAAGTACCAGGCAGGTGAAAGCTCCCGATGAACTTTATTGAATGCCAATAATAAACCAATACTGATACCAGTACAGGTATCAGCTGTAGGCAGAGAAACATAGCCAACATTTCAGATCAATGACTACTTTAAAATTCATGAAGTGAGAAAACAACTGTGTTTGAACTTGTAGAGACAAGGAGCACAATGGGAATGCCTATGATAAGGAAGAAACCAAGTATGTCTAATTGGAAAATGCTTTCGTCTCTATCTAGTTAGTGGAGAATGAGGATAGTTAGAGAGAGGAAAAACATTAAACATGCTGAAATTGTGAGGTACGGAATGCAGCAGTTACCAGAAATGTGAAAGGAAAGCCCTGACACTGGGTTCATTCACAACAGGGGCAGGTGGATTTCAGGTTATGTTCATAAGTGATAGGGGCAGAAGTAGGCCATTCGGTCCATCAAGTTTACTCCGCCATGCAATCATGTCTGATCTATCTCATCCTTCCTAACCCCATTCTCCTGCCTTCTCCCCATAACGCCTGACATTGAGGGAATCATGGGGATTAAACAGGAAAATGGCAAAGAGGCAGCAGATCTTGATGAATGCAGACAGGTGTGAAGGGCCAGATGGCCGACTACTGTTCCTAATTTTTTATGTGATTATGTTTTGAAAAACCTTGTAGATCCTGCAACACCTGGGGAGAGTGAAAGACTGAATTACTGTCACAGATGGCTGGCCTTTCAGTTGAAACGGTCAGTTCTGAAACAAACAGGGAGGCTGATTTTCCAGAACAGTTGAATTCGATATTGAATCCCAACTACTGCAGACTTCTGTTGCATCTGTGTTGTAGGACAAAGACAGAGTATCAGAGTGGGACTGGGATGGAGAACTGAAGTCATAGACAATTGAAAGCTCTGGGTTATCCTTGCGGATTGAATAGAGATGTTCTGCAGAACAGTAACCAATCTGCATTTAATTTCTTCGGTGTGAAGAAGACCACACTTTAAGAAAACAAGGAAATGCACTAAACTGGAAGAAGTGCAGGAGAATTGCTGCTTCACCTGGAAGGGTGCTTGGATCTGTGGATGGTGGGAAGGGATAAAGGTGAGAGTTGCATCTCCTGGAGATTCATGGGGATGTGTCATGAGAGGGAATGGTTAAATGGATGGAAGAGCAAAGCAGCAGGTTGCAAACTGACTCCTGTTTTGATGAAGGATCATTGATCTGAAAGTTTCACTTTTCTGCTTCGGATGAAAGGTATTCAACTTCTACTGTTTCACTCTTCAATTCGACTGGCTGGATATTTCTAGCACTTTCTGTTTTCTATTTCTCACCATTACGCTACATGAAGAAAGCAAATGGCATGTTGGCCCTTATAACAAGAGGAATCGAATATAGGAGCAAAGAGGCCCTTCTGCAGTTGTACAGAGCCCGAGTGAGACCACACCTGGAGTATTGTGTGCAATTTTGGTCCCCTAATTTGAGGAAGGACATTCTTGCTATTGAGGGAATGCAGCGTAGGTTTACAAGGTTAATTCCTGGGATGGCGGGACTGTCATATGCTGAGAGAATGGAGCAGCTGGGCTTGTACACTCTGGAGTTTAGAAGGATGAGAGGGTATCTCATTGAAACCTATAAGATTGTTAAGGGCTTGGGCACACTAGAGGCAGGAAATATGTTCCCGATGTTGGGGGAGTCCAGAACCAGGGGTCACAGTTTAAGAATAAGGAGTAAGCCATTTAGAATGGAGACGAGGAAAGACTTTTTCTCACAGAAAGTGGTGAGTCTGTGGAATTCGCTGCCTCAGAGGGCGGTGGAGGCAGGTTCTCTGGATGCTTTCAAGAGAGAGCTAGATAGGGCTCTTAAAAATAGCGGAGTCAGGGGATATTGGGAGAAGGCAGGAATGGGGTACTGATTGGGGATGATCAGCCATGATCACATTGAATGGCGGTGCTGGCTCGAAGGGCCAAATGGCCTACTCCTGCACCTATTGTCTATTGTCTATTGCTACAATGTATTTTTCTCTTCGCTCTACCTGTTGTACTAGTGTTTGGCTTGACGTTATTCATGCATTGTATACCTGATTTGATTGTTTAGCGTGAGGGACGTCGGAGAAAGCGAAGGGCCATCGGAGAGCCTTCATGAGCATGAGTCCTGACGGTCAGTGGAGGACGCGCCGCCACGAACAAAGAGAACACAGCATGGGGGGGCTGCCGAGAACACAAAGGATCCGGTGTGAGGTAGTGGCCGAGAACAAAGAGGGTCTGGGGGAGGGAAGGAAGAGGGACTATATTGAATACTTTTGTAACTTTGTCGGAACCCTGTACGTGGCAACTCTTGCATACTTGTACTGTATGCAAAGAATCTCACTTTACCAAGTACACGTGACAATAAAGTATCAATCAATGGTCGGCACGTTGGCGTAGTGGCAGAGTTGCTGACACAGCGCTTGCAGCGCCGGAGACCCGGGTTCGATCCTGACTACGGGTGCTGTCTGTACGGAGTTTGTACGTTCTCCCCATGACCGCATAGGTTTTCTCCGTGATCTTCGGTTTCCTCCAACACTCCAAAGATGTACAGGTTTGTAGGTTAATTGGCTTGGTGTATGTGTAAATTGTCCCTTGTGGGTGTAGGATAGTGTTATTGTACGGGGATCGCTGGTCAGTGCGGACTCGATGGGCCGAAGGGCCTGTTTCCGCTTGGTATCGCTAAACTAAATTAATCAATCAATCAATCAAGTACTGAAACAAAAGCTTATCACTGTACCTCAGATCGCGTGACAATAATAACCCTAAACCTAAACCAAACCTAAACTATTTCAAGTTTACTATATTTGCAATTTCTGTTTTGATTTTCATGGTGGTAGTTTGGAGTTTAATGTTAGGCCAATTAATATTTTTAAATAGAACAGATTCGAGGGTGGAAATTGTCCTGTGTCCAATAGCAACTCCAAATTAGATCATTAGATGGGCAGTTTTGAGGAGGAAGGGCGACATACAATGTTAATGCTGTCCCAAGAGGGAGTTAATGGGGTAATTCCCTTGCGAGTCAAGTTTGATAACTACAATGCTGCAAGTGATAGAGATTGATTTTATGTGCATAATTGTAATATAACGTCTCCTTTAACTGCGCTTTACTGCACTTTATCTTCTTTTACTGGAACAAGCAGCAGCTATAATATCTATTTTGAACACAATAACCATTTCCTTCTCTCTTTAACTGGGGAGTATTTTCATGAAACTTGATTTCTGTGCCACAGAGTGCTTTGAACTGACCAGTTACTCCTGCCTGCATCCAAATCACTGGTTAACAAAATGCTATTAATAAAAGACCTTAACATTGAGGATATTGGTCTCTAATCAATTCCAGAAGACGAGAGAGAGAAACTAAGAAAGACAAAGGCAGTCAGGGATGGACAAAATACTGTTATATGGCATTAAGTGGATTTCAGAACTGTGATTTACAAAACGTTGACTATGTTTAACATGCTTGTTGTCACGGGTGTAACTGAAATGTGAGGAATGAAATTGCAGTTGGAATCCATGTGGAATATGTAGAGCCAGAGCCATTCGCTCCAGAAAGATTAGTTTTTGTGAACACATATAGGATATGTGGAAATCTGAAGAAGGGTTTCGGCCTGAAACGTTGCCTATTTCCTTCGCTCCATAGATGCTGCCTCACCCGCTGAGTTTCTCCAGCATTTTTGTCTACCTAGGATATGTGGAACAATCCTTCTATCACTCAGGCCCTTCCACTGGTTGATTTTTCTGAGGCATTGATGACTCTGTTGATGCTGTCTCACACAAAACTGGAATGTTTGATCAGCTTTGCTGCCAGCTTCAACACTGCTATCACATTTCTGTTCGTGCTGGCTTTGCCAAACACCTGTGCTCTCTTCACTGTGGCCATCTGGATCTCTCAGTTACTGGTAATTTTAATCCCTCTTCCCATTCGCTGCACTGACCTGCCTGTCCTTGGTCTCTTCCATTGCCAGGGAAAGGCCAGGCACAAACTAAAGGAACAGCACTTCATATTCTGCTTGAGGAGTCTATAACACAAAGGCCTGAACCCTGAATCCTCCAAAGTTTGGTAACCTGCACCCCCTCTGTCTCTTTCTCTCTCCTCCTCTCTGCCCCATTCCTCTTTTTCCTGCTTTCCACTCTCATCTCCGATCACCCTGTTTATTTTACTCCCTTCTATACACAATGCCCACTAGAACCGCTTACCCCTCCCCACACTGCTCACTCTTCCTTCTCTCCATTGTTGCCATTTCACCTTCTCTCTTCAACTTTCTTTCCCATCAGATTCCAGAATATGCTACTCCTTGTCTTTCACTACTCACCTCCCAGTCTCTGTTGCTATCTCATCTGTTTCTTTCCTCACCTGAGCGTCATCTGCAAATTAAGCCCTCCTCACCTGAATCCGCCTCTTACTTGCGAGCTTAGGCCACCCCCCGCTACAGTTTACGGTTTAGTTTATCGTCACGTGTACTGAGGTAAAATGAAAAGCATTTGTTGTGTGCTATCCAGTCAGCGGTAAGACAATGCCCGATTACAATTGAGCCATTTACAGCGTATAGATACATGATAAGTGAATAACGTTTAGTGCAAAATAAAGTCAGCCAAGTCCGATCAAGGAGAGTTCGAAGGTTACTAATGAGGTAGATAGCAGTTCAGGGCTGCTCTCTGGTTATGGAGGATGATTAAGTTGCCTGATAACAGTTGGGAAGAAACTGTCCCTGAATCTGGAGGTGTGCGTTTTCACACTTCTATACCTTTTGCCTGATGGGAGAGGCGAGAGAGGGAGTGACCAGGGTGCGACCCATCCATGATTATGCTGCTGGCCTTGCTGAGGCAGCATGAGGTGTAATGGAGTCAATGGAAGTCCCCTTCCCACCTCTTTATAGTGGTTACTTCCCCTCTACCCCTTCAGTCCAGCTCAAGGGTCAAAACATTGTCCACCTCCCTACACAGATGCAGGCTGATCCGGAGTTCCTCTATCTTCTCTCTTTCATTGCTGGAGATTCCAGCATCTGCAGTCCATAATGTGATGCAATAATAAAATGTGGTGTAAAAATGTAGTTACCAGGGGCCATGTATGTGTAGGAACTTTCATTAACTTTGGGACCATGTGTTCCAAATAGGGTTGCCAACTGTCCCGTTTTAGCCGGGACATCCCGTATATTGGGCTAAATTGGTTTGTTCATACGGGACCGCCCTTGTCCCGTATTTGACTGCTACTACTCTGTAACCACCAGAGGCAGATCATAGATCTGATACAACAGCGTTCGTGCGTGTTGCATGTGCTGTTGACGCCACACATGAGTGATTCACCTGTCATCCAATTGCAGGCACCTTTATGCGCATCTGTTGTAGGCTATATTTTGCCAATTCCTTCCAAAACAAAAAGTTTCAGTAATGTCTGGTGTCGTTCGGTCAGTTTGGCACGTGCAAATATGGATACACCTGCAAAAAAGTAAAGACTGTGCAACTATAACAAGCATTGGGAAACAAAAAAGACATGGGTTAAGCCCGTCAGCGCCAACTCAACCAAATACTGTGCGGGATATTATGGATGATCTGTCCCCGACCGAAGAAGGTGAGCCTGTGTATTTCTCAGTTGCCACCGATGCCTCAAACAAGGGAGATAGAAAAATGTTTCCAGTGTGCGTGAGATATTTTTGTGTGTCTGACGGAGTGCAGTGTAAAGGGCCTGTCCCACGAGCATGAGACTGCATGTGGCGAGCGCGACCAAACCGGAAGCGGGGCCGCGCGGGGGTCGTGCTGAGGTTGAGTGATCCCCGTAAAGGGTCGGTCCCACCAGCATGCGACTGCATGTGGTGAGCGCGACCAAACATGAAGCGGGGGCCGCGCGGAGGTCGAGTGAGTGACGTGAAGTTTGAGTGAAGTCCGCGGGAAGTTCGCGCGTGACGTACGGCGTCAAGACACTGCATCCGGCGTCAAGACACTGCGTCCGGCATCGAGACGCTGCCTATGCCTGTCGAGGCGGTGCGTATGGCGTTGAGGCGGGTGCGGGTCGGCAGGCCGTTGCCGCGCGGAATATTTGAACACTGTCAGTTTTTCGGAGCCCCACATGATGTCGGGACCAGCTCCGCACAACTCCATACGGCTCCGGCGATCGAAGTGGGACCGGTCCCGCGAGGCCGCACGGCTCAAGCGACCACGTTATGTCGCGCTTGCCGCATGCAGTCGCATGCTCGTGGGACAGGCCCTTTTGTTACTCGTCTTTTATGAAGACATTGATGAAAGTGCAAATGGCATACATCAAGCTATGATGAGCTGTCTGGAAATGTATGAACTGGATATTGGACACGTCACAGCCTATGCAGCAGATAATGCCAATGTAAAGTTTGGAACACACCACTCAGTTTACCAGTTATTGAGCAGTGACAACAATCGCATTCTGAAGGCTAATTGCCATCTCACATAGATCATAACGCCTGCAAGCACACCTGTGATCAGCTGTCAGTGGATATTGAGACAATTGTTCTAAAGGTCTACAGCCACTTCTCAATATCTTCCTCGCTTCCTGAAGTGAGGAACTGCGTTCATTTTTTGCCTTTGTTGACATTAAGTGGCGTGAAATTCTGCGTCATGTTTGCACACAATGGCTTTCTCTTCATCCAGCTGTCGAATGTCCCCTGCAAAACTGGCCAGCTCTTATGTCATACTTCAGGTCCCTTGAGACCTGTCCTGTGGCACTGAAGAGGATTTTTGAGGATGAGGAAAAAACTGGAAGTACTGAAATTTATCTGTGCTTTTTACCACAATGTGGGGTGTGTTTTTAACCAAATCGTAAAGAAGCTGGAGGAAAGAATGCGCTGCATCACAGATGTTTACAAGGAAGTCCAAAAGTTCAAAATGAAGATGCTTCAGCGGAAACAGGACAGCTTTTTTTGGATACCAGACCAAGCAGCTGATGGACAAACAAGTGCCAGCACAAAGGTCCAAGCAGCAACAGGACTTGAGAAGTTCTATGACTCTGTCATTACATACATTGGCAAGTAGTTTGATTTCTCAGCAGAAAATGTAATGAAGGAATTGAAACCGATCGGCCTCTATGAGGAGCTCTCCTTCACTGACCTGGAGCAAGTGGTGGCTGCCCTCAAAATGACAGAAACAGTCAATATGCACCAACTCTATGAAGAGTTTTGTACTAGCCGGGAGGAAGGATACCGGACAGGATACCACAAAATCCACCAGTGAGAAGTGGGTTGCAGTTTTCCAAAACATAGGGAAAGCCAACTTGATCAACAGGTTCAGGATTGTCTCATTTGTCCTCAGTGTGCCAGGCTCAAATGCCTTTGTAGAGAGGATCTTCTCCATGATGACCATTAACTGGTCAGACTCACGAAACAGATGCAGCACAGAGCTGATCAAAAATGAACTTCAAATATCTGTGAACTGTGACCTCTCTGGATCGCTGTGCAAAAGGATTGCTTGAATCAGTCAGGAGCAGCAAGAAATATCCATGGAAAAAGTAGACTTGGTGAGTCCCCCCCACCTCTTTTCCTCTTTTGCAGTGATTATATGTCCACTCTATAGGCACATCCAGATAGGGTTATTTGGTGTTATTTCATGTCTGACTGAGTCAGATTATGCTCTGTATTATGCTTTGTTATCATTTGGTGTTACATTTCATATTTAACACTGAAGATATGTATACATGGTTCATATATTGGATTTGTTTACCTACTCACAGTTGTTTTTTTTCTCTCTCTCTCTCTTTTGAAAAAGGTCCCTGTTACCATCTGCTAGCTGCCAGCCCCCTCAGTCACTTCATCCTGGGCCTGCACCATACCCACACTGCCGCGACATGCCACTTATTTGGGAGTGAGAAAGTTGGCAACCCTAGATCCAAACCATCCGGGAATGATGGGCTGGCAGTCTCCACATATCATTAGCTGCAAGAATCCACAATTAAACCACAGTCTAGTTGCTACTCCGCTCCTAACTCAGACAATAATTCAACATTAATTAGCACCACACTGGCACTTATCAAGAAAATGTCGGTGTAATTGGAAAATTTATTGTACTGCAGTGATATACTGGGGTGGAATTACCGAGGCTAGTTATTGGAAGTTATGGCACACCAATGCAGCCTTGCTCTATGGGGCTCTTGATGCAATAACTGCAGCTGCCGTGCCGATGCGTATTCGATGCAGATACGTAAAGGGTTAACCAGCTGACGAAGGATTGGAATCATTAAAGCATTAAAGGTGAGGTTGAAAGGATTACAGGGTTGAGCTGAAAGTGAGCAAAAATTTGTTTTACATTGCCCAAAATTCTTACTGCCAGAGAGGTTAACTTAAGATAATGGTCCCAGCTCCCAGAAGAGCCAGTGTAGAGAATTTGGGGTGATATCTCATTGGAACCTGGGATTTGGCTTTGCTGTAAATCCCTCCAAGTGGAAGCATGAGCCCACTTTCCCAAACCTTCAGGGTAAGTATGAAGATGGTCCTCAATTTGTGTTATTGCAAGACAAAAGGGAACTTATCAATTAAAAATGAAACTACATTTATTAACATTTATTTTTCCATCTATATCAATCAATCAATCAAATACTTTATTGTCATTCAAAAACACACCAACAAATGCAAGTCTGAATGAAATTTCGTTGCATCTGACTCACCGTGCAACATAAAATAACAAAAGGATAAAATAGATAAAAAGATAAAATAGATAATAGTGGAGGCACATTATATGGAATCCAAGAGTCTGATGGCTCGGGGGAAGAAGCTGTTGCAAAACTTGGCCGTTCTGCTCCGTATACTGCGATACCTTTTGCCCGAGGGCAGCAGTCCATGATGGAAATGTGTGGGGTCTTTTATAATACTGCTGGCCTTGGACAAGCACTGTTTGCAATGTCCCGGATTGCAGGAAGAGTTCCCGATTATTTTTTCAGCCGTCCTCACCACTCTCTGCACGGACTTCCAGTCGGAGGCTTTGCAGTCCCCAAACCGGACAGAGATGCAGCTGGTCAAAATGCTCTCTATGGTGCCCCTGTAGAAAGTGGTGAGGACGGGATGGGGGAGGTGAGCTCTTCTCATCCGGCGTAGAAAGTGCAAATGCTGCTGCGCTCTCTTAACTAGTGATGCAATGTTTTCTGACCAGGTCAGACTGTTCGTGATCTGCACCACCAGGAACTTAGTGCTACACATTGATGTCATTAATGTGCAGTGGTGTGTGACTGTGCCGGTTTCTCCTGAAGTCAACGATGACCTCCTTTGTTTTGTCAACATTCAGGATCAGATTGTTCGTGTTGCACCAGTCCACCAGTTGTTTCACCTCCTCCCTGTAAGCCAGTTCATTGTCGTCCCGGATAAGGCCCACCGCTGTTGCGTCATCTGCGTACTTCATGATGCGGTTTGTACTAAACCTGCCACAACAGTCGTGGGTCATCAGGGTAAACAGCAGTGGACTCAGGACGCAGCCCTGAGGGGAACCGGTGCTCAGAGAGATGATGTTAGAGGTGTTTTTTCCAACCCGCACTGACTGGGGTCTGTCAGCGAGGAAGTCCAGTAACCAGTTACACAAGTGGGTGCTGAGGCCCAATGAGCCCAATTTGCTTACCAAGTGCTGAGGGATGATTGTATTGAATGCTGAACTGAAGTCCACGAACAGCATTCGCACATGTGTGTTCTTCTCCTCTAGATGTGCCAGGCTCAGGTGGAGTACGGAGGATATGGCGTTCTCTGTAGAGCGGTTTGGCCTGTAAGCAAACTGGAAGGGGTCAAGTGTGGAGGGGAGTCTGGAGGTAATATGGTCCCTGACCAGCCTCTCGAAGCACTTCATCATTATGGGAGTGAGTGCTACAGGGCGGTAATCGTTGAGACATGTTATTGCAGATTATTTTGCCACTGGTATGATGCTGGCAGTCTTGAAACACGATGGGACAACAGCCTGGTTCAGCGAGGTGTTGAAGAGGTCAGTAAGGACATGTGCCAGCTGATCAGCACATTCCCTGAGCACCCGGCCTGGTATGTTATCTGGGCCTGCCGCCTTCCATGTGTTCACTCCTTTTAGGGTCCTCCGGACATCCACTGTATCAAGACTGAGTGCCTGTTCATCATAGTGAGGAATACCTTTCCTCGCAGGTGTGTTGTTGAATGCCTCGAACCGTCCAAAATATTTATTGAGTTCATTGAAGAAGTTTATGTTGGCTTCACAGTGTGATGGAGCAGTCTTATAGTCCGTGATGGTTTGGATTCCCTGCCACATGCGCAGTTCTGGTCACCCAATATACAGTGCCTCCTTCTGGTTTGTGACCAATCAACTTCTAAAGGACCTGTCCCATGAGCATGTGACTCCATGCGGCAAGCGCAACCTAACGTAGTCACTTGAACCGTACGGCCTCTCGGGGCTGGTCCCACTCCGATCGCCGGAGCCGTATGGAGTTGTGCGGAGCTGGTCCCGACATCGCGCGGGGCTCCGAAAAACTGACCATGTTCAAAAATTCCGCGCGGCAACGGCCTGCCGGCCCGCAGCAGCCTCGACACCGTACGCACCGCCTCGACGGGCATGCCCAGCCGCCTCGTCGCCGTACGCACCGCCTCGACGGGCGTGCGTAGCATCTCAACGCCGTACGCAGCGTCTTGACACCGTACGTCATGCGTGAACTTCCCGCGGATATCGCTCGAACTTCACGTCACTCACTCGACCTCCGCGTGGCCCCCGCTTCCGGTTTGGTTACGCTTGCCGCATGCAGGTCGCATGCTCGTGGGACAGGCCCTCAATTTAATAAACTAACTACTATAACTTACAAATGATGCAGCTTTACAGGACATTGGTTAGGCCACATTTGGAACATTGCATGCAGTTCTGGTCACCCAATTACAGGAGGCTATAGCAGAATAATAGGGAATTAGCTACAGGGAGCGGTTGGATGGGTTTAGATTGTGTTTTCTGGAATGCCAATGGTTGCAGGGAGACCTAATAGAAGTATATAAAATTATAGGAGTCATAGACAGGGTAGACAGTCAGAACCTTTTCCTCAGAATGGAAAAATCAAATACTAGGAGGCATAGCTTTCAAGTGAGAGAGGCAAAGTTTAAAGGTGATGTGCGGGGCAACTTTTTTTACACAGAGGGTGGTGAGTGCCTGGAAGACGCTGGTGGTTGAGCCAGATATGACAGTGGCATTTAAGAGGTTTTTGGATAGGCATATGGAAATGCAGGGAGTGGGCGAATATGGATTGTGCACAGGTAGATAAGAAATGGTCTTGAGCTATATTGTTCTATGTTTATGTAAACTAATAACTAAAAAGTATAAAATCAAATTAAAAGTCAAAACCAAGATTTTCAATTTTTTAACATGTACTGAATATGTTAAAAAATTGAAAATCTAGTTTTTAACTTTTAAGAGGTGCTGCTACATTGTACCAATGCTTACAATCATGATAAAGTATATTGGATATTTATTTAGTATTACCACATACTAAATACAATCACAGTGATAAAGATTGATTTCTGTGCTGCCCAGGCAAATCATACCAGACATGAAGAAAACAGGTAGTGCAAAAATAAAAATAAAAGCAGACTGCAAAATGCAGTGCAGGTGCACAACCTTTTATCCAAAAGCCTTGGGACCAGACACTTTTCGTAATTCAGAATTTGTCGGCCTTCGGAATGGAAATTTTTTAGCGTAGATTTTAATGGCTGGCTCAGTGGTAGAGTGCTCGGCTCATATCCGCAAGGTCGCGAGTTTGCGCCTTGATCCCGGCAGTTACTCGGTCGCGAGTTTGAGTCTTCAATGTAGTTTTTTCTTGCAGAATAAATGTTTGTATGAAATGCAGTGTAGGAGAGGTGTACTGACTGTGTGGGCAGAACTTTGGAAGTGATTGCCCACCAGTCTAAAAAGCCGCTGTGTCTCCCTGTCCCTGGGATAGCAGGGGGCGATCAAACAGCACAATACCCCCCTCCTCCTCCAACTCCAGAGGAATCCGCTCCCCGATGGGCCGCTACGGCGACAAGTGGCAGTTTGCCCACAGCCCGAGCTGCGCCCCCTCATCTACCACCCCAAGAACAAGACGTACCTTGCACACCATCAGCTTCTGCCCCTACGTGTTCCTCTGGAGTTGGAGCGGGGCTGGGCTGGAGTTGCTGCTGGCTGTGGGTCTCTGGGATCTCCGAGCTTGCAGTGGGCCTGGGGGTCGGTGTCCCGTTGGTCCTGACGTCTCCGGCCACCCCCCTGGACTGGAGCTGAGGCTGGGAACTGTACCGCCCTTGCCCCCTCCCTCTGCAACTGCAAACAACCCCACTCTCCTGCAAGGGCGGTACAGTTCCCGGAGGATGGCAGGTGGCCGGAGACGTCAGGACCAACAGGAACCCGCTCCCCGATGGGCCCCTACGATGCCCCGAGCTGCGCCCCGTCATCCGCAACCCAGGTTCCTCTGTAGTTGGAGCGGGGCTGGGCTGGGCTGCTGTTGGCTGTGGGTCTCTGAGATCTCCGTGCTTGCAGTGGGCCTGGGGGTCGGTGTCCCGTTGGTCCTGACGTCTCCGGTGACTGGCACTGACCTGCTGTCATCGCCGACGTGAAGACAGTGCAAAGCCCCCGCGCCGGTGCAATGAGCGGGGAGCTGGAGAGGGGAGGGAAGGGGTCACACACATGGCCGGGAAGCAGAGGGGTGTAGGTGGGGTGAAACTGAAGCGAGCGACAATCTGCTGCTGCCTGCCCGCTGAGTTAAAAAGTTCCCATGCAAGACTCACGATACACTGTATATCGTGAGTCTACCGTGGGAACTTTTTAACTCAGTGGGCAGGCAGCAGCAGATTGTCAATTATTAACCCTCCCACACAATATACCCTCACCTTCTCTTTTATGAATGGGGATTTAGTTCCCCTTTCTTCGAGGACCGACCGGAGGTTCCACTGTCACCTCTGCGGGCCGCCCTTGGTGAACGTTTTCAAGGACCTTTCTTCAAGGACCGAAAAAATGTCCGCTATTCGGAGGTTTTCGTTATTTGGATCTTCGGATAAAAGGTTGTGCACCTGTATTGCAACTACAGAAAAAGTGCAGTCAAAAGAAAGTGCAAGGGCCACAGCAAGGTAGATTAGGAGTTTGAGAATAAATCCTTAGTTTATGAAAGGTCCCTTTACTCATCTGATAACTGCGGGGATGAAGGCTTTCAGGTTTTTGTATCATCTACCTGACGGGAGAAGGGAGAAAATAAAATGAATGGGGAGTGAGTTGTCTTTGATTATGTTGTTGCAGATAAAGTTGACAGTGGGGGAGGGAGGTTGGTCTGTGTGATGGATTAGACTGCATCCACAACTCTGTGCAATTTCTTGTGGTCTTGGCCAGAGCAGTTGTCAAATCAAGTTGTGATGCAGCCCGATAGGATGGTTTCTCTAGTGCATCTGTAGAAATCAGTAAAAGTCATTGGAGACATGCCAAATGTCCTTACTCCTCTGAGGAAGAAGAGGCATTGATGTCCTTTTGTGGCAGTAGTTTCAATTTGTTTGGACAAATTACATAGAAACATAGAAACATAGAAAATAGGTGCAGGAGTAGGCCATTCGGCCCTTCGAGCCTGCACCGCCATTCAATATGATCATGGCTGATCATCCAACTCAGTATCCCATCCCTGCCTTCTCTCCATACCCCCTGACTCGTTTAGCCACAAGGGCCACATCTAACTCCCTCTTAAATGTAGCCAATGAACTGGCCTCAACTACCTTCTGTGGCAGAGAATTCCACAGATTCACCACTCTCTGTGTAAAACATTTTCTCATCTCGGTCCTAAAAGACTTACCTCTTATCCTTAAATTGTGACCCCTTGTTCTGGTCTTCCCCAACATCGGGAATAATCTTCCTGCACCTAGCCTGTCCAACCCATTAAGAATTTTGTAAGTTTCTATAAGATCCCCCCTCAATCTTCTAAATTCTAGCGAGTACAAGCCGAGTCTATCCAGTCTTTCTTCATATGAAAGTCCTGACATCCCAGGAATCAGTCTGGAGAATAGAATAGAATGCTATTTATTGTCATTCAAACCTAGGTTTGAACGAAATATCATTTCTACAGTTTTTTACATTACAAAACAATCCAAGACCCACACTTAACACAGTTTACAAAAACATCCATCACAGTGAGTCTCCAACATCTCCTCACTGTGATGGAAGGCAAAGTCTTTATCTCTTCCCTTTGTTCCTTCTCCCGTGGTTCAGCAGTCCAACTGCAGTGTCGAGGCGAACTGGGGCCCCGATGTTAAAGCCCCCGACGGGCGATGGTAAGTCCTGAGGCCGTTTAAGCCACGCCGGGCGATGTTAGGCCCCGGCTCCATGTCCTTAAACCCACGATTACAGCGGCAGAAGTCGCCATTGCGGAGCTTGGAAAAGCGGTCTCCCACCAGGGACCTGCGAGCTCCCGATGTTCCCGTCCACCGGGTCTGCGGCCGGTGCCTCCGAACTCCAAAAGTCGGGTCGCAGCCGCACGCCACCACAGCTCTTCCCGCTCCGAAGTTGGCCAGCTCCGCGATGTCAGTTCCGCAGGCTCTGCAACTGGAGCCCTCAGGTTAGTCCCGGCCGGAGGTCGCCGCCGGCTCCACGATGTTAGGCCCAACGACATCCGAGACCTGACAGGGAATAGTCGGGTCCCCGCACAGGGAAGAGATTTAAACGGTTTCCCCCACAGCCCCCCCACCACCCCCCACATATACACAGCTAAAAAAATAATAAAAACTAACTCAAAGACATACATTTAACAAGACAAAAATAAAAAAATAAAAATAAAAAAAGACAGACGACTGTAGTCGAGCCGCTGCCGTTAGGCGCCGCCACTCCCACAACCTTCTCTGTACAGAACCTTCTCTGTACTCCCTCTATGGCAAGAATGTCTTTCCTCAGATTAGGAGACCAAAACTGTACGCAATACTGTTGGTGTTGGTGATATTTATGCTCCTTTAATGCAGGCTTGGGTGTCTACTGCACTCTGCTTCCTGAAGACAATGGCTAGCTTCTTCATTTTGTTAACATTGAGTGAGAAGTTGTTGTTTTAGCACCATGTTACTCAGCTGTACATCTCCTCCATGTACTCGGTCTCATCATTGTTTGAGATCTGGATCACATTGGCGGTGTCATCTGAAAATGTGTAGGAAGGAATTGCAGATGCTGGTTTAAACCAAAGATAGACAGAAAAATCTTGAGTAACTCAGCGGGTCATTCAGCATCTCTGGAGAAAAGGAATGGGTGACGTTTCGTGTTGAGACCCTTCTTCAGACTCTGACCCGAAACATCGCTTATTCCTTTTCTCTAGGGATGCTGTCTGACCCGCTGAGTTACTCCAGCTTTTTGCGTCATCTGCGAACTTGTATATGGAGTTAGAGCAGAATTTGGCCACACAGTCAGTCGGGACTCTATAGGGAATATTCAGTGCTCTAGTTATCTTTCTCTTTGCACTGCCTGTTGTCCTTGTGTATTGTTTCATTTTACTTATGTATGGTTTGATTTGACTGGATAGCATCACTGTATCTTAATACATTTGAAATAAATAAATCCACACTAATATCAAGTATAGTATGGGGTTGAGAATTCATTCTTGCAGGGAACCGGTGTTGAGCATTATTATCAAGAACGTTTTGTTGCTTATCCTTACTGATTGTGGTCTATGGATCAGAAAGCTGAGGATCCAGTTGCAGAGAGAGGTGCTGAGTCCTAGGTCCAGAAATTTGGAGTTGAGTTTATTTTGGAATTAAGGTGTTAAAGGCAGAGCTATAGTCAATAAATATGTGTGCTTGTTATGTAGTAGTTCCAGGGATAAATGTAGCTCCAGTGAGATGTATCTGCCATGGACCTACTACGATAGTGGACAAATTGCAATGGTTGTTGTGTAGTAGGAGTTGATATGCACCATGACTAGTCTCTGAAAGCATTTCATGATAATGGTCTTCAGTGCCAGTAGTCATTAAAGCACTACCTTGCCTTTTTCTGGCACCTGAATGATGGTCTTTTTAAAGCAGGTGGAACTCTCAAAACAGAGTAGGGAGATTTAAAGATGGCTACGAATACTCCAGCCAACTGGATCACACAAGTTCTGAGTACTTGCTTAGCTTGATGTTTATTCTTTTTCAAAAAGAATCATCCAAAAAAGACCAGAAAAACATCAAAAGTCC
This sequence comes from Amblyraja radiata, assembly GCF_010909765.2. NCBI lineage: Eukaryota > Metazoa > Chordata > Chondrichthyes > Rajiformes > Rajidae > Amblyraja > Amblyraja radiata. Next base: position 127,696,771 of record NC_045957.1, on the reverse strand, counting down.
TGCTTGCTTTTGCCTCTACCATGATTCAATAAGGTTTAGTCGAACCATTCTTAGTCTGAACACTATTTCCCGTGAAATACCTTTATTCTCTGCCTGTTTTAGAAATATAGAAACATAGAAATTAGGTGCAGTAGGCCATTCAGCCCTTCGAGCCTGCACCGCCATTCAATATGATCATGGCTGATCATCCAACTCAGTATCCTGTACCTGCCTTCTCTCTATACCCCCTGATCCCTTTAGCCACAAGGGCCACATCTAACTCCGTCTTAAATATAGCCAATGAACTGGCCTCGACTACCCTCTGTGGCAGAGAGTTCCAGAGATTCACCACTCTCTGTGTGAAAAAAGTTATTCTCATCTCGGTTTTAAAGGATTTCCCCCTTATCCTTAAGCTGTGACCCCTTGTCCTGGACTTCCCCAACATCGGGAGCAATCTTCCTGCATCTAGCCTGTCCAACCCCTTAAGAATTGTATAAGTTTCTATAAGATCCCCTCTCAATCTCCTAAATTCTAGAGAGTATAAACCAAGTCTATCCAGTCTTTCTTCATAAGACAGTCCTGACATCCCAGGAATCAGTCTGATGAACCTTCTCTGCACTTTGTTCAAATGTCTGTCAATCCCCACCCTGAATGTATTGAATGCCTCAGCTCTTTGGACTAAAGAATTCCAAGAATTCAGGATCCATTGTAAGAATAAATTCCACTTCAACAATATTTGAAATAGGCACTAGATGCTTCTACTGGGAGAGTTCCTTTAAAATACAGTGAGTATAGATCCATTCTGCTCAATCTTTTTTCATTTGTAAACATGTTTATCCCAGGTATCAACCTGGCAAATCTTCTTAACACCCGCTTCAAAGATAGTAGATAATGAAGATGTACACACAGTGTTCCAAGTGCAACCTCATCAGTGTCCTGTGGACCTGCTTATAAAAGCTTCCTAATTTATATTTCACATCCCCTGCAATAAAGGCATTCCTAATTTGCTTTCACTGCATGCTACCTTTCAATGGATGCCAGAGCCCATTGTACCACACCATTTTGCAGTCTTATTTCATTTAAGTAATAAATTGTTTTTTTCCTACTTCCTTACAAAGTGGACAACCTAATTTTTCATATTGTATTACCCATTCACTTAATTTACCTGCTTCTCTGCATGCTCTTGGTGTCTATTCACAATTTTGTAATTTGCCTATATTTATATCATGAACAAATCTGGCTATAATAATAATAATGGATGGGATTTATATAGCGCCTTTCTAATACTCAAGGCGCTTTACATCGCATTATTCATTCACTCCTCAGTCACACTCGGTGGTGGTAAGCTACTTCTGTAGCCACAGCTGCCCTGGGGCAGACTGACGGAAGCGTGGCTGCCATTCTGCGCCTACGGCCCCTCCGACCACCACCAATCACTCACACACATTCACACACATTCACACACAGGCAAAGGTGGGTGAAGTGTCTTGCCCAAGGACACAACGACAGTATGCACTCCAAGCGGGATTCGAACCGGCTACCTTCCGGTTGCCAGCCGAACACTTAGCCCATTGTGCCATCTGTCGTCCCGATAATACACTCTGCCTCTTCATCTGTCATTAATTTAGTTGATATAGCTGAGAGCCAACATTTATACCCTGTGGCATCTGACTATGACTGATCGGCAATCTAAAAATGATTTTTCAAAACTCTTTATTTTCTGTTCGTGATGCATTCCTTTATCCATCCCAATATATCATCCCAGTTTAACCAAACTGTTTAGATTAATTTAGAGATACAGCATGGAAAAAGGCCCCTCGGCTCACTGAATCCATGCCGGCCATCGATCACTGTTCTTAGTCATTCTTTATGTGGTATCATATAACCCATTTTCTTGAAATCCAAATACAATATGTTTACTGATTTCCCTTTTTCCACCTAACTTGTTACATACTCAAAGAACGTTAGTAAAATTTTCAAATACAGTTTTCGTTTCATAAAACCATGTTGATTTTGCTTGGTTTATGACTTATGACGACTTTTTAAACAACCTCTATTACAGGTCCATCAATTTTCTGACAACTGGTGGTCCGGCATCTCCTTGAATCCAGACAAAATTACGAGAGTGCACTTGAAACCCCCCCGAAAATGTGGCCCCTAGGCTGGATGAGGCGGCCGATCCCGACCACGTTGGGAGATTGGAAGGTTAAATGTACCCACTGTGGCCGGGACTCTGGAACTGTCCCAGCCGGAGCCGGCTGATCCATTCCCAAAGCCTAGGTAGACCGTTCCGGTACAGTTTGACTCGCCTTGGAGGCCATCTCCTCTGTTGGGCCGGCAAAATGGATCATTCAGAAAGTCTATGGAACCAAGGCTACCGGAAAATTGGTGGCGGAACTGCATTTCCTTAATGATATATTCCACTATATATCCAATGACAAACTGATCTATTGTTCCTTGCTAGACATAAAAAGCTGAAGTAACTCAGCGGGACAGGCAACATCTCTGGAGAGATGGAATGGGTGACGTTTTAGGCCGAGATCCTTCCTTGCTTCCCAACTCACTTCTTATTCGGCAATACATCTATGTTTTACAAATACCTGAGACCTCTTCAGAACTTTCTTCACAGTCCTTCATTTTGGTGCAAACCATAAGTTTATTGATCATGCCACCAACATTCTCATTTAAGTCGATACTATATGTGACGGTCAAGAGGGGACCCAGCATTGATCTCTGCAGCACACCACCAGTCACAGGCCTCCAATCAGAAAATTAAACCTCTACAACCACACTTCATCCAAGTCAATTTTGAATCTAATTGGTTAGCTCACCTTGGATTTCACGTTATCTTATCTTCCATACTTGTTACGGCCACCAAAATCAAATACCTCAAAGGCCAATAACATAATACAAAACCAGGTTCAAATGCAAAAATTATTTATTTTTCACTAACAAAAAAAGAACGAAACCTAAATCAAACAAACAAAGGGGGGCGGATGGGCTGGCAAACAAAAGATAAAGGGTGCTCTGGCCAACCACTCAATGGGCCGTCGGACCAGAGACTCTAAACCTGCCTCAGTGTGAAAATAAACCTGAAACAAAACCACGAAAACAATAATGCCAGTCCCATCCTTCCCAAGCAAAATAAGTTAATACAGAATGACGAATTACATGAAGAAAACTATGCAATGAATCAAACAACCCAAAACAACACCAGACTGCTGCCACCAGTCTGAGGGGGACGAGAGAGAAGCCGAGACTACCAGTGCACAGCTCTCTTAAAGCTGAGGCTCGTCATCAGGCTCACGTGATGCAGCTTGGGCCAGGAGCCTATTCCTGCACCTAATTTCTATGTTTCTATGTTTCTAGGAGCCTCCAATCAGGTACAGGAGCAACCAGGCAGCAAGAGGTACTGGTGGAAATCAGAGAAACAGGTTAGTACAAAATTAACACCAGCAGAGGGAGCGCATAACAATACTATCCTATCACTTGAGACCTAGACAAAGCCTTATAAATTCCATATAAACAACATACACGTCCGTGACCTCATCATCCTCTAGGTGACCACCAACAAAACTATCAGATTCATGAGGCACTATTTTCCTCACACAAAGCCATGCTAACTACCTCTAATCAGACCCTACCTATTCAAATGCTGATAGATTCTGTCCCTCAGAATCACCTTCACACGTTTTCTGAGTGAACGTGTCACTGATGTTAAACTCACCGGCCTGTAGTTCCCTGGCTTCTCTCTCCCTCCTTATAATTATTTTAATCATCCTTTGCTTATTGTTAAACATTTCTCAATCTCCTGGCCTCCTCCAATCTTCACTTTGAATACATTTTCTTTCAATTTAATACCGTCTTTACTTCCTCAGTTAGCCAGAGCTAAAGTATCCTTCTTGTAGAACTTTGCCATCTCACAGTAATCTACCATTGCTGAGAATTAATAGATATAAAAACATAGAAACATAGAAAATAGGTGCAGGAGTAGGCCATTCGGCCCTTCGAGCCTGCACCGCCATTCAATATGATCATGGCTGATCAACCAACTCAGTATCCTGTACTTGCCTTCTCTCCATACCCCCTTATCCCTTTAGCCACAAGGGCCACATCTAACTCCCTCTTAAATATAGCCAATTAATTGGCCTCAACTACCTTCTGTGGCAGAGAATTCCACAGATTCTGTGTGGAAAATGTTTTTCTCATCTCGGTCCTAAAAGACTTCCCCCTTATCTATAAGAAAGGTGCTGGAACCTTCCTAGTTCCTCACAGCCTGCGGTTCTGGAACCGCTGTTTGCCCATGGCTGTCGGCTGCCAGAACTTTCCCTAGTTCCCCGCAGCCTGCGGTCCTGGAGCCGCTGTTTGCCCATGGCTGTGGGCTGCCGGGACCTACCTGGTTCCCCGCAGCCTGTGGTCCTGGAGCCGCTGGACGTTAGTGGTGTTGGCTGCCGGGACCTACCTGGCTCCCCGCGGCAGCCTGCGGTCCTGGAGCCGCTGTTTGCCCATGGCTGTGGGCTGCCGGGACCTACCTGGTTCCCCGCAGCCTGTGGTCCTGGAGCCGCTGGATGTTAGTGGTGTTGGCTGCCGGGACCTACCTGGCTCACCGCGGCAGCCTGCGGTCCTGGAGCCGCTGGACGTCTCTGGTTGTCGGCTGCCGGGAACTGCCTTGTACCCCGCGGCAGCCTGCGGTCCTGGAGCCGCTAGACGTCTAGAGTTGTCGGCTGCCGGGACCTACCTGGTTCCCCGCAGCCTGCGGTCCTGGAGCCGCTGGTAGCTCGTGGCTGTCGGCTGCTGGGAACTGCCTGGTTCCCCGCGGCAGCCTGCGGTCCAGGTCCATTTTTTCTTCCTTACCTGTGTAAGTCCGTTTGAATTTTTCCCGCGGTAGCGCTCCACCCCCGCCCGTCGCTGTTGCACTGCGTGAGACGCAAATACGCGCACGCGTGCTGGCGGGGTCTTCACGTAGTCACTCACGTGACTCCGAAGTAAAATTCCAGAGATTCTCCACTCTCTGTGTGAAAAATGTTTTTCGCATCTCGGTCCTAATAGATTTCCCCCTTATCCTTAAACTGTGACCCCTTGTTCTGGACTTCCCCAACATCAGGAACAATCTTCCTGCATCTAGCCTGTCCAACCCCTTAAGAATTTTGTACGTTTCTATAAGATCCCCCCTCAATCTTCTAAATTCTAGCGAGTACAAGCCCAGTCTATCCAGTCTTTCTTCATATGAAAGTCCTGACATCCCAGGAATCAGTCTGGTGAACCTTCTCTGTACTCCCTCTACGGCAAGAATCCCTTTCCTCAGATTAGGGCACCAAAACTGTACGCAATACTCCAGGTGTGGTCTCACCAAGACCTTGTACAACTGCAGAAGAACCTCCCTGCTCCTATACTTAAATCCTTTTGCTATGAATGCTAACATACCATTCGCTTTCTTCACTGCCTGCTGCACCTGCATGCCTACTTTCAATGACTGGTGTACCATGACACCCAGGTCCCGTTGCATCTCCCCTTTTCCTTATCAGCCACCAATAAACACAAATGCCTGCTAGCACTGGTCTACCATGTTTCCCTTTATCTCTTTTCGCAGTCCATTTTAGCCAAGCTCATCCTCATTATAATGGTCTAATTACAGAGGTATATTGGTGTATATAAGGAGTCCATAACTCCTTGAAAGTAGCAATATAAGTAGATAGAGTGGTAAAGAAGGTGTATGGTATGCTTGCCATCATGGTCGAGCTTCTGTTTAAACCAGCATCTGCAGTTCCTTCATACACACATCACCGGTCGAGCATTGAGTATTGTGGTCGAGATATGATGTTGCAGCTTGAGAGGCACAGACAGAGTAGATAGTCATTTGCTCAAGCCTTGTTTGGAGCATTGAGTACAGCTCATGAATGCCCTATAAGAGGAAGAATACGGAGGCTTTGGAGCGTGTGCAGAAAAAAATGTACCAGGATGCTACCTAGATTAGCTAGAAGGAAAGATTGTACAAACTTGGATTGTTTTCTCTGAAGCGCCGAAGGCTGGGGAGAGATCTGATAGGAGTTTCTAAAATTATGTGAGACATAGATACGGTAGAATCTTATTGCCAGGGTGGAAATGTCAAATGCCAGAGGACTTGGTTTTAAGGTGAGGTGAGAAAGTTTAAAGAAGATGTACAGGGCAAGGTTTTCGACATTGGCGTAGACTAGTGTAGATGGGGCATCTTGGTCAGCGTGGACATGTTGGGCCAAAAGGCCTATTTCCGTGCAGTATGACTCTATGATTCTATGAACGGTAGATGCCTGGAAAGTGTTGGAAGAAGTTATGATAGTGGATTTAAGAGAATTTTCACATAGGCACATGAATATGCAGGGAATGGAGGGGAATGGATTACATATCGTCAGGGATTAGTTTAACTTGGCATCATGTTCAGCACAGATATTGTGGGCCGCAGGGCCTGTTCCTGTTACTTTCTATTTATATTTTAACATACTTATTTCAAATCCAGCTTTCTCACATTTAATTTGCATTTGAAATTCTACCACAGTATGATCACTCTTTCCTCAGGGATAATTGATCATGAGTTCATTACACACCTTCTACCTGGCTATTGCATTAAGAAACCAACCCAGAAGCATCAGAAAATCCGACAGAAACAATGTTCATCTTAATCTAGTTTCATTAACGAACCTGGATTATACACAGTACAGAAGGGCTAATACCCCTGGAGGCACCTTCACAGATCATAAACTTTAACATCATCTGGTAGTCAAAATTACCTGTAATCAGCAGTCAGACACAAAAGCTTGAAAGTCTGAAATGAATGAAAGGTGATTACAAATTGAAGAATAAGGTTTGCTTCTCACATTCATTCATTTTAGGATCTGAATTTTGCATCATTTATTGTCCATACCTTATTGCCCATACAAAAGTGGTGATGAGAGGTGGCTGCAGTCCTTCCAATGAAAATACTCCTATATTGCTGTAGGACTGGGAGTTCCAGAATTTACACCCAGTGACAATGAAGAACCAGCAATATATCTTTTAAATGTTTGAAATATTTTTTTTTCTCTCTTTTTTTGTATGGCTTTGTAAATATTTGATTAGTGTATAAATGTAAATAATTTGGTGTACATATAGCTGCTGGTGTACATATGGTGCACATATAGCTGCTAAATTTGTATAAGATAACTAGACTAAGTGGGACCCGTTGGGTCCCATGTTCACACGGGAGGGCTGGTCCCCTGACGCAATATTCCACCTCTCCACCAATTACTTCAACCCAAACAACCATTTGCAGTGCATTTTTACTTCAAACCAACCATATTTTCATTTTCAAGCCACATTAAGGGCACTCAGAGTTGAGTAGACATGTGTTCAGTGTTATTCAGAGCTCAGAGAGACGTGACCCTCTGGCTTACTCCATCTTGCAGAGACTGAGTGAGGCACACCACTTCCTGGTTTTATAGTCCCTCCCCCTCCCTCCACCAGGGGCAGCAGAGAGAATGACAAATTATTTAAAAACATTAATATCTCTCTGATTTTTCATCGATGGGAAAAATCCTCCAGTCCCGGAAGGCGGAGTGGGGCTCTGAGTGAGGTGGCCTAAAATGACGGCCGTAGGTGGCGGCGTTCTCTCGGAAATCGCAGCACAGCGAGCCAAAAGCAGTCAAGATCAGACTTTTAGTAATATAGATTATAAGCAATTGAATAAGGGGTGGGAATTAATAAGCTTTGGCTTCTTCCTGCTCCTTTTCGGACACATCTGATTTCATTTATTTTTAGATATTGTTTATGCCACTTTATAAATATTATTGTTTTGTTTTTTGTATGCTGTTTCACACTTGCTTTTTATTCTTTTATTATGTTCGAAATAAAGAATTAAATAAAAATAAAATATAATAAATAGAGGGGAACCTGCTACTCATGGTTTTCTGGGAGTTGGAAGTCATGGCTGTAGGGGATAGGTGACGTAAGTAACTGTGGTACATTTGGGCAGTGAAAGGCGGAGGGACAGGCCTTAACACTGAGCATTCAGGAGGTACAGTGCGCCCTGCGTAGGATCAATCCACGCAAGGCTGCAGGCCCGGATGGAGTCCAGGGAAGGGTACTAAAGGACTGTGCAGTACAGCTGGCGGAGGTATTCACGAGAATCTTCAATCTGTCTCTATCTCTGGCAACGGTCCCCAAGTGCCTGAAAACAGCCACCATAGTGCCGGTGCCGAAAAAATCTAAAGTCACCAACCTGAACGACTTCCGCCCGGTTGACTTAACTCCAATCCCAATGAAGTGCTTCGAAAGGCTGGTCCTCTCCCACAGCAAATCCAGCATCCCTGCCTCACTGGACTCTCATCAATTTGCATACAGGGCAAATAGATCAACAGAGGATGCCATCTCTCTGGCTCTTCACACTGTCCTGACTCACCTGGACAGACTGGGCACGTACGTGAGGATGCTCTTCATTGACTATAGCTCCGCATTCAATACGGTCATCCCCACCAAGCTCACCACCAAACTCCACCAGCTAGGCCTCAGCTCGCCGATATGCAATTGGATCCTGAACTTTCTGACGGAGCGACTGCAGGCAGTGAGACTGGGCCCGCACCTGTCCTCCACTATCACCCTGAGCACCGGCACACCACAGGGCTGTGTACTAAGCCCCATGCTCTACTCCCTCTTCACTCACGACTGTGTTCCTGCATTCGACACCAACACCATCGTGAAGTTTGCAGACGACACAACAGTGATTGGGCTGATCACCAACGGTGATGAAACAAAATACAGAGTGGAGGTGCAGAACCTGGCGGACTGGTGCGCACGTAACAACTTGTCACTAAACACCTCCAAGACCAAGGAGCTGATTATTGACTTCAGGAGGTCCCATAATGGAGAATACGCCCCAATCTCCATTTACGGGGAAAGTGTGGAGAGAGTGTCCAGCTTTAAGTTTCTGGGCACTCACATTTCAGAAGACCTCACATGGTCCACCAACTCCGCTGCGCTGGTCAAGAGGACCAAGGGATACAGCTCATCCAGGGCCAATCTGAAAATGGGAATTAGGAATGCCAAACTCAATCACAAACGGCGGATTGAGGAGCACTTCCAAAACAACTCTGACCCCAGGCGCATGTGGCAAGGAATCAAATCCCTTGCCGATTACCAGAAAGCTAACACCCCTCCCCCAGACAACGCCACCCTTCCTGATGAGCTAAACCATTTCTATGCTCGCTTTGACCGAGATAACAAAACCCCAGCCATCAAAGTTGCTCCACCCCCAAATGAACAACCCCTCAGTCTCTCCACCTCTGCTGTACAAGATGCACTGAGCAAGGTGAATGAGCGCAAAGCTGCCGGCCCCGATGGCATCCCTGGCCGGGTGCTTAGGGCATGTGCTGGACAACTATCCCCAGTCTTTACCGACATTTTCAATCTCTCACTGGCCCAGGGTGTTGTCCCCACTTGCCTCAAGACATCAACCATCATGCCAGTGCCCAAACAGTCAGCCACAGGGAGCCTCAACGATTTCCGCCCAGTGGCACTCACCCCTGTCATTGCAAAGTGCTTTGAGCGGCTGATCTTGGCTCACCTCAAAGCCAGCCACCCCCCCACACTGGACCCCCATCAGTTTGCCTACCGGACCAACAGGTCTACAGAGGACGCCATATCGGCGGCCCTACACTCTGCCCTGACCCACCTGGACAACAACAACTCCTACATCAGGTTGCTGTTCATTGATTTCAGCTCCGCTTTTAACACTGTCATCCCCGCCAGCTTGATCACCAAACTCAGCGGGCTTGGCATCTCCACCTCCCTCTGCAACTGGACACTGGATTTCCTCACCAACAGACCACAGTCTGTTAGGGTCAACAACCTCACCTCCTCCACTATAACACTGAACACAGGCGTGCCACAGGGCTGTGTGCTCAGTCCTCTCCTCTACTCCCTCTTCACCCACGACTGCATCCCTAAGTACGGATCCAACGCCATCATTAAGTTTGCTGACAACACCACGGTGGTAGGACTGATCAGTGACAACGATGAGTCAGCCTACAGGGATGAGGTCCAGCACCTGGCAGCCTGGTGTGCCAACAATAACCTCGTCCTCAACTCCGAGAAGACGAAGGAAATTATTGTCGACTTCAGGAAGGTCAGAGGGGGCAGACATACCCCCATCCACATAAACGGGACTGAGGTGGAGCGCGTCTCCAGCTACAAATTCCTCGGGGTACACATCTCGGAGGATTTGTCCTGGTCCCTCAACACCTCCAAGCTGATCAAAAAGGCACAGCAGCGCCTTTACTTCCTGAGGAGGCTCAAGAAAGCCCACCTGTCCCCCAGATCCTGACCAACTTCTACCGGTGTACCATCGAGAGCATCCTGACCACCTGCTTCACGGTATGGTACAGCAGCTGCACTGTTGCGGACAGGAAGGCACTACAACGGGTGGTGAAAACCGCGCAGCACATCATCGGTGCCCTGCTCCCTGCCATGGATGCCCTCCACCGAAAACGGTGTCTGAAACGGGCTGGGAAGATCATTAAAGACCCCTCCCACCCCAACCATGGACTGTTTGCCCTCCTCCCATCAGGGAGGCGGTACAGGAGCCTCAGGTCTCGTACCAGTAGGATGAGGAACAGCTTCTACAATCATACCGTCGCATTGCTGAACTCGGAGTCCCGCCGATAGATTCCTCCGGTCCCTCCGTCCCCATTGTTTAATTATTCTGTATTTTTTATTATTCTGTATCCTCTTTTTTTTTAAATTTCTATATTGCACTACTACGGACTGACGCAAAACTGCATTTCGTTGTACCCATACTCAGTATTTGTGCAATGACATTAAAGTTGAATTGAAAAAAGAAGGCACAGCAACGACTGTTCTTCCAGAGGACATAAAAAAAGATTGGTCTGCACCAACAGCTGCTGACAACGTTCTACCGCTGCACCACAGAGAGCATATTAACGTATGGCATCTCTGTGTGGTATCTCAGCTGCACGGAGGCGGAGAGGAGAGCTCTTCAGCGCGTCGTCCACAGAGCGCAGAGGATCATTGAGACAGAGCTACCAGCCTTGGAGGGCATCTACCACACACGGTGCCTCAGGAAGGCTGTCAGCATCCATAAAGACTCCTCACACCCTTGCAACGGACTGTTTGAACTACTTCCCTCCGGCAGACGTTACAAGGCCTTCTACGCCCGAACCTCCAGACTCAGGAACAGCTTTATTCCCAGAGCTATAGCGGCTCTGAACCGGCCCTGCTGAGTGCCCCCCATCCCCCCTGGACTGTCTCCCTCGGATGGTCACGTCACACAGCTTATTTATTTATTTTACTTTTCTTTTACATCGGTTGGAAGCTGCATACTAAATCTCGTTGCACTGACGTGCAATGACAATAAAATATATTATTATTATTATTATTATTATTATTATTAAAGGCTCTGCAGTCTCCTTGTGCCACAGTGGGTGTGGCCAGGTCTTGAAGGTCTGAGCTATAGGGAGAGGTTAAGCAGGCTAGGACTTTATTCCTCAGAGTGTAGGAGCATGAGGGGTGATCTTAGAGAGGTGTACAAGATCATGAGAGGAATGGATCAGATAAATGTACAATCTTTTACCCAGAGTCTGGGAAATCGAGAATTAGAGGATGTAGATTTAAGATGAGGGGGGGGGGGGAAAGATTTAATGGGAACCTGAGTGCCAAACTGCCAGACCAAGAAAAACTGCCAGAGGTTGATGGTTGAGGCAGGTACTATCACAATGTTTAAAAAACATTTGGATAGATACATGGATAGGATAGGTTTAGAATAATGTGGGCCAAACGCAGGCAGATGGGACTATTGTGAATGGGACATGTTGGTTTGGGTGGGCAAGTTTGGCCAAAGGCCCTGTTTCACGGTATGGTACAGCAGCTGCACTGTTGCGGACAGGAAGGCACTACAACGGATGGTTGCTCTATGACTCTATTTATTCCCATTGTTACTGAATTGAATGCAAAAAAAAGAATGTCTTTGTACTTAGGTACATGTGGCATTAAAGTACCATTGAACCATCCTGTGATATTCATTGCTTATAGATGAGAGTCAGTGGCGAGACTTGCTCATAACAAGCAAAATAGCCTTGCATAAGATGTTAGGTACACAAAAAAGCTGGAGAAACTCAGCGGGTGCAGCAACATCTATGGAGCGAAGGAAATAGGCAACGTTTCGGGCCGAAACCCTTCTTCAGACGAAGATGTTAGATTAGATTAGATTAGATTAGATTCGGTTTATTGTCATTCAGACCTTTCGGTCTGAACGAAATTTTGTTTCCCTGCAGTCATACATATAATTTTTTTTAAAATGGCAAAAACACACAATCAACACAAATTTAACATCCACCACAGTGAGTTCACCAAACACCTCCTCACTGTGGTGGAAGGCAAAATCTTAAAGTCTCTGTCTCTTCCCTCTTTGTTCTCCCTCTCTGCGCCGAGGCGACGGTTCAAACTCCGCGGGTGGTTGCTGCCTCCGCCACAACTCCAGGGCCGAGTCGGGTCTCCGCCGCTGCTGCTGCTGCCGCCGCCACAGCTTCGGTGCCGAGCCGGGTCTCCGCTGCTGCTGCTGCCGCCGCTACAGCTTCGGTGCCGAGCCGGGTCTCCGCTGCTGCTGCTGCCGCCTGTTGTTCAGGCATAAGATGTTGTTCAGTTCAGCTTTGACAAAATAAAGGACACTGCATGATCTTCATGATGTAATATATTCATGCCACAAATATAAAGCCTAGTGAAGGTCAATTACTCTTATCCTTCAAGCAATGCTTCAAATAAATTACAATCTAATGTGGTACCATTATCCAAGCATTGCTATCAGACTTTGAATCCTATCCCTTAGGCCAGCTGTAATCTTTTTAACATTACTTATATAAAATGCAGTCTCAGTAAATCTTATCATGCATTGAAAGTGCTCTCCAGGGAATAATTACCTTGTTAACCTACACAAAGGCTCCATTTAAAACATCTTGCTCATCCACCAGTTGTTTATGGCATATTAATGCCAATTGCATTATACATATACCTTACCCCAATTATACATTATACCTTATCACCCGCACCTCCCAAATCCTGTAATTTTTGTTGAATTCATAGAACTTACCTGATCTCCCTGGTTAGTTCTTCCAGCATCTTTGCAAATTTGCAGGTGACACAAAGCTGGGTGGCGGTGTGAACTGTGAGGAGGATGCTATGAGGATGCAGGGTGACTTGGGTGAGTGGGCAGATGCATGGCAGGTGCAGTTTAATGTGGATAAATGTGAAGTTATCCACTTTGGTGACAAAAACAGGAAGGCAGATTGTTATCTGAATGGTGTCAAGTAGGGAAAAGGGGAAGTACAATGAGATCTGGGGGTCCTTGTTCATTAGCCACTGAAAGTAACCATGCAGGTACGGAGGGCAATGAAGAAAGCGAATGGCATGTTGGTCTTCATAATATAGTTGAGTATAGCAGCAAAGATGTCCTTCTGCAGTTGTACAGGGCCATAGTGAGACCACACCTGGAGTATTTTGTGCGGTTTTGGTCTCCAAATTTGAGGAAGGACATCCTTGCTATTAAGGGAGTGCAGCGTAGGTTCACGACGTTAATTCCCTGGATGGCTGGACTGTCGTATGTTGATAGAATGGAGCGGCTGGGCTTGTAGACTCTGGAATTGAGAAGAATGAGAGGGGATCTTATTGAAACGTATAAGATTATTAAGGGTTTGGACACTTTAGAGGCAGGAAACGTGTTCCCGATGTTTGGGGAGTCCTGAACTAGGGGCCACAGTTTAAGAATAAGGGGTAAGCCTTTTAGAACGGAGATGAGGAAAAATATTTCACACAGAAGATTGTGAATCTGTGGAATTCTATGCCTTAGAAGGCAGTGGAGGCCAATTCTCTGTATGCTTTCAAGAGAGAGTTGGATAGAGCTCTTAAAGATAACGGAGTAAGGGATAAGGGGAAAAGGCAGGAATGGGGTACTGAGTGTAGATGATCACTCAGCCAAGATCACAGTGAATAGCGGGGCTGGCTCGAAGGGCCGAATGGCCTACTCCTGCTATTGTCTATTGTCATCTACCTTGCTTTGAGCTTCCCTTGCTCTGTACTTTCGGATAATCTAATAAATGTTCATGGTATCATAGAATAATACTGCAAGGAAACAGGCTTTTCAGCCCAACGTCCATGCTGACCGATGGACACCAATCTGTATTGAACCCATTTTCCAGCACTTGATTCATAGCCCATAGTGGGATGCAGACCACGGTCAGGATAATAGAGGTGAAATCCCTTGGCCGGTAGGAGGGATGGCACTTCACTGCTGGGTGTTCTAGTTGCAGAGAGCAGTTGGACAGGACTGCATGTCTGAGCACCATAAAGGATTCACCATGAGGCTGATGCCTCTGCCTCTCCCTTTCCCCAATGCCTCTGATCAGTCCATGCAAAGAATGGAGAAACCTTTGGGCTGTAGGGCTGAGTCTAGGAAGCTTGGGGTTCACCATGTCTCTGTGAGATAGAGCACACTTCATTCACCAATTCCCTCATTTTGGTAAAGCAGCCTTGCCCTTAAGTCCTTAACTTTATTTTCTCGGCAGTGTACATTGGCCAGTAGAATGGTAGATAACTATATAACCATATAACCATATAACAATGACAGCACGGAAACAGGCCATCTCGGCTCTTCTAGTCCGTGCCGAACACGTATTCTCCCCTAGTCCCATCTACCTGCACTCAGACCATAACCCTCCATTCCTTTCCCGTCCATATAACTATCCAATTTATTTTTAAATGATAAAATCGAACCTGCCTCCACCACCTCCACTGGAAGCTCATTCCACACAGCTACCACTCTCTGAGTAAAGAAGTTCCCCCTCATGTTACCCCTAAACTTCTGTCCCTTAATTGTCAAGTCATGTCCTCTTGTTTGAATCTTCCCTACTCTCAGTGGGAAAAGTTTATCCACGTCAACTCTGTCTATCCCTCTCATCATTTTAAAGACCTCTATCAAGTCCCCCCTTAACCTTCTGCGCTCCAAAGAATAAATACCTAACTTGTTCAACCTTTCTCTGTAACTTAGTTGCTGAAACCCAGGCAACATTCTAGTAAATCTCCTCTGTACTCGCTCTATTTTGTTGACATCCTTCCTATAATTAGGCGACTAAAATTGTACACCATACTCCAGAATTGGCCTCACCAATGCCTTGTACAATTTTAACATTACATCCCAACTTCTATACTCAATGCTCTGATTTATTAAGGCCAGCACACCAAAAGCTTTATTTACCATCTACATGAGATTCCACCTTCAGGGAACTGTGCACAGTTATTCCTAGATCCCTCTGTTCAACTGCATTCCTCAATTCCCTACCATTTACCATGTACGTCCTATTTTGATTATCCTGCCTAGATGTAGCACCTCACACTTATCAGCATTAAACTCCATCTGCCATCTTTCAGCCCACTCTTCCAACTGGCATAAATCTCTCTGGAGACTTTGAAAATCTACTTCATTATCCACAACACCACCTATCTTATTATCATCTGCATACTTACTAATCCAATTTACCACACCACCATCCAGATCATTGATGTACATGACAAACAACAGTGGACCCAACACAGATCCCTGTGGCACCCCATTAGTCACCTGCCTCCAACCTGACAAACAGCCATCCACCATTACTCTCTGGCATCTCCCATTCAGCCACTGTTGAATCCATCTTGCTACTCCACCATTAATACCCAACAATTGAACCTTCTTAACCAACCTTCCATGAGGAACCTTGTCAAAGGCCTTACTGAAGTCCATATATACAACATTCAATGCTTTACCCTCATCAATTTCCCGAGTAACCTCTTCAAAAAATTCAAGAAGATTAGTCAAACATGACCTTCCAGGCACAAATCCATGTTGACTGTTCCTAATCAGACCCTGTTTATCCAGATTCTTATATATATTATCTCTAAGTATCCTTTCCATTAATTTTCCCACCACTGACGTCAAACTAACAGGTCTATAATTGCTAGGTTTACTCTTTGAACCCTTTTTAAACAATGGAACAACATGCGCAGTACGCCAATCTTCCGGCACTATTCCCGTTTCTAATGACATTCAAAATATTTCTGTCATAGCCCCTGCTATTTCTACACTAACTTCCCTCAATGTCCTAGGGAATATCCTGTCCGGACCTGGAGACCTATCCACTTTTATGTTTTTCAAAAGTGTCAGTACTTCCTCTTCTTTGAATCTCATAGTTTCCATAGCTACACTACTTCTTTCCCTTACCTCACATAATTCAATATCCTTCTCCTTGGTGAATACCGAAGAAAGGAAATTGTTCAATATCTCCCCCATCTCTTTTGGCTCTGCAGATAGCTGTCCACTCTCTAATGGACCAATTTTATCCCTCGTTATCCTTTTGCTATTAATAAAGCTGTAGAAACCCTTTGGATTTACTTTCACCTTACTTGCCAAAGCAACTTCATATCTTCTTTTAGCTTTTCTAATTTATTTCTTAAGATTCTTTTTACATTCTTTATACTCCACAAGCCCCTCATTTACTCCATGCTGCCTATAATTATTGTAGATCTCTCTCTTTTTCCAAACCGTGTCCAATTTCCCTTGAAAACCATGGCTCTTTCCAATTTTTACTATTTCGTTTCAACCGAACAGGGACATAAAGATTCTGTACTCTTAAAATTTCATCTTTAAATGTTCTCCATTTCTCTTGCACATCTTTCCCATAAAACAAAATGTCCCAATTCACTCCTTTTAAATCCTTTCGCATCTCCTCAAAGTTAGCCTTTCTCCAATCAGAAATCTCAACCCTAGGTCCAGTTCTGACCCGCTCCATAATTATATTGAAACTAATGGTATTGTGATCACTGGACCCGAACTGTTCCCCAACGCATACCTCTGCCACCTGACCTGTCTCATTTCCTAACAGGAGGTCCAGCACCGCCCCTTCTCACATAGGCACCTTTATGTATTGCTGCAAAAAACTATCCTGCACACATTTTACAAACTCCAAACCATCCAGCCCATTTACAGAATGTGTTTCCCAGTCTATGTGTGGAAAATTGAAATCTCCCACAATCACCACCTTGTGCTTACTGCGATCTCCTTACATATTTGCTCTTCCAATCTCGCTCCCCATTTGGCGGTCTATAATATACCCCTATAAATATTGCTACCCCTTTCCCATTTCTCAGTTCCACCCAAATAGCCTCCCTAGACGAGCCCTCTAGTCTATCCTACCAAAGCACTGCTTTAATATCTTCCCTGACAAGCAATGCAACACCTCCACCTCTTGCCCCTCCAATTCTATCACACCTGAAGCAACGAAATCCTGGAATATTTAGTTTCCAATCACAGCCCTCCTGCAACCATGTTTCACTGATCGCCACAACATCATACTTCCAGGTGTCAATCCAGGCTCTAAGTTCTTCCACCTTTCTAACAATGCTCCTAGCATTAAAATATACACATTTAAGAAACCCACCCTCTCTTATTCTCTGTTTATTGTCTTTTACTTCTCTCTCCCCTACATTTTGGGTCAGAGTGCTACCATTCTCTGCCCCCTGCTTCACACACTGACTGCTAGCTTTCCCTATTTTGAGTCCCTCCCCCCAACCATACTAGTTTAAAGTCTCCCCAGTAGCCTTTGCAAATCTCCCCGCCAGGATATTGGTCCCCCTCGAGTTCAAGTGCAACCCGTCCTTTCTGTACAGGTCGCACCTTCCCCAAAAGAGGTCCCAATGATCCAGAAACTTGAATCCATACCCACTGCACCAGTCCCTCAGCCACGCATTTATCCTCCACCTCGATCCATTCCTTCTCTCACTGTCGCGTGGCACAGGCAGTAATCCTGAGATTGTTACCTTTGCGGTCCTTCTCCTTAACTCTCTTCCTAACTCCGTAAATTCTCCTTTCAGGACCTCTTCTCTTTTTCTACCTATGTCGTTGGTACCTATATGTACCACGACCTCAGGCTCCTCTCCCTCCCATTTGGTAGATGGTCTTGTGCACTTCAGTCTTACTTGCAGGTCACACCATTGACCATACATCTGGGCTCATTGGAGGCTGCCCCGGTGTCTCTTGGCACTGCATTCTTGGTAAGTGTGATCGTCCACAAGGTGTGGAATTCCCTTGCCTTCGGAGATTCCATTTCTGTTGGTAACTTGATTGCTGTTGGAAGATAGTAATGGCGCTAATCCATATAAACTGACCAGCAGCTTGTCAGTTACAGCACCAATTTGTGCTATATCTCTTCTCCATAGAAGTTCAGAACCTTTATCTTTGATCTTGTCCTGTTGCGTTACTTGCAAAATGAAGCTACAGTACTGAGCTATTTTTGTTTTACAGGCTCTCCAGCCCACTGAGTCCATGCCAATGATACCATCGATCACCTGTTCACACTAGTTCTACGTCAACCCACTGGTGCAGCCACTACAGGCAATTAACCTACACTCCCCCACATCTTTGGGACGTGGAGGAAAACCGGAGCACCCTGAAGAAACCGATGCAGTCACAGGCAGAATGTGCAAATTCCACACAAACCACACCTATTGCCAGGGTTGAATACGGGGTCTATGGCTCTATAAGACAGTAGCTCTACCAACTGCACCACTGCGCTGTCCTATTGCCTTCTTGATGCTTGGGGCTATAGTTCCAAAACTGAAGTTACTTTCAGCTCTAGTGGGCAAGCCAATTATCAGAATCAGAATGAGAATAGTACTTTATTTGCCAAGTATGTTTTGTAACATACGAGGAATTTCATTTGCCAAGTAAGTCATACAAATAAAAAGTAACAGAACATTCAAAATACATTTTAACATGAACATCCACCACAGTGGCTCCTACACATTACTCTCTGTGATGGAAGGCGAAATAAAGTTCAAGTCCCTTCCCTTTGTTCTCCTGCGGTCGGGGGCCTGGAGCCCTCCATTGACGGGACGATCTTGACTCCAGTAGCCGGCTGCGTTTGAGCCCTCTGCGTCGAGGCGATCAACTCCCGCATCGGGGGGATGTCAGGTCCCCCGCGCCGGGCGATCGAACCTCGTGTCGGGGCTGGTCGAACCTTCTGCGTCGTTGGGGCTTCCCGACTCGGCCTCTCCCGAGACTGCAAGCTCTTGATGGTAAGTCCGCAGGCCACGGTTGGAGTGATCCCAGGCAAGGGATCAGCTCCGATGTTAAGTCCACCCCCCGCGGTGGGGCTCACGACAGTCCAAGGAGTCCTCCAGCTCCAGCGATGGAAGGCTGCAGAGTGCCCGGAGAATGGAATCCAAAAATTAATCACATCTCCGGCAAGGTACGAACCTGAAAAAAAGTTTCCCCCGAACCCCTCCCCCTCCCCCCACATAAGACAAACCGGAGAACATTAAAACAAACTTTTAACAAACACTTGAATAAAATAAAGATGAAAAAACTAAAAAAGGAGCTGCCATCGTACGGCGCCCCTGGTGGACAGGATCAGACATGCCCAACACCAAACCCCCAAAACAGGCACACTGCTTTGAGCGCCATTACAGCAAGAGATTGCCAGGAGAACATAAGCACTGATTTTAGTATATTTCAAAGGTAGACAAAAATGCTGGAGAAACTCAGCGGGTGAGGCAGCATCTATGGAGCGAAGGAAATAGGCAACGTTTTGGGTCGAGACCCTTCTTCAGACCTTCTTCAGATAAGGATATTCCAAAAGTGTCTTTAACAAATGGGGAAAGATTCCTTAAGCTGGGCCAGTGTTCTCTGGTACAAAGGTGGCTGAGAGGTGACCTGATGGAAGTATATATAGATTATGAGATGCATCGATAGAATATAAAATTAAAATCTTTTCCCCATGGTAGGGATAGCAAAAACTAAATGGTATAAGCAAGAGGAATGGATTTTATAGGGGAACTGACAGGTAGCTTTTAAAATCAGAGAATGGTTGATATCTGGAACATCAGAGGAGGTGGAGGAATCAGATGTTTTTACGTTTAAGAGGCATTTAGGCAGACACTTAAATAGACAAGGAAAAATAGATCCTTAAATAGAAGGATATGGTCTTAATGCGGGCAAATAGAATTAGTGTAGGTAAGGAGGAAAGATCTTTTTTTCTCAGTAAAGGAGTCAAAAATCAGTGGCAAGATTTTAAAAGATTAGTCGGAAGATGAGTTATATTCATCATTCTCAGGCTGGTGGTGCTGGTATATCACTGCCTGAAAGACATTTGCCTTAAAACCTGAAAATCCATATCGGAGGAAAGATGTGCTGGCTCTGGAGAGGGTTCAGAGGACGTTTACAAGAATTATCCTTGGAATGAATGAGTTAACTTATGATGAGCATTTGACGGCATGGGCCTGTATTCGCTGGAGTTTAGAAGAATGAGGGGAGAACTCATTGAAATGTACTGAATAGTGAAAGACTTGGATAGAGTGGATGTGGATAGGATGTTTCCACTAGTGGGAGATCTAGGACTAGAGGCCACAGCCTCAGAATTAAAGGGCGTTCCTTTCGGAAGGAGATGAGAAGGAATTTCTTTAGTCAGAGGGTGGTGAATCTGTGGAATTCTTTGCCACAGAAGGGTGAGGAGACCATCAAATGGATATTTTGAAGGCAGAGATAGATTCTTGATTAGTACAGGTGCCAGAGGTAATGGGGAGAAGGCAGGAGAATGGGGTTAGGAGGGAGAGATAGATAACCATGATTGAATGGCGAAGACTGGATGGGCTGAATGGCCTAATTCTGCTCCTATTACTTACAGTATGAACTTGTGACCTTATAAAATCACTGCCTTGCTCAGATTGAGATGGGTGAGTACGGAGGCAAAAACCCATCTCAACCTTATTGGATGTGTATACCATGAACAAGGGATTAGGACGAGAAGTTTTTTATCGGCGGCACAGAGGCAAAGGTCCGAACGGTCACCTTCTGTTATGATTCGATGAATCGATGAAACTCATTTCTCTCCTGTCATCCCATGCCAGGAATGCAACATGTTTGCCAAAGTGAATAGGTTGGGATGACCTGAGGGCACAAAATGCAATATATAACCACAAATTGCTCCACACAGACCAAGATCATTTTAAAATAGCCACAAGTGCAGAAGCTGCTAAACTCAAAGTTAACGAGGGAGGATAATTGGTTTAATTCCAATTAATATGATTTTTGAAGTGTATAAGACAACATAAAATTAAAATATTTTCCTCATGGTAGGGATAGCAAAAACTAAATGGTATGAGAAGTGTATAAGACAACAGTTTCTTATTAATTCAATTAATATCAATTAAATTTAAAGTTTATTTTTAATTAATATCTAACTACTAGTACTATTTTGGGATGGTCAAAAAAGCTATAAATTAGATTTTCAAATTTTTAACGTTGATATTATACTTTGATTTTATACTTTTTAGCTATTAGCTTATTAAATTGGAAGTTAAATGGTCACAAAATCAAAACAAAAGAGGGTGGTATATTGATGGAAAAAAATGTTAGATCATTGTTGATAATTGTAGCTTAATTTTTAATGAATATCTCACCCTTTTTGTATATATGACAATAGACACAATTTGAGCGTATAAAATTGGAATGAATGGAAACATTAAATATTAGAGAGCATAGCATTAATATGAGAGGAGCAGTTTAAAGGAGATATGTGGCGTACGTTTATTTATGCAGAGGGTGGTGAGTGCCTGGAATGTGCTGCCGGAGGAAGTTGTTGAAGCAGATAGGTTAGTGAGAATTTTAAAATACTTTTGATAGGCATATGTATATGGATATGTAGGGTATGCAGGGATATGGGTTATGTGGAGGTGGATAAGTGATGGTCTTGGCATCACAATCAGTATAGACATTGTGGGCTGAAGGGCCTATTCCTGTGCTGTACTGTTCTATGTTCTATGTCGACGACTTGAGCTATAAGTTTAGAGGAAATTAATATTGCTCCTATTACATTGCAATGTTAATTCTTTTAGTTTTAGTTTTAGTGACACAGCATGGAAACAGGCCCTATGGGCCACCGAGTCGGCACTGACCAGCAATCACCCGTACACTAGCTCTATCTTACAGAAGCCAATTAACCTACAAACCTGCATGTCATTGGGATGTGGGAGGAAACCGCTGCACCTGGAGAAAATCCATGCATTAGCAGGGGGAATGTACAAACTCCATACAGAGAGCACCTGTAGTCAGGATAGAACCCAGGCCTCTGGCACTGTAAAGCAGCAACTCTACTGCAGCACCACTGTGCCATGAGACTTTATTAGATCCAAACCAATCTTAGTCCACCTCTGTTGTTTTAAAAGGGCATTTAATATTTGTATATGCTTCTCATTGTCACGATGATTACAAAGCATTGACTGAAAAAATACAGGAATCAATAAAACCTCTTTAAAGATGGGATTTGTCCTGGCCTACCCACATGTACTGAATACATTGCTCAAGCACCAGGCACAACATTGCCTTGTGGCTCAGGACCAGGAGCATATTGGCAAGTACATCACCTTTCCAGATTTGGACAGGGTAAATGCCAGCATTGATGCATTTTGCCAAGAGTGTGAGCACCTTATGTTGAAGTCGAGGCATTTCAAGCAATACCTGCAGAGAGAAAAAATTGAGGCAATATTTCACACTGACGGTCTCTCATCAGCAAGAGAAAATTGTTCAGGGGTGTGGAGAAGGAAAGTTGACAAAGAGAAAAGGGAACTGAAGCAGGAAGATATAACAATGCCCGTTACATTGTACAGTGGGCTGCATTAGTATGTTTCACTAAAGGTAGAGTTCTGTTTTCAAAGATGCAAACAGAAATTATCCTTTCAACACTTTCTTGCACTGACATGAAATATGGTGTTTTATAAAGTGCTGGAGTAACTCAGCGGATCAGGCAGCATCTCTAGAGGACATGGATAGGTGATGTTTCTGGCTGGTTTTCCATGAATTGGTGTCTGAAGAAAGGATCTGGACTGAAGTGTAGCCTCTTTTTGTTATTTTTTATTTTGTTAAAAGTTTTTGTTTTAATGTTCTTCAGTTTGTTTTATGTGGGGGGAGGGGGGAGGGGGGAGGGGGGAGGGGGGAGGCGGCAGGGGGGAGGGGGGAGGGGATCGGGGAAACTTTTTTTCAGGTTCTTACCTTTCCGGAGATGTGATCAATTTTCGGATCACATTCTCCGGGCTCTGCGGCCTACCATCACTGGAGCTGGAAGCCTCCTCGGACTGTCATGAACCGCACAGCGGGGCGCGGACTTAACATTGGAGCTGTTTCCTTGCCTGTGATAGCTCCCACCATGACCACCGCGGACTTACCATCAAGGGCTCGCAGTCTTCGGGAGAGGCTAGTCGGGAAGCTCCAACGTCACGGAACGTTCGACCAGCCCTGACGCGAGGTTCGATCGCCCGGCGCAGGGGAGCTGACATCCCCCCCCCCGATGCAGGAGCAGATTGCCTTGACGTGGAGGGCCCGAACGCCGCCGTCTACAGGAGTCAAGATCGTCCCGTCAACGGGGGCTCGAGGCCCATGACCGAGGAAGAACTAAGGGAAGGACTTGAACTTTATTTCGCTTTCCATCACAGTGAGGAATATGTAGGAGTCACTGTGGTGGATGTTCATGTTAAAATAAGTTTTTGAGTGATCTGTTACTTTTAATTGTATGACTGACCTGGCCAATGAAATTCTTCGTATGTTGCAAAACATACTTGGCGAATAAAGTGTGATTCTGATTCTGATTCTGATAAACATGTCCTCCAGGGATGCAACCTAACCCACTGAGTTACTCCTGCAATCTGTGTTTCTTTTTCTTTTATTTCATTCGGTTTAATTTTTTATTGTCACTTGTACCGAAGTTCAGTGAAACTATTTTGTTTGCATGCTCTTCAGTCAAAGGTAGGACTGTAAATTAATATAATGAAACTGTCCACAGTACACAGATCAAGGATAAAGGGTACAGTGCACATATATAGTAAACCAGCATTTGCAGTTCCTTGTGTCTCCAGGAGACATGGGAGGCTTGGTACACATGGTACAGGTGCAAAAGCACTTCCAATCACTGGTGTACTAATCTTTTTCATCTAATTTTTAATTCTGTACCATGCTAAATGCCCAGTTCTTCTCGATGTAATGTGCCAGCTTTTTTTCACAGGAAGCTCGGCAGCTGTCAGGAGGCACAGGTCTGAATACAGCTGAGGGGTTTTAATAAGAACAGAGCAGCTGTACCAGCAGTAGTACGGCAGGATACTTCAATCCGCAAACTGATTGAGAAACACATGGGACAGAAATAGCTTGTGTATGGAATGGATATCGAGAACCAGTCTAAAGGTATGACTGATCAGTGTCTAGATGTCTCCCACTCAGGTTACTGCCTGCAAAACACCGCCAAAATGAGTAATGGCTCATCATGACTAAATTGTAATCATGTATTGTCTTTCTACTGACTAGATAGCATGCAACAAAAGCTTTTCACTGTACCTCAGTACATGTGGCAATAAAATAAACTGAACTGAGGATACCCTTTTGTCCTACAATTTCTCTTCAACTGATAGGCACGGTGGTGGAGTGGTAGAGTTGCTGCTTACAGAGCCAGAGATCTGGGTTCAATCCTGACTATGGGTGCTGTCTGTATGGAGTTTGTGCATTCTCCCCGTGATCTGCGTGGGTTTTCTCTGGGATCTCTGGTTTCCTCCCGCACTCCAAACAAGTACAGGTTTGTAGATTAATTGGCTTGGTATAATTGTAAATTGTCACTAATGTGTGTAGGATAGCATTAGTGTGTGGGGATTGCTGGTCAGTGCAAACTCAGTGGGCCGAAGGGACTGCTTCCGCAATGTATCTCTAAACTAAACTAAAAGATGCTTCAGTGTTAAATTAGTTGCTTGCTAAAAAAATCACAACCTCCACAAAAATAACTGAATGTAAGGAATAGTTTGATAGAGTGTCATAGAGCATGGGAACTGGTCCTTCGGCCCAACTTGCTCATGCCGACCAACATGCCGCATCTACACTAGTTCCAACTGCCTGTTTTTGGCCCATATCCCTCTAAACATATCCCATCCATGTACCTCTCCATGTCTTTTAAACATTGTGATAGTACCTGCCTAAACTATCTCCTCCGGATGCTCGATCCATATATCTACCAGTCCTGTGTACAAAAAGTTGCCCCTCAGGTTTCTATTAAATTTTTCCCCATCACCTTAATTCTATGGCATCATGAATATCAAGCTCAACATCATGTTGGAATAGTAGCCCCTGGAAAAAATGCCCTTGGGAAAGTAGCATCTTAATGATGCCTTCTGCAGTGGTATGTGCTTTTTGTAGACAAAAAGGTGCCAGAAAGCATATTAGTTAATGAAACAATATTGGCTGCTGTACATCAATCTAGTTTTTAAATTGCCAGTGTGCCATATCAACGCCTACTATCACTAAAACAGCATTGGTAAGCTCTGGCCTTGCATCACAAGGTTCATAAGCTGATGTAACATGACATGGAATCATGATCAAAGTCCTCCAGGGATGGCATCTTCAATTGAAAATCAGGTTTAAGATGATGTAATTCATTTTGATTCACTTACAAAGGAGACATTGCAAGAACACAAAATTAGATTGTGGTCTATGTCTCATGCATAATACTGAATCATTAGTGACAACCCATTCACTCATAGTTCTAAATATGAGACAGAGATTGGGGGCTTGATTCATTTATTAATTAAAAGATATCTTGAGGCAGATATAAGGAAGGAGGAATTGATGGAAAAGGAGAACCAATGTCCTTGCCTCAGATTTCCTTATTTAACACTGCAGTAGAATTACTCTCTCAAAGAATCAGTTTGGTGAACCTCTCATTGTTTGGAAATACCAATGGTCTTCATTCTGTCACACTGGTTGGACTAGAACTAGATGTGGGAATGCACAGTGTGGGCGGGTTGTGGGGTTGTTGGGATCCAGATCGTGGGCTAGGGGCTGTAGTGGGGACATGAATACCAGGGACACACTACGTTCACTGTGACATTTATTATAGAAACATAGAAACATAGAAAATAGGTGCAGGAGTAGGCCATTCGGCCCTTCGAGCCTGCACCGCCATTCAATATGATCATGGCTGATCATCCAACTCAGTATCCCGTACCTGCCTTCTCTCCATACCCCCTGATCCCTTTAGCCACAAGGGCCACATCTAACTCCCTCTTAAATATAGCCAATGAACTGGCCTCAACTACCTTCTGTGGCAGAGAGTTCCAGAGATTCACCACTCTCTGTGTGAAAAATGTTTTTCTCATCTCGGTCCTAAAGGATTTCCCCTTTATCCTTAAACTGTGACCCCTTGTCCTGGACTTCCCCAACATCGGGAACAATCTTCTTGCATCTAGCTTGTCCAATCCCTTAAGAATTTTGTAAGTTTCTATGATCCCCCCTTAATCTTCTGAATTCCAGCGTGTACAAGCCGAGTCTATCCAGTCTTTCTTCATATGAATGTCCTGACATCTCAGGAATCAGTCTGGTGAACCTTCTCTGTACTCCCTCTATGGCAAGAATGTCTTTCCTCAGATTAGGAGACCAAAACTGTACGCAATACTCCAGGTGTGGTCTCACCAAGACCCTGTACAACTGCAGTAGAACCTTCCTGCTCATATACTCAAATTATTTTGCTATTAATGCTAACATACCATTCGCTTTCTTCACTGCCTGCTGTACCTGCATGCCTACTTTCAATGACTGGTGTACCATGACACCCAGGTCTCGTTGCATCTCCCCTTTTCCTAATCGGCCACCGTTATACAAAAGAGTGAGAACAAATGTTTGGATATTATTGGGAGTAGCATCCAACAGTCCAGAAGGTCCCATAAGTGTGGGATTATTGTAGAATTACTGAGGTTCATTTTGGAGCAGCAATGATGCATTGAAATGAAAATATCTAAAATTATCCAACTCATTTCTCCTAAGTTCATCCCTACATGCTGTCCGGCAAAAACTGTTTTGAGGATTTTTTGTTTACTGCAACTTAAGTGTATTGCTGTTCTCAGTGTATATTGACTGTTAATACTTTTTATGTGATGTTGACATTTTAGAGGCATAGAGTTGTTTTGCAGAGCAACTGGTCTTTGGCCCACCATGCCTGTGCTGATACCTATCTGTATTAATCCCACCTGCCTGCATTAATTTTATAGCCCTCTGTGCCTTGCGCATTCAAGTGTCTGTCCAGTTGCCTCCTAAATGTTGTTACTGTTCCTGCCACCACCACCTCTTCTACCAGTTCATTCCAGATGACATTTAGTTTCAATGTGAAATATTTACTGCCAATTTCCTTTTTAAACTTCCTCTCTCTCACCTTAAACATAGTAGTTTTAGACACCCCATACCATGGGGGGGGAAACTACGGACTACCTAACCTATCTATGCCTCATAATAATCAAAGGTTTGCTGAAGTCCATGTAGACAACAACTGTCATCTCACTATTGACAATCCTCTTGGGCACCTCTTCAAAAGTCTCAATCAAATTCATGAGACACGTTTTTCCACCCACAGAACCATGCTGACATTATGTTTAGTCACAATTGAAATGGATAGCTGTATTTGCAGATGTGGATCCTTCAATTCCAATGTTATGATAGGGAGTAGAATGAGGCGATAGAAGAGGTTGGATGGATATTCCTTTTGTGCCGATAAGATTTGTCAGAATTAAAAATGTTTTTAATTTGAGGAAGGACATTATTGCTATTGAGGGAGTGCAGCGTAGGTTCAACAGGTTTATTCCCGGGATGGTGGGACTGACATATGATGAAAGAATGGGTCGACTGGGCTTGTATTCACTGGAATTTAGAAGGATGAGAGGACGTCTTATAGAAACATATTAAACTCTTAAAGGATTGGACAGGCTAGATGTAGGAAAAATGTTTCCGATGTTGGGGGAGTCCAGAACCAGGGGTCATAATCTCAAACAACTCTCTGTTTGCTAC
This sequence comes from Amblyraja radiata, assembly GCF_010909765.2. NCBI lineage: Eukaryota > Metazoa > Chordata > Chondrichthyes > Rajiformes > Rajidae > Amblyraja > Amblyraja radiata. The sequence goes on along the minus strand of NC_045957.1, from coordinate 127,668,885 downwards.
AGTCATAAAGGAAGATTGTTGGGGATTTTGAACGTCAATCAATACTACTTTGAGTCAAGTGTCCCTCAGGGCAGTGTCTTCCAATGACAAAAAGGCACTGCAGCAACTTGCCAACTTTCAGTAGCTCTTCCCAAATCTGCAATCGCTAATTCAAAGGACAATACAATACAATACAATATTTATTTGAACCTCAGTGATTTATTTTTTATTACAAGAACAGTAATAAAAATAAAAAAGCTGGAAAAACTCAGCAGGTCAGGCAGCACCTGAGGAAAGAGAAACAGAGTTGACGTTTCAGGCCAAAAGCCCTTTATCAGAACAGCAACAGAAACATTCGCACATGCAAGTTTCCTTCCCATTCAGACACTGCCCTGTTGTGCCAAATCTTTATCATCTCAATGTTAAAATCCTGAACATCCTTGTTTTTTGGAGTTCTTTCAAAACATGTAATGGAGTAGTTTAAATGACTGACTGGTGCCTCCCCACAGGAAATTGGAGGTGGACAGTCAATGCTGCAAAGCCTGTATCTCAAACTCCTTGTCGATGTCCTTGACCTTCTTGTGATCTTTGTAATTTTGTGATGTTTTCCCATTCAACATTTTCCCACTGCTTCCTAAACGTTTAAATTACGGACATGATGATTTATTGGTTTGCAGTATGTGAACTTCCAAATGTTAAAATACTTGGAGTGAATGGGAATATTGTTTCTAAGCTAATGCCTGGTGGTTTTTCACTTTAGTTAAATACACCGGGTGTTAACATAAAATATAATATATTCTTTGCTACAATTTTTGCATTTTCATGTAATTATGTGATATTTAATGCCGAGGAACAACTGCTATTGTGCATCAACCATATGCTCAAAGTTTTCATGTATATTTTGGGGACCTCACGCATAGATCTAATGTTTAAAAATTCATGGATTATTAGAGGATGGATAATCATTACAGATTCAAAATGCATTCATATTAAATGTGCCACCTGCTTTCTGCAACGTCAATTTTGTTTTATATCTAAGTTTACATATATGATGGCATGGTTTGAAGAATACAGCTGAATATTGATAACATGCACTGCGCAGTTATTTGTAAAAACTGGAAGAATAACAAGTAATAGTAAAGATTTCAGTCTAATTACCAGCCTCTCTCTGGGTTATATAAAGGTTCCTTCCCACATAATTTCCTCAAACTCAACAGCGATAAGACAGAATTCCTCCTCATAGGCTCCAAAGCCACACTCAGCAAAACCAATAACCCCACTCTCACCATCGACGGCACCACTGTCTCCCCATCTCCCCAGGCCCGCAACCTTGGCGTGATCTTTGATTCCACCCTCTCCCTTGAGCCTCAAATCCGCCATGTAATTAAAACCTCCTTCTTTCATCTCCGCAACATAGCCAAACTCAGACCCTCTCTCACACCGCCCGCTGCTGAAAGACTCATCCATGCCTTCATCTCCTCCCGACTGGACTATTGCAACTCACTTCTCCTTGGCATCAGCTCCACCTACATCAACCGACTCCAACTGGTCCAGAACGCAGCCGCCCGACTCATCACCCACACCAAATCCTGGCATCACATCACTCCAGTCCTCAAAAAACTTCACTGGCTTCCCATCTCCCACCGGATCACCTACAAAATCCTGGTCCTCACCTACAAAGCCCTCCACCATCTGGCCCCCCCATATCTCACTGACCTCCTCTCCCCCTACCAACCCTCACGGTCCCTCAGATCAACATCAGCCGGTCTCCTCTCCATCCACAAGTCCAACCTCCGCAGTTTTGGGGACAGAGCCTTCTCCAGGGCAGCTCCCAGGCTCTGGAACTCCCTCCCCCAACTGATCCGCAATTCCGTGTCCCTCACCATCTTCCAGTCCCGCCTCAAGACCCATCTCTTCACCTCTGCCTATCCTTAGCCCCACGTCCCCGTCCTTTTTCATCTGTGCATTAATTGCCTCATACTGTGTTTTGTATTGAATTCTGTCTTTACTTTGTGTACTAGTCATGTCTCTACTATTTATTTCATTCCCCTTACATGTTTTTCCTCTACATGCTCAATTTTTTTAAGGTGTCCTTGAGACTCTTGAAAGGCGCCCATAAATAAAATTTATATTATTATTATTAGATGTGACCATAAGCCGATTTCTCCCTATGTCAATAACGTCCATTTTCAGCAGCTACCCAGATCATATTGCACTACATGCATTTGCTATAATTCTTTCATCTAATATTCACCCTAACGCTACCCACAATTAAACCCATAATGGAATAGACAGTGCATCCCGTCATAAACAATTTGTATGAAACATCATTTTTATAATTATTACTATCTTAGAAAATGCTTTACAAATGTGTGGAGAATTTGTATAAATCTGGATTTTTGTAAATTAGGTAATCTGTAACCAAGGGAGCTCCTGTGTTTAAAAAATAACAATACAATACATACATCATTAATCTTTTCTTTCCCATTATCCAGACGGGCCGCGTGGCCAGAAGGCTTCCCGATGGGCCACGGCTGTGGACTGGGAACGGGGCCGGAGGCCTTTATCGAGGAGCCGCGGTCTCAATGCCTCTCGGATCACCGCGTAGAAGCCCGGGTCAGGGCCAGGCGGGGCCTCGTGGGTTGGACAGAGGAGCCGGGCCTCGCAGGTCGGTGTCCGGGTTGATGGAGTGGCTGACGGAGCCGCAGCTAGGGCCCGGGTCGACACCATGGAGGCGTGAAGTGGGGCGTCGACTCTGGTGGTGGCAGCGGTGAAGCCTCGTGATGATGAGGCCTCGGCGGTGGTGAAACCTCACAGCGGCGGCGATGCCTCGCAGGTCGACCCACGGTCGACTGTCGATGAGCACACGTGTGGATGCAGGAAGATTGTTCCCGATGTTGGGGAAGTCCAGAACAAGGGGTCACAGTTTAAAGATGAGGGGGAAATCTTTTAGGGCCGAGATGAGAAAAACATTTTTCACACAGAGAGTGGTGAATCTCTGGAATTCTCTTGCACAGAATGTAGTTGAGGCCAGTTCATTGGCTATATTTAAGAGGGAGTTAGATGTGGCCCTTGTGGCTAAGGGGATCAGGGGGTATGGAGAGAAGGCAGGTACGGGATACTGAGTTGGATGATCAGCCATGATCATATTGAAGGCTCGAAGGGCCGAATGGCCTACTCCTGCACGTAATTTCTATGTTTCTTTGTTTCTATGGAGGGAGGAGGGGAAGAACAATAGAGGAACCGGCGAGGGGGACTGCCATGAGGGGATGGGGGGGGGGAGAACAATGGACAATTGGGGAGGGTGGGAAAACAAAGGACAATGGGGAACCGGTGTGAGGGAACTGCTGTGGGTGGTGGGGGGGGGGGGGGGGGGACATCAAAAGGAGAAGCCCGCGTGCTTTGTAACTTTGCCCGCGCTGTAGGTGGCTGCAATTTGTATACATTGGGCATGCAGCAAAGAATTTCACTGTGCCTAGTTACATGTGACAATAAAATATTCCATTCCATTCCATTCATTATAAGCATGTTTTCTTTTGAAATTGAACTGAATTAAGTTGACAGGCAGTCGCTTTTAATATATAAGGTTCATGAATTAATTACTGGTGATTACAAACTGGAACATGTTCAACACACATGTCCTCCACTTCAATACCAAGGTCAATCCAACGTTCAGTCACCAAGTTGGGGAACGCAGATGCTTGTGGCTCCTCCTCCTCCCTTTTTCCTTCCTTCTCCCCCCCACCCCCCATCAGTCTGAAGAAGGGTTTCGGCCCGAAATGTCACCCATTTCCTTCGCTCCATAGATGCTGCTGCACCCGCTGAGTTTCTCCAGCATTTTTGTGTGTTTGTGTTTGTAGGTGTTTGGAATCTCACTCCTAAGGCTCACTTTGCAGTGAAGAAGTAGAAGAAATAAAATAAATTCCTGATGTTTGCTTGTAGTATGATGAATTTTATGATGTACTAGACTAAGTGGGACCCGTTGGGTCCCAGCATCACACGGGAAGGCTGGACACCCAACACAATATTCCACCTCTCCACCAATTCCAATATTGCTGGCCAGTGGGGGAGGGGGGGGGGGCTTTCTGTTGTGCTAGTATGAGTGTTGGGGGCCGAAGGTACTGGTTTCCAGAGGGCTAGTATGGAATTTGTGGACTCACTCACTGCCTTGGGATTAACTCATGGCCTTTGGACTGACTGACTCTCACGGCTTGTGGACTGACTGATGCCCGACTTCTGGAGTCACATCCAACTTATGTAAACTGAAAACTGTAACATATACATTGAGGAACAGCTTCTTCCTGACAGCCACCACGCTACTAAACATAACAAATAAGCTCTGAACTACAATACACTATATTAATTCTCACACACACATATTCCACATACACGCACATATATATTCACACACAGACATATATTCACACACACACACATATACACATGCACATATTCACACACACACATTCACACTCACATATATTCACACACACACACACATATATATACACACACACATACACATATTCACACACACATATTCACACACACACATACACACACACATACACACATATTCACACACACACGCACATATATATTCACACACACACACATATACACACGCACATATTCACACACACACATTCACACTCACATATATTCACACACACTCATACACACACTCACATATATTCACACACACACACACATATTCACACACATATATACACACACACATATATACACACACACACACACACACATATTCACACACACACACACACACACACACACACACACACACATACACACACACACACAGACACACACACACACACACACACACACACACACACACACACACACACACACACACACACACACAATTGCAGCTTTTGCTGAAACACAATTGCCGATGTGGCTGCAACAAACAAACACTTACCAGTTCTGTAGAATTTTTCAACACCTCGTGCACTCTGCAGGCAGCGCCATCTTGCCTCCGACCGGAAATGACGTAATCGCCGCCATTTTGCTTCCGACCGGAAATGACGACATCGCCGCTGGATTACCGATCACCGGAAATGATGTCATCGCCGCCATCTTGCAACCGCCAAAATCACAAAATGAGCGCTAATTTTAAATTTAAACACAGTTCTGGTCCAAATATAAAGCTTTATTCGTGCATTACTCGCCTGAAAACGTTGCAACAAATGGATTTCAATTCACATGGACATTTCAAAGACATCATGCTTTAGTCACCTGAAAACGGGTGCAACCATTTTAAAACCCAAGAGAAACAAATTTGCAAACGCTTTATAACAATAACAATGCTTTTTATTTTCAATACACATTTCAAACACAATATAGATAGACAAATTTACAATTGCATTTCATGTTCAATACACATTTCAAACACAATATAGATAGATAAATTTACAAATGCATTTCATGTTCAATACACATTTCAAACACAATATAGATAGATAAATTTACAAATGCATTTCATGTTCAATACACATTTCAAACACAATATAGATAGACATATATACAAATGCTTTTCATGTTCAATACACATTTCAAACACAATATAGATAGACAAATTTACAAATGCATTTCATGTTCAATACACATTTCAAACACAATATAGATAGACAAATATACAAATGCTTTTTATTTTTAATACACATTTCAAACACATTATAGATAGACAAATATGCAAATGCATTTCATGTTCGATACACATTTCAAACACAATATAGATAGACAAATATACAAATGCATTTCATGTTCAATAGATAGACAAATATGCAAATGCATTTCATGTTCAATACACATTTCAAACACAATATAGATAGACAAATATATAAATGCGTTTTATTTACAAATGCTTTTTATTTTCAATACACATTTCAAACACAATATAGATAGACAAATATACAAATGCATTTTATTTACAAATGCTTTTTATTTTCAATACACATGTCAAACACAATATAGATAGACAAATTTGCAAATGCTTTTTATTTTCAATACACATTTCAAAGACAATATAGATAGACAAATATACAAATGCTTTTTATTTTCAATACACATTTCAAACACAATATAGATAGACAAATTTACAAACTCTTTCCAACAAAATGCCAAGAAACTTCAGACCATGGTGAATGGTGAACACCATACATATCAATTGGCTGAAAAAGCATATGCAGGGGACTCACCTTGGAGTAGAGCTGCAGCTCAGAGAGCCGTGACCCTTTCACTTCGTGGTCCGGCAGAAAGTGATTGAAGCAGGACACTTCCGGGTTTTATAGTCCCCTCCTCCCCTGCTGCCAGCGGGGGCAGCAGAGAGAATGGGGAATGTTGTAAAAACATTAATATCTCGGTCATATTTCATCGACGGGAAAAATCCTCGGCACACATGCGGCAGAGGGGGGCTCTGAGCAAGGTGCCCAAAAATGACGGCCGTAGGTGGCGGCGTTCTCTCGGAAATCGCAGCACAGATCGCCAAAATCGGTCAAGAACAGAGTTTTAGTAATATAGATATGTATAGATTGATGTTAATTAGTAACATCGATCTAGCACAGGTTTCCTGTGATTCATTCTTAAACATTTAAAAATCAAGGTAATGGAGGAAAATCTACGTGACTAAATGCTGAAATCTTTAACATTCTCAATATTTGCACTTCCCAAAAGATTACCGATGATTAAACTTTAACATAAAATAATCTGTTCGGATTAGGGTGAATATCAGAGTAGCTCCTACAGAAGGAAATATCATAGCATGGTTTGAAACACTGCCAAATTGTAACTTCCACGTGTTTCATGGATTTCTCGTGCAATCCATTCAAATCCATGCTAAATTATATTTTTCATAGAGCGAGAGAAAGAAAAAGTTAAAATATTTTGTTTATTTGATGTTCAAAATTTGTTTCTAATTGTCTTAAATTAAACTTTTCAAGACATTTGTGATTTATTTGATGGTGCGTAATCTATATTACTAAAACTCTGTTCTTGACCGCTTTTGGCGATCTGTGCTGCGATTTCCGAGAGAACGCCGCCACCTACGGCCGTCATTTTTGGCCACCTCGCTCAGAGCCCCCCTCTGCCGCATGTGTGCCGAGGAATTTTCCCGTCGATGAAATATGACCAAGATATTAATGTTTTTACAACATTCCCCATTCTCTCTGCTGCCCCCGCTGGCAGCAGGGGAGGAGGGGACTATAAAACCCGGAAGTGTCCTGCTTCAATCACTTTCTGCTGGACCACGAAGTGAAAGGGTCACGGCTCTCTGAGCTGCAGCTCTACTCCAAGGTGAGTCCCCTGCATATGCTTTTTCAGCCAATTGATATGTATGGTGTTGACCATTCACCATGGTCTGAAGTTTCTTGGCATTTTGTTGGAAAGAATTTGTAAATTTGTCTATCTATATTGTGTTTGAAATGTGTATTGAACATGAAATGCATTTGTATATTTGTCTATCTATATTGTGTTTGAAATGTGTATTGAAAATAAAAAACATTTGTATATTTGTCTATCTATATTGTCTTTGAAATGTGTATTGAAAATAAAAAGCATTTGCAAATTTGTCTATCTATATTGTGTTTGAAATGTGTATTGAAAATAAAAAGCATTTGTAAATAAAATGCATTTGTATATTTGTCTATCTATATTGTCTTTGAAATGTGTATTGAAAATAAAAAGCTTGTATATTTGTCTATCTATATTGTGTTTGAAATGTGTATTGAAAATAAAAAGCATTTGTAAATAATACACATTTGTATATTTGCACGAATAAAGCTTTATATTTGGACCAGTGTGTTTAAATTTAAAATTGGCGCTCATTTTGTGATTTTGGCGGTTGCAAGATGACGGCGATGACGTCATTACCGGTGATCGGTAACCCAGCGGCGATGCCGTCATTTCTGGTCGGAGGCAAAATGGCGGTGTTGACGTCATTTCCGGTCGGAGGCAAGATGGCGCTGCCTGCAGAGTGCACGAGGTGTTGAAAAATTCTACAGAACTGGTAAGTGTTTGTTTGTTGCAGCCACAGCGGCAATTGTGGTTCAGCAAAAGCTGCAATTGTGTGTGTGTGTGTGTGTGTGTGTGTGTGTGTGTGTGTGTGTGTGTGTGTGTGTGTGTGTGTGTGTGTGTGTGTGTGAATATATGTGTGTGTGTGTGTGAATATATGTGAGTGTGTGTATGTGTGTGTGTGAATATATGTGAGTGTGAATGTGTGTGTGTGAATATATGCGTGTGTATATGTGTGTGTGTGTGAATATATATGTGCGTGTGTGTGTGAATATGTGTGTGTATGTGTGTGTGTATGTGTGTGTGTATGTGTGTGTGAATATATGTGTGTGTGTGTACGTGTGTGTGAATATATGTGTGTGTGAATATGTGTGTGTGAATATGTGTGTGTGAATATGTGTGTGTGTATATATGTGTGTGTGTGTGAGAATATATGTGAGTGTGTGAATGTGTGTGTGTATGTGTGTGTGTGTGAATATATGTGAGTGTGAATGTGTGTGTGTGAGTATGTGCGTGTGTATATGTGTGTGTGTGTGAATATATATGTGCGTGTGTGTGAATATATATGTGTGTGTGTGTGTGTATGTGGAATATGTGTGTGTGAGAAATAATATAGTGTATTGTAGTTCAGAGCTTATTTGTTATGTTTAGTTGCGTGGTGGCTGTCAGGAAGAAGCTGTTCCTCAATGTATATGTTACAGTTTTCAGTTTACATAAGTTGGATGTGACTCCAGAAGTCGGGCATCAGTCAGTCCACAAGCCGTGAGAGTCAGTCAGTCCAAAGGCCATGAGTTAATCCCAAGGCAGTGAGTGAGTCCACAGGTCATGAGTAAATCGCTCACTGCCCCCTCCTCCACTGACATCCCCCACCTCAAGACGCTACCCTCCGCCTGGCTATAGGATGCACCCCCTACTGAAGCCCTCCACATCCCCTGCATGAGGACACCCCACCCCCTTCTCATCAGTTCACGACAACCCCAGCTGCCCTTGGCTGCACGACATTTACCACCCATAGGGCAGTGTCTTGAGGTGGGGGATGAGTCTGTGTATGTGTGTGTGATTGAGTCTGTGTGTGCGTGTGTGTATGAGTCTATGGGTGTGTGGGTCTTTGTGTGAATGTGTGTGTCATTGAGTTTGTGTGTGCGTGAATGAGTCTGTGTGTGAGTGTGTGAATATGTGTGTGCATGTGAATATGTGTGTGTTTGTGTGAATATGTGTGTGTGTGTGTGAATATGTGTGCGTGTGTATGTGTGTGTGAATATGCGTGTGAATATGTGTGTGTGAATATGTGTGTGTGTACGTGTGTGTGTCTGAATAAGTGTGGGAGTGAATATGTGTGTGTGTGATTGAATGTGTGTGTGTGTGAATAAATGTGTGTATGAGTGAGTGCGCATATGTGTTTGAGTGCGTGTGAATATATATGTGCGTGTGAAATAATATAGTATTTCGTAGTTCAGAGCTTATTTGTTAAGTTTAATAGTGTGATGACTGTCAGGAAGAAGCTGTTCCTCAATGTAGATGTTACCGTTTTCAGTTTACAAAAGTCGGACGTGACTCCAGAAGTCGGGCATCAGTCAGTCCACAAGCCGTGAGAGTCAGTCAGTCTAAAGGGCATGAGTTAATCCCAAGGCAGTGAGTGAGTCCACAGGTCATGAGTAAATCGCTCACTGCCCTCTCCTCCACTGACATGCCACACTTCCGCCTGGCTATAGGATGCACCCCCTACTGAAGCCGCCCTCATCCCCTGCATGAGCCCCCGCCCCCCATTTCTCATCAGCTCACAAGAACCCCCACCTGAAGCTGTGCCCCTCCCTTGGCTACACAATGTTTACCACCCTCACCCCACCCTGACAGCCCCCACCTCAAATAAATGTTTTGCACAAAATCTTCTGTGTTCATTAACAACTGAAATTGTCTTTAGGCTGCTTTTTCAACATCATGTCAGGAAATGTTAGAGGTCAAGGTGATGTGGCTATTGCTGTAGTATCCTCTAGGATAGCAGCTACATTTCTGCCTGGTGGAAGAACTACACATTCTCGATTCAAGATACCCATCCAAGTGGCCGAGGATACATTGTGCAACATCGAGAAGAACTCTAAGATGGCACATTTCAGGAGGCAAGTGAAAGTCATTGTTTGGGATGAACGTCCAATGATTAGGAGAGAATGCCTTGAAGTTGTGGACAGAACTCTTCCAGATGTCTTCAGCAACACTAAGCATTTTGGTGCCGCCCTGCCAGTACAGGCCTCAGTGACTGAGCTGCCAGCCCAAAAATCCATTCCGCCCACAAACTCCTTACTAGCCCTCTGGAAACCAGTACCTTTGGCCCAACATACTAGCTCAACAGAAATATGAATGGAAATGTCAAAGGTTTCCTGAAGGATGGAACATCGCCCAAGAATGTTGTCATTAATAGCGTGCTTCGTTGAATGATGACTTCTGAGATAAATTCTCAGATTTTCCTTCTTAAAATTTGACCGCTGACTTTCTCTATATTAAAATTGTCTCTTTTTATCAACAGGAAATAGTCATCAAGAGGCAGCGAGCAGCAGAACACAACAAGACGCACCAAGACACAACAAGTAAAAACTTAATAAATCTCATCTTTAAAATTTAAATTGTTCTTATATTTTAAGAGTCATTCACATTTCAAACTTTAATAAAACCTTTTTGCACTTTTAATGCTGTGTGTTCTTCATCACAATAGAACCTAATAGGCAGGAACGGCTGCTCTGTGGGAGAGCCACTAAGAGTGCATGGGGGGGAGGTTGTTTGGATATGCACTGAATGTGTGGGTGGGAGGTTAATGGCAAGGAGCAGAGTGGGGGGGGGGGGGGGGGGTGAAGGTAGGTGGGGTGACTGAGTGAACTGCCAGCGTACCAGGCGTGAGTGACTGCACTGCCAGCCCACGAGCCGTGAGTTAGTGAACTGCCAGCCCACCAGCTGTAAGTGACTGAACTGCCAGCCCAATAATCCATTCAGTCCACCCTCTTCCCCCTTCTCTCTTACAGTCTCACCTGTTTTGGGCAGAATTTCTGGCAGTTTCTCAGCCGCCAGCCTGCCAGGTCCGAGTGATTGTACTGCCAGGCCTCAGTGACTGAGCTGCCATCCCTCAGTAACTGTGCTGCCAGCCCAAAAATCCATTTGGCCCACAAATTCCATACTAGCCCTCTGGAAACCAGTACCTTCAGCCCCCAACACTCATACTAGCGCAACAGAAAGCCCCCCCCCCCCTCCCCCACTGGCCAGCAATATTGGAATTGGTGGAGAGGTGGAATATTGTGTTGGGTGTCCAGCCCTCCCGTGTGATGCTGGGTCCCAACGGGTCCCACTTAGTCTAGTTGTAACTAAAACTCTGATCTTGTGCTCTTCTGGTTTGCGTGGTTTTTCTATTTGCGCAAGAACAGTAGATGATAGCGCTACGATTTTTCGCCACCTTACTCACCATTATACTGTGCTGCAAGTGCAACAAGTTTTGTTCCGATCAATGGTATAGTTTACAAGTTATTAAGGTTTAAAAAAATTAATCCTTTCTCCTTTTCTTTCTCTTTCTCTTAACTATAGCTAAATGTCAAAATTAAAGCTAACAATGCCAAAATTGAAAAGTTGAGGAAAAACAAGGTGTACAGAGTTGCTTATTGGTTACAATCTGAGGAGTATGATGATGCTACTGATTATGATATGCCAATGTACCAGCTAGCAACTGATCTTCTCCATAAAGACTTGGTCTATTGCTAGAAATTGTAGTTTATTTACCTATCTGTTACGGATTTACAACATATAATACAATAATATTAAAGTTCTGATCTTGAGAATATCACATTTTTGAATTTTCAAGGCAGTCTCGGTGTATTATCTGAATGGTGGCCGATATTATCTGAATGGTGGCTGATTAGGAAAAGGGGAGATGCAACGAGACCTGGGTGTCATGGTACACCAGTCATTGAAAGTAGGCATGCAGGTGCAGCAGGCAGTGAAGAAAGCGAATGGTATGTTAGCATTCATAGCAAAAGGATTTGAGTATAAGAGCAGGGAGGTTCTACTGCAGTTGTACAGGGTCTTGGTGAGATCACACCTGGAGTATTGCGTACAGTTTTGGTCTCCTAATCTGAGGAAAGACATTCTTGCCATAGAGGGAGTACAGAGAAGGTTCACCACACTGATTCCTGGGATGTCTGGACTTTCATATGAAGAAAGACTGGATAGACTCGTCTTGTACACGCTAGAATTTAGAAGATTGAGGGGGGATCTTATAAAAACTTACAAAATTCTTAAGGGGTTGGACAGGCTAGATGCAGGAAGATTGTTCCCAATGTTGGGGAAGTCCAGAACAAGGGGTCACAGTTTAAGGATAAGGGGGAAATCTTTTAGGACCGAGATGAGGAAAACATTTTTCACACAGATAGTGGTGAATCTCTGGAATTCTCTGCCACAGAAGGTAGTTGAGGCCAGCTCATTGGCTATATTTAAGAGGGAGTTAGATGTGGCCCTTGTGGCTAAAGGGATCAGGGGGTATGGAGAGAAGGCAGGTGTGGGATATTGATTTAGATGATCAGCCATGATCATGTTGAATGGCGGTGCATGCTCGAAGGGCCGAATGGCCTACTCCTGCACCTATTTTCTATGTTTCTATGTTTATTAATATTTCTGTCACAACGGTCAATTTTGTAATTAACTACAATTAGGTAATTCACTAATTATATGCTTTAATTTCAGGTCATCCAAGTAAGATGTTCTATATTTGTTTCAGAATGCTTCAATCTATAATAACTGAAAATTTCATTCAGTTCTCTTGATTTTTAAGAAAGTTATGGGCTTTTGACTGTCCTCGATCGCAGCTTTTGTTAAGTCAATGGAAAAGCAATAGGGAACAAGATGCTAATTTCCGAGTATGAAAATGGCCATAACCTTTTTAATACTGATGATATGAAAGTGAATTACGTGTCAAATTAAACTTCTCTTTATGCTTTATCTGATGGGATAAATTCAAGACTTGATTTTTTAAATCTCAAAATTTTGTAACATTGCTATACTCGGGGCTATTTTTTAACTCGTGGACATTTTCAACATGTTGAAAAAATGTCCCGACTTACCTGATGCCCCGAGTTCCTACGGCTGACATTACGAGCCGCTACGAAACATCTACGGACACCTACGGCCTCCTACAACCTCGCTAACGACATTCCCCGACATTCTCCGGGTTCGAATCAGGGGAAAACTCAGTAGAGTTCGTGAGTAACTCGGGAAAGTGGGACAGGGCCTTTAGTATTTGAGTCAGAGTCAGTCATACAGCATGGACCTGCCCACGATGACCATCATCGCTGATGACACTAGTCCCACTTGCCTGCTTTTGGTCCATATTCCTCTAAACCTATCCTATCCATGTACCTATCGTTGTGATAGTACCTGCCTCAACTCCCACCTCCGGCAGCTCGTTCCATACACCCAACTCCCTTTGTGTGTAAAAATTACCCCTCATGTTATCATTAAATCTTTCCTCCCTCATCTTAAACCTGTCTTCTGGTTCTTGATTCCCCTACTCTGGCAAAAGACTTTACGTTTACCCGATCCATTCCTAAACATCTATTCCAAACCTTTGCTTGGTTTTCAGCATTTGTTTTCTTTACATCTCATTTCAAGTGTGAACACCAATGCCGTGACTGATTGAATCCCCTCAAAGGCTGATTTGAAGACCTCAATTACCCGCACAATGAAACTATAATGCTACAACATGGTTAAACTGCCCACTATCACTATTTTTTTTTAATCAGTCCAGGATGGTTGGCAATTGCTTCTTGAAATGCATTTTACTAATGGATATCCAGTCAGGAATTCTTCATAACATTTTATGAGTGGAATATAATAAAGGCAGACCTGTGATTTGGCTAACTTCTGATGGTCTGCAATTTGTCTTTTATTTATTGGGCAGCCTAAAGCTTTGTACAGAAATAAGTAATTTGATAACTTTTGAAGTGCTAAGGTTCACCTCCATGGGTCATATTGCCAAGTACAAAATACAGCAATATCACCAGTGATTGCATCTCTTTTGATTATCCCTTCACCACTGTCCAAGGACTTACACAGTTAGAGGTTCACCTGCAGCTCTTCCAACCTGGCTTTCTGCTTTTGGTGCCTGCAATGTGGCTGCCTCCGCACTGGTGAAACCTGACGTATACATGGCAATCATTTAGCAGCTGTCTTCGGAGCCCTGTCAACACCAGCCACTGGAGCTTCTGGCTACATCTCACACTATTCCAACACCGACTTGTTTGTCCACAGCCTTCTCCATTACTACAGAGAGGCAACATGCAAATTGGAAGAACAACATCTCATATTCCAAAGATAGACACAGAATGCTAGAGTAGTGCCCCTGTCCCACTTAGGAAACCTGAGTGGAAACCTCTGGAGACTTTGCGCACCACCCAAGGTTTCCGTGCGGTTCCCGGAGGTTTTTGTCAGTCTCCCTACCTGCTTCCACTACCTGCAACCTCCGGCAACCACCTGCAACCTCCGGGAACCGCAAGGAAACCTTGAGTGGGGCGCAAAGTCTCCAGAGGTTTCCGTTCAGGTTTCCTAAGTGGGACAGGGGCATAACTCTACGGGTCAGGCAACATCCCTAGAGAAAATTGATAGGATACATTTCGGTTCGGGACCCTATTTCAGACTGAAGAAGGAACCTGACCCGAAACATCACCTATCCTTTTTCCCCAGAGATGTTGCCTGGCCCGCTGAGGTACGCCAGCATTTTGTGTCTATCTTTGGTATAAACCAACAGTTCATTTTTATTACCTTATATTCTGCTTTGGTAGCCTACAAGCCAATGGTATGAACAATACATTTCCCAATTTCAGGTAAGTTATACCGTCAGACCTCTCGACCCACACATACTTGCCCCATTTCTTTACTCTCTTTACTCACTCCCTCCATCCCCCACGCCTTGTGTGATTTACCCCTCTGTTCCTTTCCAATCTTGTTCCACCTGTCACCTACCAGTCTCTACTCCCCAAGACAACCCCAACCCTGTGCTACAATGCACCAGCAATCTTTCCTGTTCTGCCTCAGTCCCGATGACCCAAAACAGTGCCTCACACCTGTTGCCTCCACAGAAGCTGTTTGGCCTGCTGAACTTTCCAGCATTCTGTTTTATGCTCACTATTGATTACTACTGAAATAATACTTCATGCTTACCTTCTTTCTTTAACACCGAGTTAGATCTTTTAACTTTAAGGATCTTATCCCATGTTTTCAAATCTCTTCTGAGCATTCTTTCCCATAATTGCTCTATTCCTGTAATTGGTGACTGTGCCTTTACCTGTCTAGGCCACAAGTACTGGAATGTCCACACTCTTATTTGATCCCCCTGCTTTGTTCCTGAAAACCCTCCTCTTTGACCAAACTCTGATAGTTCATGTGTCTTAATGTTGTGCTTTTCTTGATAACACATTTGTTTGTTTTATTATTTTAATGCCTATTCGTAAATGCCTATTGTTTGGAGTATGGAGAGAAGGCAGGTACGGGATACTGAGTTGGATGATCAGCCATGATCATATTGAATGGCGGTGCAGGCACGAAGGGCCGAATGGCCTACTCCTGCACCTAATTTCTATGTTTCTATGTTTCTATGTTTTCGTTGCTGAGTTTATATTTTTGTGATATTTCTAAAAGACAGGAGAAGAAATGAGAAACTATATAATTACAAATGTTCCCATCAATATAGTAATTGACTGAAATTTCTGTATCAATTACATAAAGCAGAGTAATAACCAGCAGCTGATATGTAAAAGGCAGCATAGGTTTTGTGAGGGTAGGTTACATGTGACATCTGGCTTATTGTTTTGTACAATGGATACATGTAGGTCAATAGATTTCGTCGATTTTGTTTACTGGATGGCATTTGATCTGTTCAGAAATTTACAGAGATTAGCAAAGATTAGCAGAAAATGCGGTTATCTCTTTCTGTCAAAGACAAAGATTCAAAGAAGATGTATCAATAACTTGGTAAGACCGATAAGTAAGATATGTCTGCTCCAAGAAGCCAAACCCAAAGCCAAAGAAGAAGATTGAAGAATCACTAAAGAAGTTTTAATGCCAACACATAGAGCATAATTTTGTTTTTGATAATATGTTAAGCTTTTATAGCTCCTTTTAATGTTTATCGGTAATTGTTTCGTTATATACTAGAACAATTAGGGGCCGGTTAATCGGAACCATTCATGTTCAAGCTAGTTGCTGTTAGCATCTTATATTATTTTGTCTAGATACTTCTAGCAGTATAATTTTGAACACTTGGGGAGTGGGCATTTGAAACGTAGATGGGCATGACATGTAGAGGGAGAGGGAATTACCAGATCAGACCAGCCACGGGATTTGGAGAGAAAACAGTTCTTACCAGATGAGTGAGGACGGAAAGTTACAGCTTGTATGAGACTAAGGAATACCTGGAATGAATCTTTGTTTAGTACAACTACTTCAATAAAGAATCAATTAAACTGGAAATAACGACTGGAGGATCAATTTTTCATCGTCTGCGCAAGTTCACTCCTACATGCCTGTATAGTAATGGCAACGGAAAGTTGGACATTGGAAAAGTTTGAAATTGCCATTATATTAAAGTAACATATTAGGGTAGTTATACCACTGCCCTCCTCTCCCTCTATTCTTCATTCCCTATCTTCCTTCTCCCCCATCCTCTCCCTCTATACCCCCTCCTCCCCGACTCTCCCTTGTCACCTCCCCTACTTTACCCCCCTCTTCCTCCCTACCCCCTCCTCTCCCTCACTCCCCCCACACACCCTCCTCACCTCCCCAGGATCTCGAGGGTGCCGCTCCTTTTCTTCCTTGCGTGCCTGGAGCAGCAGTGCTACCGCCCTCAGAGCCAGGCTCAACATCCAGGCCTCAGAACCTCGGCGTGTCCTCTCCCTGTCCCCGGAGCCTGCCGCACGGGCCTGGAGCAGCAGCAGCAGCCATCTGCCTCAGAGCCAGCTTCAGCGCCCAGGCCCCGGATCGTCAGCGCGGCCTCTCACCGCCCACAGAACCCGCCGCCCGCAGACGCAGCCCCAGCCTCAGTGCTAAGGCGGCGGTTCCCCGCGGGCCCTGAGCAACAGTAAAATGTAAGTTATCTTACCCGTGTCGCCGTTGTGAAAAAAAGATGGCAATCTGAATTGTGATAAGGCCCCAACTGCGCAAGGGCAGCTGAGGACCTATCGGGTGCCCTTTGTGGCGCCAGTTGACTGGCATGGGAACCCTCCCACAACTGCACTATTTTGTTAATTTAAGTTTTAAACATTAATAACTTTTAAAATATACCATTATTCTGAACAAAACTTGTTTCATTTACACCACATGACAATGGTAAGGTGGGCCAAAAATTGTAGCGCTATCGTGTACCATTTTTGAGCAAATAGAAGTACAACTCAAACCTGCAAACAAACAAACAAACAAGATGAGAGTTTTAAGAAGAGCTTCCTTCATACAGTCCAGCCACTGTCACCGTTTCCTCAAGCAACTAGACTAGCCTTGTGGGAAAAGAAACACAGTGAAAATCACCACCACGTAAAGATGCCAATCCCAACCAAGGAACAGCTACCACCTGGTCACAGATGTGACTGGAAGAACTGGAAGTTCCTCAATAGGCTTTGTATAGGGATGGGCCGATGCAAGACCAATATGGACAAATGGGGCTATGCAGATGCGACAGACACAGAATGTGAATGTGGAACATCTGTACAATCCATGCCACAGCTACTAAGATGCCCACTTCTTGGTAAACAATGCTGCCTAGACGATCTAACAGTGGCAAACGAGTGGGCTGCCACTGTGCAAGAGCCTGGCTGAACATTTGAAACATAGATGATGGACACAAAAGAAGAAGGCATGATTTGGAATGGAATCAACTAGATTCTACAGTTTCTGAGGATTTTCATCATCTCGATACTGCAGCTGAATTATGATCTCAATGAGCTTTAGACTCATGGTACAATCCTTTCCTTTCAGTCCCTCCTGAATCATTGGCCACACATTCTCAATCAGATTCAGGTCAGGCGAGTTACCAGGCCAGTCCAAGACGCACATTCCCAGCTGTTGGAAAAATTGAGTCACGATCTTTGAAATGTGGCATGGTGCAAGGTTTTGTTGGAATATCCCTGATCCATCTGAAAAAGTCTTTCAATCTCCATCGCTATTTTGCAGCAATCTCATCGTTCCATCAAATGAGTGTAGTAAACCAATACTTTAGTAGTTGAGGCAACTCCAGAGCACCATCTTTTCAGAATGTTTGACAAACTAATTGGTGTGAAATTTTCTAACCGGCTCTCCAATTGATCTCCAAATATGTAGATGGTAGGCCTCTGGGTAGTGCTGTAGAGAAGGGGGATCTAGCAGTAAAGGTGCATGGTTCCTTGAAGGTCAAGTCGCAGGTAGATAAGGTGGTCAAAAAGGCTTTTGGCACTTTGGCCTTCATCAGTCAGAGTATTGAGTATAGACATTGGGAGGTCATGTTGCAATTGTATAAGACCGTGTGTGGGTGTGGCGTCGAAGAACGAGAAGTTGAAGCAAAGAAATGGAAGCCAAATAACCGAACGGATACGAAGCCGAAACGCCAAATAACCGAATGCGTACGAAGCTGAAACGCCAACTAACCAAAAGCATATGAAGCCGAAACGCCAACTAACCGAAAGCATATGAAGCCGAAACGCCAACTAACCGAAAGCATATGAAGCCGAAACGCCAACTAACCGAAAGCATATGAAGCCGAAACGCCAACTAACCGAAAGGGTGAGACGCCTAAAAGCAAACTAACCGAAAGTGTGGGATGCCTGAAAGCAAAGTCACCAAAAGGCCGCTCTGCCGAAACGCCAACTCACCAAAAGGCTGCGTCGCGGGGGAAAGGGGGGGGGGGGGGGGGCTTCTCAGCGATTGGTCCAGTCGCCGCGTCCATCACATCACTGGTCAGTGGATTCAACCCCCGGACCCAAACCCCCACACCAGGGTGATTCCCCCCCCCCCCCCAACCCCCGGACCCAAACCCCCACACCAGGGTGATTCCCCCCCCCCCCCCAACCCCCAACCCCCGGACCCAAACCCACACCAGGGTGATTCACCCCCCCCCAACCCCCGGACCCAAACCCACGCCAGGTGATTCACCCCCCCCAACCCCCAACCCCCGGACCCAAACCCACGCCAGGGTGATTCACCCCCCCCAACCCCCGGACCCAAACCCACACCAGGTGATTCACGCCCTGGCACCCACAGCGAGTGATTCATCCCCCACCACAGCCGCGGGGACAGACGGCTTGGGGCATTGGCAGCCATAGTAAATCACTTTTAAAACATTGGGGTGAGACAAATTCCCTGGCGGGCCAATGACAAGTGTGCATGACAACGAACAATGTTATCTCCTCCCCTACTCCCCCCCCCCCCCCCCCTTGACAATAGTAATACCGTCTGGTTGCCTGCGTAACACACACAAGCTCCCACGCTCAAAACACCAGATAATCTGTGGTTGACAAAAATGCTGGAGAAACTCAGCGGGTGCGGCAGCATCTATGGAGCGAAGGAAATAGGCAACGTTTCGGTTCGAAACCCTTCTTCAGACTGATGTGAGTGTATGTGAGTGGGGGGGGGGGGGGGGGGGGGGGGGCGGGAAGAAGAAAGAAAGAGGTGGAGCCAGTGGTTCTGGTCCAATCGCTGACAAGCCCCCCCCCCCCTCCCCCCCCCCCCGGCGACGTCATGTCCGTTCTTTGACTTTTCGCCAGAGCAACCATTCGGTGAGTTGGCTTGTAGGCGATGCAGCCTTACGGTGAGTTGGTGTTTCGGCAGAGCGGCCTTTCAGTGAGTTTGCTTTTAGGCGTTCCACCCTATCGGTTAGTTGGCTTTTAGCTTTCCTGCCCTTTCGGTTAGTTTACTTTTAGGCATCCTAGGCCCTTTTGAAGTTTCGGTTTCATACGCTTTCGGTTATTTGGCGTTTCGGCTTAGTTCACGTTCGGTTATTTGGCTTCCATTTCTTTGCTTCGGCTTCGCGTCCTTCGACGCCACGCCCCGTATAAGACATTAGTGAGACCGCATTTAGAATATTGTGTTCAGTTCTGGGCACCATGTTATAGGAAAGATATTGTCAAGCTTGAAAGGGTTCAAAAAAGATTTACGAGGATGTTGCCAGGACTTGAGGGTTTGAGCTATAGTGGGAGGTTGAGCAGGCTGGGTCCGTATTCCATGGAGCACAGGAGGATGAGGGGAGATCATTTAGAGGTATACAAAATCATGAGAGGAATAGATCGGGGAGATGCCCAGTCTTTTGCCCAGAGTAGGGGAATCAGAGACAAGATGGCATAGGTTCAAGGTGAAGGGGAAAAAATTTAATAGGAATATGAGGGTTAACTTTTTCACACAAAGGGTGGTGGGTGTATGGAACAAGCTGTCAGGGGAGGTAGTTGAGGCTGAGACTATCCCAACATTTAAGAAACAGTTAGACAAGTACATGGGTGGGACAGGTTTGGAGGGATATGGACCAATCGCAGGCAAGTGGGACTAATGTAGCTGGGACATTGTTGGCCGGTGTAGGCAAGTTGGGCCGAAGGGCCTGTTTCCTCACTGTATCACTCTATGACTCTACATTAACTACATTGGCCCTCAACCAGGTAATAGTATTTGTCACTGAATAACGAATGAATGAATGAATTAATTAATTAATAAGTTTATTGGCCAAGTATTCACATACAAGGAATTTGCTTTGGTGCTCCACCCACAAGTGACAATGACATACAGTGACAGTTAGGAATGACACATAAAACATTATTGATTAAACATGTGAATTAAATAAAATACCAGAGCAAAAGGAGGCTACAGATTTTTGGTTATTGAGTAGAGCTACTACTCGTGGAAAAAAGCTGTTTTTATGTCTGGCTGTGGCAGCTTTGACAGTATGGAGTCGCCTTCAGAGGGAAGTGATTCAGTTTGTGGCCAGGCTGAGAGGAGTCAGAGATGATCTTGCCCGCTCGCTTCCTGGCCCTTGCAGTGTACAGTTCATCAATGGAGGGAAGGTTGCAGCCAGTAACCTTCTCAACTGATCGGACGATTTGATGCAGCCTCCGGATGTCATGCTTGGTGGCTGCGCCAAACCAGACCATGATGGAGAAGGTGAGGACAGACTCTACGATGGCCGTGTAGAATTGGACCATCATTGCCTGTGGCAGATTGTGCTTCCTCAGCTGCGCAGGAAGTACATCCTCTGTTGTGCCTTTTTGACTGTCGATGGTAGCCCCCCATTTAACGTCCTTGGAGATGATGGTTCACAGGAACTTAAAATACTCCACAGATGTGACTGTGGTGTTGTTGGTGAGTGGGGTGAGGGGAGGGGGAGCTCTCCTAAATCCACCGACAGAGGGGTTCAAGCACAGTCAACTCGGAAAGTTTAGAGTGTAGTAGCTCTGGCACAATGGTGTTGAATGCAGAGCTAAAATCAACAAACAAAACCCTCGCATAGGTCCCCTGGTGGTCTATCAGATAACCCTGAATACTGTTTAGAATATATGAGTCTCTTGTGATCTTATTCCATTCTTTCGTATAATATTGCAGCCTCCCTCCCTCCACTGTAACTAGTAGCGTGGATAGGGGAGAACCAGTGGATGTGGTGTATCTGGACTTCCAGAAGGCTTTCGACAAGGTCCCACATAAGAGATTAGTATACAAACTTAAAGCACACGGCATTGGGGGTTCAGTATTGATGTGGAAAGAGAACTGGCTGGCAAACAGGAAGCAAAGAGTAGGAGTAAACGGGTCCTTTTCACAATGGCAGGCAGTGACTAGTGGGGTACCGCAAGGCTCAGTGCTGGGACCCCAGCTATTTACAATATATATTAATGATCTGGATGAGGGAATTGAAGGCAATATATCCAAGTTTGCGGATGACACTAAGCTGGGGGGCAGTGTTAGCTGTGAGGAGGATGCTAGGAGACTGCAAGGTGACTTGGATAGGCTAGGTGAGTGGGCAAATGTTTGGCAGATGCAGTATAATGTGGATAAATGTGAGGTTATCCATTTTGGTGGCAAAAACAGGAAAGCAGACTATTATCTAAATGGTGGCCGACTAGGAAAAGGGGAGATGCAGCGAGACCTGGGTGTCATGGTATACCAGTCATTGAAAGTGGGCATGCAGGTGCAGCAGGCAGTGAAGAAAGCGAATGGTATGTTAGCTTTCATAGCAAAAGGATTTGAGTATAGGAGCAGGGAGGTTCTACTGCAGTTGTACAGGGTCTTGGTGAGACCACAGCTGGAGTATTGCGTACAGTTTTGGTCTCCAAATCTGAGGAAGGACATTATTGCCATAGAGAAGGTTCACCAGACTGATTCCTGGGATGTCAGGACTGTCTTATGAAGAAAGACTGGATAGACTTGGTTTATACTCTCTAGAATTTAGGAGATTGAGAGGGGATCTTATAGAAACTTACAAATTCTTAAGGGGTTGGACAGGCTAGATGCAGGAAGATTGCTCCCGATGTTGGGGAAGTCCAGGACAAGGGGTCACAGCTTAAGGATAAGGGGGAACTCCTTTAAAACCGAGATGAGAAGAACTTTTTTCACACAGAGAGTGGTGAATCTCTGGAACTCCCTGCCACAGAGGGTAGTCGAGGCCAGTTCATTGGCTATATTTAAGAGGGAGTTAGATGTGGCCCTTGTGGCTAAGGGGATCAGAGGGTATGGAGAGAAGGCAGGTACGGGATACTGAGTTGGATGATCAGCCATGATCATATTGAATGGCGGTGCAGGCTCGAAGGGCCGAATGGCCTACTCCTGCACCTAATTTCTATGTTTCTATGTCTAGGTGCTGGAGGATGAAGTGCAGGCCCAGGTTGAATAACATCTTTCTTCAGTCCTCACATGGCCACTCTTTATATTTTAAATATACTGATATTGTTTCTTTTCCACGCAGCAGTTAGAAGTTATTTTTTTCACAGGTCATCTGGCTATATGACTGACGTCGGTGCAGGGTGCTCGAGCTTTTCGGGACACATACTGCATCCAAATCTATCCTCAAGGCATCGCTTGTCTTTCTCAGATCCTTCATACTTTCCCGAATCGACAAGGCCTCATCTCCTGGAGTCGTCTTCCTTTTGCGGCTGCATCTGCCTGTCCTCTTGGGAGATGGTGATCCACTTTCGGACCCTTTGCTTTACAATGCTGGATTGGCTCACCCATACCAACTTTGTAATCTGTCGCTGTTACATCAAGCAATGGTGATGTAAGTCTACAGTATATTATCTGTTCACCTCGTTGGGGTGATGTGTGAATTGCTTTACATCGATTTTGTGCGAATTGTTTTTACGCTTTCTCCAAAGATTATACAATCAGTAGGCGGATGATGCAATACTAGCATAACGCCATGGTGTCAGCCTCTGTCTTTAATTTATTCTGCATGTCATCGGTGTCGCTTCACGCTTCGTTTGTATTCCACACATGTTAAGTTGCAGCCACCTTTGTTTAACATTTTGTGCCCTACATTCCACACATTTTCATTTGCATCATTTCCAGACCTTCCTCATCAGGTGTGTTCATGCATTCCATCTTCACACCCATTCTTTTACTCTTGCTCATTATTATTCTAGTCCGTTATTTATCCATCCTCATCTTCTTGAATTTCTAATGGTTCTTTTTATGTATTAGTTTAGTCTATTTCTGTTGGATTCTCCTATTCCCTGTGTTCTGATTTCTTGCAGCACAACACATTATTTTTTTAATCAATACCACACTGGGTCAAGGAAGGTCTGGAAATAGGTGCTAATCATCCATCCGAAATCCAACTTCACAGAAATCACAGGAAATGAATGCCCGGAGATTGAGAAAAGACCAGAATAATTTTTTTGGAAGAGATTTATTGGGTTTCAGAAAAATAAAAGAATAAGTGGCGGACATAGGAAGTCAAACTCATCAAATGAAAAAAAGAACAAACTTCTGTTTTTTAATTAATTTGCTTAATTAAATTGATTGGATGCTGCTTGTGAAAATAAAAAAAAGGTAGAATTTCTCTCCACTGCAAGCGATGTGGCAGAGTCATGAATGTCCCCGGATAGAGCTTCCATATGTCTGGGTGGGCTAGTTTAAGCTTGGTAGAGTTAGCCACGAACACATCAGTTGACACAAACATATGATGATCGTTTCTTGGACATACGGCTGACTGAAGTTAACTGAATGAACGTGGCTAAGGAACCCGAGATAAACTTATTGCCTTTCACACAAGAAAAATATTGTTGAAAATAAGGTGCTCACAAATCATTGCAGTTAAATCACAAAACAATTAATGTAATATGTAGAAAGAAATGAGAAGCGTGATTATTACATTATTGTATTTATTACAAACAACAGCAGAAGTGAGAGATAACTAATTGTAATTCTCGTATGGAATAAAAAATCCATTGAGTGATTTGGGAGACATCGCATATAACCTCATATATGCAATGAGGAGGTTGTGATGTCTCTGCAAAATCAGGAGGAACAAGCATTCTTGGACTCTGAGAAGGTCTAACACTTTTGGAATTAGCACAAAACTACCTGTGTCAAGAATTTAACAATGTTACAAAAAAAAATGTGGATGAATTCTAATAAACAGATTTCATAAACAAGGGCAGTTAAAATTTCGGATCCTTTAGAAGACAAAGACCACAAAGGTTCAAGTCATTAATGAAGAGATGATGTTTTAAGATTTTGAAGTTTTTTAAATATAAAAAACCTTTCCCTCGTCTCTGGTCAAGTAGAAGGGTGGTCCCAAAAGGCAGCACTTTACACAATTGACCTCCATTTGCCATCTTAACAACCACTTGTACAACTAATTAAGATCCTATTGTAATTCTGATAATCATCTTCTTTAATGTCTACGACATCACCTATTTTGGTGTCATCTGCAAATTTACTAACAATTCTAGTGGCTGCGATGAAGTTAGATACCGGTAACCACTGATCAACTAAAGTCATGTTATTCCACTAAATGGAAGCATTTTCATTGTTTTTGAAGAGGTGGCCAAGAGGATTGACAAGGTCAGGGCAGTAGATGTTGACCTCATGGATTTTAGGAAGGCTTTTGACAATGTCCTACATGATAGACAGGATGGAAGATATCACATGAGATCCAGGATGAACTAGACAATTGGGATACAAAATAGGCTTGGTGTAAGGAGCCAGTGAGTGATAGTAGATGGGTATTTTTCAAATTGGAAGCCTGTGACCAGTGGTTAGTCCCAGGGATCGGAGCTGAATTCCTTATCGTTTGTCATGTACATTAACAATTGAGATGACAATACACTGCAGGTGGCATGATGAATAAGTTTGAGGATGAAACCAAGATTAGTGGTGTGCTGGACATTGAAGGTTTTCTAAGTTTACAACAGGATCGAGATCAACTGGGAAAGAGGACAAAGGAACGGCAGAGGGAATTTAATTCAGACAAATGCAAGAATGGATTTTGGGAAGTTAAACGAGGACATATCACAACACAGTATGTGATAGGGGCCTCAGGAGTGTTATAAAAGACAGAGACCTTGGCTACTAGAACATAGTTCCCTGAAAATGTTGATGGTGATGAAGAAGGAGTGGTTTCATTGGAAGGGACATTGAGTACAAGAGTTGATATGTCATATGATGTTGGAGAGATTGCAACTCAAGTATATTGTGCCATTCTGGTTGCCATACTACAGGATGGATGTGATTAACCTAGAGAGAATGCAGAAAAGAGACTGAGGGTAATCTTATCGAGGTTTATAAAAAACATAAGGTCCAATGAAGGATGTTAAGCAATTGGAAGAAAAATAGCCTCCAAAGAGATAAAACAATGAAAATACAGATACAAATATAAAATGTAGCTATAAGACAAGTCCATTTGGGAATATGGACAATCTTCTACAATGCTTATATTTAATATTGCAATAGATCCATTGCTCTGTATTCTTGAGAAGGATTGCAACAGAATTTGGCTATAACACGTCAGCAAAATGTAAAGTTTTATCATTTTCAGAATACATTGTAATTATTTATAACTCTTAGGTGTGTGTGAGTAATAATCATTTCAAAAATTACTAAGATATTTGGCATATGAAATGAATGTTAAAACGTTTTACATGTTGTGTGCAATAAACATATGCAACAAGACAGTAATCAAGTCAGGAATTAGAATGTATTATCTTGGGTAGCTTCAAACATTACCTCGGGCTGAGGAGATCCCTGGGTTTGCTGTTGCTTATTGGCACCAAGCAGGAAGAATGGTGTTCCAATTCAAAGTATAACCAACCCAAATGATGGATAGTATGAAAACATTTAAAATTTTAATATTGTAGCAGAATTAAGGGACAGAAGTTTAGGGGTAACATGACGGGGAACTTCTTTACTCAGAGAGTGGTAGCGGTGTGGAATGAGCTTCCAGTGGAAGTGGTGGAGGCAGGTTCGTTGGTATCATTTAAAAATAAATTGGATAGGCATATGGATGAGAAGGGAATGGAGGGTTATGGTATGAGTGCAGGCAGGTGGGACTAAGGGAAAAAAGTTGTTCGGCACGGACTTGTAGGGCCGAGATGGCCTGTTTCCGTGCTGTAATTGTTATATGTTATATGTAGCGGCACCATACGTGCTGAATAAAGGTGAGACGTCAGTCCGGTTCAAAGAGTCATTTATTCAGTGGTGACACGTTAGGTGGTGCGCTAACTATAATACAATGTTGCTGTAGCTGAGCGAGGTTGTTATCTCGGGCTCAGCTACCTGTCGACTCATCAAGGTCTTGCGGTGAGATACCTTTAGTACCAGGACACTCCCTCTAGCCCATGACGTCACGTGCCCGCCCTCGTATCTCCTGACGAGGGTTCGAGCATGAGTGGCCCGTGTTTAGGCTGACGCCACAATATTTTATTTATATGTAATTGATTATATAATTTTAGTCAGAGCCTATAAATCATTTTAACCAATTTAAATTGGTTCGTCACAAAGAGGATCAGAGATTTTATACTTATCTGATTATATCGCTGATGGGTTAGCACATTCAAGAGCTATGGATAGTTGTCCATTAATAGGTCCATTAAGCTCAAAATTCTGGTAGCAATGGCATTTAATAGAAACCCGAGACTAATCTTAAGATTCATTCATTAGAACATTCCTCACATTTAAAATCTAAGATGATATTGCAAAACTTAAAGAATAAAATTATTGTGGTGACAATAATAACCTGGGAACAATCAGAACAAGTGCAAATAAAATGATTCATGACATTGAACTTTTGTTCCACAAGAAAAAAAAGATAATTAACAAATATGAAGGATGGAGGACTTAGAATCCCATCAATGGATACATTTTAAATACCAGGATGCTGTCTTAATGTACTGTAAAAATGACCGGATTTCAAATTAATTTGACAACAATATATGCCCAGTATTTTTACTGCTCTCTTCTTAAAATCTTTTAATGCATGCTTTCTTTGGGTACGTAAATGTGTGAAGAACCAATGCACATGATGCAGTCTTCTACACGAAACACTGCTGTTTATTTTAGGAAGTTGCCCTAAAATGCTGGCACAAAGAAGCACGATAAAGTCATAAGCCCAAGATTATCTCTCTGGATGGGGCATTATTGAAATCAGGCATCACTTTTCAAAGGGACTGTGAAAACCAGGCAGAAGAAGTGACACAAGAGTGATCGGATCTAATTTACAAGATAGTACAGTACTGCTTAGGAACAGGCCCTTCGGCCCACAATGTAACTACTGAACATGAACTCTAATTTACTCTAAACTCTGAATTTAGCTTTATGTAAACCTTCCTTTATAATGTAAATCTGCTTGTGGCTGTTTGCTTTTATTTGTGATTATAATGTGTGCATTTTATTGTAACTAAAGTTCTTCTGTGCTGATTGTACAATGTTATCGCTTCATATCAAATAATGGTCCAAGTCCTAATATATTAATATCCAAATGCACTTATTCTCAGTGTCACAATCACACGTGAATTCTGATGATAAAAATGGAGGGCAAATAATTCCACTCAACACAATTTCCATCCATCATATCACCCATTAATTATACCTGCCTTTGTGGGTTTTCATATTTATCTTCCCAAGATAAAACTCAGAAGTTAGAAGAACTCTTCCAATATTTGCTCTTGTATGTATTGATTACATGCATGCTTAGCTGTCCAACATTAAACTTGGTATTTTCTGCATTAATTTCTAATTTAACAGCAGTGGCAGCATATCAGCCTTGAGTAACCACAAATATTTTCCATTCCAGCCCCTAATTTTCATTGAAAAATGTTGAAAACCACTTTAATAGAGTTAAGATCATCAGTGATGATGGCTAGAAGCACATTTTGCAGCAGTGTTCATGATTGTTTCAGGTCGAGTCCAACTGAACAAGCTTTTACTCCTATTTAATGCTTTTACATAAACATTTTTTTGAAAAATAATTCCATTGCTTTTGCACTAATGACACATTAATTGAAGTGAATTATTTATTGTTTGTTCACTGGGGTGTCGGCAAACAGAAATAAATCAATTACCTGAAATTAGATCTGAATCTGCCATTGGCATTAATACTTACAAGTGCATTTACTTGGAGGAATGAAAAAAGTTTATTAATAAAGATTTTATTTATGAATACTTACCTGAATTTATTCATGACAAACTACTCTTACAGCACAAAAATCCAAAGTAAGCAAACAGTCCATTTCAGTAAAGCCAGTTAAAAGTGACAGTCCTTTGCCATCAATGAAAATGCTTTCTAATATCAAACAGCACTCTAGACGACATTACAATTTAAAATCCCATTTGAAGTATAAGGTAGTTCATGTTACACTCTTCTTATGGATGGAAAAAAAAATACACTTTTATATTTTTTCACAATCTGGAGCACAAGAACCTGTCTTGTGTAAACTATCAAGAAACAAAATATATTCATCTATTTAACTAATGCATCCACTACACAACAGAACCAGTAGGATGTGCAAAATGTTCCCCAGAATTTGGTTTCCAGTAGGTTGCTTAAACCTTCTCAGTTTCACTGCCTTTTTGATCCAAAAGATGACGTATTGCACATTTGGAGCAAATTAAGCAACACAAATCTTACAAATCGCTCAGCAATCTGAAACCAATGTTATCTTGTTGCGTATATAATATTTTGGAGATACTATTGAAACTGTTGATAACTTAAGTGTACATTAGGAATGTATAAAAGTTACTGAGGAAAACATAGTAAATTCAAGAAAAAAAAAAGTAACATTTGCATTTTGTAAAATGTTAAACAAATCATTCTGTCTTGTATTATTTCCCAACCCTTTTCCAGCAGAATTCTGTAGACTGGGATATTAAATTCCACACATTATATTTCATCTACAGAAAATAAATCAAACAGTAGTGAATCGCAGATACTAAAACCAACTAAGCCATTAGAAATTATTGCAAAGGAAATACACACATCCACCATATTTTCACCAACTGATGTCAGTGCATTCTTAATGTACACACATTTTGTGAATCACTATAAATGCTGAAGTGAATGACAATCAATGACTCTCTCTGATTGATGATTGGTCAACACATGCTTGTAACTATATTTGCAACACAGATAAGTGAGCATTCTCCTTTTCCAGGGAAGTAATTTGATGGAGTGAATTTGTTCTTCACTTTTGCGGTTTGCGTATGTCACTAGTGCTCATCCAATTCCACAATTGCCAAACAGGAATGCTGCACTGTTTTGCTTTGAAACTCTGGTGAAGTCCGCTGGGCTACTGAAGACTATGGAGTGGTGACTTTGTGGATGAAAATGTTGATCTTTCTTAATTTGAGCTGATCCAGAAGTAGTTATTTTGTGGATAATGGGCTTCAGCTTGTTTCTTCATCCACTTCAAAGGATTAGCCCCCATCCTGGGGCCAGCACTGGTGCACTGTTTGTTTCTCCGTTTCAGCACTGTTCAGACACAATAAAGCCTTCTTTTTCCTGCCCAACGGGCTCCACTTCAGCATAAGCAGGATGACCAGAGCCCCGTCTGAACTTCATTGAAGGCCATCGACTTGGGCGACGCTGCAAGAAATGACAAGTAAGTTAGCACCGACACTGCGGCATAAAGCAAGTGACTCCAAATAGAAAGTTGCAGATATCCAGGCCAAGTTGGGCAGCACGGTGGCACAGCGGTAGAGTTGCTGTCCAAGATGGTGCCCAACACAGGCAACAACCTCTCCTATCCACAGAAACAGATCGACAATCATATAATCGTTCCACACTCTTAAAAATCCATTCCTACAGCAACATTTCTTATTTTAACTATGATCTTCTTAAACTCCTCTCAGATCACTAAACGTTATTCCCTTATCATGTATCTATACACTGTAATCTATACACTGTAAACAGGCTAGATGCAGGAAGATTGTTCCCGATGTTGGGGAAGTCCAGGACAAGGGGTCACAGTTTAAGGATAAGGGGGAAATCTTTTAGGACCGAGATGAGAAAAACATTTTTCACACAGAGAGTGGTGAATCTCTGGAATTCTCTGCCACAGAAGGTAGTTGAGGCCAGTTCATTGGCTATATTTAAGAGGGAGTTAGATGTGGCCCTTGTGGCTAGGGGGATCAGGGGGTATGGAGAGAACGCAGGTACAGGATACTGAGTTGGAGGATCAGCCATGATCATATTGATTGGCGGTGCAGGCTCAAAGGGCCGAATGGCCTACTCCTGCACCTATTTTCTATGTTTCTATGTTTCTATGTAATTGGATTGATTGTAATCATGTTTGTCTTTCTGCTGACTGGTTGGCACGCAACAAAATCTTTTCACTGTACCGCGATACATGTGACTGAATACATAAACCGAACTGAAATTAAAACTCTTAGCGCCAGAGACGCAGGTTCGATCCTGACTATGGGTGCTGTCTGTACAGAGTTTGTATGTTCTCCCTGGTGACCACGTGGGTCCGGGTGCTCTGGTTTCCTGCAACACTCAAAAGGTTTGTTGGTTAATTAGCTTCAGTAAATATTGTAAATTGTTCCTTGTGTGTAGAATAGTGTTTGAGTACGGGGATTGTTGGTCGGCGTGGACTCGGTGGGCCAAAAGGCTTGTTTCTGTGCTGCACCTCTAAACTAAAAGTGAGGTGGTGTTTAAAGCTTAAAATGAAGTTGAAGAAAGCAGATAGACATCTGAGTAGCACAGCGGTGGTTGGTTACAAATCTAGTTATTCACATTTCAAAGTAAAACTTGAATTTTATGCTCAGTCCTGGAGGATATTCTTGAGTGATCTGGTATGGCAATCTATTTAACCAGCTTGTTCTAGGACTGAGAAGCAGAATGTCTAACTTACATGGCTCGTGATGGTAGAAAAGAC
Organism: Amblyraja radiata; assembly: GCF_010909765.2. NCBI lineage: Eukaryota > Metazoa > Chordata > Chondrichthyes > Rajiformes > Rajidae > Amblyraja > Amblyraja radiata. Next base: position 127,637,539 of record NC_045957.1, on the reverse strand, counting down.
TTCATAATGCTAACCTGCTGTGAATGGTTAGCATTCTAATCACAAAACAATTCAAATCATTCATTTTCTATTGATTTAAACTTTAATTACTGCATGGTCCCTTGGTCATTGATTCGGGTGGTAAAAAGCTAAGGTTCCAGAATTGACTACTGAGGCCTTTCACCGAGTTACAGTTTCTAACTTGAAAATGGCCTTTTATAATCTGTCTTCAAAGTATGCCTCAGTTATAGAGTTCTGGAATCATACAGTACATAAGTAGACGCGTTGGCCCAACTCATTCATATTGGCCAAGACCCAGATCCCCATCCACTTACCTGTGTTTGGCCCATATTCCTCCAGAGTTCTATTCATGTACCTGTCCAAATGTCTTTTAAATCTTATTATTGTACTTGCCTCAACTACCTCCTCTAGCAGATCATTCCATATCCCACCACCTTCGGTGTGAAAGGGTTGCTCCTCAGCTTCCTATTAAATCTTTCCCCTCTCATCTTAAACCAATGCCTTCTAGTTCTTAATTTTTGTGGCATCTTACTCTACAATCTAGTCTCGTTCCTGTTAAATCTTTGTCCTCTCACCTATGTCATCTGATTCATGATTCCCCTACTCTAGGTAAAATATTCTGTTCCCCTTATACATCTCTATAAGATCACCCCTTAGCCTCCCGTGCACAGGGGAATAAAGTCTCTATTAAATTACTGCTGAATAGCTATAAAATTAACTCGGTTTTGCTATAGAAAGATTTTTCCTGACCCGCTTCCAGCATTTTCAGTTTTCATTTGAAACTTTCCAGCATATGTGGCTTTTCTGATCTTCGTAGCCGCTGTATTTGAGATATTTTATCAGTGACTAACTTCAAATATACTTCATTGATTGTAGAATAAGATGCCCTGAAATAAATTTGAAAGCAGCTGTATCAAAGGGAATCTTTTTTTCCAGAGCCGCAGGAGAGATTACAGCTGGTTCAAGTGTTGATCAGTGAAACAGGATTATCATTTCAATATCAATGTTAGAAATGCTGCAATATACACACTGATAAATCCTGTAACTTTTGGCTTGTGTACCTTGCCTTCAAGCATTTCTGCCAACTGTTGGAAGGCCGTCCCTTCACTATTTGAACAGATCACCAACGGCTCAAATATACTATTCGTACAAGTGCGGGGAGCTATTCACTGCCACTTGGACTTTGTTCTGCAATTCTCCAGTGACATCAGGCACATACAAGGAAAAGCAAATCCGGTTGTCGACACCCTATCAAGACTGGAGGTGGATGCTCTGAATGCAGCCACACTCATCGATTTTTATGCCATGGCTCGCGCGCAGCTTACAGATCCCGATCTTAGCCATTACCAACGGACGCATGCAGCCCTAAAATTGAAGATGTACCTATCGGTGACATGAGAGAAACCATCATATGTGACACTTCCACTGGCAAACCAAGGCCGTTTGTGCCTAGGACGATGCGTCGAGAAGTTTTCAGCACGCTGTACAACTTATCACATCCGGGCAAGAACGCTACGATAAAACTAATCTCCGAACATTTCATCTGGCCTTTCTTCAAGCGTGACGTTGGATTGTGGGTGAAGACTTGTCTACCGTGTCAACAATCCAAGATCTCCAGGTACAGTAGGACCCCTTTGGATGAGTTTCCTGTACCGAACACCCGTTTTGAGCACGTGCACCTGGAGTTGGGCGGCCCACTCCCACCGTCAAGAAACTACACATATCTGCTCACTTGTGAAGACCGGTTCACAAGATGGCAAGATGCTATCCCAGTCATCAACATTTCAGCGGAAACAATAGCCCGCGCTTTCGTTGACCGATGGATTTCGGTCTTTGGGGTCCCAAGTACGATCACAATAGATCAAGGACGGCAATTCAAATCTGCGCTGTTCAAACACTAACTGACCTCTTGGGTACGAACCGGATTCGAACGACTGCGTATCATCCACAAGTGAACGCCCTGAGTGAACGGTACCATCGCCAGTTGAACGCTGCTCTGGCAGCCGGAGGAGACTGGAGTGAACGATTGCCTCTGCTTCTGCTTGGCATTCGTACGGCGGTGACAGCAGACCTTGGATGTTCATCGGCGTATATGGTTTATGGCACAACTCTGAAGCTGCCCAGCGAATTTGTCGAACCAATCCCCACAGACTGGTCCAAGCAGGTACATCGATCGAACAAACTATGCAGCTACTCATGCCAACACCGACATGACGAACACTTGCTGTGGTCTACGTGTCTGCTGACCTCCAACGCTGCACACGTTTTGGTCCGACACAACCCGTCTGCCGATCACTTCAGCCAGCATAAGATGGCCCTTACCAAATCATCCAATGCCTAGTCAAAAGTATTGTGATCTATCGGAACGGAAAAACTGACACCGTATCCGTCGACCGGTTAAAGCCAGAGAATGTATAAACTCCATACAGACAGCACCCCCAGTCGGGATTGAACCCGGGTCTCTGGAGCTGTAAGCTCTGTAAGGCAGCAAATCTACCGCTACACCACCGTGCCACCCAACCTGTGTGCCCCTGCATTGAATCACAGATGCCAGAGCTGAGCTGGAGGTCAGATTCAAGCCCATTCTATTATATCCAGATCAGGAGGCACAAGAAACTGCAGATGCTAGAACCTGGAGCAAAACACAAGGGGCTGGAGGAGCTCAACAGGTCAGGCAGCATCTGTGGAGAGAATGGACACACAACATTTAGGGTCATCAATGTGAGAGAGAAATGGCACTTAAACCTACTATCTCTGTATCCAGGAGCTTATGTGCATTTTGCTGCAATTGTTGTGAAAGGGTGCACATTGAGTCATCTTTATTAAGCGTCAACCATAAGAAGAGCAAAAGTGTAAAAGGAAGTTTGAAATTCCTACCAGTGCTCAATTTTATCAAAGGCACACAAAAATGCTGGAGAAACTCAGCGGGTGCAGCAGCATCTATGGAGCAAAGGAAATGGGCAACGTTTCGGGCAGAAACCCTTCTTCAGACTGATGGGGGGTGGCGGGGAGAAGAAAGGAAAAAGGAGGAGGAGGCATACGATGCCATCATACGATACATTCGATGTTCATGCCATGAACATTGAATTTCCCAATTTTGTTAGCCCTTGCTGCCTTCTCCCCTTCCTCAGCCCTCGGGCTCCTCCTCCTCCTCCTTCTTTTTCCTTTCTTCTCCCCACCACCCCCCATCAGTCTGAAGAAGGGTTTCGGCCCGAAACGTTGCCTATTTCCTTCGCTCCATAGATGCTGCTGCACCCGCTGAGTTTCTCCAGCATTTTTGTGTACCTTCGATTTCCAGCATCTGCAGTTCCTTCTTAAACACTCAATTTTATCAAAGTAGACAATTAAAAAATGAATTGAAACAAATTAAACACTAATGTGGTTCCTTAATGTTTAACAAGTTTACCTCAATGAAGAAGAGACTTGCTGCCGATGTTGGATGATGGTACATATAAAAGGTCACAAGGACGGCTGCTATAGCAATGATGATCACCAGGAGGATTCCCACAATCAGCCCAGTGTGTACAGTGTCTCCTTTCTTTTCTGCAGTGCTGTCTGCCGTTGAAGCTGGAAGAGCAGACAGAAGAAAAATGTAATAACGTTCACCAAAATATGTGACCAAGATGTCATGGAGTCATTCAGCATGGAAAAAGGATCTTTAGCCCAGCTCATCCATTCCGACAAAAATGACCCATATAAGCTAGTACCATTTGCATGGATGTAGCGTGGATAAGTTTAAATCATCATCATCGTTGGAAACATTAGCGACGCAGTGGTGCTAGTTTCCGACAGGCACGGGGACGGACGCACCACACATCTCTGTCCTCCATGCAGCTGGCAACCTCCTCTTTTGTCTCTACACAACAAATCACATTCTGGAAAACTGCTGCCCTCAAATGAGGAGAAATCAAGACTGACAAGTTTGGTACAACTGCGGATTGATCTGAATGCAAACCATATAACCATATAACCATATAACCATATAACAATTACAGCACGGAAACAGGCCATCTCGACCCCTCTAGTCCGTGCCGAACACATAATCTCCCCTAGTCCCATATACCTGCGCTCAGACCATAACCCTCCATTCCTTTCCCATCCATATAACTATCCAATTTATTTTTAAATGATAAAAACGAACCTGCCTCCACCACCTTCACTGGAAGCTCATTCCACACAGCTACCACTCTCTGAGTAAAGAAGTTCCCCCTCATGTTACCCCTAAACTTCAGTCCCTTAATTCTCAAGTCATGTCCCCTTGTTTGAATCTTCCCTACTCTCAGTGGGAAAAGCTTTTCCACGTCAACTCTGTCTATCCCTCTCATCATTTTAAAAACCTCTATCAAGTCCCCCCTTAACCTTCTGCGCTCCAAATAATAAAGCCCTAACTTGTTCAACCTTTCTCTGTAACTTAGATTAATGAAAAAATGTATACGATTTAACTTCCGTAGACCATTCCGTAGAACATTCAGCTTTGAAGCCATTTTTTTGAGTTTCTTCTTGTGCAAGCTGATATTAAAGACTTTATCAAAGCAAAATATTGAAGATGCTTGAAGTCTGGAATGACAATTGAAAATGCTGGAAATACACAGCAGCTCAGGCGGCATCCATGTGGAGAAAGTGAGATGCTCAATATTTCAAGTCAATCACCCTTTGTCATAACAGAATAAGGCAATGACCTGAAGTGTTAACCTTCTTCTGATCTCCGTATATGGCATCTGAACAGCTGAATATGTCCAATATTGTGCATGGAATTAGAGGGGTTAATACGCTTGGCTGCAGCTACCTGCTCCAAAGGGTAAATTAGACTTGGGTGCACATGAGCTCTCCAAAGATCTGAGATGTGCAGTGTGACTGATCTCATCGACTGTGTACAGAGTGACAAATATCATCATTCAACCGCTCTGTGTGGGAGTTGGTCTCAATGTGGAGTTTACCAGTGGAGGGTGATTGTGCCAGGAATACGCTGCTGCGGGTGATGATGGAGGAAGATACGACAGGGGCATTGAAGAGGCTTTCAGATTGGCACATGGATATGCAGGGACTGGACCAGTTTTGGTCTCCTAATTTGAGGAAGGACATCCTTGTGATTGAGGCAGTGCAGCGTAGGTTCACGAGATTGATCACTGTCATATGAGGAAAGATTGAAAAGACTAGGCTTGTATTCAAGGAGTTTAGAAGGATGAGGGGAAAATCTTATAGAAACATATAAAATTATAAAAGGACTGGACAAGCTAGATGCAGGAAATATGTTCCCAATGTTGGGCGAGTTAAGAACCAGGGGCCACAGTCTTAGAATAAAGGGGAGGTCATTTAAGACTGAGGTGAGAAAAAACTTTTTCACCCAGAGAGTTGTGAATTTATGGAATTCCCTGCCACAGAGGGCAGTGGAGGGCAAATCACTGGATGGATTTAAGAGAGAGTTAGATAGAGCTCTAGGGGCTAGTGGAGTCAAGGGATATGGGGACAAGGCAGGCACGGGTTATTGATAGGGGACGATCAGCCATGATCACAATGAATGGCGGTGCTGGCTCGAAGGGCCGAATGGCCTCCTACTGCACCTTTTTTCTATGTTTCTATGTATGTTGCTATGGATCACGTGCGGGCAGATTGTTAGATTGAAGTCTTATTCAGCAGAAGCCAAATGAATCAGTTTAGTTTATTTTATTGTCACGTGTACCGAGGTACAGTAAAAAGCTTGCTATCCAGTCAGTCGAAAGACAATACATGACTACAATCGATACATTTACAGCGTATAGCTACATTATAAGGGAATAACATTTAGTGCAAGGTAAAGCCAACAAAGTCCGATCAAGGATAATCCAAGGTTACCAGTGAGGGACCTGTAGATAGTAGATCAGCACTGCACTGAAACCGATATGAAATCTACAGGTGCCTATGAATTAATTATGTTGTACAAACCCTGCGAGTGTCACATTGTGGCATAAGGTGTATTCGTCAAGCTCCTATTATTACAGCTTTGTAAACTATAAACCCCAGAGAAATTAATTGCATGATGATCCAATCAGATAAATATCCAAAAATATTGAATTTTTTTTGGTGATATTTTGGAATATTTATAGATTAACTAGACCAAGTGCAGACCCGTTGGGTCTGCGCCCCCAACGCAGCCGTTCCCTACCCGTAGCCCCCATGGGAGACGTGGTCCTCCAACTGAAGATTCGAGCACTCAGCAGTGCGGCTGTTTTTAAATGGCGTCTTTGAGGCGAGATGCGGGCGCCAGCAGCCGTTATGGTCGCTGACCAGCAGGAGGCAACAAAATGAGTGAGTGGGGGGGAGGAGAAGGATTTTATTAAAAATGTGTACATAAACACGACGAAATTTAATGAGGAGTGGATACTTGGAATGAAAAGTGAAATCTCTACCGAAATGGAAAAAATCTGGGCGTTTGTGGGTCTGGTGTTGGCGTAGCAACGAATCAAAGGCTGGCACCCACAGGCTGGCAACCACAAGACAGGCAGAAACACACACACACACACACACAGTTTTAATATTATATAGATGAGTGTCAATCTGATGACATCAGAACAGTTGTATGCTGCAAATCCTTCTTGAACTATATTCTACACTCTACATCTTTCCCTTCACTCTACCTATTGTACTTGAAATTGGCTTGATTGTATTTATGTTTAGTATTGATTTGATTGGGTTGGATGCAGAACCAAATTTTTCACTGTTCCTTGGTACACGTGACAATAATAAACCTAAACCTAAACATGAAAGAGGAGGGAATGGAGGGATCTGATTTATGTGCAAGCAGATGAGCTTAGTTTATTTTAGCATCATGTTCGACACAAACATTGTGGACAAAGGACCTGTTCATCTGCGGTGTTTTTCTATATCCATGTTTTAACATAGAACAGTGCATCACAGGAACAGGCCCTTCGGCCCACAATGTTTGTGCCGAATATGGTGGCGAGTTAAGTTGATTTTGTCTGCCTGTACATGATCCATATCACCTCTATTCCTTGCACTTCCATGTGCCTATCTAGAAGCCTCTTAAATGCCACTATCATATCTGGCTCCATCACATTCCCTGGCAGTGCGCTCCATGCCCCTATCATCCTCTGTGTAAAAAACTTGCACCGCACATCTCTGTTAAACTTTACCCCTCTGACCTTAAAGCAATGCCTCTAGTGTTCTAATGTGCTGGGAACGGGGAAATCAATTCCACAGACATTTGGAGGAGCTGTCTTTGAGGTCAGCTGTACCATGAATTACCATGAATGAAAGGAATTTACCAGATGGACAAAGACCATCTTAACAAAAAATACTCTTATGTTAACTCAACGTCTTGACCCATAAATGTCATTTGCTCAATGAGGCACTTGCAAGTGTGATATATGATAAAATATAATGCTCAGGAGTCTGCTTGGTGCTGAAGCATCTTCAATGCTGCACTATTGGTGGAAGGATATTAGAAACATAATTGCAACCACATCTATAGCATGGTTACAGCTTTGGAAAAAAATCTGCTTCATGGCCTCTGGCCAATGTTTCATGTGGTTAATGTGCCAAACTAGCTTGATAAAATTAAGGTGGTAAATGTCAGACTGTCATCTCATACCTTGCATTTTGCAAAATGTAGGGAATCTCTCAGGGAGATTTCCTTTGGCCATTTTGTTGAATTAAAATCATAAGCGCCTTTGCAAAGAACTGTGCCAAGGGATTCTGAACTCATTGGATCTACTTGTAACAGATGATTTTAGTCCCAGCAGTACATATAATGTCAACATGATTTATCTTTGTCCATAAAAAATATACTTGGGAGGAATCAAACCGTAAACTACCTTGATCAGTGAGTGCAAGTAGCTGCTTGCAATGCACTCACATCACGAGACACCTGGCACATGCGGTGGCATCTGCAGCGCAACTGTTAGTGGCAAAGTCATTCCCCATAAATTCTCACAATGTTATGAGACAAACGTTCCTGATGTTGGAGGAGTCCAGAACCAGGGGTCACAGATTAAGAATAAGGGGTAGGCAATTTAGAACTGAGAAGAGGAGAAACCTTTTCAGCCTGAGAGTTGTGAATCTGTGGAATTCTCTGTCACAGAGAGCAGTGGAGGCTGATTCACTGGATGTTTTCAAGGGAGAGTAAGATTTAGCTCTTAGGGCTAATGGAATCAAGGGATATGGGGAGAAAGCATGAACAAGGTACTGATTTTGAATGATCAGCCATGATCATATTGAACGATGGTGCTGGCTTGAAGAGCCGGATAACCTACTCCTGCACCTATTTTCTATGTTCCTATGTTTCTAAATCTTGCACTCAGAAATTCACAACTGTATTAAGCAGGAAGATAAACAGATAAGATAAACATTTTCTTTGCAGAAATTCAAATAACTAGGAACTATCCAAAGTCCTGTACAAAACTGTCCAAGGTCCTGCTTGGGAATATTCAGTCTGCTCACAAACAGCAACAGAGAGACGATGGAAAGAGTAATATTGTCAATGCTTCAGATCAATGACCTTTCATTCGTCATTGATGCTGCCTGGCCCACTGAGGATTTCCAGCAGTTTCTGTTTTACTTCATATTTCCAGCATTGCTGGTATTTTACTTTGGGACCAGGACAAGACTGTCTGTGTGTGGGTACAAGTAACAACGGCATGCTGGGGAGTAAAGACATTGCTAGACGCTGTGTGATTTTACTTCGGAGTCACGTGAGTGACTACGTGAAGAGCCCGCTCAGCACGCATGCGCAGCATTGCGTTCAGCAGTGCAACAGCGGCCGCATCGGGAGTCAGGCGCTCCCGCTACAGATTGAAAGACGGACCGTCAGGTAGGTACCCTGAGGTCGGGTTTCTTTCACAGGAGAGCCTTCTGCTTTGTTTTACAGGCAGAGAACAAAAAGGCTCTTGAACAAACCTGTCCCCCGCTCGACTCCAACGGAGGAGCGTTCCATCTGGGGGGGGGGCAGCAACAGGCGGTAGGACCGCTTACCGGGCGCTCCGCCATCCCCGACACCATGCCGAACCCAGCCCCGCTAGCACCTGAGCAGCGGGCTGGATGTAAAGCCACCCGAAAAAGCGTCCGGCCGGTGGTTTCCGACTCGTCGGACAGTGACGTCTCTCCACCCGCACGGGGGAAAGACAGCCGCTTGAGCCGCATAGAGCAGCTCCTGGAGCAGGTGCTCCAGCGAGATGCGCTGCGTGAGGGGCGCTCTCGCAGGGGGGAGTTCAGGCCCTCCCTCCACAGTGCCAATATGGCACGCCAGATATCGACTTATTTGCATCAAGGCTAAATCACCAGGTACCTATGTATGTCGCTTGGGAACCAGACCCTGAGGCAGCTGCGGTAGATGCGTTCGCGCTGGATTGGGAAAATTTCTTCTTCTATGCATTTCCTCCCTTCTGCCTCATCAGCCGTGTACTACGCAAAATACAAATGGACTCTGCTTCAGGTATTTTGATAGTACCCGACTGGCCTACACAGCCATGGTTCCCATTACTCCACGACATCCCTCCGAACATCCACAAGAAAACAGTACTTGTCCAGCATCAAAAAGTGGGAGAAGTACTGCTTGGATACAGAGACCACCTACTCAACCGCTACAGTTACCAACGTACTGGAATTCCTGGCAAACCTCACCACGATGAAGGACTCAGCTACAGTGCCATCAACACAGCTAGAAGTGCCCTGTCTGTCTATTTAAAACAAGCTCCAGGACAACAGGCCATGGTGTCCCACCCGCTAGTGGTCAAACTAATGAAGGGTATTTACAACTCTAACCCCCAGACCAAGGTACACCCATATATGGGATGTCAGTGTGGTCCTGACATACCTCAGGGGATGGCCACCAGCCGGATCCCTCAACCTGGAACAATCTACGCTCAAAACACTCATGTTGATGGCAATTGTATCTGCACAGAGGGTCCAGTCACTACACCTATTGCGACTGGACAACATGGTCACAGCTCCAGACCTCAAGGACTTCGGCAGTGAGTGAAGTAATAACTGTTACACGGTTTGAAATCACAGAGCTTTAAAATCTTCATGTAGTCACTCACGTGACTCCGAAGTAAAATAGTAAGATTAAACGAGAACTTACCAATTTGAAGTTTGATCTGTATTTTATGAGGAGTTACGATGAGGGATTACGTGCCCTCCGCTCCCACCCTCAATAATATGGGTCAAACTGATAACTGATGTCTCCTTTTCTTTACTATGTTTATTTCAATAACTGTGTCTATCTGTGATTCCACACCGCTGCTTTGAAGTATGCCGCGCATGCGCGCTGAGCGGGTTCTTCACGTAATCCCTCATCGTAACTCCTCATAAATACAGATCAAACTTCAAACTGGTAAGTTCTCATTGAATCTTACTATTTTAGTTTAGTTTTGTTTAGTTTAGAGACACAGCGTGGAAACAGGCTCTTCGGTCCACCGGGTCCGCGCCGACCAGCGATCCCCGCACACTAATGCTATCTTACACACAGTAACATAGAAACATATAAACATAGAAAATAGGTGCAGGAGGAGGCCATTCGGCCCTTCGAGCCAGCACCGCCATTCATTGTGATCATGGCTGATCTTCCCCTATCAATAACCCGTGCCTGCCTTCTCCCCATATCCCTGGACTCCACTAGCCCCTAGAGCTCTATCTAACTCTCTCTTAAATCCATCAAGTGCTTTAGCCTCCACTGCCCTCTGTGGCAGGGAATTCCATAAATTCATAACTCTCTGGGAGAAAAAGCTTTTTCTCACCTCAGTCTTAAATGACCTCCCCTTTATTTTAGGACTGTGGCCCCTGGTTCTGGACTCACCCAACATTGGGAACATTTTTCCTGCATCTAGCTTGTCCAGTCCTTTTATAATTTTATATGTTTCTATAAGATTAGATTAGATTAGATTAGATTAGATAGCCTTTATTGTCATTCAGACCGAAGTCTGAACGAAATTGAAGCAGTCATACATACAATACAATACAATAAAAAACAACAATAAACACATATTAACATCCACCACAGTGAGTCCACCCAACATCTCCTAACTGTGATGGAGGCAAAAGTCTTAGGTCTCCAGTCTCTTCCCTCCTCTTCTCCTTCTGCGCTGAGGCGATACCCCCCGGGCGATGTTAAAACCTGTCCCGCGGCTCAACACCGTGGCCCGGGGTGGTCGAAGCTGCCGCTCACCAGTCCTGCTGACGCAGCCGCTGGCCCGCGGCCGAACCCCGGACTCAGGCCACCGCCGCCAGAACACCATGCAAGCCACCGGAGCATCGTTCCAGCCCCGAGCCGGATCGCCCTCACGTGAGTGCCGTTACCGTCTCAGCCTCGGGCTGGGCCGCCCCGACCGGGCACCGCTCCTCCCTCGGGCTGGGCCGCCCCGACTGGGCACCGCTCCTCTCTCGGGCTGGGCCGCCCCGACCGGGCACCGCTCCTCCCTCGAGCTGGGCCGCCCCGACCGGGCGCCGCTCCTCCCTCGGGCTGGGCCGCCCCGACCGGGCGCCGCTCCTCCCTCGGGCTGGGCCGCCCCGACCGGGCGCCGCTCCTCCCTCGGGTTGGGAACGCCGTACCTCCCCGAGCTCGGCCACTCCGACGGGAGCACCGTTCCTTCCTCGGGCCAGGCCGCCCTCACGGTAGCGTCACAGCCCCTCACGGAAGCCCTGTTCCAGCCCCGAGCCGGGCCGTCCTCACGGGAGCGAGCTCAGTGCGAGTCCTGGCGGGCTCTGCCTCCTGAGCCTCGAGGTCGCCAGCTCCGCCATTAGGCCTCAGCGCAGACGGAGGCAGAGAAGGGGAATACGACATAAAAGTCGCATTCCCCCGCAGGGAGAGACAGCAAGCCCCGTTTCAACCCCCCCCCCCCAAACATAAACTAAAAACCAAAACTAGACTAACCAAAACGAAAATAAACAACCCAAAAAACACAAAACAAACAGGACTGCCGGAGAGCCGCTGCAGCCAGAGCCGCGCCGCGCCTCCCTCATCCTTCTAAACTCCAGTGAATACAAGCCTAGTCTTTTCAATCTTTCTTCATATGACAGTCCCGCCATCCCAGGGATCAATCTCGTGAACCTACGCTGCACTGCCTCAATCACAAGGATGTCCTTCCTCAAATTAGGAGACCAAAACTGTACACAATACTCCAGATGTGGTCTCACCAGAGCCCTATACAACTGCAGAAGAACCTCTCTACCCCTATACTGAACTCCTCTTGTTATGAATGAAATCCTCTTGTTATGGACAACTTACAATTATACCTCTTGTAGGGACAACTTACAATTATACCAAGCCAATTAACCTCCTGTACGCCTTGGAGTGTGGGAGGAAACCTGAGATCCCAGAGAAAACCACGTAGTTCACAGGGTGAACATACAAACTCTACACTGACAAGCACCCGTAGTCACGATTGAACCCGGGTCTCTGGCACTGTAAGACAGCAACTCTACTGCTACGTCACTGTGCCGCCCAGAGTTACAGGTTATTTTCACTGCGTATGAAAAGGCGGCTTAAAATCATCAAAATCATTTACTGCTTCTGGAAAGGAAATACTTAGATGAGGTAGATTATCCATCGCACAATAGAAGCAAATGACTAGCAAAGGAAGGCACCATGGTGAATCATATTGACAACTTAATGCACCATATCATTCTTAAATTAAAGGCAGTGCAGTTGATTTGGCGACCTTTTATATTATTTATGTCATTTAAAGAAAGAACTGCACAGGCAAGGAAGAATTTTGAAATACAAATGAGCAACTGGATTACACAATATATTTAGATCTAGTCCCTGCCACAAAATATAGTTGGCACAATGTGTAAAAAGTCTGAAACCAGCCTTTTGGGAATAAACAGAAAGGGAAGACATGGACAGTTCTGTGAATATAATATCAGTGGACATTCAGAAGCAATTTGTTTAATAAGATGCCTCCTAAAGTGTTCATATTTATCATCATTCATTTCATGCAGGAGACATGGTAGAATAAACTAAAGGATAGCACCAAATTGTAAAAAAATCAGAGGGCAGAAGTTCAAAGTTTCCCAGATTAGCATGCAGAAGGAAATAGTTTCCAATTGGGGCCCATGATTGAATTAAAAGGAACATTAGCAAATTTGCAGATGACACAAAGCTGGGTGGCAGTGTGAACTGTGAAGAGCATGCTATGAGGCTGCTGGGTGACTTGGACAGGTTGGGTGAATGGGCAGATGCATGGCAGATGCAGTATATTGTGGATAAATGTGAGGTTATCCACTTTGGTGGCAAGAACGGGAAGGCAGATTATTATCTGAAGGTGTCAGGTTAGATAAAAGGGGACGTACAACAAGACCTGGGTGTCTTAGTACACCTATCACTGAAAGTAAGCATGCAGGTAAAACAAGCAGTGAAGAAAGCTAATTAAGTTGGCCTTCATAATGAGAGGAGTTGTATAGGAGCAAAGAGGTCCTTCTGCAGTTGTACAGGGCCCAGGTGAGACCACACCAGGAGTATTGTGTGCAGTTTTGGTCTCCTAATTTGAGGAAGGACATTCTTGCTATTGAGGGAGTGCAGCGTAGGTTCACGAGGGATGGCGGGACTGGCATATGATGAAAGAATGGAGCGACTGGGCTTGTATTCACTGGAATGTAGAAGGATGAGAGGAAGTGCAATTGAAACATATAAAATGATTAAGGGATTGGACACGCTAGATGCAGGAAACATGTTCCCGACGTTGGGGGAGTCTAGTACCAGGGGCCACAGATAAAGACTAAGGGGTAGGCCATTTAGAACTGAGATGAGGAAAAACTCTTTCACATAGAGTTGTGAATTTGTGGAATTCTCTGCCTAAGAAGGCAGTGGAGGCCAATTTACTGGATGCATTCAAAAGAGCGTTATACTGAGCTCTTAGGGCTTGTGGAATCAAGGGGTATAGGGAGAAGGCAGGAACGGGGTACTGATTGTGGATGATCAGCCATGATCACATTGAATGGTGGTGCTGGCTCGAAGGGCCGAATGGCCTCCTCCTGCACCTATTGTCTATGTATCTATTTCACATAGTACATTAATGATTTGCACTCCAAGAAGAAGTAAAAGGCTTAGAGAAGAGTTGAGGAAAATATTTTTCATCACGAGGATGTTCGGGATATTGAACTCAAAGCTTAAAAAGAGTTTTAGATGTAGAAAGCATCTATTTTTTAAAGGTCCCGGGATGTCTCCTTAAAGAGATGTAATTCACAGGGTAGACACACAAATCTGGAATAACTCAGTGGGTCAGACAGTATCTCTGTAAAAAAGGAAAAGGTGGGGTTTCTTCAAAAGAAGGGTCTCTACCCAAAACATCACCTATTCCTTCTCTCCAGAGATACTGCCTGTCCCACTGAGTCACTCTAGCTTTTTTTATTTGTCTATCTTCGGTTTAAAACCACCATCTGCATGCAGTTCCTTCCTATACATGTAATTCACAGGGATTGGATCATGTACTGGAATGTGTGATTGATGTGGGTTGCTCTTTTTTGACCAATAGTATCACCAATAGTATGACAGTCTCTTTAATACCATGAGGAATGGGAAGGCAATTTATTCCTTTTAATGTAAAAAAACAAAATAAGTAGAAGTACAATCATTTTTTTAAAATGAAAATGCATAACTCTCCAAAAGTCCCAATGCAACACTATAAATTGTAACCAAAATACTGGTGTTCATTTCAAGGGAAACAAAATACAAACAGAGGGAGGGAATGTTGAATTCACTTTAGACTGCACTTAGAAACATAGAAAATAGGTGCAGGAGTAGGCCATTCGGCCCTTCGAGCCTGCACCGCCATTCAATATGATCCTGGCTGTTCATCCAACTCAGTATCCTGTACCTGCCTTCTCTCCATACTCCCTGATCCCTTTAGCCACAAGGGCCACATCTAACTCCCTCTTAAATATAGCCAATGAACTGGCCTCAACTACCTTCTGTGGCAGAGAATTCCAGAGATTCACCACTCTCTGTGTGAAAAATGTTTTTCTCATCTCAGTCCTAAAGGATTTCCCCCTTATCCTTAAACTGTGACCCCTTGTTCTGGCCTTCCCCAACATTGGGAACAATCTTCCTGCATCTAGCCTGTCCAACCCCTTAAGAATTTTGTAAGTTTCTATAAGATCCCCCCTCAATCTTCTAAATTCTAGCGGGTACAAGCCGAGTCTATCCAGTCTTTCTTCATATGAAAGTCCTGACATCCCAGGAATCAGTCTGGTGAACCATCTCTGTACTCCCTCTATGGCAAGAATATCTTTCCTCAGATTAGGAGACCAAAACTGTACGCAATACTCCAGGTGTGGTCTCACCAAAACCCTGTACAACTGCAGTAGAACCTCCCTGCTCTTATACTCAAATCCTTTTGCTATGAATGCTAACATACCATTCTTTTGGTCCTATATGCAATGCTGGTCAGTTTAATGGGCATTTTTTGTGTTTTTTCCCCTTACTCCAGTTCTCCATTGGAGGGAGTGCAGAATTGACTTGTAAGATTGTTACTGGAATAGGAAGGACACAACCAACAGGAAAGAATGAACAGCCTGGAGCTCTTTTCTCCAGCAAAGTGATGTCAAACATGGCTTTAAAATTATAAAAGAAAGGAAGTGGAGAAAGCAGAGAGACACAAGGAACTTTTCATTAGCAGAATTAGGCCATTTGACCCATCGAGTCGATTCCCAGTTTATCTATCTCTCCCTCTTAATCCCATTCTCCATCCTTCCCCCCAGACGCAGATGCTTAGAATCTTGAGACAAACACCAAGTGCTGGAGGAGCTCAGTGGATCAGGCAGCATCTGTGGAGGAAATGGACAGATGAAGTTTCAGATCTGAATCGGATCCGAAACATTGTCTGTCCATTTCCTTCAAAGATGCTGTCTGACCCGTTAGGTTCAACCCGCACCTTGTGTTTTGCCCTTGAAGAAACCATTTATCAGTGTGTCTGTAATAATGGGGCATCAATAAATGTCGCTGCTTACGTGTTATATAAGAGAAATAGATTAGGCAACATATGGAAATTAAAAGGCAATGCTTCCAGTCCTTAGATGGTGCTGCTATCCACTGATTTCAGTCTCCTGGATGAGAATGCTACTCATATTCTCTTATGAAATAGGAGGAGGCGAGTCAGCTAATCAAGTCCATGCCTTTTCCAATTCAATCATTTTATTTTGCAATTAGTATGATTGTATCTGGAGATGATCTCTTGCGCAATTTATTCCTATTAATCCATTTTTGGACTCTACGGAATTGCAACTGTCCAGCATTGCAGGTCTACATACAACAATGTCTATGCTAATGAACTAAATCAAGCCCATTATTCTTGGTAATCTTACCAAATACCCAATGTATTTGGAAAGGCCATTAATATAATTTCAAATTCTTTCAAATGTAAATGCATTGCCAGGTTATACTGACAGATCCTTGAACTGGATTCTCATACAGGGATCCCAATAGTATAGAAATGCGCTCAGAGAAATAGAAATATAATTCTGCATAGTAATTATAATAACAATTACTTGTACCACAATAAGATGTAATGAAATTGGTATCCAAGAGCAGTATGCATGCTGAAGAATGCTGATGGGGTTTCTACTTGTAACAATAAGAAAAGTGAAAAATTAATTTTAAAAGTGACAGCTGTTGGACCTAGACCATGAACTCAAAGTTCAAATGTAGCCAATAGAACCCGACTTCAGAATACAATACAATACTTTATTAGCCAAGTATGTTTTGCAACATACGAGGAATTTCATTTGCCAAGTCGGTCATACAAATAAAAAGCAACAAAACACACAAAATACATTTTAACATAAACATCCACCACAGTGACTCCTCCACATTCCTCACTGTGATGGAAGGCGAAAATAAAGTTAAATCTCTTCCCTTCTTTGTTCTCCCGCGGTCGGGGGGCCTCGAGGCTACCGTTGATGGGGCGATCTTAGCTCCCGTAGCCGGTGGCGTTTGGGGTGATCAGCTCCGCATCGGGGGGGGGATCTCAGCTCCCCCGCACCGGACAATCGGACCCCGGGTCGGGGTTTGTCGAACCTTCAGCGTCGTTGGAGCTACTGACATCCACGGTCTCTCCCGAGACTGTGAACTCGATGGTAAAGTCCGCAGGCCACGGTTGGAGCGATCCCAGGCAAGGGATTGGCTCCGATGGTAAGTCCACGCCCTGCGGTGGGGCTCAAAGTCAGTTCCGAGCGAGGCCTCCAGCTCCAAGATGTTAGGCCGCAGAGACATGACCCGGAAAACAATTGCATCTCCGGCAGGGTAAGAGATTGAAAAAAAGTTTCCCCGACCCCCGACCCCCGACCCCCTCCCCCACATAAAACAACCCAGAGAATATTAAAACAAATTTTCAAAACACACTAAAAAATGAAAAAACAGACAGACTGTTGTCGAGGCCGCCAATCGTATGGCACCCCCGGTAGTGTCACTTTTCATTCCTGACTCATATTGTTTTCTTTCTTGCAAAGGAGCAGAATAACCAAAGCCTTTTATCTTCCTCTGCAACCGATCCACATAAACGTCTGAGCTGAGGAGCATTCCGTGAAGGAACAGCATTATTGATCATGTTATGATTCAGGTCAAGGTGTGTTGTCTACACATTCTTCACAGCAACCTTGCCGTTGTACATGCATGCACTTAAAACACCTTTCAGTAGTGCATGAGGAAGACCAAAGCCATTGTATTTGTCACTGTTGATCATTCCATCCCCTACTGTGCTCTTTCCCCTTCCTCTCCATTACAAATTATGTTTCTTTGCCACCTGTTTAATTCCTTCAGCATTGACATAGGCTAAACTAGACTGCTCTGCATCCAAATCTGTGTAGTGTTTTGCAATATTTTTCTATGTTAAAGCCACCATTGTAATACTAAGTTGCCATTTTTTAGTTTAGCTTAATTTATTATTGTCACGTGTACCAAGGTCCACAGTGCACAGATAAAGGATACATCATTTAGTGCAAGATATAACATTGAAGTTCGATAAAGTCCAATTAAATGTAGTTCAAAGATCTCCAGTGATGAGAGGTCAGGACCGCACTCCAGCTGATGAGAGGACCATCCAGTTGTCTGATAACAGCTGGGAAGACACTGTCCCTGAATCTGGAGGTGTGCATTTTCGAACATCTGTACCTCTTGCCTGATGCGAGAGGGGAGAAGGGGGAGTGACCGGGGTGAGACTGGTCTTTGATAATGCTGGCGGCCTTGCCAACAAAGCATGAAGCGTAGATGGAGTCAATGGGAGGTTGTTTTGTATGATGGTCTGGGCTGTGTCCACAACTTTCTGCAATATCTTGTGGTTTTGGATGGTGCTCAAACTATATAAAGCATTGAGATTATGCTTCAGATGCTGGAATAAAACTGGTGTAAAATGCAAGGCTTTATATTGGAGCAGGTTTCTTTGTTGCTCCTTTGTCTGTGACTGAAAAACCTGGCCAAAAATGTTTTTCTGTCCTGGGCCTCCTCCATGGCAGAGTGAGGCCCACCATAAATTGGAGGAGCAGCACCTCATATTTCGCTTGGGCAGTTTGCACCCCAGCGGTATGAACATTGACCTCTAATTTCAGGTAGTCCCTACTTTCTCCTCCCCTTCTCAGCTCTCCCTCAGCCCACTGGCTCCACCTCTTCCTTTCTTCTTCCCTCCTTCCCCCCCACCCTCACATCAGTCTGAAGAAGGGGTTCGACACGAAACGTTGCCTATTTCCTTTGCTTCATAGATGCTGCCTCAATGTTACTCCAGCACATTGTGCCTATCTTTGGTTTAAACCAGCATCTGCAGTTCCTTCCTACTCCTCATAAATCTTCTTTGCACACTTTCCAGCTTAATGACATCCTTCCTATAGCAGAATGAACAGTGCATTCCAAATGCGGCCTTGCCAATGTCACGTGTCTGACTTCATATTTCAGCAATGAAGAAGGGTTGCAGGACTTGTAGCTTGGATGGAAAACTTTGAAACTCAGTCTGGAAGATTGTGTGCATTGGAGACTTGACAACATATATTTCAAGGAGTGCCATGGTCTAATCACATGCTGGTTAACTTACTAGACCAACAATTGGTTAATAGAGGCAGAGACACAGCCGACCAAGTCCTCATCAAGCATAGCCACCTGTTTTAATCCAGGATTAATACTAATTAAGTTGTTCTATATTCTCATTGATTTCTCCAGGTTCAACCGTTCTGCTACTAATTAGGGACTATTAGCACAGCAATTAGTCGACCAGCCTGATGTCTTTGGAACGTGGTATGAGCACTCAAAAGTGATGCATTCTGTCACAGGGAGAACACGCAAATTTCACACAGGCAGCAACAAAAATCTGAATCGAAACTGGGTCACTGGCACTCTCGAGCAGTGGCTCCTAGTAACTGTGCCACTGTGCTGCAAACATAGAGAATTGTGTTTAGTTTAAAGATACAGCATGGAAACAGGCTTTCGGCCCACCAAATCCATGCTGACCAACGATCCCCGCACACTAACACTCTCCTACACACACTAGGGCCAATTTACAATTTTGCCAAGCCGATCGACCTATAAAGCTGTACATCTTTGGAGTGTGGGAGGAAACCGGAGCACCCAGTGAAAACCAACACAGGTCATGGGGAGAATGTGCAAACTCCGTACAGACAAGCATCTGTAGTCAGGATCGAACATGGGTCACTGGCGTTGTAAGGCAGCAACTCTACCACTGCGCCTCCATGCCGCCCTACATATCGAATATGTTCAAATCTCAGCATAACATTTGTGGAATTTAACTACAATTAAATTTTTTTTTAAATAAGCATTTTTGACTATTCATGATGACTGCAAAACTATTCGATTTTTCAAAAGCTGATGTTGTTGAGAAAAGGAAATTTACTTTCTAAAATGAGATTTCAGATTGGCTAATGTGGTTGACTCTCGGTACCCCATGAATTGCCGAGCAAACGACTCAGTTCAAGGGGAATAAATATATGAATGAAAACATCTGGAGGCAGTTCAGCCATACCATCTAATTATTCAAAGAAGCACAACAAAAGGGCTTTGGTAGGGGGATGGGTTAGCAAGAAAGTGACAGAGCATGATCACCCAGAATCTTGAGTAAAACACAAAGTGCTGGAAGAACTCAGCAGGTCAGGTCAGTGGTGGAACGGGTACAAAGGGCCAAATGGCCTCTTCCTGCATCCTTTGAGTCAGTGGCATCAGTATTGTCCATTTCTTTCACTACTGTTGTAGAATCTGGCTCTGGGTAATATCACAGCTGTGGTTATCCAGTTAACAACAGGCATTTCATTTTAAATTAATTTTTGATCTGTGCATGCAGTGAAAATATTTTTCAGAGCTGTGAGAAGCAGGAAATGGAGTGATTTTTATTTTGGTTTTGTTATGCCCCATCACCCTGGTGTAATTGGTTCAAACAATATGTTGCATACTGAAAATGTAAGTTAGATTTGTAGAATGAAGCATAAATAATAATTTGTACAAAAAGAATATAATGAGTAGCCCATAAACAGTAAAAGTGTCATACAAAAGGGAATGTAGTAGTGATAGGTAACAGTGTAATTAGGGAGTTAAAGGCCTGTCCCACTTGGACGGCCTAATCCACGAGTTTGGAAGACCCTAGACGAGTTGAAAAAAAATGTCAAGGTCGTGTTGACTCGCCAAAGTAAAAGACCCCCTACGACCATGTCTACGATCTCCTACGACTATGTCTACGACCTCCTACGACTATGTCTACGACCTCCTACGACTATGTCTACGACCACCTATGACTATGTCTACGACCTCCTATGACCCCCCTCGACCTCAGACACCTAAAACCAATTGGCAATTGAGGAAATTCAGAGTGTCTCTGAGGATCCTCCAGTGCTTCTACTCAGCGGCTGTGGAAAGCATCTTGTCCGGAAATACCATGATTTGGTTTGGGAACTGCTCTGCCCAGGACAAGAAGGCTCTGCAGAGAGTAGTGCGTTCGGCCGAACGCACTATGGGAACTTCACTCGCCCCTCTGCAGGAACTATACATCAGAAGGTGTAACTCCAGAGCCAATAAGATCATGGGAGACCCCTTCGACCCCTGCAACGGACTGTTCCAGCTGCTACGGTCAGGCAAACGCCTCCGTTGCCATGCTGTGAGAACGGAGAGGTTGAGAAGGAGTTTCTTCCCAGAGGCCATTAGGACTGTAAACTCCTACCTCACCAGGGACTAACTTTACTGTACCATTCTACTGGTTTTTTTTAAATTGCTGGGTTTTTTTCTTTTTCCTTCCTCCCACAATAGGTAATATGTAAAAGAATATGTGATTCTGTTCCATTCTGTTTGTAGTTTGATTGTTTGTTTGTTTGTTTGTTTGCACAAAGTCCACGAGCATTGCCACTTTTCATTTCACTGCACATCTCGTATGTGTATGTGACGAATAAACTTGACTTGACTTGACGAACTACGACTAGCTATGAGTGGAAAATGATCACATGATAAAATGATGTCTTGTTTGCATTTTTTTTCTCGGGTCAGTTACCGACCTACGATTACCTATGACTACCTACGACTATCTACGACTACCTACGACTAACATCACGACCTACTACGGCCTACCTATGAGTAAAAAGTATACATTTTTTCCATGCCGACATTTTTTTCACTCGTGGACATTTTTTATCAGGCTGGAAAAAACGCCGCGACCTACTTGAGGCCACGAGTATGCAGAGACCACTTATGAGCATGAGGAAGAGTTACGAAGACCTCCTATGACCTTGTGGCGACCATGCTGCGAGTATGAGTCAAGGGCAAACTCAGCAGAGGTAGCCAATTAGGTCGTGAAAGTGGGACAGGGACTTTAGATACTATTCACACTTGCGAGCATGATTCCAGAGACTGAAGTCCAGGCAAACCAACATGGTTGACTCTCAGTGACCTCTGGAATGGCATAGCATTTTAAAGGAATAAATGCATTAACAACTAGAGACAGTTCATCTGTAATATGGGGATGAGGACATAATTCATTAACAATTCATAATTCATTCATTTTAGTACGAGATCCCAAAGGATATGGCCTTAGTGCATGGAAGTGGCAGTGAAAAGCCTGGGTAGAGTGATTGTGGAGAGGATGTTTCCACTAGTGGGAGAGTCTAGGACCAGAGGTCATGGCCTCAGAATAATAGGATGTATCTTTAGAAAGGAAATGAAGAGGAATTTCTTTAGTCAGTGGAGGATTAATCTGTGGAATTCATTGCCACAGATGGCTATAAAGGTCATGTCTATGGATATTTTTAAGGCGGAGATTGCTTGATTCTTGATTAGTAAGGGTGTCAGGAGTGGAGAAGGCAGGAAAATACGGTTGAGAGGGAAAGATAGATCAGCCACGATTGAATAGCAGAGTAGACTTGATGGGCTAAATAGGCTCATTTTTCTCCTAGAACTTATGAACTTATGAAGATCTGCTATAATGTTATTCTTCCAGCCAGTATTAAGGACATCTCTTCATGGCTAGATAGAAACTTGCAGGGGGAATGGAAGTACCCAGTTGTCGTGGAAGCCAATGACCTAGATGGGGCGATGAAGGGGCTTCAGCTGAAGGAACATGAGCAGCAAGTATACAATTTAAAAAGTGGAATCACAAAGGCAATGCTCACTGAATCACTACTTGAGCCACATGCAAATTGAGACTAATGTTTGAAAGGAAATGCCGGCGTTTATTATGAAAGGAATGTAACGGGTATTTAGAATATAATAAGAGCATTGGACAGAGTCCAAAACAGAAGAGTCTAACAATCTATCCTTGACATTCAATGGCATTACCACTGCAGTGTCAATTTCTGGGCGTCATCATTAACCAGAAACGCAAATAAACCAACTACGTAAATACCGCAACTGTGCGAGCAGGTTAAAGGCTGGCTGTCCTGTGATGAGTGACTCACTTCTGGACACTGTAACAGACACAGTCTGCAAGACACAAGTCAAGAGTGTGGTGGAAAACTCCACATTTGCTTGGATGTGTGCAGCTCCAACAACTCTTCAGAAGCTTGATATCATCCAGAACATAGCAGTCCACTTGACTAACACCCGATGCACAATGTAAATGTTCACAATAAGCAAAAGATAAAGTTGCAGTCTGTACTATCTACAAAACATACTGCTATTACTCACCCAGAAGGTTTAACATATGAGACGGAATAAGTCAACTGCGTCTAAACCTCTGGAGTTTAGAAGGATGCAAGGTGATTTCATTGAAAAATACAGAATACTTACAGGACTTGATACAAGGAAGATGTTTCCACTGATAACAAGGTCTCGAGACAGAAACATATACTCAAACTAAGGGACCAGCCTTTCAGGACTCAGTTAAGAAGAAACCTCTTCAATCAGAGGTAGTGAATCCTTGGAATTATCGACCTGGGGGACATAAACCTGAGTCATTGAGTGTATCTCCGAAAGAGATTGATAGGTTTTTGGATATTAGGTGAATCAATAACTCTGAGGTTAGTGCAGGAAAATGGTAGTGTTGTAATCTTTTCGAAAGATATAATCTTATTGAAAGCCTGAGGAGTCAAATGGCTTTCTCCTGCTTGTGTTTCTGACAGCCTCTCCCAAACGATTACGAGCAAGAAGGATGAGCGTCGCAGTTGCATATGAACACCGTCACCTGCAATTTCACCTGTAATTACAAAGTCAAGGTTTGTAACCTAGCAAAGACAACTGCCTTCATGACTTGGAAATGTGCAACCAATCTTTCATTGTTGCAGGGTCTGAATAATGGAACTCCCTTCCCAATAACAGAAAATAGCTGCAGGAGTAGGCCATTCGGCCCTTCGAGCCTGCACCGCCATTCAATATGATCATGGCTGATCATCCAACTCAGTATCCTGCACCTTTCACCTTTCAAGAGCTTTCACTACAAAGACTACAATTGTTCAAAAAGACTGTTCACCAACACATTCTCAAACGCAATTCAGGATGGGTAATAAATCCTGTGCTTGGGAACGGTTTCTATTTCCCAAAAATGAATTAAAAAAATTGTAGAAGGAAAACGATGTTTAATATTTTGATGCTTTGATGTTGGAATGTGCCAAACAGATAAGCATGAATTGGTCTGAAGAAGGGTTTCGACCCGAAACGTTGCCTATTTCCTTCGCTCCATAGATGCTGCCTCACCCACTGAGTATCTCCAGCATTTTTGTCTACCTTTGATTTTCCAGCATCTGCAGTTTCTTCCTAAGCATGAATTGGTGTAACTTGTTTTTCAGAGGGCTGTCAGTCAGGTGCCACACAACAGGTCATTATATAATATTACACCTGGAGCGAATGTAGTAACATAGTGGCATGGATTGTGAATCGGTTAACAGACAGAAAACAGAACATCAGAAAATGGATCATCTTCAAGTTGGAAAGCTGAAGTTGGTTTGGTGTCATGGCGACTGGTGCCAGTGTCCAGGCTGTTCCAAATCTGTTTTAGTGATTTTACTTCGGAGTCACGTGAGTGACTATGTGAAGAAGGGCCGTCCGTCTGCGTGCGCGTCATTACGTCTGAACGCAACGCGCACGACGGACTGGCAGGCACTGTGTCCTCCCAGCCGTTTGGGATGGGCAGGTAAGGAAAGTTGAATTACTTACCTGCGTTCTTTCGGGCTTGAAGCTTTTTGTAGTTTCAGAGCCCAGATGTCGAGGAGACGGTCCGCGGGGAAGTCGACTGCCGAAGACCGCAGCATTTCCAGTAGCGGGCGACGGTCTTGTTCCCGACATTAGCGCCGGCAGCAGAACCGGCTTGAGACTTTGTGCAGCAGGAGGAGCTCCGTTGGTGGTCCTGCGAGACGTAATACCACCCGCAAGTCCAAACAAACCCGTTGACTCAGATGAGTCCGAGGAAAAGGGATACCCTCCCCCAACGGAGAGCGTCTGAGGACGACTCTCCCACGTGGAGCAACTTATGGAGAAGTTGCTCCAACAATGATCTGCTCTAAAGGAGGGAGCAGTATCAGCACGGGCCTCTACAGCAGGCCGTGCCAGGAGCCTCGCACATGGGGCAGCCCAATGTCTTCCCCATTGGAGGGGGAAGTACATATGGAAGAAACCACTCTGAATCAGAGTACAAAAGCAGGGGGGGGGGGGGGGGTGGGAACCTTCCCAGGGACAAGCAGAAGAAAGGAAGTAAGTAAGTAAGTTTTACTTATATAGCAATGTTGAAGTCAACTCACATTGACACCAGAGTGCTTTACATAAAATGAATAATAAGCTTCCATTCAAACAAAAGAAAAGAAGTACTTCTGCAATCATCCAGGTTCCACTGGGTGCTTCCCTGGATGGAGATCTAGCTAATTGACAGCCCGGGTATTATGGAGAACCCGCAGGCAGCGGCACCTGTTTCAGGGCTGCACAAATGTCTCCTGCTCTGAGGAGAGGAGCATTCATGGTCAGTTTCAGCCTGACCCAAAGCAAGAACCTCATTTAGGTCCGCTGGAGGGGCCATGTCAGCGCAGGTATCCTCAGGGGCCTGCGGCAGCACCTGTTTTCAGGGCTGCCTACTAATCTCACTCTCAGTGGAGGAGAGTGTGAGTGATCAGTAGGTAACTGATTTCGTTCAGGTCTGAATGACAATAATCGAATCTAATCTAATCTAATCTAATTTGATTTTGAATTTAAAGTATGAATATCCACACGCTACAAATGCCGGCAAGGGAACAGCGCTATCAGGGTGACATTGGAGAAACCAGCCGCCGAATCCTCTCTTCAGGTAAGACCAGAAGAAGGAAGCAAAAGCTGTCGGACTAATCAAGGTACCAATGACAAGCAAACTTTATCAGTAGGCGACAACATACCCCACACCTCCATAGGGGGTAAGCGGTTCACTGAAGCCGGTGGTAGCTTGAAAGCATGGGCACGGAAATATGATCAGAGTCGTCTTTCAAGGCAGACTCAGAATGATGGCCAGAATTGTCCTACAAGGTAGGCTCAGTATGATGAGGTTTTCAGACCAAATCCCAAGCAGAGGTCAGGAGAAACATGGAATCCACACTCCCTACCAGTCCTACTCCCAATCAAGGAGAGAAAAGGAACCCGCATCAGGGACCTTTGGGCTTACCACAAGACCACCGGTAGCCATGGAGGTAGGTGGGTCTGGGTTTACTGAAACAAGGGATTGTGGACCAGTTACATGTTGGTAATTTTACTCTTGTGTTTTTGTTCAAAATGACAATAACATGAATTTCAGATCTGGTTTAAAAAAACAGATAACAACATGTGATTATTTTTACTGCACAACATACATAGGTTCCAAGCAGACTTGGAACTCGGACCGGAGTTGTCTTCAAGGCAGGCCCAGTATTATGGGCAGGATTGCCTTTCAGGACAGGTGACAGATGGAGGATGTCACTTCATCCAGGTTTAACTCATATGTGCAGTACAGACTTTCAGAACAGCAATTTTTTGTTACGGTCTAACAACTGTTTTATAGGAGCTTCCTATAAAATGGTCACATGGCATGCATCAACCTCAAATATGCATACTATTCGGTGTCTATTCACTAAGAACAGGAGATATTTGAAGTTTAACTGGATGGCATGGCTCTGCCAAATGGGTTGACATCAGCTCCTAGACTATTGACTAAACTACGGAAACCAATTCTGGGTCTACAAAGGTCTCAGAACCACATAGTAATGGCATATTTGGAGGACATTTTCATTTTGGAGTCACCAAGAATTGGCAGAAGCATCAGTCAAAGCAAACCAAAACCCTGTTTGAAAGACTTGATTACCTCATCCATCCAGTTAAATCAAAATTGACACCTACAAGGGTAATTGATTACCTAGAATTTACTATCAAAAACAGTAAATATGTTGGTGACTTTGCCTAGGGGCAAACAACAATATTTAATTAAGCCTGCTATGACCTGATAGTCAAATACTAGCCATTTATCAGGCAAACAGCGAGTGTAATAGGCAAATAGTAGCTGCATTTCCAGCAGTACGTCACGGGCCTTTGCATTACCAATATTTACAGCGAGCAAAGGAACGAACACTCAGATTCCATGCAGGCCAAATTGGCAAAACTATGGATTGCCAGCAGAGGCCATTGTTGAATAACTATGGTAGATAACGAATGTGAGACAGCTCAAGGGAAATTTTGCTCGAAAGCCATCAGTGGTTCTTCAGACCTATTCAAGCGGCTAAGGATGGGGAGCCACAAACACAGTCTAGAGCTGTGGGGGCAGATGGAATGAGCAGGAGTCTATAATTCCCCAACACATGGAATCAATTACCCAGAATTGTTGGGGGCACAATATGGACTCAAGGTTTTCTGTAGCAATATGCACCGGTGCTTGTTCAAATTCAGATTGATAACACCACTGCGGTGGCATATATCAATCACAAAGGTGGTGTAAAATCTGTATCTTACGACAGATTGTCGAACCTCACTTGGCACTGGTGTACCGAGAGGAATATTTGGGTAACAGCGGTCTATCTACGAGGCAGATATAACACGGTGACAGATGCTGGATCATGAATGTTTAATAACAACACAGAATGGATGTTGAATCGGGCAGTATTTAACAAAATAACTACACGATTTGGCATACCAGATATTGATCTGTTTGCATCTAGACTAAACCATCAGTTACCCAGATATGTGTCCTGCGAGCTGGATCCAGGAGCAAAGGCAGTGGATGCTTTCTCCCTCAATTGGGGAGGAATGTTTATGTATGCTTTCCGCCAATTTGTCTCACAAATCGATGCTTGACCAAAATCAAGCAAGACTAAGCCACAGGCATATTGGTAGTGCCAGATTGGCCTACTCAAGCCTGGTTCCCAAAAGATTTTGGGAATTATAGTCCAGCCAGTTATGGCTGTACCCAAGAGCAGGGACCTCCTAGTGAACCCAGTTACATGGAGTAATCATCCACTACATGAACGTATTAACTTGTTGGTCTGCAGATTCTGAGGAGGCCATTTCAAGGCATTGGACTGTCCAAACAAATACAACACAGTTCGGATAACAGATGTCTTGGAGTTCCTATCAACTCTGTACTATAACTATAAACAAAGTTATAGTGCAATCTATAGTGCCAGAGGCGCACTCTCCTCCTATCTGATGCTGGAAGCAGGGCACGGGTCGATAGGAACGCACCCCTTTACAATAAAATTCATGAAGGGAATTTACAATTTAATACCTCCAAGGCCAAGGTACACGGACACATGGGATGTGAGTGTGGTACTAACCCTACTTTGACAGTGGGGACCGCCTATAACTAACCCTGAAGGTGGTGTGCTGACAAAGAGTCCAGACACTGCAAAAGCTATGGTTGGACTACATGACCACCAATATGAACAACATAACATTCCTAATCAGGAACCTGATAAACAGAGCAGGCCAGGAATGCCAGGGATGAAGATCCAGTTCTTGGCATATCCAGAGGACCAACGGTTGTGTGTGTGGTAACATACTAACACCACTATCTGAGAGATACGGAGAACCTCAGAGGTTCAGAACAATCGGTCCTCATCAGCCATAAAAAACCACACCAGAAGGTGTCAACTCAAACCATCTCCAGATGGCCAAAGGAGGTAATGGCGATAGCAGGAGTGAACATTTATATGGTTAAATCTCACTCCACCAGGGCTGCATCTACGTCGGCAGCAAGAGCTATGGACGTGCCCCTTAACAACATCCTAGTGGCTGCAGGATGGACGAAATAAATAACGGTCCACCAGTTTTATATCAAACCCATAACTCATTTAATCTTACTATTTTAGTTTATGTTTAGTTTAGTTTAGAGATATAGCGCGGAAATAGGCCCTTCAGCCTACCGAGTCCGCACCGACCTGTGATTCCCGCACATTAACACTATCCTAGCTTGACAGTCCTTTTATAATTTTATATGTTTCTATAAGATAATATATGATAAGTTAACATGATAATAATAAACCTAAACCAACCTCTCCTTATAGCTAATATCCCCTAATCTGGTAAATCTGTTCTGCATCCTCTCCAAACCTCTACATCCTTCCTGCAATGGGGTGACCAGAATTACACACACGATTCTAAATGTGGCCTAATCAATGTCCTATAACGCATCATCATGGGTACCTGACATATACTTAATGGCCTACTGACGAAAATATCTAAACCATATGCCTTACTCTATCTACTTCTGTTGCCACGTTCAGGGAACTATGATCATGGACTCCAAGATTCCTCTGCAAATCAATGTTGTTAAAGGTATTGTCATGAACTATATACTTTCCCCTTACATTCAATGTTTCAAGTTGCAACACCTCATGCTCTGATTAAACTTCATCTGCCATTTTATCTATCTATATATTACTAAAACTCTCATCTTGTTTGTTTTGATGTCTGCATGTGAGTGAGATCCTGAAATTACACCAAAATGGTACGAGATAGCACTACATTTTTTCCTCACCTTACTGACAATTGTCCTGGCAGCAAATGCTTTGCATTTTTAAAAATTTAAAAAGAGGGAGGATGAAGAGGAGGGGAGGGAGTGCTGGGGATAAGGTGAAATGAGCCTCCCCTGCGCAGTTGGGGGCTAAGGGTGATTGGTGGAATATTGCGTTGGGGGAATGGGTGAGTGGTGGAATATTGCATTGGGGGAACGAGTTACGTTAGGGGACCAGACCTCCCGTGTGACAGGGACCCACTTGGTCTAGTATATTACTAAAACTCATATTTTTTGTTTGTAATTCTGCATGTGAGTGAGATCCCGGAACTACGCCAAAATTGGGATAGTGCTACAATTTTTGGACCACCTTACTCACAATTGTCTTGGCGTGTGTTTTTTAATCAAGTTTCATTCAGATTGATGTTATATTTTACAAGTTATTCACATTTTTAATTTTACAAAATCCAGTTTGAGAAAGAATCACTTGAACACTGCAGTGGCAGTTGAATGGCAGTTGCAGCTATGACATCACAATGGGATCTCATTTACATAAACTGCCCGGGAACAGTGCTCCACCCGACAATGACATCACAATGGGATCTCATTTACATAAGCTGCCCATCAACAGTGTTCCACCCAGTGCAATGAGGGTTTTGTTACATTGTTGTAAAGCGAGGGAGGGAGTGGGGGAGAGGAGGAGGAGAAATGTTATTTAAACATTGTGTTTAGTGGGGGAGTGCAATAGGGGAGTGGTGAGGAGTGGGGGAGCAGGCAGATGGAGGGAGAGGAGGCGGATAGGGAGGGGAGAGGGGTTATGGAGGGAGTGACTGAGGGTAGGGAGTGACTGAGGGTAGGGGAAAGGAGAGGGAGGGAGAGGTGAGGGAGGGTGTGGATGAGAGGAGGAGGAGAGGGGAGAGAAGAGGGAGGGTGAAGAGGAGGGAATGGGAGTGTATGGGGTAACGGGTTGCATTGGGGGAACGGGTGAGTGGTGGAAACAGGTTGCGTTGGAGGAACGGGTGAGGTGAAATATTGCGTTGGAGGAACGGGGCCCAATGGGTTCCACTTGGTCTAGTATACAATTCTATAAAATACAAGAATGATGAAAATACATTTGAGCTTCATCAATCTCCACCCAACACACTTGTCAACCTTTTGCCAAAGTGTCAGACCAACAATATATACTAATACCATTTGATGGTGATTTTAAGCCATTTTTCGGTTTTGTCATCTCTTCCATGAATTGAAAACTTACAATCTCATGAAATCAGAGGCATCATGTGTATCAGATCGTGTAAGAAATATTTTAGCCGTGTACAATATTTTCCACTTTTGGATCAATATCTGACTCGCTCTTTTCGAATAAATTCATGAAAACTGTTGGCTGCGGTTCTGAGAACTGTTATTAACTGCAAGAATAAAGCTTCAAGATACATAATTTCTCATTTTGAACATTGAGCACATTGAGCAACACATTGTTAATAACTGCAGCGAACCAGTAAAGAGGATACATCAGATCCCATAATTAATAACTGCATAGAAGCTACTGAGAGAGTACAGTACATCACTTCCACCAGGCCAGCAAACCCACTGAGCCAAACAGTGAATGAAGAAAGACAATTATACCTTTACTATGATTTTTCACACAACTACTTAAGGGCCTGTCCCACTGTATGAGGTAATTCAAGAGTTCTCCCGAGTTTCCCCTGATTCGAACTTGGAGAATTACGGTAATAGCCGCTCGTAGGTACTCGGTGCTCTCGTGGACATTTTACAACATGTTGAAAAAACTTCACGAGCTTACCGCGTTTCCCGAATCCTGCCTTTAGCGTTACGTGCCGCAAAGAGACGTCCCGAGCTCCGACGTACCCGCTACACACATTCTACATACTTACCACGAGTTTTTTTTTTTTTTAAACTCGGGAGAGCTCTTGGGTAAACCCGTATAGTGGGACAGGCCCTTAACTTCAGCCAAATTTCCACCGATGTTAGTGGTGTACAAAGATTAAGAATGAAAGACTAAACTTGCTTTTTTAGTTTTTTTGTGATGTTTAAGAATGAAACAGTAATTGCATTTACTGTTTGCAATTGGGTACAGGGGAATGCCCTGAATTTCCATGGCTTTAGCTGGGAATATATCTGCTTCTATCCTCCCAATCCCTGTGGAAGTGCCAATAACCAAGGGAGGGTTACATTCCAGAAGATAACTTTTGCCAACCTTTCATCCTGCACTAAAGGAAACCAACAAATTATTTTAAAAGAAATACAGTCTTTGGGAACGGCGACTTCATCAGACACAGCGTACAACTTTATATGACATTCCTATTTAGGATACTAAAAGTACAGGATATACACACGAGCCAGGCACCATGGTATTTTGGTCAAATTCATTTTATGGCAATGTTGGCACACTTCAAACAATATAATGGCAGGACAATAATAAGCTGGAGTTAATAAGGTCCCAATTAGTGCAAATATTCCCTGTTGATTCAAACTGCATAGAAGTAAAAACCCAGAGAGCTTATAGGACAATGAAAGTCTCAATACTACAAATCCAGCAATCGGACAAGAAAGTAAAAGATGAGATTACGAAATTACTGGAGATTATTGACAAATGTATCAATTTATTGCATTGAGTTAAACTTATTTCTCAAATCATGTAGAACAGCATTTCAGCTGAATATATCATATTTTGCTTTTGAACACATTGGCAACTCTAGACTCGCATGCAAAAGTGTGATTACATTGCTTCACTCAGAATAAGGGGTAGGTCATTTGGGACTGTGTTCAAGAAGGAACTGCAGATGCTGGAAGATCGAAGGTACACAAAAATGCTGGAGAAACTCAGCGGATGCAGCAGCATCTATGGAGCGAAGGTAATAGGCAACGTTTCGGGCCGAAACCCTTCTTCAGACTGATGGGGGGTGGGGGGGAGAAGGAAGGAAAAAGGGAGGAGGAGGAGCCCGAGGGCGGGGGGATGGGAGGAGACAGCTCGAGGGTTAAGGAAGGGGAGGAGACAGCAAGGGCTAGCAAAATTGGGAGAATTCAATGTTCATGCCATCCGGACGCAAGCTACCCTGGCGGAATATAAGGTGCTGTTCCTCCAATTTCCGGTGTTGCTCACTCTGGCAATGGAGGAGACCCAGGACAGAGAGGTCGGATTGGGAATGGGAGGGGGAGTTGAAGTGCTGAGCCACCGGGAGTTCAGGTAGGTTATTGCGGACTGAGCGGAGGTGTTCGGCGAAACGATCGCCCAACCTCCGCTTAGTCTCACCGATGTAAATCAGCTGACATCTAGAGCAGCGGATGCAGTAGATGAGGTTGGAGGAGATACAGGTGAACCTTTGTCGCATCTGGAACGACTGCTTGGGTCCTTGAATGGAGTCGAGGGGGGAGGTGAAGGGACAGGTGTTGCATTTCTTGCGGTTGCAACGGAAAGTGCCCGGGGAGGGGGTGGTACGGGAGGGAAGGGAAGAATTGATAAGGGAGTTGCGGAGGGAGCGGTCTTTGCGGAAGGCAGACATGGGGGGAGATGGGAAGATGTGGTGAGTGGTGGGGTCACGTTGGAGGTGGCGGAAATGGCGGAGGATTATTTGTTGTATTTGCCGGCTGGTGGGGTGAAAGGTGAGGACTGGGGGACTCTGCCCTTGTTGCGAGTGCGGGGATGGGGAGAGAGAGCAGTGTTGCGGGGTATGGAAGAGACCCTGGTGCGAGCCTCATCTATGGTGGAGGAGGGGAATCCCCGTTCCCTGATGAGCAAGGACATTTCCGATGCCCTGGTGTGGAACGACTCATCCTGGGAAAAGATACGGCGTAGGTGGAGGAATTGGGAGTAGGGGATGGAGTCTTTACAGGGGGCAGGTTGGGAAGACGTGTAGTCCAGATAGCCATGTGAGTCAGTGGTTTGTAGTGTATGTTGGTCAGAAGTCTGTCCCCTGCGATGGAGATGGTGAGGTCAAGGACTGATGGAGAGAGGCTTCTTCACACATACACTGGGGAATCTTTAGAATTTTTATCATAAGATCATAATATCATAAGAGATAGGAAAGAATTATGCCATTCGGCCCATCAAGTCTACTCTGGAATTCAATCTATTTCTCCCTCTTAACCCCATTCTCCTGCCTTCTCCCCATAACCTCTGACACCCGTCTTAATCAAGAATCTATCTATCTCTGCCTTAAATATATCCACTGCCTTCTGTGGCAAAGAATTCCACAGATTCACCACCCACTCATTAAAGAAATTCCTCCTCATCTCCTTCCAAAAATAACGTCCTTTAATTCTGAGGCTATGACCTACAGTCATAGACCCTCCCACTAGTGGAAAAATCCTCTCCACATCCACTCTATCCAAGCCTTTCATTATTCTGTACGTTTCAATGAGGTTCCCCCTCATTCTTCTAAACTCCAGCGAATATAGGCCCAGTGCCATCAAACATTCATCATATGTTAACTTACTCATTCCTGTAATCATTCTTGTAAACCTCCTCTGGACCCTCTCCAGAGCTAGCACATCTTTCCTAAGATATGGTGCCCAAAATGGCTCACAATATTCCAAATGCAGCCTGACCAGTGCCTTAGAGCCTCAGCATTACATCCCTGCTTTTGTATATAAGCCCTCTTGAAACAAATGATAGCTGGACTGTTGTGGATGCTGAATCATTGAGTTGATTCCAAACAGAGATTGATCAATTTCTGGACAATGACAGAATCAAGATAAATATATATTTAGTGCAGGAAAATATTGCTGAGGTAGAAGATCAACCATGATCTTGATGACTGGAGGAAGCAGGCTTGAAGAACCAGATGGCCTACTCTTGCTATTTATGTTGGTAATGGTATTGGTTTACTATTGTCACATGCACTAAGATTCAGTGAAAAGCTTTTGATTGTGTGCTATCCATCAAATCAAATCATACTATGCATAAGAGCAATCAAGCCACACACAAGTACAACAGATAGTGCAAAAAGTAAAAATACCAGATCACGTGTTCATAAGTTGGTTTAAGATAATTACAAAATGAAAGCTATCTCTGATAGAACCAGTTAAGATTTCTACTTTAATTTTTCCAGGTTACATTTGAGATGGTTCAATGACAAGCTATTGTTTTGTTAATATACTGCATATATTTAAGAATGTAAGGTCGAGGTTTAAAATAAAAGTTTCCACACTGTAAGTGAAAGGAACTGAAAGTTCACGTGGAATCAGGAGAATTGTAGATTAGATCCCAAGAAAGCTTCTCACAGATATTAGTTTGACATAGCAAATTATTACCAAATTCAAAGGGATTATTATTTAATTAGTTAGGGAGATTTATTATTCCACAAGACAGCTTACTACAAGATCTAATTGACCTTTATCAATGTGTTTTGCAGTTGTGAGCAGCAAGAAGGCTGGCATTTATGAACACAGGAATCAACAAAAAGATAGATATTAATTGTTTTTAGCTAAGCAATTATTTATTTTGATTTGCGATGTTAATCCATTTATATTAATGCTTTTGTTAAATTTCATAACTGCAATTTGAATTAGTGGAGATGAAGTCAAAGTCTATCTTAAGATGTGAGTGAGATGAAAGTCGGCTGGCTTTCTCGGGAATTTACTTTTGATTAATTTAGAATTACAGCATGGAAACAGGCCCTTCAACCCACTGGGTCCACGCCAACCATCAATCACCCATTCACACTAGTTCTATGTTATCCCACTTTCTCACCAATTCCCTACACATTAGAGGCATTTTACTGAGGCCAATTAACCTAAAAACCTCACATCTTTGGGATGTGGGAGGAAACCAGAGGACTGGGAGAAAACCCAAGCCGTCACAGGGAGAGTGTGCAAACACCATACAGACTGCACCCAAGATCAGGAGTGAAACTCTGCCGCCCTTAACCAAAACACTTTACAGGAATTGCCTAACTTCATAAACATAGAGAACTTCAATCTTCCTAGAGAATTACATTATTTATGAACTGTCCTCCCTCAGAAGCATGGAATATAAAAATGATTCTGTGGTTTTGATTCGGAACAACCCATTTTCACTAACAGTAGTTTACAAATGAAGTGGTGTGCATGCTGGAACCAAAAGTAATATAAAACATGCATAACAATTAATCTGGATGAAGAACAGCGGGCTGGCTTTTCATCAGTGGAAGGGAAATTATTGGAGAAGATTCTTAGGGTCAGCATTTACATGCATTTGGAAAAGCATGGACTACTAGGCGAAGTCGGCATGGCTTTGTGCATGGATGTCTCGTCTCACATATTTGATTGTGTTTTTTGAGAAATTACAAAGATAATTGACGAGGATAGGCAAGTGAATGTTGTTCACACAGACTTTCATAGTAGGCTGGTCCAGAAGATTCACGGTGAGCTGGCATGCTTGGGTCATAGAAGACAGAAGGTAGTGGTGAAAGGGTGTTTCTCTGAATGCATGTTTAAGGGATAGAAGTTTAGGGGTAACATGAGGGGGAACTTCTTTACTCAGAGAGTGGTAGCTGTGTGGAATGAGCTTCCAGTGGAAGTGGTGGAGGCAGGTTCGATTTTATCATTTAAAAATAAATTGGATAGTTATATAGATGGGAACGGAATGGAGGGTTATGGTCTAAGTGCAGGTAGATGGGACTAGGGGAAAATAAGTGTTCGGCACGGACTTGAAGGGCCGAGATGGCCTGTTTCCGTGTTGTAATTGTTATATGTTATATTATATAAGTTCATGACCAGTGGTGTTCTGCAGGAATCAGTGCTGGGACCTCTATCGTTTGTGATATAGATCTGTAGGTGGTCTGCATAGTAAGTCTGCAGGCAATATGAACATTGGTGGAGTACATGGAAGATTGCCAAAGGATACAGCAGGATATGGATCAGTTGGACATTTGGGCAAAAAAGTGGCAGGTAGAGTTTAATCTGGATAAATGTAATGACAAATGTGAGAGTGAAGTATTGAGTAAAAGGATGGACCCTTCAGAGAACAAGTCCATAGGCCATGAGAGGAGCATTGAATATAAAAGCTGAAAAGTCACATGCAGCTGTATAAAACTTTAGTTGTGTGTCAGATTTGCAATAGTGTGTGCGGCTTTGGTTGCCAGATTACAGGAGGGATGAGGAGGCTTTGGTGAGGGTGCAGAAGGGCTTTACCAGGATGTTGTCTGGGTTAAAGGATATTAGTAATCAGGAGAGATTGTACAAACTTGAATTGTTTTCGCCGGAGATCAGTGGCTGAGGGGTAATCTGAAAAAAAGTCTATAAAGTTATGAGAGGCATAGAAGGTGAGATGGCCATGGTCCTTTTCCCAGAATGGAAAGGTCTAATACTAGATAGAATGCAGACGAGAGGGGAAAGTTTAAAGGATATGTGTTGAGACAAGGTTGTTTACATGGAGGATGGTAGGGGCTTTGAATGTCAGGGTAGGTTGTGGTAGCAGATATGACAGCAACACCAAAGATGCATTTCGAGAGACACATAAATGGCCAGTGAAAAGTGGGATAAGGTCCAAGCACAAAGTGTCAATTGCAGTTGACCCAAATATTCGCATAAAGCAGCCAAATCAAACACCCCATCTAATCACATGATAATAAGCAGCAAATCTTGTCATTGGTATTGCTTAAACCAAGTTTCATTCATTCTTATGAAGTACAAATGTCCATAATGCAGGTATTATCCCGGTGTGCGACCCTGCATCACCCGGCGTGGCTTAAATGGCCACGGGACAATCGCCATCGCCCGCCGAGGGCTTTGACTTTGACTCTGACATCGGGGGGGGGAGTGCAGTGGAGAGAAAAGTATTTTTGGCCTTCCATCACAGCAATGTGATGGATGTTTATGTAAAATATGTTGTGTCTTGGGTCTATTTGTTTGTAATGTATGGCTGCAGAAACGGCATTTTGTTTGGACCTCAAGGGGTCCAAATGACAATAAATTGAATTGTAATTGTATTGTATTAATTGATTGAAAGTTACAGCGTGGTAACAGGCCCCATTGGCCCACTGAGTCCACACTGACCATCAATCACCCATCATTCACATTAGTTCAATGTTTTCCCACTTAGCCATCCAGTCCCTATTCACTAGGGACAATTTTACCAAGACCAATTAACCTTCAAATGTATTTGGGATGTCGGAGGAATCTAGAGCACCTGCAGAAAACCCATGTGGTCAAAGGGAGAACGTGCAAACTCCACACAGACAGCCCCTGGGGTCAGGATCAACCCTGGGCCTCTGGTAGCATGAGACAGCAGTTCTACCACCTGTGCCATTGAGGCGCCCTCGCCAAAATATCACCAAAGTAGAAAGAATAAAAATAAATAATTACTGAGATTAAACTTGAACTTTGATGATAGTAAAGTAACATTGAGGGTGGAATATAATTACACCGTCTTGAAATCTAATGATTGAAGTACAATTGGTTTCATGACATTTTGAATGTCATGAGGAATGAGAAATGCTTGAAATGTCAAATCCTACCGAAGTCAGAAATTGAAAAGGGTCAAGAGTGTTTAAATATTTAAAGTCAGGATAGGACTTGAAGCAATAATCAAATGCCTGGGACAATGGAACACCACTGATGGACCTGAAAGTCTGTCTTGAATAATCTGGGAGTCTGTCGTGAATAATCTAAACCACATGTGACATGATGGAACATGACATATAACCTTTTATGAGTTCATTTCATAAGTGATAGGAGCAGAATTCGGCCATTCGGCCCATCAAGTCAACGGCGCCATTCAATCATGGCAGATCTATCTTTTCCTCCTAACCCCATTCTCTTACCTACTCCCATACTAATCAAATTAACACCTGTACTAATCAAGAATCTATCTATCTCTGCCTCAAAAATATCCATTGACTTGGTCTCCACAAGCTACAGGCACAAGAAGCTGTAACAGATACACGAGCATAGAGGAAATTAGGGACGCAATGAGTGTTATGTATAGACAGGAGATGCTTGGTGCTGCCTGACCCGCTGAGTTACTCCAGCATTTTGTGTCAATCTTTGTGCCAGCATCTGCAGATCCTTTTTTTTATTACATTATGAGTGTTATGCACATTGTTGTGGATGAAAAGAGAATCAAAGAAGGCAAAAGGACCATGGGGTTACTGCAAATAATAAGACTGACATGGGTAAAGCTGAATACAGATAGCTGACACTGCAGGAGTGGGACATTTGGGTAAGGTGCATGATTGGAGAGGCTCTTGGTAAAGGGGATAATGTTACCGGAAATAAAAATACAGAAGAATGACAGCACGGTCAAGGTATCTATGGATGTGTATTTTTCACTTAATGTATCACAGGAAAGAGAATTTAAAGATTCAGCAGGGATATATGGGTGACGTGCGATTAACAAAGTGTTGACAGAATATCATACACAAGATGTATCAATACATTTAAACCTTGATTAAAATCAAGCTTATTCAACATACACCACATGAGACATCTTAAGCTACATTTCTGTATGTGGTCAATTTGAAACCTTCTTTTTTCCCCTCTGCATATACTTGTATAAGTTTATTTAATTAATGTAGGATAAGAGTGAAATGGTCTGACTAGAGATGAACTTCCTTATAAGAAATGGTGTGATATAACAATTATTTTTCCTCACATGGTGAAATAATGGTTTCACGGCAAATCGTCTTTGGCAAATGACAATGTAAAATTGCTAATGGCCTTGGGTAAAATATGTTTTGCACTATTTTTGCCATTTTATATCTCATGCCTCAGGTGATGCTGTAATGTCCATAATGGGCTGTAAAATGATGAAGTTTGTTAAAATCCAATTAAGCCTTTTTAAGAAGTATTTGACAAGCTATTTGCAGTTAGCCACAACAAATGATCAGCACTATAATATTAATAACCCTGCATTGAGAAGTGACAGGTTTGTAATAAAAGTAAATTAAGCACCTCTAAGATTAACCAAGCAGCTTCAGAGACAATTATAGCAAGATCGTTTTTGTAAATCTTGTTGAATTAAGTGCATGACAAGATTTTTTTTCTCCAGATTTTCAGCATCTGTAATGTCAGCGTTGAGCTTTTCCAGCATTTTCTGCTTTTATATCTGAAATGTCACTTTAGTTCTGCAGACCGTGTGCACTGTTACACCCACCTCTATCTTTAGCCAACAATATAAAGTTTAACATTAGCTCAAAGAACAATGTCTCATCTTCCAAATGGGCACATCAACAGCTTTCTGGACAAATGTGAGGTCACCATTTTCAGATTTTGATGGGCATTTCTGATATTGTTATTATATTTACGATCTTTTTCTGGTGATGTCTGAAAGTGATTCTGCTTTTTCCATTTACAATTCCTCCGTGCCATCCTTTAGTTATTCACTAAGTAGCACCATTTCTCGTCTTGACCTTTAAATGCTTCTGCCTTCCATACTACAGACTTTGAGCTCTCTCTCATCCCGTTTCTCATTTCTTCATCTTAAAATCGTTTAATATATTTTTTATCCCCAGTTCTGTTGAAGTCTGAAACATAATCTTCTTTTCGCTTTCCATAGATACAGATAGCATCTCTAACACCACAGTTGTCCCTCAGTACTAGACTGAAGTATTGGCCTGGATTTTGTCACTGAGTCTTGGTAAATGGTAGCGAATTGAGGAATGCAGTTGATCTAGGAATAACTGTGCATAGTTCCCTGAAGGTGGAATCTCCTGTAGATAGGGTGGTAAAGAAAGTTTTTGGTGTGCTGGCCTTTATAAATCAGAGCATTGAGTATAGAAGTTGGGATGTAATATTAAAAGTGTACAAGGCATTGGTGAGGCCAATTCTGGAGTATGGTGTACAATTCTGGTCGACAAATTATAGGAAAGATGTCAACAAAATAGAGAGAGTACAGAGGAGATTTACTAGAATGTTGCCTGGGTTTCAGTAACTAAGTTACAGAAAAAGGTTAAACAAGTTAGGTCTTTATTCTTTGGAGTGCAGAAGGTTAAGGGGAGACTTGATAGAGGTCTTTAAAATGATGAGAGGGATAGACAGAGTTGACTTGGATAAGCTTTTTCCATTGAGAGTAGGGAAGATTCAAACAAGGGGACATGATTTGAGAATTAAGGGACAGACGTTTAGGGGTAACATGGG
Source organism: Amblyraja radiata (assembly GCF_010909765.2). Lineage (NCBI taxonomy): Eukaryota > Metazoa > Chordata > Chondrichthyes > Rajiformes > Rajidae > Amblyraja > Amblyraja radiata. The sequence continues at coordinate 127,597,133 of NC_045957.1, read as the reverse complement.
GGGGAACTTCTTTACTCAGAGAGTGGTGGCTGTGTGGAATGAGCTTCCAGTGGAAGTGGTGGAGGCAGGTTTGATTTTATCATTTAAAAATAAATTGGATAGGTATATGGACGGGAAAGGAATGGAGGGTTATGGTCTGTGCAGGTCGATGGGACTAGGGGAGAATAAGTGTTTGGCACGGACTAGAAGGGCCGAGATGGCCTGTTTCAGTGCTGTAATTGTTATATGGTTATATGGTTATATGGAGTCTGTGGGGTGGTGTGTAACCCACAATCTTCAGTCGTATAGAGGTACACTACGCAGGCACACTGAACACATTTAATTAAGTACTTGTAGAAATGCACCACCCTATATAACTACAAACTTAGCTATCATCTAGTAGCTAAATAAAATGTTGGCCTCATTAAATTTTAATGGGCTTCACTCGGTAACTTTTAGATTCTGTATGAGCAGTGAGAAACAAAATTAAAAACCTGCAGATGTAGGAAATCTGCAATAAAAACAGAAAATGCTGGAAGAACTCAGCAGGTCAGCTAGCATCCGTAGAAGGAGATACTTTTGTCAGATCTGGGAGAGAAAACAAGTTAGTTTTCAGTAGAATTGACAGGTGAATGCACAGTATTTTACATGAGATAGGAGAATCAAGAAGCAGGGACAAAGGATTAAGGTGAGAGGGGAAAGATTTAATAAAAACCTGAGGCAAAACCTTTTCACATAGGTGGTGGGTGTATGAAATGAGCTGCCAGAGGAGGTAGTTGAGGCAGGTACTATTACAGCATTTAAAATACATTTGGACAGATTCAAGTGTCAGAAAGGATTATAGAGATTTGGACCAAATGCAGGCAAATGGGGTTAACTTAGATTGTCGTGGTTGTCATGAACAATTTGGGCTGAAGGGCCTGTTTCTATTCTGTATGACTCTATGAGTAGCAACGAAGGTGGGGGGAGCTGGATAGAATAAAATGAAATGTTCTGGTCAAATGAGACAGAATAACCTATGGTGGCAGAAGTCCATTGTGCTTTTATTACCTGTGAAATGTGTTGCTAATAGCAAGACAGCATGACTTACCCAGCAGGCATGACTATATTAATAGAATTTAAAAAACAGAACCGACATGATGACCGGCAGAGATGGCCAATTTCATTTACAGATAAAAAGAATGAGTTGGTTATCTAAAAGTGGAGAATTCAATAACGAGTCAAGAAGGCTGCGACATGTTCAGACAGAAGATTAGGTGCTGGTCCTCAATCTTACTGTAGACCTCATTATAACATTACCGGAGGCCACATACAGGTAAGTCAGAGTGTGAGTGGGATGGGAATTTAAAGTGGCAGCCATCAGAAAGTTCAGATCACCTCTGAAGACTGAGCACAAACTCTGTGGGCATCAAGACTATTTTTGTCCCAGATACAGAGGGGGGACCATGTCTAACCCGCAGTCCCAAGGCATGTTCACAGAGTACTGGCCTTTATTCTGGTGAGTAGAAAACCCCCCCAATATTACATGTTCTGGAGATGGTCCTGCACCCACCCAAGGATTTGACTGAGATGGATTTCCGATTCTCCAACATCCTAATTTGTTACTCCCACATCTTCGTTGATTCACCTGCATATTCTGGTCAAAAGATTTGTATGTAATTATCCCATGTCTAACCATACGCTTTAAGAAGGGAATTCCCCTCCTGGGGCTCTACAGCCAGTATTTTCAGAGCTAGTCAGACAACAGGTCATCATCCATCTGCTCCTCCCTTGATGCAATCAGACTAAGGCATGGACTGGATGGAAGTCAGTGGAGTATGGTAGTCACTGATGTGGGAAATGCAATGATGACTAATTCTGGGCCAAGAACCAAGCAAGCTATCTGACTGTTGCAACTGATAGCAAGGAATATTAGGAATGAAATAAGAGGACCAAGTCCTCAAACTTCTAATCCAACATAGAAACATAGAAAATAGGTGCAGGAGTAGGCCATTCGGCCCTTCGAGCCTGCACCGCCATTCAATATGATCATGGCTGATCATCCAACTCAGTATCCTGTACGTGCCTTCTCTCCATACCCCTGATCCCTTTAGCCACAAGGGCCACATCTAACTCCCTCTTAAATATAGCCAATGAACTGGCCTCAACTACCTTCTGCGGGAGAGAATTCCAGAGATTCACCACTCTCTGTGTGAAAAAAGTTTTCCTCATCTCGGTCCTAAAAGATTTCCCCCTTATCCTTAAACTGTGACCCCTTGTTCTGGACTTCCCCAACATCGGGAACAATCTTCCTGCATCTAGCCTGTCCAACCCCTTAAGAATTTTGTTAATTTCTATAAGATCCCCCCTCAATCTTCTAAATTCTAGCGAGTACAAACCGAGTCTATCCAGTCTTTCTTCATATGAAAGTCCTGACATCCCAGGAATCAGTCTGGTGAACCTTCTCTGTACTCCCTCTATGGCAAGAATGTCTTTCCTCAGATTAGGAGACCAAAACTGTACGCAATACTCCAGGTGTGGTCTCACCAAGACCCTGTACAACTGCAGTAGAACCTCCCTGCTCCTATACTCAAATCCTTTTGCTATGAATGCTAACATACCATTCGCCTTCTTCACTGCCTGCTGCACCTGCATGCCTACTTTTAATGACTGGTGTACCATGACACCCAGGTCTCGTTGCATCGCCCCCTTTCCTAAATACTAGTTTAGTTTAGTTTGGTTTAAAGATACAGCACGGAAACAGGCTCGTCGGCCCACCGGGTCCGTGCCAACCAGCGATTCCCGTACACTGGCATTACCCTATATGCTGGGGACAATTTACAATCTTTCCTAAAGCCAATTAACTTACAAACCTCTACGTCTTTGGAGTGTGGGAGGAAACCAGAGCACCCGGGGAAAACCTCCATAGACAGGATCGATCCCGGATCTCTGGTGTTCTAAGGCAGCAACTCTACCGCTGCACCACCATGCCACCCCTAGAAAAATACATTCATAATTCAGGCTCCAGAAATCCCATCAACACATCAGGGCAACGGGGGAATGGGCAATAGATGCAGTTCAAACCATGGATGCCCAACAACATAATATATATATTAAAGTTATTTATGTAATTGATCCAATGACACGTGCCAAGGGCATGCCATATATCAAAGGGAAAAATGAAATGCATCGAAAGGTAAGATGTAATTATGTGTTCAAAAAGGCAGCAAGCAGTAACACCTGTATTACATTTTCCAAAAAAAAAGTAGGATTTCTGAAATTTGAGTCGACACAGTGGCATTCAAAATATAATTTAAAGACAGTGAAAAGAGATATGGAGTGAAAGTCACTTATTACAGGATATCAAACAAAACAAGAGAAGTCTGATACTGTAAATTACTGCTCACTTGTATTGACTATTAAAAAGGGTCTAGCAATGAAGAGAAGTAAACATGAAATGTTAGCAGTTTACAAAAATTGACGGCTGAAATTAATAACTACTGTAAATGTTTCTGCTGAACATGCAGAATTATATTTAATTATTCAATTATATTTCAAATGAGTTAACTATTTCACATTATTTCAGAATACTCAGTAGGATTAACATGTTTATTCAATATTGCAACTCATGCGCAACTACATAGGCAGTCGAGATGTGTGAAACCTTATCACCTTTACCATTCATTCAAGAGACAAAAGGGCCATATAGTGCAAAAATGTAATGTTGATGGAAGAGCAAGACACGACATAACACCCACAAATTGTCTACAGACGCATCTTAACACAATCAATAGTTTCAGAGAAAGAATTCCTTGGTTTTGAAAGATACTGCAGTAAAGAATGGGACCAGCGGACATGTAGAAACAAAGAACTGCAGATACTCATTTATACCAAAGATAGACACAAAGTGCAGATGGATCCCGACCCGAAACATCATCTGTCCTTTTTCTCTAGAGATGCTGCCTGACCTGCTGAGTTACTCCAGCATTTTGTGTCTTTCTTTGGTCCAGCTGACACAATGGCTGGGTGAACCCAAAAACTGCACTTGAAAAATGTGTCCAATTTGAAGGATAAGTACTAAATAGTAGTGAATGATAACGAACATGAATATTTGACTGAAAATACCCTCTTGTTTCTCACAAGGATCCTACTCAACTACCCCCTCTCAGTGACAGAAGTGTTAATCCCAGTCACAGTGTGGATACTGGCACAACAGACATGATCTTCACTGTGTGACTAATCCAAGGAAAATTATGACTTATTTGACCCCGCAGACACATTTTTCCATCAATCAAAAGGGATTATGAAGAATCTTCTTCTAATTATTTTCTGCTCATAACGTAGATCATAAAAAAGTACAGCACAGGAAAAGGTCTGTGACCCATACAGTCTGTGCAAACATAATGCCAAGATAAACTAATCCCATGTGCCAACACATGCTATGTGCCCCTCGATTCTCAGAAATGTGTTACCCTTCTACACCTGTAACACAATGACAAGCAAGTCATGATTCCAACCAATAAGTTCATTACAAATCCAATCCCTGTCCATATTGGAGATAGGTAAGGCTGTGCCATAATATTCACCTTCTTCTCAATCTTCCTTGCTGCAATACTAAACCTCAACTCGAACAAGTCCTGCACTGGAATGGAAATAATTTAAAGAATGAAGAAGCAGCCGGTCAACCTTTGTCACACTAAACTTAGTCATTGATGTACAGTGTGTTGCCAATGCCTGTGTATATACAGAATCTACCTTGATCTCTGTCATAGCAATAGTCTACCAAATGACTGAGAAAATGCCACAAGGATGTTTTCAAGGTCTCTTAAAAGAAGGTAGGTTCTTTGATGCTTAGGAATCGCTGATCTATGACTACTCTTGCTGGAGATGGAACATCTGGGAAGGCATTGCGTACTTTGAGACTCTTTGACAGGAATACACAGAGGCTGTGACCAAGCACAGGATGGATGCACAGCATTCCAAATGGTCCATGCATCTACCCCACCTATGGCAGTCTGCAAATGCCGCATTGGTCTCATCATCCACCTCAGAGCTCATAGAACCAGAGTGGAAGCTTAGTTTAGTTTAGTTTATTACTGTCACATGCACCGAGTGTACAAGGAGTTGAGGAGGGGGCTTGGAACACATTCCTGTGGGGTACCAGTTTTGAGGATTTGTCACTTATCCTCACTGATTGTAGTCTGTTGGTCAGGTAGTCGAGGGTCCAGTTGCAGAGGTAACAATAGACCATAGGTGCAGGAGTAGGCCAATTCGGCCCTTCGAGCCAACATCGCCATTCACCGTTGGCTGGTCATCCACAATCAGTACTCCATTCTAGCCTTGGTGGCTCCAAGTTCCACAAGTTCAGAACTTATACGAGCAGAATTAGGCCATTCGTCTCATCAAGTCTACTCCACCATTCAATCATGGCAGATCTATTTTTCCTCTCAACCCCATTCTCCTGCCTACTCCCCATAACCCCTGACACCTGTACTAATCAAGAATCTGCCACTCTCCACCTTAAAACTATCTATTGATGGCCTACACAGTCTCCTGTGTCAATGAATTCCACAGATTCACCACCCTCTGACAAAATAAATTCCTCCTCATCTCCCTCTGGTCCTAGACTCTCCCACTAGTGGAAACATCCTCTCCACATCCAGGCCTTTCACTTTTCGGTTAGTTTCAAAGAGGTCTCCCCTCATCCTTCTAAACTCCAGCGAGTACAGGCCCAGTGCCGTAAAACACTCAACATATGTTAACCCAATCATTCTCATGAACCTTTTCTGGGCCCTCTCGAATGCCAACGCATCCTTCCTCAGATACGGGGCCTTGTTTGGAGATGAGCTTCAATGGGATAATGGTATCGAAAGCAGAGCTGTAGTCTTTGACGCACTTAATCTTCCATCCTAAGGGGCTGCCTGAGAATGAAGGTGCAGGAGTAAATGACTGCTGGAGATTATTACTTCAATATTTCACAAGAGAGTTACCGATCCTCATAAATTAAGTAGTGTTGCAGATGTAATGTGGGAACCATCAATAGGCAGAGCCATGAGCTCCAAATGAACTGCCAAAAATTCTCCCAATCCTGGATTACAGGGGACCATCAGGAAAAAAGTTGTCCTAAATTCACTGATGGATGGACATAGGATTGAAATAAGTCAAATAGAAAGTAAGATTCCTGATCCCTCACCTGTACTTATCACAGAAAAAAATGGACTTGCGGGGAAAATATTGTCATGCAATATGAAGCAAGCAATACGTTTACAATGTGAATGATTTCACTTGCTATTACTTTTAATACAGAATTTGTGGTGATGCACAAACGCATGCAGAAGGCACTTAAATGAAAATAATTGCATGCTCGGTCCTCTAGATTAATGACATGGATGAATGAACAAATGTACGGGAGCTAATTTTGCAATAATGGAAAGATTGGGGAGATAGCAAGTTGTGTGGCAGGTGGACAATAATGTGCGAAAATGTGTTGTTATTCACTTTGGAAGGAAGGAGAATGCCAATTATGTTTTAAATCGAATCATTATTTTATTCTACAAATGGATCTTAGTCCCGGTAGGTGAAACACAAAGAGTCGGCACGCAGGTAGGTACAGCAAATAATTAGGAAGACTAATGCAAAGGGCTTGTGTGTGAGACAACAGTGTACAGGGAAATAAATGAGGCAATGCCACGGACAGGTTTGCAGTGAATTACAAGTAATGGTGCACTTTAATGCAATGAGTTTAGAGTATAGAAGTGATGAAGTGATGAAAGTAGTGACGTTTTGGTTCAATTTACAGGATGCCGGTGAGAGTACTGCTGGAGCACTGTGGACATTATTTGTCTCCATACTTAAGAAATTATATATTTGCTTTGGAGGCAGTGCAGAGAGCTGATTGCTGGGGCATGGAGGGGTTGATGTGTGAAGAGAGTTTGAACAGGTTTGACCCATACGTATTGGAGTTCAGAAGAATGTGAGGTGATCTTATTGAAATATAGAAGTTCCTCAGGTATATTTATTTTGCTTCAAGTATTAGCAATAACTATGACCATCATTTCACAGCCGTAACATGTTCCTTCATATGAAAATCACCAAATTAACACTGCTGACATTGGAAATCCCAAATAATAACTGTGATATGGTCTTTTCCTTTTCATATGTTGCCTGACTTACAGAGTGTGCATTTACAGTTTTTTGTGCCATTGATTTTTTTGTTTGACAAGGTAGCTGGTCTGGAAGGTTAGATCACAAAGGATGCAGGACTAATTCGCCAATTCAAAACAAAGTTGCCATGAAGATAGGAGGCAGAGAGTAGTGTTAAGGGCCTGTCCCATTTGGGTGACCTAATCCACCAGTCCAGAACAGTGTCTTCGACCTTCAAGCTCGAGGGCACTCGCCTGGAAAGCCTCGAGCTGGATCGACCGGTCGTGTTGAAACCGCCAGCTGCAGTGACCGAACCGCGAGCTGCATCTACTGACCACACACACACACAAAAACACATCGCGAAGGGGGAAAGTTGAGGAAGGTACAGGGACGGTACAGTAACGGTAAGTCCTTTAGAGAGCGCGGGGGGGGGGGGGTAGAAGGGGAGAGAAGGAGAGAGATGGGAAAGAGAAGGGGGAGAGAAGGGGGAGAGAAGGGGGAGAGAAGGGGGAGAGAAGGGGGAGAGAAGGGGGAGAGAAGGGGGAGAGTAGGGGGAGAGAAGGGGGAGAGAAGGGGGAGAGAACGAGAAGAGGAGCGAAGGGGAGGAGGAAGGGGGCAGAAGGGGGGAGAAGGGGGAGAGAAGGACAGAGAAGGACAGAGAAGGGGGAGAGAAGGGGGAGAGAAGGAGGAGAGAAGGGGGAGAGAATGGGAGAGAAGGGGGGGAGAAGGGGGGGAGAAGGGGAGAGAAGGGGAGAGAAGGGGAGAGAAGGGGAGAGAAGGGGAGGGAAGGGGGAGAGAAGGGGAGAGAAGGGGGAGAGACGGGGAGAGACGGGGAGAGAAGGGGGAGAGAAGGGGAGAGAAGGGGAGAGAAGGGGAGAGAAGGGGAGAGAAGGGGAGAGAAGGGGGAGAGAAGGGGGAGAGAAGGGGAGATAAGGGGGGAGAAGGGGGAGAGAAGGGGAGATAAGGGGGGAGAAGGCGGGTGAAGGCGGGTGAAGGCGGGAGAAGGCAGGTGAAGGGGGGGGGGAGGAGGAGTGGAGACACTTTTAAGAAGTTTAATAAAGCTTAGCGGGCATTTTAGGTTTTCCTAGGTCATGAAACTCCAATGAGCCAATCAAAATGCCCGGGCAGTGAAGGAGGTGGCCTACGGCAGTCCTCGAGTGCCTGTAAGTAAATAGCGACCCCACTGCACTGCACTAAGTGTGAAAAAGACCCATGCCGACCAATTTTTACTTGCGGAAAATGTTTCAACATCCTGGAAGTTTTTCCGCGACCTAGCTGAGGCCGCGAGTAGGCGCGAACCTCCCTCGAGCATGAAGGAGAGTTCCAGCCTCATGCGACCTCCTAGAACCTCGTGTCGACCATGCTGCGAGTTTGAGTCGAGGGCAAACTCTTCTAAACTCGCAGCTTAGGTCGCCCAAGTGGGACAGACCATTTAAGGGACTGGTCTGAAGAAAGGTCCCAGTCTGAAGAAGGGACCTATCCCCGAAACATCCCTGTTATGTTGTTACAATTGAAACTGTGATGTAACATGCAAGTAAAGTGCACGACATAGTAAAATCATGTGATCGAGATAGCACAAACAGTTGCAAAATGAGAAGCCTGTACAAGCCATAATAATAGTTGGAACATTAAAAGTGAACTACGACACAAAGTGCTGTCTCCGTTCTTTATCTTGAAGGTAGACGTCAAGGCAACACAAAACATAACCTGGTGGCAATGGTGCACAGGGTTATGATTATGAAGATGACCCACAAGTGCTAAATATGCTACTTATTCAGCTACCGAAGACTCAAATGTTCAACAAAAGATTACTTTGTATGTCGCAAGATGCCGGTGAAAACGAGTGAGTAACCACACTGCAAACTTGAATAATTATAACTGACTGAATCTGTTATTAACTAGTCACGTACCATTGGAACGGCAACGCTGTGTGCATTGCAATAGATATGGTTGCAATAAACACGCCTGTTCTAGAACCACAAATGGACTGGGAAGCAGCTGATATAATGAATGCCAATAGGCAATAAACAATAGACAATAGACATTAGGTGCAGGAGTAGGCCATTCGGCCCTTCGAGCCAGCACCGCCATTCAAAGTGATCATGGCTGATCATCCCTAATCAGTACCCCGTTCCTGCCTTCTCCCCATATCCACTGACTCTGCTATTTTTAAGAGCCCTATCTAGCTCTCTCTTGAAAGCATCCAGAGAACCTGCCTCCACCGCCCTCTCAGGCAGAGAATTCCACAGACTCACCACTCTCTGTGAGAAAAAGTGTTTCCTTGTCTCTGTTCTAAATGGCTTACTCCTTATTCTTAAACTGTGGCCTCTGGTTCTTGACTCCCCCAACATCGGGAACATGTTTCCTGCCTCTAGCGTGTCCAAGCCCTTAACAATATTAATTTGTTTCACTGTCCCATTCGTGGGTCTTTGATCTGAAAAAAAAGCTCTCTTTCCCTTTTCATAGATGTGCTTAACGTGCTGTGTTTACTGGGTTTTTATTTCAGATTTTCAGCATCTGCGGGCTTTTTGACTTTTAAGATTCTGAAGAGCACTTTACAGAGTGGATGCTGGAGGATGCTTTTTAGACAAGAGTCTGAGAAAGATCCCAACCCCAAACATCACCTAACCATGTCCTCCAGAAATGCTCAAAGTGTTGGAGTAACTTAGCGGATCAGGCAGCATCTCTGGACAAAAAGGATGGGTGACGTCTTGGGTGGGATCCTTCTTCGGGCTAAAGAAGGGTCCTGACCCAGAGCATCGCCCTTCCTTTTTCTCCAGATATGCTGCCTGACCCACTGAGTTACACCAGCATTTTGTGTTATACTCAAGTTTCCAGCATTTGTATTTCCTTGTGCCCACAGGATGTTCTCCCTGGTGGAGTTGCCTAGGTGTAAGAGGCATGGTTCCAGAATTATATTTGACCGACTTAAGACAAAAATAAGAAGGTATTTATTTTCTCAGTGGGTCTTGACTCTTTGGATATTTAACTCCTGAGGGTTCTGGAGGTGGGGCATCGGGCTCACAGACAGGCATTGCAGCCCAAAGTGAATCAAAGGATATGTATGGGGAGAGAGTTGGCAAAGAGGTGTTTTAATTTTAGTTTTAGAGATACAGTGTGGAAACAGGCCCTTCAGGGTCTGGGACAACCTGCAATTCCTGCACATTAAAACTATCCTACACAAACTAGGGAGAATTTTTACATTTACTAAGCCAATTTACCTGTATGTCTTTGGGAGGGGGAAACCAAAGATCTTGGAGAAAACTCACGCAGTCATGGGGAGAAAGTACAAACCCCGCACAGACAGCACGAGTCCGGATCGAACCCGGGTCTCCGGCGCTGCAAGCGCTGTAATGCCCCTGTCCCACTTAGGAAACCTGAACGGAAACTTCTGGAGACTTTGTGCCCCACCCAAGGTTTCCGGAGGTTTTTGTCAATCTCCTTGCCTGCCTCCACTACCTGCAACCTCCGGCAACCACTTGCAACCTCCGGGAACCGCACGGAAACCTTGGGTGGGACGCAAAGTCTCCAGAGGTTTCCGTTCAAGTTTCCTAAGTGAGACAGGGGCATTAAGGCAGCAACTTTACCGCTGCATCACCGTGCTGCCCAGGCGTTGAGATCAAGTCCAGATCAGACATGATCCCATTAAACAATGTGAAAGGTTTTGGGCTGGGGGGGGGGGGGGGGGGGGGGGAGCAATTAGCCTCCCACAGCTATTTAAAATGTTTTTTATGCCTTGGAATAACCATGGCCACCATGTTAAAAACACGATGCACTTGAAGCTGTCACGAAAGAAGACAGAAATAGATTTATACTTTATGACTTTCGGCACAATTCTAAATAGGCTCCAAAAATGTTTTGAGTATTACAAAGATATAGATTATTCACAGATTGAGAGGAAAGAAAAATAATTGGAAGTGAGATTGCAGCAAATTGGGAGCAGATAACCCCGTTTAAATATAAAGATTTCAGCACCGGAAATTGGAGGAATAGCACCTCAAATTCCGCCTGGGGAGTCTGCATCCTGGGGGCATGAACATCGAATTCTCCCAATTTTGTTAGTCCTTGCTGTCTCCTCCCCTTCCTCAGTCCCCCTGCTGTCTCCTCCCATCCCCCAGCCTTCGGGTTCCTCCTCCTTTTTCCTTTCTTGTCCCCGCCCCCCCCCACCCCCGATCAGTCTGAAGAAGGGTTTCGGCCCGAAACGTTGCCTATTTCCTTCGCTCCATAGATGCTGCTGCACCCGCTGAGTTTCTCCAGCTTTTTTGTGTACCTTCGATTTTCCAGCATCTGCAGTTCCTTCTTAAACACTAAATATAAAGATTGTTTATCTACATCATAACATTGCAAAACCTTGAGCTGTTGACCATGTAATTTTAATTTTCTGCCTCACTCCCTCTCTGACCTCTATGCCCATGGCCTCTTGCTTTTCTAATGAGCCGCAGTGGCAGCTTAAAGGGCCTCATCCATCGATTAGGCACATGCCATTACTACTCCCATTAGCTCACTGCACCCTTATCACTGCTGCTTTACACACTATCAAAAGCCTTTCATTTTGATGTGTCCCGCATTTCTCCCGTTCTTGTGCTTTTAGACCTGTTATTTCTTGTTTTCCCCTGCACTGATGTATATGGGACTAGGGGAGAATACGTGTTCGGCACAGACTAGAAGGGTCGAGATGGCCTGTTTCCGTGCTGTAATTGTTATATGGTTATATATGATGTAAGCTAATTGTCCTGATGATGTCAATTGCATTTCTCTTTCCAGATATCTATATTGGATTTTCAACATCCGCCATACATCCTTGAGCTTGCAAAGGAAGAGCTTGCATTTACTCACATTTATTTAACACGTTTTATGATCTTGCAACATGCTGATTGTTTCATGGCCAGGAAAATATTCCTGAAATGTAGCACATTGTAATGTAGGAAATTGCAGCAGATTCGCTGTATCCACCGAAGGTCCACAAGCAAACCATAAGATAAGTGATCAACTGTTTCAGGTAACATTGGATGTAGGCTGTGGGCCGAGCATCAAAAATGTGTCTAGAAATAGGATTTTGTGACCCAAGTCACCAAACTACATGAAATTTTCACATATTGTGTAAAAGAATTTATATAAATCACCCCTGAAACTCGATATGAAGAAGACTTGCACATTTTTATTAAATTAGAGAAAAACCGGAAAAATGTCGGGAATTTTTTAGTCCAATCAAAGCACATTTAACATTGAGTTGTCTGCCAGTTGGCCAATCACGCGCTTTGTTTCAGGCTAGCACACAAAATGGCTGAGGGGGCTTCACAGATTTGAAGTCTGAATTTATGAAAATCTATCTGTATGGACTTTAATTAATTTAATTGCACCCTTTTATAATGTGAATAAATTCATTCATTCATTCATTCCTTATTCATTCATTCATTCACTTACTCATTCATTCATTCATTCATTCATTCATTCATTCATTCATTCATTCATTCATTCATTCATGAAATTGAGGGCCTAAACTATAACATAGTCAATTAAACATTGTCACTAATGCCAGCCTGTTGTAGAGTAATAAGTCTTTAACAGCTAATCTCGGAGCTGCCTGCGAAAACTTACCAGGAAAAAGTGCTCCGATCGCGGGGCCTAGGTACTCGCGGTAAAGTGAAGCCGTGGTCTCAATTAATAAGCAGCGGATTCGCGATCGCGGAGCCGTGGATCATCTCCGCGGGTGGGCGGGGGGGGAGGCTGTACATAGTGCCGTCTGTAGCGGTCGTTTTCAGACCCTGATAATGGGAGAAAAATGGAGGGTATCGATCGCTCTTTACCGCGAGTACCTAGGTCCCGCGATCGGAGCACTTTTTCCCGGTAAGTTTTCGCAGGCAGCTCCGAGATTAGCTGTTAAAGACTTATTACTCTACAACAAGCTGGCATTAGCGACAATGTTTAATTGACTGTGTTATAGTTTAGGCCCTCAATTTCATGAATGAATGAATGAGTAAGTGAGTGAGTGAATGAATGAATGAATAAGGAATGAATGAATGAATGAGTGAATGAATGAATGAATGAATGAATGAATGAATGAATGAATGAATGAATTTATTCACATTATAAAAGGGTGCAATTAAATTAATTAAAGTCCATACAGATAGATTTTCATAAATTCAGACTTTTACCTTTCAGTTAGAGTTGATTCATGGGGGCCTTCTTTGTGTTCCAGCACATCAGCAAAAACTTTCAAGGCTTTCTTGCACTTTAATCCACTTCGCAGCACTTTCTTCAGCCTTTTTAATGCTTTTCCCACTAAATACAATTAACCTGCTGCAAGTTTCCACGACATTTATTCCACAGAACAACAAATCGGAATCTCCAGTAGAACAGGCATCTGTGAAGCCCCCTCAGCCATTTTGTGTGCTAGCCTGAAACAAAGCGCGTGATTGGCCAACTGGCAGACAACTCAATGTTAAACGTGCTTTGATTGGACTAAACAATTCCCGACATTTTTCCGGTTTTTCTCTAATTTAATAAAAATGTGCAAGTCTTCTTCATATCGAGTTTCAGGGGTGATTTATATAAATATTTTTACACAATATGTGAAAATTTCATGTAGTTTGGTGACTTGGGTCACGAAACTGCAGAATAAAGCTCCTCGGCCCACAGCCTAATGAGGGATAAATCTTTACCCTTGATTCAAGTAGTCCTCAAGAGGAGAAATTTCATAGATTTATATAAATTAATGAGGGGACGGGATATATTGGATTGTGGAACACCGTTCCCTTTGGTGAGGGATTGTAGACTAGAAGTCACAAATAATGAGATAAAGGGGAAGAGAATTACATGTCACATAAAGAAATGTGTTTTATGCAGCGAGTAGTTGAAGATGCTGTCTAAAGATTGTGGAAGAGGCATCAATGTGCTCTTCAAGAGGACTGGATAGGTATTTAGTTGAGAAAAATTAGTAAGGCTACAGTGCCGATGAATGCAACTCGTGAGATCCTTTGATCAACCGTGCGTGGAAATGATAGGCTTAATGGCCTCCTTTCATGTTGTAAGCATTCTACAATTCAAGCTGACAATTTCCAAACTCCAAAGCCTGCTGCAACATCTCAACCAAACAACTGAACCAGTGATGGTAGGCATCCTCAAAAGCACTTTCATGTACTCAAATTTCTGATGTGGGGTTTAAAGGCACACATTTTTGTTCTCTGAGGGGGGAGCACAACCTCGATGCCAGGTAAGATATCAGCCAAACATTTCAAAAGTTCAGAATATTTTTTTTGCGAGACATACAGTAATAGCAGAATGGAAGGTGGTGGATTCAGACTATAGACTTCTTTCACTTATTAGCAGCAGGAAATATTTCTTAACTGAGCGTTTTCTTGAATTTGGAATGCTTTGGCACAGCCCATAATGGAGCAGATTCAATTGTAGCATTTAAACGGGAGGTGAACACCAATTTGAAAGAAAGGTATTTTCAGGGCCACGAGGAGATGGAGGGGATGCAGGGTGGACTGGATTGTTTTTGCATAGAGCCGCAACAGTCCAGAGAAGCCAAATGGCCTCCTTCCTTGCTTCAACCGTACTATGACTCTGTAGCTTTACGCAGTTGCTGGTGATGCATTTACTCAGGGTAGACTGAAGCCAGGCTCTCTGGACAATGCAGAACAAATTATTTGAGGTGCACCTTAAACACCAATCCCAGCAACAGTTCTAACCCGACGTTGTTACTATAGACTGCAACTACATAGAAACTTCTGATTCATAACTAGACAAGATTGGCAGAATATGGCCTGCATGGTGGTGCAGTGGTAGAGTTGCTGCATTACAGTACCAGAAACCCGGATTTGATCTTGAGTAAGGGTGCTGTCTGTACGGAGTTTGGACGTTCTCCCCGTGACCTGCATGGGTTTTCTCTGGGAGCTCGGAATTCCTCCCACACTCCAAAGATGTACAGGTTTGTAGGTCAATTGGCTGGGAATATTGAAAAATTGTCCCTATTGTGAGTAGGATAGTGTTAGTGTGCGGTGATCGGATGGTCGGCACGGACTCGGTGGGCCGAAGGGCCTGTTTCCTTGCTGTATCTCTAAACTAAAAACTAAACAAGAAACTTGTCATGCACCACGGGTAATGAGGTAACAGCAAGCTCAAAATATAAAGAGAAGCAGGCCCATTATGTACAAGTAACTCTGGACTGGTGATTGCATCAGTAGGCCACAACATCCATTAAAAATAAATCTCAGCTCCACGGCACATGTTTAGAAATGAGCCTTTTGCCCCTCCAGCATAAATAAAATGAAATCTGAAGCTTGCCACATCCAACAATGCCACATCCAACAATGCCACATCCAACAATGCCACATCCAACAATGCCACATCCAACAATGCCACATCCAACAATGCCACATCGACACAGCTTAAAAGAAACAAGGGAAACTCAGCAGGTATTTAGCTCAATCCGTTTCTCACTTTGGCCAGCTTCAATGCCTCCACTCTCCACATCCTAACTTGTGCGGCTCCCCTTGGTCCTCAGGAAGTAATATTCCTGCTGGAGTCTGAAGTCATCACTTAGACCACAGCAGGAGGGCTTCCATTTTATGTTTGTGGAACTGGTGCAGTCTCCGATTTTTATTTCCTTTAAAGTCTATTATTTTCTACTCAAGTCAGTTAGTAAATGTTCTTAATCAGGGGGATAGGAATGCAGGAACTTTTACTGGCTGCTGAAATGTAATGCTGGAAAGGAATATATTTCTTAAGATCTGAACGAGGCATGCCCACTGGCTGTATCCAATACTCCAGGCCTCGCACCACAAGATCCTGAATATTTTAGCACCTGGATATACTGCAGGGAACCAAAAGATGGGTATGTAGGAGTACATTACTTTTGTCCTGGCAATGATGAGCAGAATTCATGTTGTGAGCACCTGTGGATAACAGCATGAGGGAAACTTTACATCAATAGCCAAAAAATAGTAACATGGAACAAAGAGTAGAAACAAGGAACTGCAGATGCTGGTTAATACACAAAATGATACAAAGTGCTGGAGTAATTCAGCAGGTCAGGCAGCATCTCTGCAAAACATACATAGGTGAAGAAGGGTCAGACTGAAGAAGGGTCTCAACCCGAAACGTCACCAATCCATGTTCTCCAGCAGCGCTACCTGATGTGCTCAGTTACTCCAGCACTTTGTGACCTAACATGGAATATCTGTGGTCATGACAGGCATATTTCATTTCTCTCCACAGATAAAAAAAAACTTTTTAGCAGTGTACTGAATTCCAGTACCTGAGTAGGACAACAAAACACATTGCAAAATGTAATAAATGTAGCCTTCTTGCAAATGTGTTAGTGTATTTGCCAAGTATTAACTGTACACTGTGCAGCACAATATCTATTGTACAACATTCTGCATTCTTTAGACATTCTGCGCTGTTGATGGCTGCCTCCGCCTACAGTCTGGTTATCTTTTTTATTTTTTGTTTTGTTTAAAGTATGTTCTTGTTTTCTTTTAGTATTTTATGTGGGGGAAGGGGGTATGGTAAGGGGGAAACCGTCCTTCAGTCACTTCCTGGCGAGGATGCGACTATTATCCAAGTCGCGCCCTCACCCCCCTCCTTGCGGCCTACCAACTGGATACTTTGGACATCCGGTGTACAATGTCCGGATATCCAGCTATCCGGCCTACCAACTGGATACATCGCGGAGCGGGCAAGGCCTTACCTGGGATCGCCGTTTGGGCCTGCTGCATTGACATCGCGGAGCTGTGGTTTGTAGAGCTCCCAGCGTGGGCGGCGCTGACTTCAACATCGCAGAGTCCTGGGACCCTTACCCGCGGGTCGCCAGCGTGAATCTCCGCCCAGCTCGGCCTGTGGACTTCGGGAGCCATGGACTCCGGTGGGAGGTGGCCGATTTAGAGGTCCAGGCAGCTGAGGATGTTCTACCTTTCGACGTCGGGGTTCCATCGTTCCCGGCAAGAGGGCCTGAATATCGGGGGCCGCTCGTAGCGGCTAATGTGGAGGGCTCGGGAGGCCCCAACCACGGGTGAACATTGGGGATCATCAGTGAGGAGGTTAACTGGACTTTGGTTCCTTCCCTCATAGTGGGGAACTTTGGTGCCGCTGTGGGGATGTTTGTGTTGTGGAAAACTGTGTCCTGTGCTTTTGTATGTTTTTTTATTCGTATGACTATAAGGGAAATAGCATTTCGTTGTCTCTTAATTGAAGACAATGACAATAAAGTTGAATCAAATCAAATCTTTGCCACTTGCTAGCTTCAATATCCACAATTTATAAGTTCATAAGTTCTAGGAGAGGAATTAGGCCATTCAGCCCATCAAGTCTACTCCACCATTCAATCATGGCTGATCTATTATTCCCTCTCAACCCCATTCTCCTGCCTTCTCCCAGTAACTCCTGACACCTTCACTAATCAAGAATACTAATTTTTGATTATTCTTGTTCAACACAAAATTGAATAATTTGTTTGTAGTTAAGTTTTCCGTACACCAAGGTATGGGATGGAGATGAGAAACATTGTTGGAACACTGGAGCATGTTGAGCAGGCAACAATCATGGAAGTAATATGTCCATCATTACATCGAAGTGTAGCGAATTGTGGACGCAGCCCAGACTATCACACAATCCAACCTCCCTTCCATTGGCTCCATTTATACCTCACGCTGCCTCCGCAAGGTAAGCAGCATAATCGAGAATGAATCATACCCTGGCCACACTCTTCTCCACTCTCCCATTGGGCAAAAAGTACAGGTGTGAAAACGCACACCTCCAGATTCAGGGACAGTTTCTTCCCTACTGTTATCAGGCAACGGAATCATCCTACCACAACTAGAGAGCAATCCTGAACTACTATCTATCTCATTGGGGACCCTCGGACTATCTTGGATCGGACTTTACTGGCTTTACCTTGCTAAAAATGATATTCCCTTATCATGTATTTGTACACTGTGTATGGCTCAATTATAGTTTTTCCGCTGACTGGTTAGCATGCGGCAAAAGCTTTTCACTGTACCTCGGTACACGTGACAATAAACTAAACTAAACTGAGACTAGACTGAATTTCCAGCATTTAAAAATCATCACATGTTGAATTGCCAAATGCAGCCAAATGTGGCAAATAGTACAGTGAAAAAGTATTTGTATGGCTGCCAAGGCTGCAAGAAATCGCAGATAGTTGTGAATGCAGCCCAGTCCATCACACAAACCAACCTCTCCCCACCAACTCCAGCTGCCGCTGGAAAATCAAGGTAGCATAATTAAAGATTACTTACATTCTCTCTTCTCCCCTCACCTATTGGGCAGAAGATACAAAAGCTTGATGTGGAAAGGGTCAGCAGCGTGAAGTTCCTAGGACTCCACCTGTCAGATGACCTGACGTCCACGACCAACACCACAGCACTGGTCAAGAGAGCCCAGCAGCGACTACACCCTCTCCGAAGACTACAGAAAGCAGGTCTCCCCACTACACACCTACAAACTTTTTATAGGGGGACAATCGAGAGCACATTAACCTACGGCATCACTTCCTGGTTCGGGAGCTGCAAGGTGTACGAACGGCACCAACTAGACAGGATTGTGAAGACCGCCAGCAGGATTATTGGTGCTCCACTCCCTTTCCTGCTGGACATATACAGGAAGAGATGTATCAGCAGAGCCATCTCCATCATCAAAGACCCCTACCACCCATCGCATCACATATTCTCCATCCTGCCATCTGGGAAGAGGTACAGGAGCATTAGCTGCAAAACCAGCAGGATGCTCCTCAGTTTCTTCCCGCAGGCTATAAGTGATAAACGGACTTTGCCCCCTGCCAAAGTATCGCACACCAACCACCAACCTGGACACACTGCAGCAGAGCCACTGTTGTGCCGCTGCCGATCGGAACGCCTGTTGATGTTTAGTAGAGAGTAGAGTGTTTAATTTGTTCATGATATATGTATTTTTATTTCTATTTATTTTTTACTGCACACTGAATGGACACTGGTTGAGCAACGTTTTTTTTGTTTCCTCTGGGTATGTGAGTACTCAGGAAAATGACAATAAAGATATACTATACTATAAAAGCTACCACCAGATTCAAGAACAGGTTCTATCCCTCCATTATCAGACTCTTGAACAAACCTCTCAGATGCAATGGCTAAATTCCCTATCGTCCAATCTACCTCTTTGCAGTTCTTGCAATGTTTTTATTTGCACATTCTCATACCTTTAACACTACATCCTGCACTTTGTTTATTTACTTGACCTGATGTATTCATGTACAGCATGATTTGCTGGGAAAATACGCAAATCAAAGTTTTTCACTATCTTGGCAGACACGACAACAATAAACCAGTACCAATGCCCAAAACATTGCTATTCTAATATCTAACTATTATTATATCTTATTGTTTTCCATTACTAAACAGGAAGCCATTCGGCCCATCGTCCATACTAGCTCTTGGAATATCACATTAATCCTGTTCCCCATACACAGGATCTTTCATCCATCATCTAGTCATTGGACAGAATAGGTTACAATTCCTAAAGGTTTTGTTCCAGCATCACCAAATGCAGCAGAGATTGTGTGTTTTACAATGCAAGACCGAGGGAATAAGGACACTAGGAAGTATTTCCCAAGGCTCTTGGAGGAAATTGCAGAATTTCTTGTGGAAACAGTTGAAGAAAGAACCAAAAATAGATGCAAAATGCTGGAGTAACTCAGCGGGTCAGGCAGCATCTCTAGAGAACATGGATAGGTGACGTTTCTCAGACTGAAGAAGGGTCCCAAGCCAAAATTTCACATGAGAGAGAGAGAGAGAGAAATAATTTCAAAATGTAGGCACCACTTAACTAGAAGTGAACAGTGCAACAATTGAAGTAGAATTACACAAGAGACCAAGATGGAATAATGCAAAGATCTGAGAATTGTAGTTCGGGAGGTAGGGAAGGATGACACTGAGTGGGGTACATGCCCCAATCTGCATCAATGGTGCTGTAGTGAACAAGGTCGACATCTTCAAATTCTTAAGTGTGAATATCAATTTGACCTCCTCCAACCACATCGACTGTATGGACAAATTGACACAATGATATCTCTACTTCATCAGACAACTAAGAACATTCAGCATGTCTCCAATGATTCTTACCAATTACTGCAGATGCATTACAGAAAGCATCCTTATAGGAATGCTTCACAGCTGGTTGTGGCAACTGCCTAAGACCGCGAGAAATTACAGAATTTTGGATGCAACTCAGTCGATCCAATGAACTAGCTTCCCCGACCACCCTCATTCTCCTGACTTCATCTACACTTCACACTGCCTCAGGAAATCAGCCAAGGTAATCAAGGATCACTTACACCTTGGTCATCCTCTCATCTCCCTTCTCCCAGGTGCATACAAGAAACAACACTTTAAAATACCCACCAAACAGATTCAAGAACAGCTTCTTCCCCGCTGTCATCAGATTCTTAAATAAACCTCTCAAAAGGATGTATTCCCGATCTTCCACTCTGCCTCATTGTGTTTTTTTTTAAATCTGCACTTTCACTGGTAACATTATATTCTCTGCTGTGTTGCTGTGTTGTCGTTCTGTTTTTGCTCTACCTGTTGCACTCACAGATGGCGTGATCTGCCTGGTTAGCACGTAAAACAGGTCTTCCACTGTGTATGGGTATGTTTGGCAATAATAAACCAATATCCTGGAGTGATTTTAAAACTGCACTATTATGGGGCTGTCCCACTGTATGAGCTAATTCAAGAGTTCTCCCGAGTTTCCCCTGATTCAAACTCGGAGAATTATGGTAATAGCCGCTCGTAGGTACTCAATGCTCTCATGGACATTTTTCAACATGTTGAAAAATCTTCACGAGCTTACCGCATTTCCCCGAGTACCTGCTGTTAGCGTTACGAGCCGCTAAGATACGTCCCGAGCTCCGACGTACCCGCTACGTACATTCTAAGTGCTTACCGTGAGTTTGATTTTTTTTTTAAACTCAGGAGAGTTCTTGAATTACCTCGTACAGTGGGACAGGCCCTTTACTAGACCAAAGATCATGGGGCAGAAAGGTGATTCAAGATCTGAGGCTACCAGGTCAGCAGAACAATAATTGACAAAAATTCATCATGCAGAATGTGTAGTGTATCCCACGACCTGCTTCACAACTGTTATCTAAATGTTAGGCCCACAGCAGTTAAATCTATATCCAAGCTCAATCATGGATTTAATCTGAGATTGCTCAAGTTTATGAATAATTACTGAATGTGATTCAACAACTTTGGAAATAAGTTGAATATCCATCATAGCTAAATTACAGTGTTAATAGGAATCGATTCCTTGCGATCTCCAGTTATGACAGAGAAACTCAGAATGTGTTTGCATTCATCTAAAAGATTTGCTCAATACTTCTATTTTGGGATACATTTGGCACTCTGATAAACTGAAACAATTCCTCTACCTTTCAGTTACATGGCTATATACACCAGTCAACTCTCATATTAATTGAACCAAAATTATTAGATTCTAGAGGACTGGATCACCAGCAATCGATTTTTGAATCTAACATGGACATAGTTCAAGTTCAAATGAGTTTATTGTCATGTGTCCCTGATAGGACAATGAAATTCTTGCTTTGCTTCAGCACACAGAACATAGTAGGCATTTACTACAAAACAGATCAGTGTGTCCATATAACGTAATATAAATATATACACACATGAATAAATAAACTGATAAAGTGCAAATAACAGATGATTGACTATTCATAATCAAAGTTTTGTCCGAGCCAGATTTAATAGCCTGATGGCTGCGGGGAAGTAGCTATTCCTGAACCTGGTTGTTGCAGTCTTCAGGCTCCTGTACCTTCTACCTGAAGGTAGCAGGGAGATGAGTGTGTGGCCAGGATGGTGTGGGTCTTTGATGATACTGCCAGCCTTTTTGAGGCAGCGACTGCGATAAATCCCCTCGATGGAAGGAAGGTCAGAGCCGATGATGGACTGGGCAGTGTTTACTACTTTTTGTAGTCTTTTCCTCTCCAGGGTGCTCAAGTTGCCGAACCAAGCCACGATGCAACCGGCCATCATAACGATGGTGTTGCAATAGGTCTGTGACAGGGTGACCCCATTATCTTCCCACTTATAAATTGCCTCAATATCCCCCCTACTTGTCTAAACGCACCACCCTACAGACTGAAACTGGCTGCAAACCATTTTTTTCTCCTCACAGTTACACGCCGTTTAGCAGGATGCAAATGAGGCACTCCGAATTAAAATAATCTGGGCCACAAACTAGGTATCTATATAAATTAATTTATACCAGCCAATTTTTGGTTTCCTTTGTCATCCAGTCCATGCAAATCCCACTGCCACTTCAAAACTGTGATGTATGAATAATGGTGCATTTGCAATGTTACCTTAACAATCCTGATGTGATTGATGACAGACAAAAACCAGAGCTGAAACATGACCTGTTTCTCTCTCCACGTTGTTCCTGCTGGGCATGTTTCAGATTTCTCTGTTTTTCAGATCTCCAGCAAGTGTCACTTGAACCCATTATTTATATAGCACCACAATAAAAATGGAATAAAATCCAGGTCATTGGTATTCTTGCACCTTAAAGACCAATTCTGCAGTAAATGTGTGCTATTAAAGAGATCTGTTGGACATGCTCTGTAAATTTAAGCTTTGAGTGCAGTAACAAACTATCTAAATTGCTACTTTTGCATAAATTTCTTTATTTTCACTTTACGATTTTTTCTCAATCAAAGATTGTAGATTAACAATTCATCTGTAAACTGCACCTTTAACAGCACAACACTGCCTTGGGTTATGTACTGAAACCTTTGATGTGGGGTTATTAACCATAAACCTTTTGATTAGAGGCAAGAAAACACACTTTCAGCCAAGGCAAATATCTTCCAACATCAATACCTTTTAAGCCCTTCAAAGTTAGCATTCTCAGTCTGCTGTTAATACCCACTGTGCGAATGAAAACGTTTCTAGGACTAACTGAATCAACTGGAACACAATTTTGGGAAAAATGCTCCTGTACATATGTTTCAAACAGTTAAAGGATCTTTTAAGTGGGATTTTTCTTTGCCGAGAAAATATTTTTTTGTTTGTACTTGGACTTTTTACCAGAGAGACTCAAGTGCACCTGATTCAAATTATGTAAAGAGGCCTTCCTACAAACTGCAACAGGAATGAAAGAAGCAGAATACACTAAAGTGCCTCACCTGGAAGTGGACCATGTACAATAAAAGAAGTCTTTACATGGAGAACCTACATAGGTAAACAATCCATGAATAAGTGTGGTGCTGGACATGGCATTTGTTTATCAAAGCCTATTGACATTGTTCACAAGGTTTTTAGTTTTAGTTTTAGAGATACAGCATGGAAAAAGGGTGTTCGGCCTGCACCGTACCTGTGTAACCTGTTCACACTAGTTATATGTAATCCCACTTCTGCATCAACTGCATCTACTGCCTACACACTAGGGGCAATTTACAGTGGCTTGTTAAAAACAAAATCAAAAGTCTTAAGGATGTGGGAGGAAACCGGAGCACCCGGAGGAAACCCACACAATCACAGGATAAGGCGCAAACTCCACACAGACACCACCCGAGGTCAGGATCAAACCCTAGTCTCCAGACTGTAAGGCAGCAGCTCTACCAGTGTGATCCAGCTTGTTTTACAAATTAGTTATAAATACTTAATGCATAAAAATTAGATACTTCTCATTGCTCTATTATTTTGCTTCACAGTGGCACAGTTGTTTACAGGCTTATTTGTTTAGAGACTCAATTGATTATCTTATCAATGTGAAGTAAATGAGTGTTTAAAACATGACAGAATTTACAATATCAATGCAAACAACAATTTATTTCTCGGGAAGGATAACTTCCAGGTTTCCCTTCCTGGAAATGCACAACTATTTTGTTCCTTTCTTATTTTTGCTCTTTCCCCCACAAGTTACAGAAGGATCTGTTCACAGAAAGCTTCTGTTACAGAACCCACAGAATTATTTGTTCTCATATCAATTTTATGGGGCTTTTTGAAAGGTAATTTTTGTTTTAGGTTTCTAAGCTCGCCTGATGGATCAAATGCGAATTTAAGTTCAAGGAGTTGATGCTGAAGTCCGATCTTCTCGACAAAAGAGGCAGATTAGTAAAATGTAGCCAACAAAAAAGACGCACCATTCCTCCTTCTCCCTGCTTTAATCCGGCAGAAGGTACAGAAGCTTGCAAGTGCACACCACCAGTCTCAAGAAAAGCTTCTTCTCCTCTGTTACCAGGCTTCGCAATGACCCTTATATAAGTTAATGTGCTGGCTAAGTCATCTCTATCCCACTGAGGACATTGGATTTTGTTTATGGAACTGATGCACTACAATGCTGAGAACAAAATTCTGTAATCTGTATCTTACCCTTTGCTATATCTATATAGTTTAGTTTAGTTTAGTTTAGTTCAGTTTAGCTTAGTTTAGTGATACAGTGTGTAAACAGGCCCTTCGGCCCACCAGTCTGCACCGACCAGCAATCCCCCTACGCTAACACTATCCGACACACACACACTAGAGACAAATTATAATTATACCACGAGAATTAACCTACAAACTTGTACGTCTTTGGAGTGTGGGAGGAAACGGGAGATCCCGTAAAACCCATGCAGGTCACGGGGAGAACGTACAAACTCCGTACAGACAGGCCCCCAAGGTCAGGATTGAATTCGGGACTCTGGAGCTGTAAGGCAGCAGCTCTACCACTGCGTCACCGTGCCGCTGTGTATTTGAGATTGACTTGATAGTATTTATATATAAGATATCTGATGATTGGAAGCATGCAAAACAAAGGTTTTCACTATGTCTCATTACATGTGACAAAAATAAACCTAAATCTAACTAGTCACACTGCAAGAGGCTCTATACTCAACCTGCACCTACTCAATGAGAAGCTCTGCACAACTGGCACCACCCTGAAAAACTCACTTTATAAGAAAGGAAATCAATAGTAATTCTCCTTGGCACAGTGTGCATGGATGTAAAAACTCTTCTGGTTGAGTAATCTCCTTTAGGGAATGAAATATGTCATCCATACCTTGTATTCACTTCCACACTAACAGATTGTTCTCTCAAGGGACTTAACAAGCTATTCTGTTGCTTCAACACCTCCTTCGAAAAGTATGGATCAGCAATAAGTGAGTCTTGGTTGTGATTAAAAAAAGAATCTATGGTTCTTTAAAGTATTGGATATAGCTGAATCCACCAAAAGCTCAAATGAGGCTAAAGTTAAATTGGAAATGAACAAGGCAATCATCAGTATATCTAGGGAACCTAGTAACAGTGTCATGTGGATCTCTTTCATTACAGTGTTATACAGCATGTGAAATATTCCTGTTGTAAAGGGCCTGTCCCACTAACACGACTTTTCAGCGACTGTTTTCGACCTTCAAGCTCGAGGGCACTCGCCTGAAAAACCTCGAGCTGGATCGACCGTCAGCGATGAAACCCCGAGCCGGATCGACCGTCTGCACGCACACACACACACAAACACATCGCAAAGGCGGGGGCCAGGGAAAGCGGGGGAGCGCTGTCTGATATTCACATTTAACATTAACGGTCGGTTTACTTCCATTTTTTTCTCAACGAGCTTTACCTTCGATTACCTTCGATAGCATTATGATCTACTACGACCTACCTCGACTAAACCTACGAGTAAAAAAGTATCGATTTTATCCATGGTGACCTTTATTTACTGAGACCTCGAGTACGTGGGGACTACTCTTGAGCATGAGGGAGAGTTACAAAGACCTCGTAGGACCTCGTGTCGACCATGCTGCGAGTATGAGTCAAGGGCAAACTCTTCTAAACTCGCGAATTAGGTCGCCGCCGTGGGACCTTAAGTATACTGGACCAAAAATTCCTGACCAGAGAGAGATTAAATTAGATTTCTGCCCGAAGCAGCCAAAGAATTTGGATGGGAATCTAGGTTTACTTCCATTCTAGTATAGATTTATAAATGCAGGTCAGGGATTGTGTTGGCTTGAGTGTATGTTCTCCCGTACTCGCACAGATAAGGAAGGATATCAAAGAAGCTTTTGTGTTTCCCCAGGAGTTTCCTCGTTTTCTGCCCATGATAAGCTTCTGCAGAACTCACCCCAGTTGAGACCTGGTGCAAGTGTTCAATCTACCAGAAAATTGATTAACTTCTCTGGCATTTAAAACTCTTCCCCAAGGATTGAAGACCTACCCGTGAAATATTTAATTTCAACTTGGTTAGGTGGGCCTGATGAAATGTTGGAAAGAATGGTTGCAACTCCACTTTGGAAGATTGGGTTAAATCAGTCTAAGGCAGGTGTTAGGAGCTTATTCAGGGTATTCAGAAGCTCCATTCCTTCATTTTCAGCTGCATATTCAGCATGAGGAGCTTAAAGCATCTGGATATATGATAGTTGGCTTCAAGCAGTCAGCAATTCTTAGAATTGAACTTACAATATGAGTGTATTACTGAAATAAAAAGGAGGCATGCAATCTAAGGGCCTTTCATATTGATCATATTGAATGGCGGTGCAGGCTCGAAGGGCCGAATGGCCTACTCCTGCACCTAATTTCTATGTTTCCATGTTTCTATGTTTCTTTCTTCCACTTAAGATTTTATAGGGTAAACTATTAGAGCCTATAAATGAAAACTCTAGCGGCATCAGTGAAGTGCAAAGGGTATCGATTATATTGGGAAAGGTTTGCAGTTCTGGCAATAAGGCTGCGGAAAAAGTGTAGAATGATATTAGATTTCATTAACATCGTGCAATGATGACTTCCTGAGATTTTTCATGGTGGACTGGTCTATTTACGATTAATGAGACAGTGCACTGAGAGCTCAGTGTTATCTAGGGAGACGTATGGAGAAGTATTGTCTCTTCAAACCATGCAGTTGTTGTTTAAAGGTCTGCATCTAATTTCAGGTAGAACATCTGACGCACTTGGCAAAAAGAGAGATAACCCCAACAATATATTTTACACTATTTAGCGCCACAGAGCCTGTGGTCTCTTTGTGGTAAACTGGAAGGCAAGGTAGACATTTCAGTCCTTTCCATCTACTACTTGAAATTTGACTATTTAGGTTTGATGGCGACATCTGCCTCATATTAAACTCGTCGTGATGCTCAGACATAGTGGTCTTGCCCAACTTCTGCTCCCGTAGGTCGCATTGGGGAAAATCGATACAACTGGAGCATCTAACAGTGAAGTGCTGCTCCTTGATAGGATTCAGTAAAATTTACTGCATTTGAGAGCTAGTGTGAGTGAAATTGGAGTGACACCCTTATTATTGTAATAAAAAAATAACATATTATCTACTTCATCACTTGCATTAAAATTGCTGAAGAAATTGTGATATTACATGACATAATATGTTCAAAATCAAAACCAAATCAATAAAGCTGTTTTAATACTTTCATATCCAATATATTTGATGTGTAACTGATAAAATGCATGAACACCAGGCGTCCAATATGGAAACTGTATTTATTCTGAACTCAGTTTTCATTACAGCTATAGACTGAGTCTCGGCAAAGATGGCACAAGGAAAAACATCTTGTAAAGTATTATATATACAGAAAAGATTTCTCCAAACGAGCAGTGTCCTTATTGTTGTCAAATCCACATTGAAGTCTTGGCTAAGTGCCACTGTGTGCTATAAATGGATTCAGCAGAAAAATGAACACATATAAATACACTTACCTCCATTGTCCCTTAGATGCAGAGCGATCTTTGTGTCATCTGTAACAGAATTAAAAAGATGTACTTTAGAGAGTTAGTGACAGCATAGAGTCATAGGGCAATGCAGCACAGAAACATGCCCTTTTGCCCAACTTATCCATGACCTGTGCGTGCCCGAACTATAGAATTGAGCAGTACACAAGTCCAAACTCAAACAGCACATCTCAGGGGCTTTCAGCTAAAAGCTGAATAACAGGACATAGTAGTTAAAATTGGAAATCCTATAAAATCACTTTATAGAACATATACCTAACAATACAGAAGATAGACACAAAAAACTGGAGTAACTCAGCTGGGACTAATTCTGAAGCTTCCTTAAGGGCCAGTCCCACTTAGGCCATTTTGTAGGAGACTGTCATAGTCTTGTCAGATCACCGTAAAACCAGCGACTGGATCCCATCCTACGACTATGTCTACGGCAAGCTACAGCAACCTACAACCTAATCGATGTCACGCTACGGCAAGATCCCGACAACCGGCGACCC
Source organism: Amblyraja radiata (assembly GCF_010909765.2). Lineage (NCBI taxonomy): Eukaryota > Metazoa > Chordata > Chondrichthyes > Rajiformes > Rajidae > Amblyraja > Amblyraja radiata. Next base: position 127,568,800 of record NC_045957.1, on the reverse strand, counting down.
AATAGTGGTGACTTAGGATGTCCACCTTCGACACATCTGCGACGACACTTACGACAACCAAAGTTAAGCTGCAACAAGTTACGACCCTGTAGGCGTCAAGTGTGAGGCCAATGAACCTCATTTTTGACCTCCAAAATAATGACATCATCCTTTTTTACTATTAAAGGGTTTGTCGGGTGGGGTTTCCAACCATTCTGAGTCATGACAGCCGTGAAGAAACTTCAGCGGGCATTGCTCTCACAAGAAGAATCCCTGCTGCTGGCAGCAGCCCTCATGCTTTTTGATCCGCAAGACAGAAGGTCAAGAAGAATGGTGAAGAAAAAGCCCAAGAAGAGGTCAGTGTGGGTGGAATCCTTGTTCCAGAGTAGACCCAGTTTGGGCCAGGATGAAAACCTGATGGCTGTGCTCCAGCAAGAAGATCAGGCTGTTTTTAGAAACGTCACTAGAATCCACCCTGAGCTGTTTCAGGAGCTGAAGACATGGGTGGGCCCTCTCATGGAGCAAAAGCAGACCTTCATGAGGAAGCCACAGGAACCAGGCCTGCGCCTAGCCATCACCCTCTGCAACAAGAGCCTCTCCTTTAGCTTTCTTACGGCCCACAACACCATCAGCAAGATTGTCTCAGAGACCTGTGAGGACATCATCAATGCCTATGAAGATGAAGTCATGGACTGCCCTAGTACACCAGATGAGTGGAAGAGAGTGGTGCTGGGCTTTGATACAAGATGGAACTTCCAGCACACATATGGGGCAGTTGACGGCAAGCATGTGGCCATCAGGTGTCCAACCAAGGGAGTTTCAATGTACTTCAACTACAAGAAGTTCCATTCCATCGTACTCCTAGCTACGGTAGATGCGAACTACAACTTTCTGTTAGTGGATGTGGGCACACCTGGCAATGTCGCAGATGGTAGGATCTGGAAAGAGACCTCCATTGGGCAAGCACTGGAAGAAGGAACAGCCGGCTTTCCTGATCCAGAACCTCTGCAAGGAGAAGACAACCCTGACATCCACGACACACTGGTTGCTGATGATGCCTTCCCACTCAGGTCATGGATGATGAAGCCACACCCTCGCAGGCAGATGTCAAGGGAGCAGAGCAGATGCTTGTTGACTACGATGGAGCAGGTGCCCAAGAATGTGGAGACCATTGCGTACGCAACATGTGTCCTGTGCCTCCTCCACCTGGGCCTCCTCCACCTGGGCATACTCCTCCTGGGTCAGCTCCACCTGCCTGGTGGGTGGTGATGTGTGATGCCCTTGCGCTGCCCCTTCCTTCTCTTTGGAGCCATGTTGCACCGTCTGATGTCCCGAAAACAAAATGCGCAATGACCATGCACTAGATTTGAGTCACCACGTGGAGCTGTGTACTTACATTTTTTCAATACGCCAATCAAATTCACCGTAGTGACGCCATGTTATCCTAGGTAATAGTAGGTAGTCGTGATAGTCATAGATAATCGCCTTTGCTGACCGGTCATTTTCATTGGCTCATTGCGGAAAAAAAAGGTATGTAAACAGCACCACGTGAAGCGCTGTCATTCCAGTGCGCAGTCATTGCGCAAATTTTCTTTCAGTGGATCAGACGGTGTGAGACATGGCTCCGAGGAGAAGGCTTCAGCGCAGGGGCAGCGCACAAGCCTCAACACCACCCACCAGGCTGTTATCAACATTTGTTTGTTTCTAAGACTTTAGTATGTTTCATATAACCATATAGCCATATAACAATTACAGCACGGAAACAGGCCATCTCGGCCCTACAAGTCCGTGCCGAACAACTTTTTTCCCTTAGTCCCACCTGCCTGCACTCATACCATAACCCTCCATTCCCTTCTCATCCATATGCCTATCCAATTTATTTTTAAATGATACCAACGAACCTGCCGCCACCACTTCCACTGGAAGCTCATTCCACACCGCTACCACTCTCTGAGTAAAGACGTTCCCCCTCATGTTACCCCTAAACTTCTGTCTGTTTCATTACCAATAAAGGAAATCCCTGACTTTTAAATCTCAAATTGATGTATGAATATAATTATTTTTCATAGTAGTCCCTCATGTCATCACTTATATCTCATATTTCATTTCTCATATATTTAGATCATTGAAACACACACAAACGCAAGGAAGGAATGCACTGTAATTAAAGTTGGACTTTTCACATTTATTTTTTTTTAGATATAGAATTTATTGCCACACAACCAGGGTCGGTGGAATTTGGGTTGTCGGCAGCAGTACAATAATAAAGAACACACAGCCACAATAAAAATGTAACACAAACATCCACCACAGCATTCATCACTGTGGTGGAAGGTACAAAATTTGGCCAGTCCTCCTCCATTTCCCCACCGTGGACAGGACCAGAGTCCAGAGTCAGTCCAGGATCGGCTCTTCCTCACCGGAGATTGTGGCTTTAAGTTGGTGTAGGCCGCAGGCCGGCGGTCGAGATTTAAAGTCTCCGCCGCAGCCAGAAGCACCGTAGACTGCAGGGCCGGCGGTCGAAGCTCCCCTCCAGGGGTGATGTTAAGTTCACGCCGGGCCCGCGGTAGAAGTTGGCCGCGGGCCGGCAGTGATGGCTTCTTCTTTCCCCGGGTCCCCCACGAGGGATCCCGGGCTGTAGACGCCGCGCCAGCTGGAGCTGTGCAGACCGCGGCTTCAGGCTGCGACTTCAGGCTGCCGGCTGCCGCGGACTTGCTAAACCGAGCGCTCCCCTCCGGCGAGCCCCAGCGAGGGCTCACCTGCTCCACGCCGATAGTCCATGCTGCGCCCGCCGCTGAAGTCCCGGGCGCATCTCCTTGGAAAGGCCGCGCCGATCCTTGATGTTAGGCCACGGGGGAGGCGACCTGGAAAAAGTCGCCTCTCCATGGAGGAGGCGACCGAAGCGATTTCCCCCTCACCCCCCCACACCACCCCCCACACAAGACACACCGAGAAACATCAAACACATACTTTAAAACATACTAAAAAAAAAAAAAAATTGAAAAAAAACTAACGTGCTGCTGACATGGCTGCTGCCAGAGTAGCGCCCCCTACGAAACGTTTTGATGAAGTAAACAGACACAAGCACTTCAAATGCACTGCATTTAAAGGATTTTATTTTTATACATCTCGATAAATCTAACACTAAAACAAGCAATACACTGAATTTAAAAGAATGAAAAATCTAACGTCATTTTTATAGGTGATCTTACGACTATAGAGTCGTAGCCAGTCGTAGCTTGTCGTAGCTTGCTTCAGTGATCGTAGGTGTAGTCGTCTGTAAGTCAAAGGTTGTCGTCTTCAGTCCCCACTATTGGGTCGACAATTGTCACGAGTGCATCGGTGATTAAGTCGTAGATAGTCGTAGCTTGTCCTACATAGTTGTAGGATGTCTTCTACATAGTCGTAGGATGCGTTTGATACATTCACTTTTTCGGCGATTCAACAAGACTATGACAGTCGCCTGCATTCGCAAAAGAAGTCGCCTAAGTGGGACAGGCCCTTAGGGTGTTTAAGATTATGGGGAGAAGGCAGGAAAGATTGATTGAATGGTGGAATAGGCTCGATGGGCTGAAAGGCCTAACTCTGCTCCAATGAGTTATGAACTTATTATTTAAATTGGAAAACTTCTACAATTTCTGTGAGACACTTTGTGAAGTTAAAATACTTTCTAACCAGAGCAAACTGTGTATATTAACAAATACAGACACAAGATATTGGAGTAATATTGTGCGTAATAACAGACTGATTAATACAGATAACTAAGCTATACAAGTAAAAATTTGACAATTTTATTTTGCAGCTGCCATGATATTCCTTGACTGGTGATCAATGTACTGTTAGGTTTGATTTCCACATACCTTCTGTGGTTAAGCTGGAAGTAGGAAGGCCAGATGTGATAGCAGTTGTGGATGTGGTGCCTGGGGTCTTGTGTGTTGTCGTTGTCATCACAAGGCTTGTGGTCGTAGCTGAAGAAGCTTGAGTCATTTCCTCAGGCGAGATGTCACAGGCCTGATCATTAGACTAGTAGAAAGAGAGCAGTTCAGCTCCAGTAAAGCGTAGAAACTAATTATCCTCATAAAGCAACCACCCTACGGCATTATTATGGCTACAAAAGTACCATTGGAGACACTGTGGACACAACTTTTATCATGATATGCGCAGAAAGAAACTGCAGGTGTTGGTTTGTACCGAAGAGAGACACAAAGTGCTGGAGTAACTCATAAGGTCAGGCAGCATCTCTGGAGAAAAAGGATGGATGATGTTTTGGGTCGGGACAGAATGGCAGTCTGAAGAAGGGTCCCAACTTGAAACATCACCCATCCGTTTTCTCCAGAGATACTGCCTGACCCACTGAGTTACTCCAGCTCTTTGTACCCATCTTTTATCATAATATAACTGGCACACAATATAAAGGGCGCAACAGTCTGATGGCATTAGATAGACCTCATCATACAGCTAAAAAACATCAATCCTTTTGCTTCAAATCCATTAATGTAGTTAGTAATGTTACAGTCAATGCTTTTCATGAACACGATTTAATGAGGTGTAGAAAATAATACAATTCTATTTGAAATTAACTTTTGTTCTATTACTCATCTCAACTCTCCTTCAGACCGACGCACCTCATCAGGACAGCCATTATCCACCCAATCTTGTCGATGACGATCAAATCCATTGGAACACCTGGTTACACAGAAAACATTAACTGTAAATTCCATTCCTATTTTGCGACCCTATTTAGAAAACAAATGGGGGCTGAGGGATGATCTTAAATAGATGTATAAAATCAAAAGTGGAATAGATAGGGTGAATGCACAGAGTCTTTTTACCCAGGTAGGGGGAATCAAGAACCAGTGGACAAAGGTTTAAGGTGAGAGGGAGAAGATTTAATAGATACCTGAGGGGCAACTCAGAGGGGGGTAAATATATGAAGCGTTAGAAACATAGAAAAATAGCTGCAAGAGTAGGCCATTCGGCACCTCTAGCCAGCACCGCCATCCAATATTGTCATGTCTATCATCTAAAACCAGTACCTCGTTCTTGCTTTTCCCCCCATATCCCTTGATTCCTTTTGCCCTAAGAGCGAAATCTAACTCTCTCTTGAACACATCCAGAGAATTGGCCTCCACTGCCTTCTGTGGCAGAGAATTCCACAGATTCACAACTCTCTGGGTGAAAAAGTTTTTCCTCATCTCCATCCTAAATAGCCTACCCCTTATTCTTAAACTGTGACCCCTGGTTACCCTCCAGTCCACAGGAACTGATCCAGAGTCCAGAGAACATTGGAGTTTCCAGAGGAAGTAGAGAAGTAGGTACTTTAACATCATTTAAAAGACTCTTGGATAGCTACATGGATAGGGAAGGTTTAGAGGGAATATGGGCCAAATGCAGGCAAATTGGGCCTGGCTAGATGTAACATCTTAGTTAGCATAGAGAAGTTAGGCTGAAGGGTCTGTTTCCATACTCTGAGGCTCAATGACGCGATAACTCTTTAATTTCGTGGTTTTTTATAATAGAGCAATTGTTTCTCTTTCTTTCTCTCTTTTCTAGGGTCTATTTCTTAACTTTCTTCTCTAACTCTTTTTCTATTGGGCTTTTTTTTTCAACACTTTCTCGCACTATCACGACTCTTTCTCACTTTCCTTACTTCCTTTATTTTTATCTTTCTTTAAGCTAAAAAAATGAAGGGGTACAACAAATGTAATAAGATATATGTGGTGTGTACTACTGTAACTTATTGTACTTCTAATAAATAAAAATTAATAAAAAAATAAATTAAAAAAAAGCTCTCTAATTTCGCTTTATGTTGCCGAATAGGTAATGGCATTGAGCTGGTATTGGAGAAGACAGAGGGAATATCTGTGATAAAGGATACTAGATCAAATTAGTTAGTGGAACAGTTAATGGGTGACATTATGCTTGTTTCCCTGTATTACGTGTTGCTAATAACAGGGCTGTTAACGTAACCAGCAGGTCAAGCTGTATCAACGGAAAAAGGAAAACTGACCCATTGAGCACCGGAGATCACTGACAGAAAGGTGAGAGTGAGAATGGGTTGGTGAGTTCAAATGGCTGGAAGCCAAATTCTGGACTGAATGCAGGTGTCCACAAACCGTCTTTTGGTTTCATTACTGAGGGAGCGACATTGTGAACATGGAACGCTGTGCATCAGTTTGGAGGAGGGCAATCAAATCACTGCTTGAACTGAAAAGTTTGTTTGGGATCCTTGAGGATACATATAGAGGGGAGCAGAGAGGATCATTGGCGTCTCTCTACCCTCGGTACAAGAACTGTTCCAGAGCCGCTGTCTGAAAAAAGCTCTGAGAATAGCTAAGGACAAACTGCACCCCCTCCACACACACCTGGATCTCCTGCCATCAGGCAAGAGATACCGTAGCATCAAAGCCCGGACTACCAGACTGTTAAACAGCTTCCTGCCACAGGCTGTGAGGCTGCTAAACAGTCACTCCACCTGATTCTGCTGCTTTGCACTGACATTTTAATAACTCTGGCACTGGCCACTCAAATCAGGTGCCCTGGACATTTTAATGATTGTTTTTACTGTATTTTAATGTTGCTGTTTTACCTGCTTTTAACTATTTATACAGTTTCATCAGCGACTGGATTGTTTTTATTGTTATTATGTGTGAAATGTTTTAAGTTTCATGTGCGATGCTCCGGTATTCCCTGGGAAACATCTTCTCATTTTGCACTGTACAACTGTTGCTTTGCAAGATGACAATAAAGGTTGATTTGATTTGATTTGATTTGAGAAAAGGTAAAAGGGGTTGCATCCACTGCAGTTCTCAGGGACAGTGCTGTAGGCATGGAACAGTTGGTGAGGACAGACAGACAGGTCCGGGAGTTGTCTGTTTGACTAAAGTGGGCTATAGAGGAATAGAAGTGGAATCCTGTTGGAGGTGGCACAAATTCCAAAGGTTTTTTATCTCCTAACAAAGGCAGAAAATGCTGCAAACTCTCTGCAAATCATGCATCATCGGCAAACATAAAACACAGTCAATGATCAAATCAGTCATTCACATATGCTGCCCAATTTGTTGAATAGTTCCAGCATATTTTGTTTTTGTTCTCGAATTCAAACTTTAATTTGATTTTCATTCTCGGCTTTAATACCATTTGAGTGACATCGGTGATTCTGGAGAAAATTACTCTGAAAACTGGAAGCAAACTGTACTTTGTAAAGTCCTTTTTCTGAATCCTTTAACCATTAAACATATTTCCATTTTACCAGATACAAAATCTACCACTGCTTTAGAAACATAATTAAAGATTATTAAAGAATAATTGCCTGGGTTTCAGCAACTAAGTTACAGAGAAAGGTTGAACAAGTTAGGGCTTTATTCTTTGGAGCGCAGAAGGTTAAGGGGGGACTTGATAGAGGTTTTTAAAATGATGAGAGGGATAGACAGAGTTGACGTGGATAAGCTTTTCCCACTGAGAGTAGGGAAGATTCAAACAAGGGGACATGACTTGAGAATTAAGGGACTGAAGTTTAGGGGTAACATGAGGGGGAACTTCTTTACTCAGAGAGTGGTAGCTGTGTGGAATGAGCTTCCAGTGAAGGTGGTGGAGGCAGGTTCGTTTTTATCATTTAAAAATAAATTGGATAGTTATATGGATGGGAAAGGAATGGAGGGTTATGGTCTGAGCGCAGGTATATGGGACTAGGGGAGATTATGTGTTCGGCACGGACTAGAAGGGTCGAGATGGCCTGTTTCCGTGCTGTAATTGTTATATGGTTATATGGTTATTAAACAAAAAAAACATTCAGCTACATATTCATACAGTTTGAAAATTCAATCAATATTACATATATAATGATGTAAATCACAGAGCAAATCTATCACCCGTGAGTATTTCTTTATAAATAATCTGAATATGGCTTAAAATATGTAAAATTGTTTACCAGTTACATTGTAGTAATCAGTTCTTCATTGAATTTAGAAAATAAATCATTTCCCATCTTACCTAATTACTGCTCTAGTGGCCATAAGATGCAGCTTAATTTTTAGACGACCATATAAGCAAATGTATTGGAAACTCCCAATGCTGTTTAATTCATACTGGCAACAAGCCCTGCATCTAATGCTAGTTTTAAAAACTAACACAATTGATTGTAAAACATGACTAATTCTGAATCAATTTGCATATAAAATTCCACAAGCTTTTACTCCAGTTATTCAGAGAGAGGAAAATCATGCCAAAAAAACGATAGCCACTTCCTCTGTACTCCCTCTTCCCATAGAGGGAGTACAGAGACGGTTCACCAGACTGATTCCTGGGATGGCAGGACTTTCATATGAAGAAAGACTGGATAGACTCGGCTTGTACACGCTAGAATTTAGAAGATTGAGGGGGGATCTTATAGAAACTTACAAAATTCTTAAGGGGTTGGACAGGCTAGATGCAGGAAAATTGTTCCCGATGTTGGGGAAGTCCAGGACAAGGGGTCACAGTTTAAGGATAAGAGGGAAGTCTTTTAGGACCGAGATGAGAAAATCCTTTTTTACACAGAGAGTGGTGAATCTGTGGAATTCTCTGCCACAGAAGGTAGTTGAGGCCAGTTCATTGGCTATATTTAAGAGGGAGTTAGATGTGGCCCGTGTGGCTAAAGGGATCAGGGGATATGGAGAGAAGGCAGGGATGGCATACTGAGTTGGATGATCAGCCATGATCATATTGAATGGCGGTGCAGGCTCGAAGGGCCGAATGGCCTACTCCTGCACCTATTTTCTATCTTTCTAGGCAAAAAGCTCTGATTCTATCCAATGATTTTGAACACAGTCTCATGGCTTCACAGTCCTGATATAGAGCACGCTCAATATGCTTTAAATCAATTTCACTGTCAAATAAATCTTTCTAACGATCAGGAAATTATTTTTAAGATTGTCTTGAATCTATATCGATAGAAAGAATCTATATCGATGATTTGGATGAGAACGTACATGGCACGAATAGCAAGTTGGCAGATGATACAAAAGTGGGTGGTATGGCAGATAGTGAAGATGGATGTCACAAATTGCAGCAGGAACTTGATCGGTTGGCCAGGTGGGCAGAGGAATGGTTGATAGAATTAAATACAGAGAAATGTGAGCTGTTGCATTTTAGAAATTCTAATATGTGCAGGAGTGTTGTAGAGCAGAGGGATCTAGGAGTGCAGGTACATAGTTCCTTGAAGGTGGCGTCACAGGTTGAGAAGATCGACAGGGTGGTCAAAACAGCTTTTGGCACATTGGTCTTCATCAGTCAGAGTATTGAGTACAGAAGTAGGGACTTTATGTTTAAGAAGGAACTGCAGATGCTGGAAAATCAAAGGTAGACAAAAGTGCTGGAGAAACTCAGCGGGTGCAGCAGCATCTATGGAGTGAAGGGAATAGGCAACGACCTTGGTGGGGCCGCATTTAGAGGATTGTGGTCAGTTCTGGGCATGCTGTTACAGGAAAGATGGTGTCAAGGTGGACAGGGTACAGAGATGATTTACGAGAATATTGCAAGGACTGAGGATCTGAGCTATAGGGAGCGATTGAGCAGGCTGGAACTCTATTCCTTGGAGCACGAGAGGATGAGGGGTGAACTTATAGTGGTGTATAAAATCATGAGAGGAATAGATCTGGTAGATTTGAGTAGGGGAATCGAGAACCAGAGGATATAGGTTTAAGATGAAGGGGGAAAGATTTAATAGGAATCTGAGGGGTATCTTTTACACACAAAGGGTGGTGGGAGAATGGAATGATATGCCAGAAGAGGTAGTTGTGGAAATGTTTAAGACACAATGAGACAGGTACACGGATAGGACAGGTTTGGAGGGATATTGGCCAAAAGCAGGCAGGTGGGACTAGTGCAGATTGGACATGTTGGTCAGTGTGTGCAAGTTGGGCCGAAGGGCCTGTTTCCACACTGTATCACTCTAGGACACTAATGTAGGTGGTGAACATTTGTAGGTTCTCCAGCTTCTTCATTATAACTTCAGAATTATCTCCTCTGCCCACTTCCAACAGGCACAAGGTACAAAAGCCTGCAAACATGTACCAACAGATCCAAGAACAGCTCCTTCCTCGTTGCTATCAGACTCAAACGGACCTCTCAGTATGTTACGGATGAATTCCTGATCATCCATTGTACCTCGTCGCAGCAGTTGACACATAATCTCTATATAACTAAAAGTCTTTGTCTTGTTTGGGCCAACCCACGATGTGTCAATCTGCTTTTGCTACCTTCTTCCAAATGCTAGACCATAGCCTTCCCATTTTCACATATCCTACACATTTTTCCCGTCGAGGCAATAGACATCTTCCCATCTCATTCCCACCTATATTTCCCAAGTTATTAAATTTTAAATACAGCTCCAAAAACACGCACCTACCTATTTCGGAAAAAAAACCTGAGTGACATTAATGCCTCGCGCAAGGCAGGACAGGACACTCCAGGAGGGAGGGGCACTCCAGCGCTCGCGGTGAACAAGGAGTGGCGGCGGTTGCCGGCGTCCGACGCCCGCCCGGTACCTGGTGGGGAGGGTGGTGCTGCCGACCGAGCCCGGGGACTGGACCTGGGCTGGATCCGAGCCTGGTGCTGGAGCTGGAGTGAGGGCCGAGCCCGGGGACTGGACCTGGGCTGGATCCGAGCCTGGTGCTGGAGCTGGAGTTAGGGCCGAGAAAGAAGCAGCTGCTGAAACCAAGGACGAGCCTGGGTCCGGGGTCAGGAACGAGCCTGGAGATGAAGTCGGGGCCTGCACTGGAGCCCAGGCAGTGGCCGAACTGATGGCTGGAGTGATACAGCCAGGGCGGGGCCGAGTATGAGAACCAGGCCGAGTTCCAGGCCCTGGTGCTGCTCTATGACGTGGGTAGGTGGGGCAGGGAATGGGAGTGAGGGGAGGAGGATGTGGGAACTGAGGAGGAAGGAGATGGGGTGGGGAGTGGGGTGGTAGAGGGAGATGGTGAGGGGTGTGGAGGAGGGAGATGGGGAGGGGTGAAGGAGATGCCCCCTCCCTATATACCCTCACTCCCACCCTCTCTACCCCCTCCCTCTCTACCTCCCTCCCTCTCCCTCCCTCGCCCTCCCCCACTCTACCCTCCCTCCCCCACTCTACCCCCTCCCTCTCCCTCAACCCCTCCCTCTCTCTCTACCCCCCTCCCTCTCTCTCTCTATACCCCCCTCCCTCTCTGCCCCCTTCCTCTCTACCCCCTCCCCCTCCCTCTCTACTCCCCTCCCTTGCCCTCCCTACCCCCTCTCCCTCTCTACGCCCCTCCCTCTCTACTCCCCTCCCTCTCCAGGGATTGAAGAGGGAGGGTGGAGAGGAGGAGGAGGGAGTCGTGGGAGGTGAGGAGAAATGAGCCGTCCCTGGACAGTTGTGGGCTATGCATGAGTGGTGCAATATTGTGTTGGGGGAACAGCTTGCGTTGGCGGAACGGGTGAGTGGTGGAATCTTGCGTTGGGGAGCAGACCCAACGGGTCTGCACTGGGTCTAGTGACCCCTAAATAGGCCTCCTCCATTCCGAGCACAAGCTCTACTTCCTTAGAAGGATTAGGAAGTTTGGCATGTCCTCTACAACTCTCACCAACTTCTACAGATGCACCATAGAAAGCATTTTATCAGGATATATCACAGCTCGGTTTGGGAACAGCTCCATCCAGGACCGTAAGTAATTGCAGCGAATTGTGGACGCAGCCCTGACCATCGCACAAACCAACCTCCCTCCTATTGATTCAATGTATACCTCCCGCTGCCTCTGCAAGGCCAGCAGAATAATCAAGGACAAGTCGCACCCTGGCCACTCCCTCTTCTCCCCTCGCCCATCAGGCAAAAGGTATACATGTGAAAACGCACACCACAAGATTCAGGTGCTGTTTCTTCCCAACTGTAACGGGCAACTGAATCATCCTACCACAACCAGGAAGCGGTGCTGAACTACTATCTGCCTCTTTGGTGATCCTTGGACAATCCTTGATTGGACTTTGCTGGCTTTACATTGCACTAAACGTTATTCCCTTATCATGTACCTATACACTGTAAATGGATTGATTGTAATCACATATTGTCTTTCTGCTGACTGGTTGTACTGTACTTCGGTACAAGTGACAATAAACTAAACTGAACTGAAGCTCTTCCCAGTGCACCCTTTTCCAAGATGCTAATCCACACTCAGAAGATTTCTGCATTTACATCTGAAATAATCACAGTTAATTAAATCAGATGGTCCCAATGCAGCATTTAGATGGTCCATGGCCATTCTGCATGTTTATTCTGCCCATGGCCAAAGTACGGCATTTGATCATACAGCGTCATGCAGCGTGGAAACAGGCCCTACGGCCCAACTTGCCCACACTGACCATGATGCCCCATCTACACTAATTCCACCTACCTGCATTTGGCCCATATCCCTCTAAACCTATCCTACCTATATACCTGTCCGAATGATTCTTAAATGTTGTGATAGTACCTGCCTCAACTATCTCCTCTGGCAGCTCATTCCATACACCTACCACCCTTTGTGTAAAAAGGTTGCCCCTCAGGTTCCTATTAAATCTTTTCATAGGTTTTTTCTGGGCAAGAATCTGTGTGTGTGTACCCGATCTATTCCGCTCACGATCTTGTACGGCTCAATAAGATCACCCCTCATTCTCCATGGAATAAAGTCCAAGCCTGCTCAACCTCTCCCTGTAGCTCTTATGCATATATTTCCAGTCATTTCTTCGTGTTCCCTCTCCAGTTATATAGAAGATATAAAAGCTTTAAAGCACATGCTACCAGATTCGTCTCCGCTATTATCAGACTGCTGAACGGTTCTCCCATAAGATAATGGGGAATCCCAATCTTCACACCTACCTCTTTAATACATCTGTCTGAAGAAGGGTCCCGACCAAAAACATCACCTATCCAGTCATACAGCACCAAAACAGTGCCTTTGGTCTAACTTACACATGCCGTCCGAGATTCCCCATCTACACTAGTCCTATCTGTCAGCATTTAGTCTATATCTCTCTAAATCTTTCCTATCCATGTACCCATCCAAGTGTCTTTTAAATATTTTAAACATTTGTCTCCTTTGTCCTCACCCAAGATGGCTGGTGACATTTTTCCTGACAGGGATTTTGATTTCCACATAGGGGTGAGAAATAGGCCTGCTGTTGGCCGTAGGACAAAACATTATTAAACTTATAGATTGTGCAGATATTAAATATGACATATTTAGGTCTTTGTACCAAAATTTTAAATGACTCCTAGCATGAAATCACATTTGCCATGCAGTTTACAATGCATGCTTTGTGGGTTTAAATTATCTGCTTTTACTCAGACTACTATTTTCCACATTTTACATGCGTCTTCCCAATAACGTTCTGATTTCTGTGGCTTTTCATTTTGCGAAGGTAAATGCATAAGATGACTAAAGAATCAAATGAATCATGGATTCATCACAGCAGTGAAAAGTATAAAATGTTATAGTTTTACCCTGGGAGAGGTATATGTTTAGATGTATTATTGTCGTGCGTACTGAGGTACAGTGAAAACCTTTGTTATACATGCTAGCCAAAAATATCAGATTATTGTAGGAAGGAGCTGCAGATGCTAGTTTAAACTGAAGACAAAAAGCTGGAGTAACTCAGCTGGACAGGCAGCATCTCTATAGTGAAGGAATGGGTGCTGTTTCGGGTCGAGACACTTTTTCAGAGACTAAGATCAGATTTATCACACATAGATACAATCAGTTCAAACTACAGAACAATAGATAGAGCAATGATATACCCAAAGTGTAGGATAGATCTCTCAGCATTGTAGCTCATCAGTTCCTTGGACAATAACGTGATCTATACCTGGGCCTTAACCCCTATATCACCACTAAACCAATTGTACCAGTTGGGGGTTCAGCCAGTTACCAAACCTGTTATAGTTGTGATCTCTCCATCTGGGATTGAACATGTGCTGATCTATTGCATGCCATTGCTTCATTCTAACTCAGCAAGACAAGTGCACACTGAAGGGAAGAGGAAGAGTATGAAATAGAACACATATAAATTATCCTCAAATGTGTCTAGTTATTAGCAGAATCTGCATCTCATTGGCAGAAAGATAAATAAATAGACTTGGTTTTGGTTTGTACAATAAACACTGTAAAACAAAGCCAACTGGACCTTTCCGTTTGACCCCTGCCCAATGTAAACAAGTTTGAGTAATTAAAGGCGATTTGTGAGTTGATTCATTTGATTCTGCATCTGAGGCTATTAGGTCACATAGGAAAGAATCACTAGATGTCTGAGTAAATTGATGAGCTGTCTTCATTAGAATTTGCTTAGGTCTCAGTTAATCGATGTTCAATCTTCAGCAGTTTCTCCAGGTGGCCTAATAGCTTAACGTGCAGAAACTTGAAAGCTTATTGCATTACTTTGTTGAAGGAAGACCGTATGATTAAGATAGGACAACACATTATGAATGCAGATAGATCTTTAACAAATTTAAATTGACCATACTCAAGTATGATGCCAGCATCCGCAATCTCTTGTATCATATTAAAATTTTCATGAACTCTACTGGTCCCTACATCTGTGTTTGTGAGAGGCATCAAAAGAGGAAACTGAGGAACGTAAGGTTACATTTATAAGCAAATTATCACATATAATTTGAAAGTATAGGATGAAATAAATTACCAAAATTACAAAAAAATATTCTTTGTTATATTTAGAATATGGCCCCTGCTACGTTTTATTTCCTGAAGAAAATGTGCAGCACGCTAATATGGTGCAGTCTAACAAAGAGGCTATATCCTGCTCATCCAGTGGTTTGGTCATCATTGATTTGCAATGCTATGTTACTTATATGTTATTTTTGTGCAAGAAAGAAATCTGCAGGACATCCCAAAGAACTTTTCTCCCAATGGCAAATCTTTGGAAAAATAGCCACAGTTCTAATACAGGAACTGAAACCAAAGTAATGTAGAAACACAGCAGTGAATTTGTACGTATGTTATCAAGAGGAGCAAAAATCATATTCAGCATGGCAGCGAAATTTTTAAAGAGGTAATGGACAAAGCCTTTACTTTCATGTAGAGACACAGGAAACTGCAGAACCTGGAACACAAAGTGCTGGAGCAACTCAGTGGGTCAGTGAGCATCTCTGGAGGGACATGGATATCCATGGGAGGTGAAACTGCATGATCCATCAAATTAAAAGATGTGGACTAGCTGGATCCTCCCAGCAATCCGTGGGAGGAAGATAGTGGTCCTCCACTAGTGGTAGAGGAAGACTACAATCGCACAAGGATGATGATTTAGACTCAATTCCATCCAGCAGAAGGAGCAGGATGCAGATTGCTGAGGATGTGACTGATATGTGTGCAGCATGGAATTAGTGAAGAGTCTTTTAGAATGATTAAATTTTGAGGTACGGTTATGTTTTTCATGTCAATAGGATCAGCTAGGGTGAAAATATAGAGATGTTCTGGTAGTAGAAGTGGCCTTAGCAACAGACTTGATATAGTATGATTCTCTATGTAAGTTTACAATACGGGGGGTAGATTGAAACTATTGTTTGCTGCTCACCTCTGTTCATCAAAGAATCTGCCCAAAACTGAGTACGAGATGAACCAAGATTGAAGGTACACAGTTTAGAATGGAAACTAAATACTGTAGGATCACTTTCATACCACTCAGGTTAAAATGATACAAACGTAGCTCATTTTAGTTCTCCCGCAGATGTGAGCAATCCCGATGAGAGTATATTCACTGTTTATCCATTGACATCCAGAGAATGTGATGTAGCAATGTTACAAAATTTTAAGATTTAAAAAAATCAAGTCTGTAATTTATCCCATCAGATAAAGCATAAAAAGAAGTTTAATTTGACACCTAATTCACTTTCATATCTCATGTATTTAAAAAGTTATGGCCATTTTCATACTCGGAAATTAGCGTCTTGTTCCCTATTGATTTTCTATGGACGTAACAAAAAAGCTGTGATCGTGGACAGTCAAAAGCCCATAACTTTCTTAAAAATTAAGAGAACTGAATGAAATTTTCAGTTATCATAGATTGAACCATTCTGAAACAAATATAAAATAATCTTACTTGGATGACCTGAAATTAAAGCATATAATTAGTTAGTTACCCAAGTGTAGCTAATTTCAAACTTCAATTACTAGATCTAAACATCTATCAATTTCTTAATAAATGATTAACATTTTTAAATAGCCTAAGTGTGCAAATAATATTCATAAATAATTCACAATAAAACATGATTTTTAAATCTCATTTACATTAATTTATAGACCAAATGGAAGGAATTTCGTGTTCAATTGCTGTAAATTAAAGTCCATTTTAAATCAGCTTTCTAGTGGGTTCCTGTGAACGCGCTGGTTTAGAACGTTCACATTGCGGTAGATTTGTGCCCTCAAATGCCCAGAAAAATACTGCGGGATATAATGGGCCCAAAATGAGCTACTCGCAATATTAAACTTTGTATAAAGGGATCTTAAGAAGCCCTTTTTAATGTAAAAATAAGCTACATACCTTCTGTGGTTTGCTCTATGAGACCCTGACGGCTGTCGGTGGTCGCGGGTTTAGAGATTGATTTTTAACCTACTATAACTATTATCCAAGGCCTTTAAAACTAATAATAGCTTTTGCGACGGGGTCTTCCAGCGATTTTTCGTTAATAATTAACAAGGCTGAACATCTTCGATTTGAACAGCCTAGAGAAAATCGCGTTTTAAACCCGCCCCCCTCTAAACGGCGCCAAAATCGCGCACACCCGCAGCAACAGATTTTCAGCGACGCTTCAGGTAGGCTTTGCAACATACCTATGTGATGCTTCTTCATAAATTATTTAAATTTTTCTTTTTGTTTTTACCTATTCATTGTTCAGGATCAGGTATCGCTAGCAAGACCAAAGATCTTTGAGCAAGACTAGCATTTATTGTCCCTTGCTGGGCCATTGTAGACATAATGTTCTAACGCTAACCATTTATACTTATTGTCAGAAAGACAGGCGCATAACATAATTCAACAAAGTGGACCTTCACTGATGTACAGGTGGAAGCTGAACGCATCCTTGCAAATCATATTCAAAGAAATAGCAGAAAAGTAAGTAATAGGAATAGAAACATAGAAACATACAAAATAGGTGCAGGAGTAGGCCATTCGGCCCTTCGAGCCTGCACCGCCATTCAATATGATCATGGCTGATCATCCAACTCAGTATCCTGTACCTGCCTTCTCTCCATACCCCCTGATCCCTTTAGCCACAAGGGCCACATCTAACTCCCTCTTAAATATAGCCAATGAACTGGCCTTCTGTGGCAGAGAATTCCAGAGATTTGCCACTCTCTGTGTGAAAAATGTTTTTCTCATCTCGGTCCTAAAAGATTTACCCCTCATCCTTAAACTGTGACCCCTTGTTCTGGACTTCCCCAACATCGGAAACAATCTTCCTGCATCTAGCCTGTCCAACCCCTTAAGAATTTTGTAAGTTTCTATAAGATCCCCCCTCAATCTTCTAAATTCTAGCGAGTACAAGCCGAGTCTATCCAGTCTTTCTTCATATGAAAGTCCTGACATCCCAGGAATCAGTCTGGTGAACCTTCTCTGTACTCCCTCTATGGCAAGAATGTATTTTCTCAGATTAGGAGACCAAAACTGTACGCAATACTCCAGGTGTGGTCTCAGCAAGACCCTGTACAACTGCAGGAGAACCTCCCTGCTACTATACTCAAATCCTTTTGTTATGAATGCTAACATACCATTCGCTTTCTTCACCGCCTGCTGCACCTGCATGCCTACTTTCAATGACTGGTGGACCATGACACCCAGATCTCGTTGCATCTCCCCTTTTCCTAATTGGCCACCATTCAGATAATAGTCTACTTTCCTGTTCTTGCCACCAAAGTGGATAACCTCACATTTATCCACATAATACTGCATCTGCCATGCATTTGCCCACTCACCCAGCCTATCCAAGTCACCTTGCAGCCTCCTAGCATCCTCCTCACAGCTAGTACTGCCCCTAGCTTCGTGTCATCCACAAACTTGGAGATTTTGCATTCAATTCCCTCATCTAAATCATTAATATATATTGTAAATAGCTGGGATCCCAGCACTGAGCCTTGCGGTACCCCACTAGTCACTGCCTGCCATTGTGAAAAGGACCCGTTTACTCCTACTCTTTGCTTCCTGTCTGCCAGCCAGTTCTCTATCCACATCAATACTGAACCCCCAATGCCGTGTGCTTTAAGTTTGTATACTAATCTCTTATGTGGGACCTTGTCAAAAGCCTTCTGAAAGTCCAGATATAACACATCCACTGGTTCTCCCTTATCCACTCTACTAGTTACATCCTCGAAAAATTCTATAAGATTCGTCAGACATGATTTATCTTTCATAAATCCATGCTGACTTTGCCCTATGATTTCACTACTTTCCAAATGTGCCGCTATCCCATCTTTAATAACTGACTCTAGCAGTTTCCCCACTACCGATGTTAAACTAACTGGTCAGTAATTCCCCGTTTTCTCTCTCCCTCCCTTTTTAAAAAGTGGGGTTACAATCCTCAGGAACTACTCCAGAATCTAAAGAGTTTTGAAAAATTATCACTAATGCATCCACTATTTCTGCGGCTACTTTCTTAAGTACTCTGGGATGCAGCCTATCTGGCCCTGGGGATTTATCGGCCTTTAATCCATTCAATTTACCTAACACCACTTCCTGGCTAACCTGGATTTCACTCAGTTCCTCCATGTCATTTGACCCCCAGTCCCCTGCTATTTCCAGCAGATTCGTTATGTCTTCCTTAGTGAAGACAGAACCAAAGTAGTTATTCAATTGGTCTGCCATGTCTTTGTTCCCCATGATCAATTCACCTGTTTCTGACTGCAAGGGACCTACATTTGTTTTGTTTTGTTTTGTTTTTATTTTGGAACTTTTGGTTAAACTGCAGAAGATACAAAAGCTTAAAAAACACATGTACCAACATATTCAAGAATAGCTTATTCCCTGCTGAATGGACCTTGAATGGACCACTCTTATGCTAAGGATGAATTCTCAATCTACATAATTGCGACCATTGTACTTTTTTATATTCCACCTTCTGTTTATTTTCTCTTTTGCACTACCTGATGTACTCATATATGTTATGAATGGTAATTGTGATTAATTAAGCTCCAGCTGGCGTGGCGTCCGCAGCCCAGGATCCCTCGTTGGGGACCCGGGAGGAGAAGAAGCCACCACGGTGTGTGGCGGCGACTTACCATCGGGAGCGGGTCCCTCGCCGGGGCCTCTGGAGGGGAGCTTCGACCGCCGGCCTTGCGGTCTGCGGTGCTTCTGGCTGCGGCGCAGCGGGAACTTTAAATCTTCGGCTGCCGGCCTGCGGCCTACACCAACCTGAAGCCGCGGTCTCCGCTGGGGAAGAGCCGATTCTGGACTTACCTGGACTTTCACTCATCTGGATGCCCGGAGCGGCGGCTGTGGAAGGTTGAGGTCCCAACCACGGGGGAAAATGAAGGAGGACTGGTCAAATTCTGTGGCTTCCACCACAGTAATGAATGCTGTGGTGGATGTTTGTGTTAAATTTTTATTTGTGTGTTCTTTTTTCATTGTACCGCTGCTGGCAAATTCATGTCACTTGCACTTTATGTGCAAGTGACGAATAAAACTGATTATTGATTGTTGCCTGTTGAACCTGCATGCTTACTTTCAGTGACTGATGTACAAGCACACTCAGGTGTCATTGCATCTCCCCTTTTCCTAATCTGACACCATTCAGATAATAATCTGCCTTCCTGTTCTTGCCACCAAAGTGGATAACCTCGAATCTGTCCACATTATACTGCATCTGCCATGCATCTGCCCACTCACCTATGCATCCAAGTCACCCTGCAGCCTCATAGCATCCTACTTGCAGCTCAGTGACATCCAGTACAATGAAGGATGGTGCACATTGCAGCAGTCACAAAGAGCGCCATCAAAATTACAGTCTAAATACAATTGGAATAAACAGAATAATTTACTTGCCAAAAGCACTGACTCTTTAAGCATATGTGAAGGTTGAGTTGAAATCCAGTAGATGCCTCATTATCCCTTTGAAAGACAGGCGCTGATTAAAATATCTTATTTCCCACTGGATGGAGATAGCTAGTCTTTCATACGTTTTTGCAAAAGTTACTTATTATAGCAATAAGAGACAAGGGGCACAAATATTAAAATACACCTCACCAGTAATTCTGAAAAGGCAATTACAATGTTTTTACTTATCAAAGTAATGATACAACACATTTATTTCTTTGTGCTTATCATTATTTGTCACTTCTCCGCTTTTCAGCATAATGCTGCCCTGCTAAATTAAACAATATTTCCAGAAATAGCTATTCAGAAAATGCTAGATTAAGGTAGTCATCCTTGCTATAGTTATTTCACAATGGGGGAAAAAGATAGCCTTATTTTTGTTTCCCCTGCAACATGAAAGCACAACCTTATTTCCCCTTGATTGTAGCTGGGAAATTATGTGAGTTTAATCACACATCACATTACGTGCACAGCAGCTGCTTTCCCCAGGCAGTGCTCATCAGTTGCTGCCAGAAATGATCACATTTTCAGATCTTTGATCATTAACACTCTCTCAGTGGTGCAAGATCAACTGCCATTCCCACCAATCCCCGAATGGTCTTTCGCATCTGAAACCTAATTTCCTTATTATTTCATGGATTTCGTGCTTCTCGTCTGCACTCACTTGCTAACTTAGCATTTGCTGGTTGTTTTCTCTCAAGATTTCAATTTGTGGCACAGATGCACCAATTCCACTATGAACCTGTCCTATCTGATCAAACAAGCATTGCTAATTTGACCTGTTAACGGTGTCCTGGTCTTCAGATGAGCAGAACAGCCTCAGTTTTAACATGCTGCCTGCCTCCTGACCTCTTTCCACTTTTTCATAATCTCATACATCTTAATATTCATCTTCCTTTCAAGTAACTAACCATCTCTTTCATAATGCACAGGTTCTGCTTCAGAACTAGTTTCTGATATAAAGTTCCACACAGTGTGCAAAGTTGCTAAAATAAACCTCTTCGGGTCTTTTGGTACTGCTTTAACTCTACCGTAGTCCCAGTACAGGATGCATAAACTACACAGATATCGACTTTTCTGCACATTTGAATAGGCAGCTAATGCTCTGGATAGTCGGTGGGCTGCTTTTCCTGTGTTCAGTCACTTTCCGTGCCAAATGCCTAAGAACACTGAAGTTACATGGAGCCAGTTAAATCCAGGAAATGGAAGCATGACAATCTCAGAAATAATGATTTTGGGACTCATTTAAAGTGTGGCAAGAGAAACTACAATTGAGTTAGGTCCCTTAGTGGGGAGCAAGTCCTCTGAGAAACACTCATAAGGTTGTTCATAGAAATGGCACCACCAAATGTAAGATCCACTGAGTAGATTAGCTAATTTATTCAGGATCAAGAGGTAAATTAAGTCACCAAGTTCTGCAGCTGCACCATAGCTTGCATCATCGGGCTGCATCACATCTTGGTTTGAGAACAGCTCTGACCAAAGATGTAAGAAATTGAAGATTATTTTTTGCAGTTGTAGGTGTTTCCCAGTCCATCCCACAAATTAAACTCTCCACCATTGACTCTACATTTCACACAGCTTCGGGAGGGCAGCCAAGGACATTTTTCAACCCGGTCATTCACTCTTCTACCGAGCAGAAAATCCAAAGGCTTAAAAGCATGTACCGCCAGACTATGAATCTATGACTCAAAACCAGATTCTTTCTCACTTTTATCAGACTTCTGAATGTCCATAAGCCAGGATGTAGTCTCAATCCTCCAACCTACCTCATTGCAAACATTGGACTTTTTCTTTGGAACTGTAATACTACATTGCCGAAAACTAAACTTTGCATTCTGCTATTTTTCTCTTTGCTCTACCCATTGTACTTGTGTATGACCTTATTGTATTCATATTCTGTATTATCTGATTTAATTGGATGACACACAAAAAAACATTTTCACTGTACACGCGACAATAATAAACCAATACCAATATCCTTCTCCCTCCCTGGTACTTTGCTTGGCAGAAATGTAGAAACAAGGAACTGCAATTGCTGGTTTGCAAAAAAAAGACACAAAGTACTGGAGTAGCTCAGCAGGTTAGGCAACATCTCTGGAGAACATGGATAGGTAGACTGAAGATGGATCCTGGACCGAAACATTAGCTATCCATGTTCTCCAGAGATGCTGGCAACATCCTCATAAATCTACTCTGCACACTTCCCAGCTTAACCATATCCTTTTGCAGCAGGGCGACCAAAACCTGTGGTAAACAAAATATTCCAAATGCTGCCTCTTTAACTTGATTGATGATGAAGAGGTTTGTGGAGAATACTAATATTGGCCACACAGTTAAGAAGAAAAGCTTTTGACTACAAGGAAGACACAGGTTTTGATCAGTTGAGCAGAAAAGGGCAGATGGAATTGAATAGAGTGGGTGGACAGGAAGCGTGTGCGAGCCAGGCCCCTGGTGAAAGGGAAGAGAGTGAGTCAGATGCCATTCCATTCAGATTTCCAAACAATTGAACAGTGAATTATCAGAGGTACACAAAATTGCTGGGGAAACTCAGCGGGTGCAGCAGCATCTATGGAGCGAAGTGAATTATCAGAGCCTGAATATGTGTACAGATCTGGTTAGCAGTACAGAAGATGCAATTGCACTGGACACGGTACATATGGATTTTCTAGATTAGAAATTTGAGCTGCAAGGACAAAATTGGACAGATGATGAGGGGAGATTTAATTGAGGTTTACAAAATTATGATGAGCTTAGATTAATGAAATAGGAAAGACCTATTTAATTTATGAAGATGTCTAAAACCAGCAGACAATGGATGATTAAAGAGAAGATGAGGAAAATGTTTCCACCCAAGAAAGTCATAGACAAAAGACAATAGACAATAGACAATAGCTGCAGGAATAGGCCACTCGGCCCTTCGAGCCAGCACCGCCATTCAATGTGATCATGGCTGAACATCCCCAATCAGTACCCCATTCCTGCCTTCTCTCCATATCCCCTGCCTCCGCTATTTTTAAGAGCCCTATCTAGCTCTCTCTTGAAAGCATCCAGAGAACCTGCCTCCACCGCCCTCTGAGGCAGAGAATTCCACAGACTCACCACTCTCTGTGAGAAAAAGTGTTTCCTCGTCTCCGTTCAAAATGGCTCACTCCTTATTCTTAATCTGTGGCTCCTGGTTCTGGACTCCCCCAACATCGGGAACATGTTTCCTGCCTCTAGCGTGTCCATGCCCTTAACAATCTTATATGTTTCAATGAGATACCCTCTCATCCTTCTAAACTCCAGAGTGTACAAGCCCAGCTGCTCCATTCTCTCAGCATATGACAGTCCCACCATCCTGGGAATTAACCTTGTAAACCTACGCTGCACTCCGTCAATAGCAAGAATATCCTTCCTCAAATTAGGGAACCAAAACTGCACACAATACTCCAGGTGTGGTCTCACTAGGGCTCTGTACAACTTGTTATAAAGGCCAACATGCCATTCGCTTTCTTCACTGCTTGCCTGCCTCCACTCATAGAGTAATACAGCACAGGAATGGGCTCTTTGGTCCACCATGTCCATGCTGACTTTTTATTTCCATCTATACTAATCACATTAGGATCTTATCCTTCAATGCTGTCCATGCTATTCCAGGTGGTCGAGTTAATGCCCCTGTCCCACTTAGGAAACCTGACCGGAAACCTCTGGAGACTTTGTGCCCCAACCAAGGTTTCCGTGCGGTTCCCGGAGGTTTTTGTCAGTCACCCTACCTGCTTCCACTAACTGCAACCTCCGGCAACCACCTGCAACCTCCGGGAACCGCACGGAAACCTTGGGTGGGGTGTAAAGTCTCCAGAGGTTTCCGTTCAGGTTTCCTAAGTGGGACAGGGGCATTAGGAACACATTCTCTCCAATACAACAGTGTCAGAAACCCTCAACACATTTACAAAGTGCTTTCATGTGTAACCAAGGGTCTTTAACCTTCAGGCACATGGACAATGTAATAGGAGGGGTTATGCGTGGCAACTTTCTCTTGACTACTGCAGGCACAATGGACCAAATGTCCTCCTTTAATGTTGAACCTTTTCTATGATTCTACTGTAATGTATTGAACAAGCAGTTATTTTTGCTTATAAATGTAGTCACACTTTTAAATGGATACATATTGCAATTTGTTTGATTACCCATCACATTTGCCCAAGGCAACTGTTCATTCTGTTGTTGTTTTCTGAAGTCAGTGGAGAGCTTCCTCATCTCATTACCATTTTCAGTGATCAGACAAATCAACTAGAGGTCACGATGAATAGCACATCTTACCATCTCTACCCTGAGGATGTATTTGTTTGATCCATAAAGAGAACAATGTTAACAACTCATCTAGTCGTACATCCACCTATTTAAAAGGTGATTAATTGGTAGTCTTTTGTGTGGAGCATGCAATTTTGACAACATTTTGATTAACTTTAAAGACTGTGCCATAGAAAAAGGATCTAACGCACATCTAAAAACAAAAAAAAATACAATGTTAAAAATCTGAAATAAAAGCAATGACTGCTGGAAATATTTTGCATATCAAGCAATGTAAAAAATGTAAACATTTCCGTTTCTATTGCAGGTAAGATCTATGCCATAACATTTTGCACAAGAAACTATTTGCATCAGAAACAAGAACAGCTACATTTTCATTTGTATCTAGAAGTGAAAGCTATATAAAATTGTGAGAGGCATAGACAGAATAGGCAGTCAGAACCTTTCCCCCTGGATGGTAATGTCAAAGACTAGAGGGCATAGCTTTAAGGTTAAAGGTATCAAAGTATCAAAGGTATTTTATTGGTCACATTCACATACACCTAGGTGTAGTGAAGTGAAATGCTTCTTGCCATTTTGCAGCACATAAAGAAGGAATACAGACATAACATTAATAAGAGTTTTAAACATAAAGAACATCCCCCCACAATGGTTCCCATTATGAGGGAAGGCACAAAGTCCAGTCCCCAACCCCAGTTCACCCATAGTCGGGCCCATTGAGGCCTCCACAGTTGCCTCTACGGAGGCCCGATGTTCCTGGCCGTTCTCGCCGGGTGATGTTGCTCCGGCGTCGGGAGAGTCCTCTCAGCGGCTTGGGAACCCTGGAACGGCCGCTTCCGTACTGGAGGCCGTGGCTTCCAAAGCCAACAAGGCCGCGCCGGTTGGAGCTCCACAACTGGCGATCTCATCTAGAGATCCCAGGCTCCCGGTGTAAAGTCAGCGCCGCCACCCGCAGCTGGTCGCTCCACAGTCCCGCAGCTCCGTGATGTTTTCCTCAGGGATCTTCAGCTCACCGGAGCTCCAGCGCGGCGACCCGGGCAAGGCATCGCCCGCTCCGCTCCGCGATAGCACTCCAGCGCTGTGCCGCCGCCAAAGCCGAGGTTCTGGACGGTCCCCGACAGGAAACGCCGCTCCAGGCCCGCTGGTAGGCCGCGAGGACGGGTCGAAGCTGCAGCCCGGAGAAAAGCTGCCTCTCCGACCAGGTAGGGACCCTGAAAGGTAGTTTCCCCCCTTCCCCCCCCCCCCCACATAAAAAAGTCTAGACCTCCAAACAAAACATTTAACTAACTAAAATAAAAAATAAAAAGATGAAGAGACAGACAGCTGCTGGCTGGGCAGCCATGCACAGGACAGCGACAGTTAGAGGGGCAACGTTTGAGGTAGGTGTTAAAGTGGCATTTAAGAGGCTTTCAGATAGGCACATGGATATTCAGGGATCATTTATCATTTATCAGTTGATCATTTATTGTATTATTGTTTATTGGACATTCATTTGTTGTGCTGTTGAGTTTCATTGTCCTGTTGCTGGTGCATATGTCAATTAAACACTCTTTACTCTTGATTCCTCGTGTACAAAGCATTCAATGCAACAGTTACAGTGCATTCAGAAAGTATTCAGACCCCTTCACTTTTTCCACCTTTTGTTATGTTACAACCTTATTTTAAAATGGATTAAATTCTTTTTTTTTTATCATCAATCTACACATAATACCTCAGAATGAAGAAGTGAAAACAGGCGTTTAGAATTTTTTGCAAAGTAATTAAAAATAAATAACTGAAATATCACATTTACGTAAGTATTCAGACCCTTTGCTATGACACTCAAAATTAAGCTTTGGTTCATCCTGTTTCCATTGATTATCCTTGAGATGTTTCTACAACTTGATTGGAGTCCACCAGTGGTAAATTAAGTTGATTGGACATGATTTGGAAAGGCACACACCAGTCTATATAAGGTCCCACAGTTGACAGTGCATGTCAGAGCAAAAACCAAGCCATGAGGACAAAGAAATTGTTCATAGAACTCCGAGACAGGATTGTGTCAAGACACAGATCTGGGGAAGGGTTTAAAACTATTTCTGCAACATTGCAGGTCCCAAAGAGCACAGTGGCCTCCGTCATTCTTAAATGGAAGAACTTTGGAACCACCAAGACTCTTCATAGAGTTGGCCGCCCGGCCAAACTGAGCAATCGGGGGAGAAGGGCCTTGGTTAGGGAGATGACCAAGAACCCGATGGTCACTCTGACAGAGCACCAGAGTTCCTCTGTGGAGATGGGAGAACCTTCCAGAAGGACAACTATATCTGCAGCACTCCACCAATCAGGCCTTTATGGTAGAGTGGTCAGATGGAAGCCACTCCTCAGTAAAAGGCACATGACAGCCCGCTTGGAGTTTGCCAAAAGGCATGAGAAACAAGATTCTCTGGTCTGATGAAACCAAGATTGAACTCTTTGGCCTGAATGCCAAGCGTCACGTCTGGAGGAAACCAGGCACCGCTCATCACGTGGCCAATACCATACCTACGGTGAAGCATGTTGGTGGCAGCATCATGCTGTGGGGATGTTTTTCAGTGGCAGGAACTAGGAGACTAGTCAGGATCGAGGGAAAGATGAACGGAGCAAAGTGCAAAGGCATTGTTGATGAAAACCTGCTCCAGAGCGTTCTGGACCTCAGACTGGGGCTGAAGTTCACCTTCCAACAGGACAACGGCTGTAAGCACACAGCCAAGACAACGCAGGAGTGACTTCCTGACAAGTCTGTGAATGTCCTTGAGTGACCCAGCCAAAGCCCGGACTTGAACCCGATTGAACATCTCTGGAGGGACCTGAAAATAGCTGTGCAGCGATGCTCCCCATCAGAGCTTTAGAGGATCTGCAGAGAAGAATGGGAGAAATTACCCAAATACAGGTGTGCCAAGCTTGTAGCGTCATACCCAAGAAGACTTGAGGCTGTAATCGCTGCCAAAGGTGCCTCAACAAAGTACTGAATAAAGGGTCTGAATAAATGTGATATTTCAGTTATTTATTTTTAATTACTTTGCAAAAATTTCTAAACACCTGTTTTTGATTTTTTATTATGGGGTATTGTGTGTAGATTGATGATTAAAAAATTGAATCTAATCCATTTTGGAATAATGCTGTAATGTAACAAAATGTGGAAAAGGGGAAGGGGTATGTTTAAGATATAACTAGATTCACCCATATACCTTATACTCATTGAGAATAACTCCTGGTCCATAAATGCTTCAATTTGAAAATACCTATCCACTCATTCAAACTCCACTGTTCCCCTGCCATGAATTTTACACTTGTTCGTTCTTTGGTTGTTCCAATTCTGGTCCCATTACTTTCATATGAAGTGGTTTTAGACATTTCACAATGATAAAAGTCTGATATAAATGTAAGCGATTATTGTACAGTAAATGGGTAAAGTGGATCAGGAAACTAAAATCACTTAAATATATTAAAAAGGTAGAAGAGCATTACATGAAATCAACATTTCAAACGAGAGCTCTTGTTTGATTTAATAATAAGCAAACCAAGTTTCACTGCTGAACATTGGCAAACAGAAGGCAATGTATAATACTGATAAGAACAAAACTACAACCTAGTTAGAGTGATGAAAGGAAATCAAAACCTACGAATCACAATGGATGGCACGGTGGCACAGCGGAAGAGCTGCTGCCTTGCAGCGCCAGAGACCCGGGTTCGATCCCGACTACGGGTGCTGTCAGTACAGAGTTTGTACGTTCTCCCCGTGACGTGCGTGGGTTTACTCCGAGATCTTCGGTTTCCTCCCACACTCCAAAGACGTTCAGGTTTGTAGGCTAATTGGCTTGGTGTAAATGTAAAATTGTCCCCAGTGTGTGTGTGTAGGGTAGTGTTAATGTGCGGGGATTGCTGGTCGGTGTGGACTCGGTGTGCCGAAGTGCCTGTTTACGAGGACGTGCTAAGTGTTCGGCTGGCGACCGGAAGGTGGCCGGTTCGAATCCTGCTTGGAGTGCATACTGTCGTTGTGTCCTTGGGCAAGACATTTCACCCACCTTTGCCTGTGTGTGAATGTGTGTGAATGTGTGTGAGTGATTGGTGGTGGTCGGAGGGGCCGTAGGCGCAGATTGGCAGCCACGCTTCCGTCAGTCTGCCCCAGGGCAGCTGTGGCTACAGAAGTAGCTTACCACCACCGAGTGTGACTGAGGAGTGAATGAATAATGCGATGTAAAGCGCCTTGAGTATTAGAAAGGCGCTATATAAATCCCATCCATTATTATTATTATTATTACGCGTTGTATCTCTAAACTAAACGGAAAAAAAAAAGATTGTCCGTTCCTTCAATTTCAGCATTATTTAGTTGAAGGATTATAATTGCCTTGTTATAGTCTTCTCCAGGAACTGGAGTCTTACCGTTGCAACTTGTCACACCAGGTGCAGTTGAACCCAATCTCCGCATTAACACAGGCAAAGCAGTTTCTCATCTGGAGGCAAGCTGGAAATGAGAAAGATAACAAAGATATCAGGACAATTGCAGAATATTGTTTTTTTTAATTGAAAAAGACTGCTGAGCTCGAGCTTTTCCTTCAGCATTCATTTATAACATTTGAGAATGAGAAAGTCAAAAGTGGCATAATTTAAGCATGATTTAAGATTATATAAGATCATAGTTATGATGCTGCACTACAGACATTTGGCTTGTATTCCCCTGAATATATTCTTTGAAGGGAGATGTAAACATATATTTTAAATAATTATACATTTTCTTCTGATAGACGATAGGTTGCATCAAAACCCTTTGGGATGGAAATATAGATGAGGAAGTAAGGTATATTGAGCCCTATAATGGTGGAAAGGATGGTGGGGGTGTGTATCAAGGCTGTGATAACAATGACTGCTTTGTCCTTAAAGGGATGTAGTTCTAGAAAGGAGATGAGGAGGAATATCTTTAGTCAGAGGGTGGTGAATCTGTGGAATTCATTACCACAGACAGCTGTGGATGGATATCTTTAAGGCGGAGATTGATTCTTGAGTAGTAAGGGTGTCAGGGGTTATGAGGAGAAAGCACAAGAATGGAGTTGAGAGGGAAAGATAGATCAGCTATGATTGAATGGCGGAGTAGACTTGATGGGCCAAATGGCCTAATTTTGTTCCTGGAACATGTGAACATGTGATGGAGGTAGGGTTGTGGAGGGAATGATGGAGCAGTGTGATAGATATCGGTGAATAGCACAATATGAAGCTGTGCAGAGGTAGATAGTCATGAGGGTGAGTGATGGGGGGGCTGGGGTTTTGCCCTATGGGGTCAGGTGGTTAGGAGGGGTTGGTGCATTGCAAGATTGGGAGATGGGAGTTGTGGCCAGGATCTGAGGTGTGGCCAGGATATTGTGGTGCTGAAGAGATCTGCAAGGCACAAGGTGAAGGGAATCTTGATAGGGGATTTACTACAGCACTGCTCTGGGACGATGAGCTTGCGTGGGAGCACCTAATAGATGGTTACTCCCCCTGCTATATATACTATGTACACCCGTCCCCCAAACATCTATCCCAGGGCCCAATATACCCCACTACCTCACCCAGTTGCTCATTAGAAAATGCAGTCCTTCTCCTGCTACATTTTACAATGAACACAGCATGGAATAGGAAGACACAACAAACTGCAGATGCTGGTTTACCAAAAAGAAACACATAAAACCCACTTAAACTAGTTGTGAGCAAGGGTATTATGGTGGCACAGCATTTAAATTGCTGGACTCGTAATCCAGAGCTGGGACAAACACACAAACAGCCGAATTCAGTCCCACCGCAGCAGATACGGATTTTCAATCCAGATCATTAATCTTGTCAGTTTGTCAGCAGCGTGTCCATTTTTTTTCTACTTTTTTTGTTTTTTTAGTATGTTTTAAAGTATGTTTTTAATGTTCCTCTGTGTGTTTTGTGTGGAGGGTGGTGTGGGGAGGGTAAGGGGGAAACCGCTTTGGTCGCCTCCTCCACGGAGAGGCAACTTTTTCCAGGTCGCCTCCCCCGTGGCCTAACAGCGAGGATCGGCGCAGCCTTTCTCGGAGACGCGCCCGGGGCTTCAGCGGCGGGCACAGCGTGGACTCTCGGCGCGGAGCGGGCGAGCCCTCACTGGGGCTCGCCGGAGGGGAGCGCTCCGTTTCGCTGGCCCGCGGCAGCCTGAAGCCGCGGTCTGCAGAGCTCCAGCTGGCGCGGCGTCTGCAGCCTGGGATCCCTCGTGGGGGACCCGGGGGGAAGAAGAAGCTTCCATCGCCGGCCCGCGGCCAACTTCTACCGCGGGCGCGGTGGCGACTTACCATCAGGAGCGGGGTCCCTCGCCGGGGATCCCTGGAGAGGAGCTCTGACTGTCGGCCCTGCGGTCTGCGGTGCTTCTGGCTGCGGTGTGACCGTTAAATCTCGACCGCCGGCCTGCGGCCTACATCAGCCTGAAGCCGCGGTCTCAGGTGGGGAAGAGCCGATTCTGGACTTACCTGGACTTTTACCTTGTCCTTTTACCATCTGGACGCCTGCAGCGACGGCTGCGGAAGGTTGGGGTCCCGACCAGGGGGGAAATGGAGGAGGACTGGCCAAATATTGTGCCTTCCACCACAGTGATGAATGCTGTGGTGGATGTTTATGTTAAATATTTATTGCATATTGTGTGTTCTTTATCATTGTACCGCTGCTGGCAAATTCATTTCACTTGCACTTTATGTGCAATGTGACGAATAAAACCATATTGTATTGAATTTGAAATAACAACTACTCTTTCTAACACTGATCATAAAACCACGGTTTTGTTGTAAAAACACACCCAGCTTATCACTGACCTTCAGAAGAGAAAATCTGTCATCGTTCCCTGGATATCAGTTCCAGTGTAAGTGATTGGTTTATTGACTGGCAAACCAGTCAGCTGTCTCAATGGGCAACTGAGGATGGGCAATAAATACTGGCCTTGCAGGTGATGCCCAGATCCACAAAAAATGAATAAATAAAAAAAGCACAGCGACTGATTTGGGCATCCCGAGGTGAAAGTGGTGAAACTCCCTAGTTAATTCCAGCATGTGAATGCTCTGAAAGAGAAACTGAAGCAGTTCAAGAAGGCGGGCTGCCATTGCATCAGCGGATGTGGGATATGCAATATTTCTACCATAATGCACATTCCTATGGCTCTATCCCACGGGCAGGGAAAAGCCTGATTTGTTAATTACACTTCTGTGTTTTTTTGATCCTGTCATTTTTGAAATATGGACATCCCCACTGTGCAGTGAACCATATTTATGCAAACGTGAACTGATAAATTACTACTTACTAGCAAGCGGGATCATTTCAATCGCAGACATGTTCGTAACCTTTGACATCTGAAGTTCAACTCGGTGGTATTCGTAAATTGTTCTTCTGCGAACATCTGCAATAAAGGTCATTCTATTGAAAGGTTATACTTTTGAATTTGTTCTAGACATAGACATAGAAAATAGGTGCAGGAGGAGGCCATTCAGCCCTTCGTGCCAGCACCGCCATTCATTGTGATCATGGCTGATCGTCCCCTATCAATAACCCGTGCCTGCCTTCTCCCCATATCCCTTGACTCCACTAGCCCCTAGAGCTCTATCTAACTCTCTCTTAAATCCATCCAGTGATTTGGCCTCCACTGCCCTCTGTGGCAGGGAATTCCATAAATTCACAACTCTCTGGGTGAAAAAGTTTTTTCTCACCTCAGTCTTAAATGACCTCCCCTTTATTCTAAGACTGTGGCCTCTGGCTCTGGACTCGCCCAACATTGGGAACATTTTTCCTGCATCGAGCTTGTCCAGTCCTTTTATAATTTTATATGTTTCTATAAGATGTCCCCTCATCCTTCTAAACTCCAATGAATACAAGCCTAGTCTTTTCAATCTTTTCTCATATGACAGTCCCGCCATCCCAGGGATCAATCTGTTTAACTTGTTCTTAACAGTCATCCTTGCATCTTTTGCATTCAAGCTCCTAGTAGTTTAGGAATATTTTAAAGTTTTGCGTGGTATCCAGTAAACAATTAACAGAGGAATCAACCTACCCAGATGTCAATAACAAATAAAAAGGTAGCATTCATAAAAATGTCCACTGCAATACCTGCACCTTAAATAGTTCCAATGATCCTACCTCCACAAATCTCTACTGGAGTGAATTCCAGAGATTCACCATCCTCTGAGGGAAGACATTTCTATGTACCTCCATTTTAAATGACCAGATCCTTAACTTGAAACTACTTACCCTTGTCCAAAACTTTTCAACCGGTAAAAACATTTCATCACCTTCTGCCCTGTCATGCCCCTTTAGGATCTTATCCTGTTAGGATGTTTCTCCAAGATTTCCCCTTATACTTCTAAACTCCAAAGAATACAGACACAACCTGTTTAGCCTCGCTTGATAGAACAATTTCTCCAAGGCCATACTTGTCTAGAAATTCAGTTGAGTAGCACTGCCTATTCCAGTCCCATGTCTGTGAAATGTCGTCTGAAGAAGGGTCTCGACCCGAAATGTCACCCATTCCTTCTCTCCAGAGATGCTGCCTGTCCCGCAGAGTTTTTCCAGCATTTTTGTGTCTGCCTTTGATTTAAACCAGCACCTGCAGTTCTTTCCTACACACCATGTCCGTGAAAGTTGATAATTTTCATAAGAATCGCAATGACACCTTTTCAACTTTGAATAGTACCTCTCTGGCATTTCGTCTGAACCTTCCTGACCAGAACTGTGCCTGTTTGTTTGTTCAGTATTGTCTCATGTACCGAGATGCAGTGAAAAGCTTTTGTTTGCATGTTCCCGTGCAATGCTGTATTGTTCCATCTTCCATGAATGGGGCTAACATAAAGCTGAGATTCAGTAATAAAATGCGTACATCTCCACAGTTCTATACAGTCTGAAAGCATGTTTGGGCTCCATTGTGGAGCAGGAGGTAAGAGGCATCAGCATCCAGCCTCACATGTGATGCATACTTCCATGCTTGCAGCTAGCTGGTTCTTCCAGATGGATCTGACCTACTTAGAGCACTGTCAGAAAAGAATTAGGACAGGTTGATCCAGCACAGTTTTGTCACTGGTGATTTGCCAGCTAACCAGATTCCCTTAGTGCTGCTTGTTCTGCATGCAAGAGATTTAAAGGCAGTAAGAAACCTTTCAAATTACTTACTCACCAGCAGTCCCATGAATCCTTCACCATACTCCCCATGACACTGACACTGACCATCCCAACTCACTTGAGCTTTCCTCTACTAATGACCTTGTGTGAACAACCTCCATTGACGGGTCTGAAGAAGAGTCTCTGAAGATAGGTCCCGACCCGAAACATCACCTATCCTTATTCTCCAGAGATGCAGCCTGACCTGCTGAATTACTCCAGCACTTTATGTTTCTTTGTGTAAACTAACATCTACAGCTCCATATATTTACATCCTCCATTGAATGCTCCAAAACCCTCCAATGCTGATCACTACCAAAAGCCCACACACTCGCACACCTCCCACCAAAATCCCTCTGAGCATTGTAGGGAAAGTTCGGCAAATTTTTCTCAGGTTCAACAATCACCGGGCAATCGTGGGTTAAATGGGTTTGAAAATGACAGCAAACAATTTAGATCTCCGTCAGTTAAGTTGGTATTGGTTTATTATTCTCACATGTACCGTGATACACTGAAAAGGTTAGTTTGTGTGTTATCCAGTCAAATCATACTATATGTGAGTACAATCAAGCCATATGATCACGACCCAAAACAACATCTATTCCTTTCCTCTAGAGATGCCGTCTGACCCGCTGAGTTACTCCAGCTTTTTGTGTCCATCTTCGGTTTAAACCAGCATCTGTAGTTCCTTCCTATCCACAAGTACAACGGGCATGGCAAGAAGAAAACTACTGGAGAGCAGAATATAGTGTTACACCATTATAGTTTTACAGATGCGGAGAAAAAAACTGCAAAGTCTGCAACAAAGCAGTTTGGAAAATCGGAACTACACCCTAATCTATGGGAGGACCATTCAGCAGCCTGATAACAGTGGGGAATAGCTGTTCCTGAATCTGATTATTTTCAAGCTTTTGTTTCTTCTGCCTAAAAGGGAGAAAATGGTGAGACTGGGTTAAAAAGGTCCTGAATTATGTTGGTTGCTTTCCCAAGGCAGCGTGTAATATAGATAGAGTCAATGGTATGGGTCTGTGATAGACTGTGCTACATCGACAATTCTCCCCAATTTCTTGTGATCTTGGGCAGAGCTGTTACCAAAATCATGTATAAAATTATGAGAGGAATAGATCGGGTGGATCTGGGCAGTGTCTCTTGCCCAGAGTAGGTGAATCGAGGACCGGAGGACATAGGTTTAAGGTGAAGGGGAAAAGATTTAATAGGAATCTGAGGGGTAACTTTTTCACACAAAGGGTGGTGGGTGTATGGAACAAGCTGCCATAAGAGGTAGTTAAGGCTGGGACTATCCCAACGTTTAAGGAACAGTTAGACGGGTACATGGATAGGACAGATTTGGAAAGATATGGACCAAACGCAGGCAGGTAGGACTAGTGTAGCTGGGACATGTTGGCCGATGTGGGCAAGAGGGCCGAAGGGCCTATTTCCACACTGTATCACTCTATGACTTTAAAACAAGCGGTGATGCATCCTGATAGGATGTGTTCCACAGTGTATCTGCAGAAGTTGGGAAGGATCGTTAAGAGACATGCTTAACTCCCTTTGATCCGTTGGACCACACATTCCTTTACCACCCATCTGCTCCAATCATATTCCTCACCACCTAAAGCCCTGGCAATGATGGAGACCCAAACATCATACCCATCTCTCCCATATCTCATGTCTCTCTGGTGGAACTTTATCCAGTCGTAAAATGTCTTGCAGATTCTTCCCCCCCACCTGCCAACCATCACACCCACCTTCTTGAGCAATTTACCATGCCCGCTTACATGACACCCTCCTCTGATGTTCAGCCCAGACCCCCCCTCCCCCCCCACCGCTCTCCGGCAACCTGGTTGGCACACCTGGGTTCCAACTGCATCGGAAATCTGCTGTAATTGGCCTGGTGCAGGAAGAGGACATTCGGCCCTTCGAGCCAGCACTGCCATTCAATGTGATTATGGCTGATCATCCACAATCAGTACCCTGTTCCTGCCTTCTCCCCATACCCCCTGACTCTGCTATTTTTAAGAGCCCTATCTAGCTCTCTCTTGAAAGCATCTAGAGAACCTGGCTCCACAGCCCTCTGAGGCAGCGAATTCCACAGACTCACCACTCTCTATGAGAAAAAGTGTTTCCTCGTCTCCGTTCTAAATGGCTTACCCCTTATTCTTAAACTGTGGCCCCTGGTTCTGGACTCTCCCAACATCGGGAACATGTTTCCTGCCTCTAGCATGTCCAAGCCCTTAACAATCTTATATGTTTCAATGAGATATCCTCTCATCCTTCTAAACTCCAGAGTGTACAAGCCCAGCTGCTCCATTCTCTCAGCATATGACAGTCCCGCCATCCCGGGAATTAACCTTGTAAACCTACGCTGCACTCCCTCAATAACAAGAATGTCCTTCCTCAAATTAGTGGACCAAAACTGCACACATTACTCCAGGGACTGACATATGATGAAATAATGTGTCGACTGGGCTTGTATTCACTCAAATTTAGAAGGATGAGAGGGTATCTTATAGAAACATATAACATTCTTAAAGGATTGGACAGGGTAGATGCAGGAAAACTGTTCTCGTTGTTGGGGGGAGTCCAGAACCAGGGGTCACAGTTTAAGAATAATGGGTAGGCCATTTAGGACTGAGAGGAGGAAACATTTTTTCACCCAGAGAGTTGTGAATCTGTGGAATTCTCTGCAACAGAAGTGGAGGCCAATTCACTGCATGTTTTCAAGGGAGATTTAGATATAACTCATTGGGCTAAAGGAATCAAGAGATATGGAGTAAATGCTGGAACAGGGGAACTGATTTTAGATGATCAGCCATGATCATATCGACAATAGGCAATAGACAATAGGTGCAGAAGTAGGCCATTCGGCCCTTCGAGCCAGCACCACCATTCAATGTGATCATGGCTGATCATCCATAATCAGTACCTCGTTCCTGCCTTCACCCCATATCCCTTGACTCCGCTATCTTTAAGAGCTCTATCTAACTCTACCTTGAAAGCATCTAGAGAACTGGCCTCCACCGCCATCTGAGGCAGAAAGTTCCATAGACAATTGAATGACGGTGCTGGCTCAAAGGGCCGAATGGCCAACTCCTGCACCTATTTTTCTGTTTCTATCCACTGACTTTGCCTCCACAGTCTTCTGTGGCAAAGAATTCCACAGATTCACCATCCTCTGACTCAATACATTTCTCCTTCTAAAGGAAAGTCCTTTAAGTCTGAGGCTATGACCTCTAGTCCTAGACTCTCCCACTAGTGGAAACATCCTCTCCACATCCACTCTATCCAAGCTCTTCACTATTCGCTGGATTTTAGAAAAATGAGGGGGGGACCTCATTGAAACATACAGTTTCAATGAGGTCCCCCCCTCATTTTTCTAAACTCCAGCGAGTCCAGGCCCAGTGCCGACAAACGCTCATCATAGGTTAACCTACTCATTCCCGGGATCATTCTTGTAAACCTCCTGTCGACCCTCCCCAGAGCCAGCACACCCTTCCTCAGGTATGGTTCACCAGAGATGGACACCACCAAAACATCAAGAGCTGGAGTAACTCAGCGGGTCAGGCAGCATTTCTGAAAGGGTACCCGTTGTTGGGGAACCAGAAATGCTGCCTGACCCGCTGAGTTGATACTACAAATTGTGTTTAGCTCAAGATTCCAGCATTTGTTGTTACTTGTGTCTCCAACTTCACCAATAGCTAGCTCCCTGGAGACACTAGCACCTCAGCATTCCCTAATAAATGAGGTGCAAAGCCATGCATTAGATATAAAACACATTCTATCCATCCAGGGATTATTCTCTGCACCCAATATGCAGTTCCCCGCAAGTTTAAAATACAACACTACGTTACGTACATGTTACAGTAACCTGATGGGTGTCAGAGGTTATGGGGAGAAGGCAGGAGAATGGAGTTAGGAGGGAGAGATATATCAGCCACGATTGAATGGCGGAGTAGACTTGAAAGGCCTAATGGCCTAATTCTGCTCCTATCACTTATGGCCTTATGATCAGCAATGGTATTCACATTTGCTTAATTAGCCATTTCTTTCTATCTTTGTTTATTTTTATGCTTAAATTTGACAGTTACTTTGAATATTTGTCATGACTATTAAACAGTAATTTTAATTCTTTGCTTTCCCTTCCTATATCGCTTTAATTGCTTGTTGTTTTATTTTCATCCATATTTGTCATTATTTCAGTCTACTCGGTTTATTTTTAAATTAATCATAATTCATAAAGCCACTTTTTGGTGACACTGTGGTGTAACCATTCTGTGATTCAATCATTTGTCTGCCGCTATTGCAAGGAAGGTGAGTGAATTACTCAGCCATTGTATCGTCAGCTCTTGTTGACGCACTGAGCTCTAATTTTGTACAGAAACCTGGAGAGTGGACAGCTTAAGGACCAACTTCATAGCAAAAGGATTTGAATATAGGAGCAGGGAGGTTCTACTGCAGTTGTGCAGGGTATTGGTGAGACCACACCTGGAGTATTGCGTACAGTTTTGGTCACCAAATCTGAGGAAAAACATTCTTGCCATGGAGGGAGTACAGAGAAGGTTCACCAGACTGATTCCTGGGATGGCAGGACTTTCGTATGAAGAAAGACTGGATAGACTCGGCTTGTACTCGCTAGAATTTAGAAGATTGAGGGGGGATCTTATAGAAACATACAAAATTCTTTAGGGGTTGGACAGGCTAGATGCAGGAAGATTGTTCCCGATGTTGGGGAAGTCCAGAACAAGGGGTCACAGTTTAAGGATAAGGGGGAAATCCTTTAGGATCGAGATGAGAAAAACATTTTTCACACAGAGAGTGGTGAATCTCTGGAACTCTCTGCCACAGAAGGTAGTTGAGGCCAGTTCATTGGCTATATTTAAGAGGGAGTTTGATGTGGCCCTTGTGGCTAAAGGGATCAGGGGGTATGGAGAGAAGGCAGGTACAGGATACTGAGTTGGATGATCAGCCATGATCATATTGAATGGCGGAGCAGGCTCGAAGGGCCGAATGGCCTACTCCTGCACCTATTTTCTATGTTTCTATGTAAGTTCTGACCTTTAAATTTAGAACATAGCACATCAAACAGTAGAGCACAGGAACAAGTCCTGCCGACGATGATGCCAAATCAAACTAATCCCATCTGCCTGCATCCTCACCATCCGGCTGCAACATGTTTGGACTTCTATTTCATTTTGCCCTTCAAGTCACCAAGGTCCATAAGCTAGACTCAAAAAGCTGGAGTAACTCAGTGGGACAGGCAGCATCTCTGGATAGAAGAAATGGATGACGTTTCGGGTTGTGATCCTTCTTCAGTCTGAAGAAGGGTCTCCACCTGAAATGTCACCCATTCCTCTATCCAGAGATGCTGCCTGTCCCGCTGAGTTACTCCAGTTTTTGTGCCTATCTTTGGTTTAAACCAGCATCTGCAGTTCCTTCCTACACACAGGGTCTATAAGCTAACACAGAAATGAAACTTGGAGAGGGATGTACATGAAACAACTGTGATAAGCTTTCAGTTGTCCCCTTTTCATCAACCTTTAGCCCATGCCGACCATTTCCTTGTTGAAGAAAAAAATGCAAACAATTTAGAACATCATCCAAAGCTCTTGCCTCCATGAACAGACTTCCTTCTCCATCTCTGACGAGCCCTACATCTTGTGCAGGAAGGAATTGCAGATGATGGTTTACATCGAAGGTAGACACAAAATGCTGGAGTAATTCAGTAGGCACAGGC
This sequence comes from Amblyraja radiata, assembly GCF_010909765.2. NCBI lineage: Eukaryota > Metazoa > Chordata > Chondrichthyes > Rajiformes > Rajidae > Amblyraja > Amblyraja radiata. Next base: position 127,529,583 of record NC_045957.1, on the reverse strand, counting down.
AGCATCTCTGGAGAGATGAAATGGGTGACTTTACGGAATGAGACCCTCTTATAACCGAGGATGTAGCCTCCTAGCATCGAGGATGCTAGGAGGCTGCAAGGTGACTTGGATAGGTTGGGTGAGTGGGCAAATGCATGGCAGATGCAGTATAATGTGGATAAATGTGAGGTTATCCACTTTGGTGGCAAAAACAGGAAAGTAGACTATTATCTGAATGGTGGCCGATTAGGAAAAGGGGAGATGCAACGAGACCTGGGTGTCATGGTACACCAGTCATTGAAAGTAGGAATGCAGGTGCAGCAGGCAGTGAAGAAAGCAAATGTTATGTTAGCATTCATAGCAAAAGGATTTGAATATAAGAGCAGGGAGGTTCTACTGCAGTTGTACAGGGTCTTGGTGAGACCACACCTGGAGTATTGCGTACAGTTTTGGTCTCCTAATCTGAGGAAAGACATTCTTGCCATAGAGGGAGTACAGAGAAGGTTCACCAGACTGATTCCTGGGATGGCAGGACTTTCATATGAAGAAAGACTGGATAGACTCGGCTTGTACACGCTGGAATTCAGAAGATTGAGGGGGCATCTTATAGAAACTTACAAAATTCTTAAGGGGTTGGACAGGCTAGATGCAGGAAGATTGTTCCCGATGTTGGGGAAGTCCAGAACAAGGGGTCACAGTTTAAGGATAAGAGGGAAGTCTTTTAGGACCGAGATGAGAAAATCATTTTTTACACAGAGAGTGGTGAATCTGTGGAATTCTCTGCCACAGAAGGTAGTTGAGGCCAGTTCATTGGCTATATTTAAGAGGGAGTTAGATGTGGCCCTTGTGGCTAAAGGGATCAGGGGGTATGGAGAGAAGGCAGGGATGGGATACTGAGTTGGATGATCAGCCATGATCATATCGAACGGCGGTGCAGGCTCGAAGGGCCGAATGGCCTACTCCTGCACCTATTTTCTATGTTTCTATGTTAACCCTTTCACTGTTTGCATGCTGATGGAATATTTCTGAATACTCTTTCAGATTTGCTGTAGGTCATTTCTCATGGTTTCTAATTGCCCATCTTATGTGCTGCTTCATTTACTGACTGAATTTCCTATAATGGCTGAAATGACATTTGTGTTAACCGCCTATCATCTGATGTATGCTTTTATTCCCTGCTCTATTTGACTATATTTTTGCTCTTCTATGGAGCATTAGTTTCCCTACACTCCTGCCTCATGTGGATGCTCTGGCACTATAACTGAACCAAGACCACCCATTGTTCTATTTTAGTATTGCAAGCCAAGCTGCAATGGTGATACACTTGAAACATATCCATTCTCTTCGCAATGAAATTGGCTCTGCTCCAAGTGATTGCCTCTTTTACCTTGGAATAGTAAAATTGCTTTTCCATACTTTAGGTTTAAAACCTAACAATATTGTTAGGGATTATTCAGGAGTTATCGAATTATGTGAAAGGTGTTGATTCAAATAATAATCAATCTTCAGAATATCTATTGTACATTGAAAGCAGTTACCAGTTTGAAATGAATACATGGTAGCGCAGGGTGGAAATGTCAAAGTCTAGAGGGCACAGCTTTACGTTGAGAGGAATGAAGTTTACAGGAGATATGTGGGCAGATTTTTACACAAAGCGCGATGGGTGCCAAGAACGAGCGGTCTGTTGTGTGGTGGTGGATGCAAATACGATGATGGCATTTAAGGGACATTTGGAGAGGTACATTCATGTACAGGAATGGTGAGATATGGATCATGTGTGGACCGAGGAGAATAATTTAACGGCATCATGTTTGGCGTGGACTGTAGGCTGAAGGGCCTGTTCTGTGCTGTACTGTTCTACATTCCAATAACCTAAAGATATCGGGTAATTTATTTAGCACTGAAATGAGGAGAATTTCTGCACCCAAGTGGACAGAGATTCTCATCCACAGAATGCAGTTGAGGCCAAATCATTAAATATATTCAAGAAGGAATTAGATAGAGTTTTAAAAACTAAAGAAAACAATGGATATTGAGAGAAAGCTGGAACTAAATGCTGAATTTGCATAATCAGCTATGATTATATTGAATGGTGAACTTGGCTCAAAAAGCTGAATGGCGTACTTCTATTTGCTGTTTCACTAAATTACTTGAAATAAATGTTTAAGTCACTGCTCATATTTTATAATCCTGAATGATAAAATGCATTGCTCCAACAAATTCAACATTGTGCTTGAATATCAAACTGCATTCATATCTTGGGCATTGCAATAATCACATCTTATTCATACTACAGAATTCTAGCAGCGACGAATGCTGATATATGATGTGGACTGCTTTCAACATTCGCCTTTTGGTTCCTTTTTTATATACTAATTCTTAAAAGTCACAAGTCTATTTCCACTTTCTATTATAATAACTAGCATGCATCTAATTTGGTTTTTAATTAAAAATTGGGGAATCTAACTGACATTTGTAGAAAATTATTCGTTAGGTGTTAGGAATTCCATTCTGTGGAGTGATTGCTTTCTTGACAGTATCTGCAAATTACTTAACGCCTTTTTACTTTGCTGTTGAAAGCAACAAGTAATAGATAAGACTTGACTGTTCACTTTGTGGCTATGTAACATTTTCCTTTGTCGGTACATCTTCGAAGCAGACATTTGCTTTGAAGAATACAAATTCAATGAGCATGGGAGCTGGTAAAGCAGAATGTCATTTTATTACCTGATCTGTGAGTCAGATGAAAAAGTCCAGATCTCAATCAATGCAATAATTACCGGTTATTCATCATTTTTGTCAATTAACTTGACTGTCAATTATAAACTCTTATCTATCCCTCACACCTGATCCATATCACCACATTTACAACTCCCAGCTGCCTACATTCAGAAGCAGCCACCGGATCTCATGGACAAACAAAACCACATGTGAATGAAAAATTATCACGCACATTGAAAGAATTATGCAGTATTCTGACAAAGCCAAACAAAAAAAATTCCCTCTAACTTATTTGACAATGCAGCTGGACCTTACCATTTCTCATCCAAGCTTATGATAAATGCACAAATCTTTCCATCACCCATGGATAACATATTATTGGTAATTAAAATAGATGGTGAGGATCAACACGGTTTACCCTTCTACTGAAGAAAGTCCATATATTGTGCAATGACATCATTGATTCTGATATCAGGAATGCAACATATCTTTCTGGTCTCATATCTCTGTCTTTATAGACATAAAGGCTATGTGGCCAGACAACATCCCAACTTGCTCTCATAGGTCAGGGTAATAATTCCCAGGTGACTAGTGGGGTGCCTCAGGGATCGGTGTTAGGTCCACTGTTGTTTGTCATGTACATCAATGATCTGGATGAAGGTGTGGTAAATTGGATTAGTAAGTATGCAGATGATACTAAAATAAGTGGTGTTGTGGATAATGAAGTAGATTTCCAAAGTCTACAGAGAGATTTAGGCCATTTGGAAGAATGGGCTGAAAGATGGCAGATGGAGTTTAAGTGTGAGGTGCTACATCTTGGCAGGACAAATCAAAATAGGACGCACATGGTAAATGGTAGCGAATTGAGGAATGCAGTTGAACAGAGGGATCTAGGAATAACTGTGCATAGTTCCCTGAAGGTGGAATCTCATGTAGATAAGGTGGTAAAGAAAGCTTTTGGTGTGCTAGCCTTCATAAATCAGAGCATTGAGTATAGAAGTTGGGATGTAATGTTAAAATTGTACAAGGCATTGGTGAGACCAATTCTGGAGTATGGTGTACAATTTTGGTCGCCTAATTATAGGGAGGATGTCAACAAAATAGAGAGAGTACAGAGGAGATTTACTAGAATGTTGCCTGGGTTTCAACAACTAAGTTACAGAGAAAAGTTGAATAAGTTAGGTCTTTATTCTTTGGAGCGCAGAAGGTTAAGGGGGGACTTGATAGAGGTCTTTAAAATGATGAGAGGGATAGACAGGGTTGACGTGGATAAGCTTTTCCCATTGAGAGTAGGGAAGATTCAAACAAGAGGACATGACTTCAGAATTAAGGGACAGAAGTTTAGGGGTAACATGAGGGGGAACTTGTTTACTCAGAGAGTGGTAGCTGTGTGGAATGAGCTTCCAGTGGAAGTGGTGGAGGCAGGTTCGATTTTATCATTTAAAAATAAATTGGATAGTTATATGGATGGGAAAGGAATAGAGGATTATGGTCTGAGTGCAGGTATATGGGACTAGGGGAGAATAAGTGTTCGGCACGGACTTGTAGGGCCGAGATGGCCTGCTTCCGTGCTGTAATTGTTATATGGTTATATGGTTATATTTATATGGTTAATGAGTATAGGGGTCAGGATGTCATGAGGCAGCTTTATAGGACTTTTGTTAGGCCGTATTTGGAGTATTGCATGCAATCCTGGTCACCAGAACAGGAAGGATGTGGAGGCTTTGGAAAGAGCGCAGAGAAGGTTTACCAGATTGATGCCTGGATTAGCGGTATTAGCTCCTGGGGACAGTTGTACAGACTTGGGTTGTTATCTCTGGAACACTGTTGGTTGTGGGGAGACCTGATAAAAATATTTACAACCATGAGAGGCATAGATAGGGTAGAGAGTCAGAACCTTTTACCCAGGATGGAAAAATCTAATACTAGAGGGCATAACATTAAAGTTTAAAGGAGATATGTGGGGCAAGTCTATTTTACACAGAGGATGGAGAGTACGTGGAACATACTCCCAGGGGTGGTGGTTGAAGCAGATACGATTATGGCATTTCAGAGACATTGGATAGGCACATGGATGTGCAGGGAATGGAATGATATAACCATGTGCAGGCTGATAAGAGTTGGCCCTGGCATCATGTTTGGCACAGACACTGTGCTCCAAAGGATTTATTCTTGTGCTATACTGTTCTATGTTCTATATATATGCGAAAAGAGCCTAATTTCAAAGTTGATGCAAAAGTAAATGCACATAATGACGAGACAGGATGTGACTGAAAGTTTCATTAAGGAAACTTGTAAATCTTAAGTTAATGGTGTCGAGGGATAACACTCCAATGACTGGTCAGATCTGACACATAGGAAGAAGTTTGTGGCTGTTGAAGGTCATTCATCCCTTCATTTCTCAAGCTCCTGAAGTCAGTAGTCTTGGCCTAACAATCCAGAGTTGCTTCAGCAATGGCCTTCCTCATATATTTACGGTCAGAAGTGGGAACGCCATCTGATGATTGTCCAATGTTCAATCCCATTCACAACTGCTCAGAAAATAAAGGAAATATTCTTGCATGCAGTAAGACTTGAACAACATTCAGGCAAAGGGTGATGAGTGGTTGGTAATATTTGCACTAAACAAATGTCAGGCAATGTCTATCTCTGGCAAGTGGAAGTATATCTACCTACCCTTGATAACTGAGTCCCCCTATAAGTACATCCTGTAAGAGTTGGGCTTGGCATCATGCTTGGCACAGATTCTGTGAGCCAAAGGACCTATCCTTGTGCTGTACTGTTCTAAGTTCTGTATATGCACAGGAAAGAGCCTAATTTCAGAGTGGATGCAAAAGTGAATGCCTGCCAGGATCGATTCATTTCATTAAGTAATAATACTACAGCTGTCAGCTCAGCAGTCAATACATGGCCGCTAACCTGGCTTATTTAATTAAATAGGTGGGACCAATTTTTGTAGCCATAAGTACTGTGGTTACAAGAGCAGATCAAGGTTGGGTATAGAAACATAGAAAATAGGTGCAGGAGTAGGCCATTCGGCCCTTCGAGCCTGCACCACCATTCAATATGATCATGGCTGATCATCCAACTCAGTATCCTGTACCTGCCTTCTCTCCATACCCCCTGATCCCGTTAGCCACAAGGGCCACATCTAACTCCCTCTTAAATATAGCAAATGAACTGGCCTCAACTACCTTCTGTGGTAGAGAGTTCCAGAGATTCACCACTCTCTGTGTGAAAAATGTTTTTCTCATCTCGGTTCTATCGGATTTCCCCTTTATCCTTAAACTGTGACCCCTTGTCCTGGACTTCCCCAACATCGGGAACAATCTTCCTGCATCTAGCCTGTCCAACCCCTTAAGAATTTTGTAAGTTTCTATAAGATCCCCCCTCAATCCCCGCAGCATGCCATAGCCTTTCCATCATCTGCAAAGCAAACAAGGAGTTGGTACAGCACCATCCACTTGTTTATATGAATACAGATCCAAGAAACCTCAAAAGGTTCAGCACCATCCAGGGCATAGCTCACAACTTGAAGGACAATCTTTCAAACACCCCAAACATCCATTTACTCCATCGTTGATGCATCTTGGCTGCAGTGTTTAATATCAGCAAAGTACACTACGATTATAAATGGGATTATCCTCAGTACAGTACATCGTAAATCCACACCATCTGCAACCGATAAGGGCAAGGGAAGTATGTGCTTGTTAATGCCACCTCGTGCAGGTACTCCTCTGGGTAGTGCACCATCCTCATTTGGAAGTATATAAATCCCGTCCTTCGTTACTGCTGGGACTTAATCTTATTACTGTAATCCAGGCATATGAGACTTGTCCCGCTCAGTTTGAACAAGAGTCCTGACCTGAAATGTCACCCATCAATTCCCTCCTCAGATATTGCCTGACTCGCCGGACTCATTCCAGCAACTTGAGTTTTGCCCAAAACTCCATCTACAATTCCTTGTGTCCTCTTAAAAGATGCAGGCAATGACCATCTCCGCAAGAGGGAGTCTAACTACCTCGATAATTGAGTCTCCCATTATGAACATCCTGGGGATCAGATGGCACAAGATGCGCATTCAACAGTCCTGAGGAACTCTGCCAGGATCTATTCATTTCATTAAGTAAAAATCCTCCAGCTGTCAGCTCAGCAGTTAACACATGGCCGCTAACCTGGCTTATTTAATTAAATAGGTGTTTCTTCCCTCCTTCATTTAATGCCATTTAATTATATTTATTTTCAACACCTAGCAACACTTTGTTCCTATCCCTTGACCAATTTCTCACTCTTACCAAATTCTCCACTTTCACAAATCAGCTGCTGATTGGACCTGCGTTCTATCTGCTTGTTGACTGCCAGTCCGACCAATTAAGTCTACAGCAGAGCCACCATTTATTTGGCTCTCTGTGTTAGCATCTGAATAAGGGAGTACTGAAGAATTCCCCATGACCCTGGCAAGACCAGGTTTTCATTCACTCAGAATGTAATACATGTAAGAGCAGTGCAGTCAATATTCATCCCTTAGCTACCCTTATTAAAATAATTTATTGGATATTTTCTGATTAATGCGTGTGGGACTTTGCAGTGTGCAAATTGATTGACCTACAGTGCAGCTGTTTTTACACTTCAAAGGTACTTTATAGACTGTGATTCACTTTGAGAGAACCCAAGGTCATGGCAGGGTCTGCATAATACAACTTTATTTTCTTTTTAATAAATTCGAAATTCAATTTACTCTTTCCCCACCTTATTATCATCGCAGTATGCCACACTTCAAATAGATTTTGAAGTGAAATCATTAGTCTGTGTTTTTGCTTCAGTCTGAAGTACAGAGAAGATGTTCGTCAGCAAGACTATTTCTTGACAGGTTTTGCCTTCCCAGTTAGGATGCTTTCTGAAGCTTCCTTTACTAACATGAAAGAAATGCAGGCAGTTTCCTCAATTCACTTAATTGCAAATGAAAAACAAATTATATTAGTTATTCATCTCACTGAAGATAGACACAAAAATATGGAGTAACTCAGCAGGGCAGGCATTCTATCGCTGGAGAGAAGGAATGGGTGACGTTTCGGGTCGTGACCCTTCTTCAGACTGAAAGTCATGGGAGATGGAAATGAGATATAGACGATGATGTAGAGAGATAAAGAACAATGAATGAAAGATATGATAAAAAAAAGTAACGATGATAAAGGAAACAGGCCATTGTTAGCTGTTTGTTGGGTGAAAACAAGAAGCTGGTGTGACTTGGGTGGGGGAGGGACATTGTTCTTTACCTCTCTACATCATCGTCTATATCTCTCGTTTCTCTTTCCCGTGACTTACGGTCTGAAGAAGAGTCTATATTTGTTTTAAACGAGCATCAGCAGTTCCTTCCTACACAATTCATTTCATTGACACTGGTACAGCTTGCGGCACCTAAAGTAGCTGGTGTGGCTTACAATAAATCAGATTATATCAAGTAGGATGTCTAATGAATGTCAATCTCTCTTTATAACCATATAACCATATAACAATTACAGCACGGAAACAGGCCATCTCGGCCCTTCTAGTCCGTGCCGAACACGTATTCTCCCCTAGTCCCATCTACCTGCATTCAGACCATAACCCTCCATTCCTTTCCCGTCCATACTATCCAATTTATTTTTAAATGATAAAATCGAACCTGCCTCCACCACCTTCACTGGAAGCTCATTCCACACAGCTACCACTCTCTGAGTAAAGAAGTTCCCCCTCATGTTACCCCTAAACTTCTGTCCCTTAATTCTCAAGTCATGTGCTCTTGTTTGAATCTTCCCTACTCTCAGTGGGAAAAGCTTATCCACGCCAACTCTGTCTATCCCTCTCATCATTTTAAAGACCTCTATCAAGTCCCCCCTTAACCTTCTGCGCTCCAAAGAATAAAGACCTAACTTGTTCAACCTTTCTCTGTAACTTAGTTGCTGAAACCCAGGCAACATTCTAGTAAATCTCTTCTGTACTCTCTCTATTTTGTTGACATCCTTCCTATAATTAGGCGACCAAAATTGTACACCATACTCCAGAATTGGCCTCACCAATGCCTTGTACAATTTTAACATTACATCCCAACTTCTATACTCAATGCTCTGATTTATAAAGCCCAGCACACCAAAAGCTTTCTTTACCACCCTATCTACATGAGATTCCACCTTCAGGGAACTGTGCACAGTTATTCCCAGATCCCTCTGTTCAACTGCATTCTTCAATTCCCTACCATTTACCATGTATGTCCTATTTTGATTTGTTCTGCCAAGATGTAGCACCTCACACTTATCAGCATTAAACTCCATCTGCCATCTTTCAGCCCACTCTTCCAACTGGCATAAATCTCTCTGTAGACTTTGAAAATCTACTTAATTATCCACAACACCACCTATCTTAGTATCTTAGTATCATCTGCATACTTACTAATCCAATTTACCACACCATCATCCAGATCATTGATGTACATGACAAACAACAGTGGACCCAACACAGATCCCTGTGGCACCCCACTAGTCACTGGCCTCCAACCTGACAAACAACCATCCACCATTACTCTCTGGCATCTCCCATTCAGCCACTGTTGAATCCATCTTGCTACTCCACCATTAATACCCAACAATTGAATCTTCTTAACCAACCTTCCATGAGAAACCTTGTCAAAGGCCTTACTGGTCCATATATACAACATCCACTGCTTTACCCTCATTTCTAACCATGATACTCATCTTTTTTTCAGTTAGGTATGCTGTCTAGACATGATAGGTGAATGTACAATGTAATGAGGTACTGATGCCAAAATTCCATATTCTGCAATAAGATGGCCATTCTCAGCTGGAACAGAAGCTGGAGTGTAGCAGTAAGCCTCAGTGTGCAGAGCCTAGAGATGGGGAAGTCAGGTGGGACTCTTACCTCTGATCAGTATTTGTGTTTTTGACTTTAAAATGCCTGTTGAAGTCTAAATAAATTCTCCAATAGGTAGTGATACCTCTCGTATTTAACTATTCCAGGTTTTTAATTCAGATAGTCAGGAGCATCTGCCAACTGGCACACAAGTAATACTCCACTAATACATCCATTTCTTTTCTGACTTGTCAGGCATTGATCCAAGATTTTCCAAGCCACGATGCATAGGGTTTTAGACAATAGACAATAGGTGCAGGAGTAGGCCATTTGGCCCTTCGAGCCAGCACCTCCATTCAATGTGATCATGGCTGATCATCCCCAACCCCATTCCTGCCTTCTCCCCATATCCCCTGACTCCGCTATTTTTAAGAGCCCTATCTAGCTCTCTCTTGAAAGCATCCAGAGAACCTGCCTCCACCGCCCTCTGAGGCAGAGAATTCCACAGACTCACGACTCTCTGTGAGAAAAAGTCTTTCCTCGTCTCCGTTCTAAATGGCTTACTCCTTATTCTTAAACTGTGACCCCTGGTTCTGGACTCCACCAACATCGGGAACATGTTTCCTGCCTCTAGTGTGTCCAAGCCCTTAACAATCATATATGTTTCAATGAGATGCCCTCTCATCCTTCTAAACTCCAGAGTGTGCAAGCCCAGCTGCTCCATTCTCTCTGCATATGACAGTCCCGCCATCCCGGGAATTAACCTTCATAAAATGTGGATTACAAACATATCTGAGATGCTACATCTTGAAAATATGAGACTTGTTTTAGCAGAAAAACCAGAGCAATTTTCGAAGACATGGACTCCATTCATTGATTCATTACAAGGATAGTATGGTGCAACACAATTTTGGAATTAAATCGAATTACGGGTTGGGTGATGGGTGTGGAGAGATACGAAGCAGGTATATCATCACTTTTTGTTTTTCTTTCTGTTTTTGTCTTTTTATTTCTCTACGTTTTTCTTATTTATTTTACTTACTCACTCTCCGGCTACACTAATTTGGTAGTCTAGGGGTTCTATTCTTGCACATTCACTCTCTCTCTCTCTTGCACTTTCTCTCTTCTTCTTTCTCATATTTAGCTAAAAATTAAAATTGAAGCTGTACAATAACTGTACTATGTCATATACTGCAGTTTATACTTTTGTACACTGCTTCTAATAAAAATAAATTAAAAAATAAAAATAAAAAATAAAAATTACTATTCCAGGTTTTTAATTACGAATGATTTACGTTTAACTAGTAGCCAAAATTTAAGTTTGAAAATTATGCCCCATCATTTTTACTTTGGTCTCTATGGATGGATGTGCAGACAGTTCTTGATTTATGAACATAAAATCAGTAAATACCAAAATGCCCTTACATGAGATCTATATCAGCCTTTTCAATTTGTAAGATTTCCCTAAAAAAATGTTTACCAGGAATGCAACATTTGGCAAATTGGGGAATAGCTATATTTTATACTCAATAGCAGAAGCTTTGAAGACACTGCAAGTGATCAGATTAAATTTTATTCCTTGAGAATAAATCTCTTCCTGACTTCATTTCTATGTAGCACCTTAAAGCATTTGTGAAGATATTGCAAAGCAGCAATGAAAATGCAATGTTTGGTAGTTTTTCTTTGGGACTGTGGAAAAATACCAATGAAACATAGGTTAGGACTCTTCTTCAGGGGGTCACCAGAGTCTGAGGAAGGATCCTGACACGAAACGTCACCTATCCATATCTTCCAGAGTTGCTGCCTGACCCATTGAGTTACTCCAGCACTTTATATTCTATACCAGATTCCAACATCTGCAGTTCCTTGTGTTTCTATTGATTAACCACACCTGGCATCTTATAGGTATCCCATTGCTTTAAGTGTACATTTTTTTTTAATGGTATATTCTTACTACCTGCGGGCTTGGAGCGCCGTTTCCTGGCGGGGACCGCCCAGCACCTCGGCCTCGGCGGCGGCACAGCATTGGAGTGCTGGAGCGGAGCGGAGTGGAGCGGGCGACGCCTTGCCTGGGTCGCCGCGCTGGAGCGACGCGCTGGAGCTCTGGCGAGCTGGACCGCCAAGAGCAACTTCTCCGGGCTGCGGGTCTGCGGAGCGGAGAGGTGGCGGTGCGGAGAGGCGGCGCCGACTTTTTAATCGGGAGCCTGGGAGCTCCAAACCGGCGCGGCCTTGTCGGCTTCGGCAGCCGCGGGCTCCAACCAGGAAGCAGCCGTTCCAGGTGGCCCAGCCGCTGAAAGGACTCTCCCGACGCCGGGGCAAGACCACCCGGTGAGAACGGCCAGGGACATCGGGCCTCCGTAGAGGCAATTGCGGTGGCCTCAATAGGCCTGACTTTGGGGTGAACATGGGGTGGGGACTGGACATTGTGCCTTCCTCCACAGTGCTATCCACTGTGGGGGGATGATTTTTTTTGTCTAATTGTAGTCCTGTAGGTCTGTGTCCAAGATGGCTGCCGTGAAGAGAGAGTGGACGCTGGCGCGCTTTGGCTGCCGCTGCTCTCTCTTCACACTGTGTTTTTGATTTTCTGTTTTTGGATTAAATTCTGTTTTTAATTTGTGTCTCTGTGGTGTCTTTATTACTTGTTATATTCCGATTATATGTTATTCCGATTACTATGTAAGGTGTCCTTGAGATGTCTGAAAGGCGCCCATTAAATAAAATTTATTATTATTATTATTACTTATTTATCTCCATGTGTACTTATGAGAGTGCATAACACTGCATCCTACAGTGGTTAAGGACAGCAGCACTGGCTTATCATTGGACTGCAGTAAGCACCAAGTGTAGTTGCATCACTATTGAATAGACTTCAATAGGCAAGGCATAAAAATACAGAGGTAATGGGGGAAAATGACACTAGTGAAGATGGCTGGCATGGACATACTCAGCCGAATAATCTGTTTCTGTGCTATACGATTAATGATCATATGATATCACGACAGTCCACGCAAAATAGGTAAGCCACTGTTGAAAAGCAGGAGTCCGGATGTTGGTTTGGTAGAGACTGTTACAGAAGCATGTTACCTACTGATAAATCTTCGCACACCATAAAAAAATACCTTGCTCAACAGAAACTGCAAGATAACTTTAATTCAAAGCCATTTGAAATAATTGAAAGCCAGGTGATTGGGTCCAGAAGTCAGAAGCAACACGAGGCATTGTTTCATTGGATAACTCCATCCTCTGCAAAATGCTGTGGCTTTTTGAGTTGTGCCTTAAACAATAAGTGGGTGGTCTGATGCACAAACAAATTCAAATAAAATTGTCGTGTATGCAAATGCTGACCTTTGAACTTGCATCCAAAGTTGGGGTGTTCATGGACATAGCATCTAAGAACGCTAGAGAATTATTATCCACTATTGGGAATTTGAGTAGTTATAGTCCATAGCTGGAGCAAAGCAGCAATGCCTACAGCAACAAATTCAAGTTTGCAGTCGAGAGATGAGACCAGTTCAGTCAGTTGTTATAGTTGCAATAGCCAACATTCAACACTCACTACAGATTATCAGTTTAGGACAGCTGAGTATTTCAGTTGATAATAGAATGGTCATGTCTCAGGAGCCTGCAAATCCAAGTAACAAATCCAAGTAACAAAAGCAATTTCAGTGGTAATTCAGAACAACAGTAAAAATGAGGACTTTATGGTCAGAAGTTCATTCAGACCAAGAGGAACTGGTATTATACAATAACTATCCCACAAACAGCAATAGTAGTGAACAAACAGATTTCTGAGCAAAGGTGCTGGCTAATAGCCAAAGGATTGACATTAAAATTGATCTGTCTGAGACGGTGCAATAATGAGCCAAGGCAATTACTCCAGCAACTTCAGTCAGGTACTTATATTGGAAAGCACAGGCGCATTGAAAACTATGATGAGATCTTATAAATATGACGGCAAATGAATTGCATAGTGGAATGGAATAGATGGGAATGAAAATGTGAAAACAGGCCAACCTTATTTGGGGAAATAATTTGGTTGAGATAACTCCGACTGGACTGAAAAAATATTTTCTGTATTGGATTTTCAAAGTTAATATTTTATTGTAAAGCCATGATGATATGTTGGAGGATAACTATGCTAGCAGGACAGGATACAATTTACACATTTGCAACAGATTGGATGCAAAGCTGGTCTTTTGCCAATCCAGACCTGTTCTGTATGCTGTTAACAGTCAAGTTGAGAAGGGATTGGATAGGCTTGAATAAGGCTGGTGCTCTTCTGAAAACCAACGAGAGTGAGTAGTCCAGGGCAATTATGGTCATGACCTAAGGCAAAAAAACATGGGTGCAGCTGCTTGGAAACTACAAAGGACGCACTAAATCTGGCTGTGGATGAGGAACAAGATCTGTTATATGCTTTGCAAATCTTGAATGCTGAATTAGCAGGGTCAAAATAGTTCACTAAATCGGACCCTTTCCACACCAACACACAATCTAAAGTTAATAAAGATAGTCAGGAGCAACAGCCAACTGGCATACAAGTAAGACTCCACTAATACATCAATTTCTTTTCTGACTTGTCAGGCATTGATCCAAGATTTTCCAAGCCACGATGCATAGGGTTTTGTGTAACCAAGATGATCTGTTGATTGCCTTGTGCACTTAGACAGCAATCTTGTAATTTTGAAGGAAGTGTTCCAGAGATTATAAACGAGCACGCTGTAAGATTTAAACAAATGTGCATTTTTTATATGAGAATTAATGCAGATAGTTTGAATGTTCAGGCCAATGACCTACAAACAGTGAAGGAAGGAGCAGAGGCCATCAATGATGTTAGAGTTTGATTTTGCAAATTTGCACAATTTTTCATTGTAAGGGATGAAATGTTACATTATGTTCGCTACAGCTCCACTGCCATTATAGATTGCATATTTCCAGAGATGTTATGCACATTATACATTATATTATATGTCAAATGTAGACTAGGTTGGACATGGATAGGACAGGTTTAGAGGGATATGGGCCAAACGCGGGCAGATGGGACAAGTGTAGCTGGGACATGTTGGCCGGTGTAGGCAAGTTGGGCCGAAGGGCCTGTTTCCACACTGTATCACTCTATGAGATCCTGTTTTAATATGGAATAACTTTGTTTGAAGCCATGACACTGAGAACACTTAATTTTTTAATGATGCTGCACCCTGCAATTATCATCTTCGTGGCTCTCATGACAGTCCTGGGCACAGAATTCTCTTCACATGCTAAGAATTGTCCACAACCATTCTTACTAACTGTGGCAGGTAAATTGCTGAAAACCTGCTCCTATCTATTGGCTGTGGAGACTTTGGCTCCGCATGTTGTCCACAAATTTGTTTGTGCACCGGCAGTCTAAATTGTAGGTTCACTAGAACGGAACCTCACATTGATGAGCAAAAAACTGATCCAACTTCAAACATCTGCCTAGGTTGATGGAGTAACACTTGACCTCATCATTGCAAATTAAAACAAACACTGCCATTCTAAAGATGTGACAATTATTTGGCCATTAGAATAGATTGACTTTGGATTGCTGGAAACATAGAAACATAGAAACATAGAAATTAGGTGCAGGAGTAGGCCATTCGGCCCTTCGAGCCTGCACCGCCATTCAATATGATCATGGCTGATCATCCAACTCAGTATCCCGTACCTGCCTTCTCTCCATACCCTCTGATCCCCTTAGCCACAAGGGCCACATCTAACTCCCTCTTAAATATAGCCAATGAACTGGCCTCGACTACCCTCTGTGGCAGGGAGTTCCAGAGATTCACCACTCTCTGTGTGAAAAAAGTTCTTCTCATCTCGGTTTTAAAGGATTTCCCCCTTATCCTTAAGCTGTGACCCCTTGTCCTGGACTTCCCCAACATCGGGAGCAATCTTCCTGCATCTAGCCTGTCCAACCCCTTAAGAATTTTGTAAGTTTCTATAAGATCCCCTCTCAATCTCCTAAATTCTAGAGAGTATAAACCAAGTCTATCCAGTCTTTCTTCATAAGACAGTCCTGACATCCCAGGAATCAGTCTGGTGAACCTTCTCTGCACTCCCTCTATGGCAATAATGTCCTTCCTCAGATTTGGAGACCAAAACTGTACGCAATACTCCAGGTGTGGTCTCACCAAGACCCTGTACAACTGCAGTAGAACCTCCCTGCTCCTATACTCAAATCCTTTTGCTATGAAAGCTAACATACCATTCGCTTTCTTCACTGCCTGCTGCACCTGCATGCCCACTTTCAATGACTGGTGTACCATGACACCCAGGTCTCGCTGCATCTCCCCTTTTCCTAGTCGGCCACCATTTAGATAATAGTCTGCTTTCCTGTTTTTGCCACCAAAATGGATAACCTCACATTTATCCACATTATACTGCATCTGCCAAACATTTGCCCACTCACCCAGCCTATCCAAGTCACCTTGCAGTCTCCTAGCATCCTCCTCACAGCTAACACTGCCCCCCAGCTTAGTGTCATCCGCAAACTTGGAGATATTGCCTTCAATTCCCTCATCCAGATCATTAATATATATTGTAAATAGCTGGGGTCCCAGCACTGAGCCTTGCGGTACCCCACTAGTCACTGCCTGCCATTGTGAAAAGGACCCGTTTACTCCTACTCTTTGCTTCCTGTTTGCCAGCCAGTTCTCTATCCACATCAATACTGAACCCCCAATGCCGTGTGCTTTAAGTTTGTAAACTAATCTCTTATGTGGGACCTTGTCGAAAGCCTTCTGGAAGTCCAGATACACCACATCCACTGGTTCTCCCCTATCCACGCTACTAGTTACATCCTCGAAAAATTCTATAAGATTCGTCAGACATGATTTACCTTTTGTAAATCCATGCTGACTTTGTCCAATGATTTCACCACTTTCCAAATGTGCTGCTATCCCATCTTTAATAACTGACTCTAGCAGTTTCCCCACTACCGATGTTAGACTAACTGGTCTGTAATTCCCCGTTTTCTCTCTCCCTCCCTTCTTAAAAAGTGGGGTTACGTTTGCTACCCGCCAATCCTCAGGAACTACTCCAGAATCTAAAGAGTTTTGAAAGATTATTACTAATGCATCCACTATTTCTGGAGCTACTTCCTTAAGTACTCTGGGATGCAGCCTATCTGGCCCTGGGGATTTATCGGCCTTTAATCCATTTAATTTACCCAACACCACTTCCCGGCTAACCTGGATTTCACTCAATTCCTCCAACTCCTTTGACCCGCGGTTCCCTGCTATTTCCGGCAGATTATTTATGTCTTCCTTAGTGAAGACGGAACCAAAGTAGTTATTCAATTGGTCCGCCATATCCTTGTTCCCCATGATCAACTCACCCGTTTCTGACTGCAAGGGACCTACATTTGTTTTAACTAATCTCTTTCTTTTCACATATCTATAAAAACTTTTGCAGTCAGTTTTTATGTTCCCTGCCAGTTTTCTTTCATAATCTATTTTTCCTTTCCTAATTAAGCCCTTTGTCCTCCTCTGCTGGTCTCTGAATTTCTCCCAGTCCTCCGGTATGCTGCTTTTTCTGGCTAATTTGTACGCATCATCCTCCACATCAAATTTGCAGTTGCACTAAGACTGATCATAGGACACATCCAAAAAACAAAGTGAATCATGGAGCATGTTCGGACACTTGTCAGATAATTCTATACTTTCCCGGAAGTTTGTATTTCTTCAGGAAGATCTCTGCCAAATTCTCCAAAATGTAACTTTACTCCAATCTCATTTAAAAGTGAGTATGCAAAGGGTCTAGATTTACACCAGTTTTCATATGGAATCCAGAAACTCCACCAAATCCATTTGCAGATAGATCTGATGTCACCTGTTTGCAGTATAATTAGTGGTTGTGGAGCACGTCTTAATTAAGGAGGGTTGTTCCAGTTATGCAACTTCATCTTTGCATCTGATATGTCTTTCTATCTGTAAAGTGCTTTGGAATGTCCAGATAATCTAACAGGTGCAACATAAATATATTATTTCAGGATCAGGCTTGGGCTTCAAGAGTCGAATGGAGGTGAGTCTGTACCTGAGAAATCATAAGGCAAAAGAGGTGGATGGCAATGTAGAGTTGGTAAAGCCGAGAAATCAATTATAACCTAGTTAATGATTGAATGGGATCAAAGCACAAAATGGTCTATTCCTTTTTTGATATTTCTGGATAAAGTGGTAATAAAAAAAAAAGCTTCAATGATATGAAGGGGAGTATGACTCAGCAAGTGCAAAGTGATGTAGTTATGGAAGTTATTCCACAGAATAAATCAAATCAATTGGGCAAGTGGGCTGAGGAATGGTAATGGAGTTTAATGCAGATGAGGATGAGTTAGTTAGTTAGTTTAATTTATTGTCATGTGCACCGATGTACAGTGAAAAGCTTTTGTTGCTTGCTAAAGAATCAGCAGAAAATCCGATCAAGGATAATCCAAGGGTCATCAAAGAGGTAGATAGTAGTTCTGCTCTCTGGTTGTGGTAGGATGATTCAGTTGCCTGATAACAGCTGGGAAGAAACTGTTCCCAAATCTGGTTGTGTGCGTTTTTACACTTCTATACATT
The DNA here is from genome assembly GCF_010909765.2 of Amblyraja radiata. Lineage (NCBI taxonomy): Eukaryota > Metazoa > Chordata > Chondrichthyes > Rajiformes > Rajidae > Amblyraja > Amblyraja radiata. The sequence continues at coordinate 127,511,458 of NC_045957.1, read as the reverse complement.
TTGCCTGATGGGAGGCAGGAGAAGAGGGAGTGGCCAGCGTGTGACTCATTCTTGATTATGCTGCTGGCCTTGCTGAGGCAGCGTGAGGTATAAATGGTGTCAATAGAAGGGAGGTGTTGCATTTTGTGAAATCAAACCAGGGCAGGTCCTCCACAGTGAATGACAGGGCTCTGGGGAGAGTTATAGAGCAGAGGGATCTAGGATTGCAGGTACATAGTTCCTTGAAAGCAGCATCACAGATAGATACAGTGGTCAAGAAGGCTTTTTGTACACTGGCCTGCATCAGTTAGGGTATCGAGTATAGAATTTGAGATGTTATGTTGCAGTGTTAGTGGGGCCATATTTGGAGTATTGTGTTTCGGTCACCCTGCTTTTGGAAGGATGTTGTTAAGCTGGAAAGAACGCAGAGAAGATTTACAAGGCTGTTACCTGGAATTGAAAGCCTAAGCTATATGGAGAGAAGAGGACATTATGGCTTGAAGTGTAGGAGATGAGGGGTGATCTTATAGAGGTGCATAAGATCATGAGTGCAATAGATAGGGTAGATGCACAGAGTATTTTACCCCTATTAGAGGATTGTGAAATAGAAGACAAAGGTTTAAGATGAGAGGGGAAAGTTTTAATAGGAACCTGAGGGTTGTGGGGGGAAGGCAGGAGAATGGGATTTAGAGGGAAAGATAGATCAGCCGTGATTGAATAGCAGAGTAGACGTGATGGGCCGAATGGCCTAATTCTGTTCCTGGAAATTATGAACTTTTTCATAAAGAGGGCAGTGGGTGTATGAAATGAGCTGCCAGAGTAGGAGGTTGAGGCAAGTACTATAATAACATTTACAAGACATTTGGACATGTACAAGGATAAGAAAAGTTGAGAGGGATATGGGCCAAGCACAGACAGGTGGGACTAATGTAGAAGGTACGTTTTGGTGCCTGGTCAGGTTGGGCCGAAGGGCCTGTTTCTATGCTGTATGACTCTATGCCTCTAAATGACAGGGCCCTGGAAGTGTTTTGAAACAGAAAGATCTATGTGTACAAGAACATAGTTCCCTAAAAATAAAGATACAGGTAGACACGGCAGAGAATATTGTACAGTTGCCTTCATCATACAGGGCATTACTTCCATAAGTTAGACAATAGATAATAGACAAAAGACAATAGGTGCAGGAGTAGGCCATTTGGCCCTTCGAGCCAGCACCGCCATTCAATGTGTTCATAGCTGATCATCCCCAATCAGTACCCCGTTCCTGCCTTCTCCCCATATCCCCTATTTTTTATACTCCTCTATTTTTAAGAGCCCTATCTAACTCTCTCTTGAAAGCATCCAGAGAACCTGCCTCCACCGCCCTCTGAGGCAGTGAATTCCACAGACTCACAACTCTCTGTGAGAAAAAGTGTTTCCTCGTCTCCGTTCTAAATGGCTTACTCCTTATTCTTAAACTGTGGCCCCTGGTTCTGGACTCCCCCAACATCGGGAACATGTTTCCTGCCTCTGGGTGTCCAAGCCCTTAACAGGAGTTGTGGCATAACTTCACAGTTGTACAAACTGCTGTTGAGACTGCAAAGGAATATTATATGCCGTTCTTGTCACTGGTGTACAGGTTTAAGGTGAGAGGGGAAGGATTTGAAAAGGAGGTACGTTATTCAGAGGGTAATGGATACATGTCAGAGACAGTGATAGAGACAGGTACAACATTAAGTTTAAAAGAGATTTGGGCAGATTAGGAGTGATTTAGAGGGACATGAACCCAATTCAGGCAGATGAGACTACCCCAGGAACGCACCTTGGTCAGCTTGCAAGTTGGACCAAAGAACCTGTTTCCATGCTGTATAATTCTACTAATTAAATTAGTAGAATTAACTAACTATTTCTACATGATTAAATTGCAGGATTAATATCCAGAAGCCTTGATTTTGATCCAGGCATGAATTTCAATCCCAACATCGTAGCAGGAGAGGTTAATTTTATTGTAATGGTTTATTAATGTCATGTGGACCAAGATAGAGTGAAAACTTTGTTTGCATGTTATCTAGTCAAACTACACTATACATTAATACAGTCAAGTCGTGCACACGTACAACAGGTAGAGCAAAAGAGAAAAATTATGAGAGTGTACAATGTGTTATTACAGTATTATCGCATTACAGGTGCAGAGAAAAAAATCCAAGGTCCACAATGAGGTAGTTTGAAAGATCTGGACTGCACCTTAACTAATACAAGGACCGTTCAGTAGTCTGATAACATTGAGGAGGATGTGTATCGAAGAACTGCAGATGCAGTTTTAAATCGAAGGTAGACACAAAATGCTGGAGTAACTCAGCGGGTCAGGCAGCATCTCTGGAGGGAAGGAATGGGTGACGTTTCAGGTCGAGATCCTTCTTCAGACTGATGTCAGGGGAGGGGGCGGGACAAAGATAGAATGTAGTCGGAGACAATAAGACTAGTGGGACAACTGGGAAGGGGGAGGGGATAGAGAGGGAAAGCATTAGCTACCTGTATCTGAAGTTAGAGAATTCAATCTTCATACCGCTGAGGAGTAAATTACCCAAGCAAAATATGGGGTGCTGTTCCTCCAATTTGCGCTGGGCCTCACTCTGACAATGGAGGAGGCCCAGGTCAGAAAGGCAGATTGGGAATGGGAGGCGGAGTTGAAGTGCTGAGCCACTGGGAGATCAGGTAGGTTAAGAGGGACTGAGCGGAGGTGCTCAGCGAAATGATCGCTGAGCCTGCAATTGGTCTCGCCGATGTAGAAAAGTTGACACCTGGAACAGCAGATACAATAGATGGGGTTGGAGGAGGTGCAAGTGAACCTCTGCCTCACCTGGAAAGACTGTTTGGGTTCTTGGATGGAGTCGAGGGGGGGATGTAAAGGGACAGGTGCTGCATCTCCTGCGGTTGCTGGGAAAGGTATCTGGGGAGGGGGTGGTTTGGGTGGGACGGGACAAGCAAAGGAACACCTTTCAATACCGTGTCGGCAGGAACTACAGATGCTAGTTTAACTAAAGATAGGTACAAAAAGCTGGAGTAACTCAGCGGGACTGGCAGCATCTCTGGAGAGAAGGAATGAGAGAGAAGAGAGAAGCTTTCTTCAGACTGAAGAAGGGTCCTGACCCGAAACGTCACCCATTCTTTCTCTGCAAATATGCTGCTTGTCCCGCTGAGTTCCTCCAGTTTTTGTGTCTATGTTTCAATACCCTCTGTTCAAGAAGGAACTGCAGATGCTGAAAAATCGAAGGAAGACAAAAGTGCTGGAGAAACTCAACGGGAGCATCTATGGAGCGAAGGAAATAGGCAACGTTTGAGGCAGAAACCCTTCTTCAGACCCTCTTCTGTTCTAAATCAATTTATTTTCGTTTCCAAATTAAGAATTTGATTAAGCCAATATTACTATTGTTCTGCTACATAATTGTACATCCATAAGAATTTCTTAATAGCCAGTCTATACTAAATGCTCAATTCTCACATTGAGGTGTAACAAATTTAAGATTTCTTGCCAAAGCACACTATGGAAATATGCAGTTTGTATATAAAACATTAATCAAATGAATATTTTTCTGGAAAAGATCATCACATGATAATACCCAGCAAGATCAACCTCATGTCTGACTAAACAATAAATAATGTGTCAATAGAAATTATAAGCAGCGTTACGATCAGATAAAAGCGAGGCAATTGAGATTCTCTCTGCATTCCAATGAACCTACAAATACGCTGAGGCGACGAGACTTTCATTGTACTCTGGCAGTAATTGACTAGGGCTATGGTTGATTTAACAGCTCTGAAGAGAAACCACCAGGCAGACACATGTTTAAAGAACAGCTGACACAGGAGCTGCTTGTGCCAAACGTATTAAACTGTTCTAACCAGCACACTTTCATCATTATTATGTGGGCTAATTCTTCCAATCTGTGTGTATACTCGATTTTCTCTGCCAACACCCGGAGTTTCAATATCTTCTGATTACCAGCCCAGCATCGAGTCAGCTGAACCTTGCATGACCATCCTGCAAGAAATGTGATACCAATAATACAGCAGAGTAAATTCTGCCAACTAACTCAGGTATAATGGGCCAAAGGGCTCTTTCTTTACTATTTGATGCTCCTGTTTTCTGAACATATTGTATGGTATTCTTGCCGTTACTGGTCAGGGTATTGAGTATAAGAGTCAGGAAGTCAAAATGCAACTTTATAGGACTTTGGCTAGGCTGCATTTGGAGAGTTGTGTGCAGTTTTGGTTGCTCCAATACAGGAAGGATGTGCAGGATTTGGAAATGGTGCAGAGCATCCTCCGATTTACCACCCCTGATGCCTAGAATGATGTCTAGAACAGTGAGTATTGGCAATAAGGAGAGATTGGACAAACCTGGATTGTTTTCTGTGGAACGCTGAGGTTGAGGGTTGTCTTATAGAAATATATACAATTATGAAACGCAGAGATAGGGTAGATAGTGAGAACCTTTATCCAAGAATGGAAACATCTAATACTCGAGGGCATAACTTTAAGGTGAGATGGGCAAAGTTTAAAGGAGATATGCGGGAAAAGTATTTTTACACAGAGGGTGATTGAAGCTTGGAATGCACTGCTTTTTGGATAGACACATGGATATGCAGGGAATGGAGGGATATGGATTATGTATAGACAGATAAGTGTTTAGCGTGGCATCATGTTTGGCACAGATGTTGTGGGCCGAAGGGACTGTTTCGGTTCTGTGTTCTACTAGGTGATTTTATATGATTTCCTTTCTTAACTACTATGTCCTGTTTTCTAGCTTTTAGGGAATCTTAATTATGTGATAAATCATTTCTTTCGGAACAATAAACCATATACCACTAGCACATCTACATATTCAACTTTTTTTGAAACTCAACCTGAAGTTCAACTTCCAGATGTAATGCTCCACTTAAGTGCAGAAATCTACCGTTATATTTTACAATCTTAATTTGAAATAAGCTTCCCCTTTGGGAAAAGACGGAAAGCTCCTCACTAATCCTTTTTATGCCTGTGCAGCATGTTGTCAATGGAATGAATTAGTGTGTTTTCACCTACTGGGAATCTGCTGGATCTTGTGGACGACCACAAATGCATCTGACAGTCCCACTTTGACTGGGTGATTTGCTGAGTTTATCTGTGTCACGTAGATAGGTATCTGGAGGACAGAAAAAAGAAAACATGTAGGATTCTTTCAAATGAATGTCCATTATCCATTGCTCATTGCTACTGGGAACAAGTGGTTAGATCGGAATGAAACTTCTTCTTCTCTGAGTTGATTACAAAATGTAAGGCACATAGAACCATAAAACAATCTTAGCTTCTGTAAAGGGCCTGTCCCACGAGCATGCGACTCCATGCGGCAAGCGCGACCTAAAGGGCCTGTCCCACGAGCATGTGGCAAGCGCGACCAAACCAGAAGCGGGGGTCGAGAACCAGAAGCAGAAGGTCAAGTCAGTGACATGAAGTTCGAGCGAAGTCCACGGGAAGTTCGCGCGTAACGTACGGGGTTGAGATGGTGCGTACGGCGTCAAGATGCTGCGTATGCCCGTCGAGGCGGTGCGTACGGCGTCGAGGCAGCTGCGGGCCGGCAGGCCGTTGCTACGCGGAATTTTTGAACACGGTCAGTTTTTCGGAACCCCATGCGATGTCGGGACCAGCTCCGCACAACTCCATACGGCTCCGGCGATCGAAGTGGAACTGGCCCCGCGAGGCCGTACGGCTCAAGCGACCACGTTAGATCGCGATTGCTGCATGGAGTCGCATGCTCGTGGGACAGGCCCTTTAGGTCGCGCTTGCCGCATGGAGTCGCATGCTCGTGGGACAGACCCTTTACAATTTTCTGTTCAGTTAAAATTTTCTTTAGAAAACATTGCCGTATTAGTGATATTCTGGCCATATGTTAAAAATGTATTAGAATTCTGAACAACAACATATTCATATGTCGAGTTCTATTTCAGAATCACTCATGTGCAGATTACACTTCTCAGCAAATGATTAATTCATCAATTTGAACAAAGCTGCCTTTGTAAATAACTTTCTGTGAAATAAATGAATTGAAATACAACTGTTAAAAGGAATGTTGCAACTGTGAGTGCTAATATTGATTAGCCACTTTCTATGAAAAATAAAGGGAATGCGAATTTTCAATTTTTCTTAATTTTGACATTAGCTTGAGACATTTTTTTATCCATGAGACTTTAGCTAGAGCAAGGGACAGTCACATGCCAGCTTACTTTATAGAAATGATTTAGAATGTCTCAAACTGAAATACAGAAATCTAAAATCTCAGCACTTACAAGAACAATGAAAGGTTTTTTCTGAAATATTACTACTGATCTCATTTTTGTATCTTTACATTTTGCCCTGTGGAATTTTCCTTGAAAACATTGGGCAAAATTAATTTTATGTTCTTGCCATCATTGCTTTGGATACCTCAAGATGCAGAGTGCCCTTTGGAGGCAGTAAATGCAACAGCAATAGAATGATCACCTTTTAAATGTAATTTCATCATGATTAGAATCTGCCATGACATTTCAGGCAACTCCCCACCCCCCACCATCTGCACCACCCGATGCTAGGGGACAAATTAAATCCACGTAATTAAATCAATAAAGGGCAAACAGAGAACACCTCTAAGTTTTCCAAATTAATTTGCCTAAAAAATATTGTTGTGAGTGAAAAGGCGACTTGCCATTCTTCTCTGGCTTTGATGCCATTCTTATGATGTCAATCAAGATTTTTTACCTTAATTTTATCATTATTGCTGAGGTGACCCATTGTCTTATCTAACACATTTCATTGTACCGTTGACCCTGTGTTAACCTACATATGACAAATAAAACTGAACTGAACGGAATAGAAAACATTCAGTCAAGTACTCTTACACTGTGTATTTACTGGAATTGTCACAGAGATTAAACAAGTGGTAAAACTCACCTCTTTGTAACCAAAGACAATCCGTCCATCACTGTGCAGGGTGGCCTGGAAGGTGAAGCTTCCTAAATCATAGTTATCCTGTAGATGAACATTATCCCACTGTACAATCAGGGCAGTACCTGTATATCCAAATAAATATTAGTCTAAACAAGATCCTTTGATTGATGGCATCTGCAGGCTAGTCTGCTGAACAACACTGATACCCACAAAATAATAATTTTTAACAATTTAATTGATACATTTCTCAGATTTTATAAGAATGAATGCATTTAACACCTTTTTAAAGTTGTAACGAACAAAATATATACATATACTATATATATATATATGTGTATATATATACACATATTATACATCTATATATATATATACAGTATACATCTCTCTCTCTCTCTATATATATATATATATATATATATATATACAGTATACATCTATATATGTGTGTGTGTGTGTTTTCTGGGGCTGCAGCTGGGGAAGTGGTGGAATTGCTTACAGGTTTTCATTCTTGTGTATTTTTGTCAGTAAATTGAAAATTGTCAGCAAATTTTCTTTGGGTTTCTGCTGCTATTTCATCAAAGTTAAAACACGTGAAGGGTTGTGCTGGCAAACTGCTGTGGAATTTGAGGAGTAGGCAGGAGAAACATTGCTTACATAGAATTACAACACTAAACCAGGTTTATGAATACAATCCTTTAATGCTTGTGTCTAGCCTCCAAATGAACAATAGTCCTAATCACTTCATCCTCTATCTGAACCACTTATCCATCCTATCCTTAAATGCTGACGGTCCTTTCTGCAATCAAATTTCTTGCACTGAAGATCCTTCAATCTGAAAATGGCATGCATTGTTGAATGTTTAATAATGAGCATTGCATTCTTACTGTAAGTCTTATCGATGCTTAAAAGACTTTGATCTGTTAACAGAAGTGGAATTGTCATCATATCTAGCATCATTCCTGTTCCTGTGGCCATGCTGTTGATTTGCTGCTTGCAGTTATGATTCTGGTCATTGGTCATGTCATGATGTTAACGGCAGGGATTGCAAAGATGGTTTAATTTGTAGCTTATGTGTGAGGTTTATTAACCAATATCTTTGTGGCATATATAAATGCTACCTGCCAGAACTCAGCCCAGAACTGCACTGCTTCACTAACAGAGAATTGTGAATTAAAACTGCAGCACTAACGTTTTACAGCACAAGGGTTACTCATGATGGGATGCAGCCTTTGATATACAGTGCATCTATCAACAACGGTATCCTGCTGACAAATATTAGCTGTGCCATTTAGAAAGACAGGCATTAGTAAAGGTTGCTGTATATTAACATATCTGCAGATTTCAGGCTTATTAATTGCAAGTTTTCAATGCAATCATTTATAGGAGTTTACCAGTGATTGTTCCAATCTAGCCCAAGCCTTACCCACTGACCAAGAGTTAGAAAAGTAATGGTATTTAAATAATGGATTCAGCTCATAACTGATATTTAGAACATGCAAAAGAATTCTGTGTTACAATTTCAGAGAGCACAAAAGAAATTGCAATGTTCTACAAAGTGATCTGATAAAACTTGTCATTACCATTGTCAAAGTATCTTACAGTTGAATTCCTGGACACACTTGGGTCGAAGTTGGCCATGAGTGGCGCAATATACTGAGTGGCCGTCAACATGCGGTGTACAACTTCACCCGTGTAGATAAAGCCTGCACAAAATAAAATTATGCAAAATGAAATCCATTATTCATAGGAACAATGATTTATGATTTTAAAGCACATAAATTATGCAACATTGATTGAGTATTTAATAAATTGTTTGTTTTCACCAAAGAGGAACAAGGACCTTAAAGTAAAGTATCATAAACAAGATCAGCATTGATTTCTTTACCACTTGAATACCCTGAGTGATTCTGCCATCCCGTTCAGATTCTCCTTTATACAAAAAGGGAAAACAAATGATCATGGAAATGTGAAATAAAAGCAGAAAATGCTCGAAATTATTAGTAAAGCAATAGACAATAGACAATAGACAATGGGTGCAGGAGTAGGCCATTCGTCCCCTCGAGCCAGCACCGCCATTCAATGCGATCATGGCTGAACACAGGCAGCATTGGTGGAGAGCGTGTGCGGACGTGGCGCCGACTGACGAGAGGCCGAAGCAAAGAAGTTGAAGCCAAAGAACGGAATGGAAACGAGGCCGAAACAACAGTAAACAGAAAGAGTCCAAAGACGAAACAACGAAAAGCGTCCCACAGTCACTGACTGCGATGCACCGCCATTGGACCCCAACCCTCACATCACGGTGATTCCCCCCACCCCCCTCCGTCAGTGACTGTGGGACACTCCCGCAGGTGGAGACGGATGAGAGAGAGAAGGGGGAGAGAAGGGGAAAGAGAGAAGGGTGAGAAGGGGGGAAGTGAGAAGGGGGAGAGAGAAGAGAGAGAATAGAGCAGAGGGGAGAGAGAAGGGAGAGAGAGAGGGGGAGAGAGAAGAGTGGAGAGAGAGAAGAGGGAGGCGGGAGCGTTGGGTCCATTTTCCCACACAAGCCATAGGTGACTGGGCAATCTGAACCCAAGCACCAAGTTGTAAGCGGCCGAAGGTGCGCATCCCTCGGGACAGCCCCCACTCTCCCACGGCCACCCTCTGCGGGCTGTGGGTCAGGTGGAGCGGAGGTTTGGGACAATGTTCATGCCTTCACAGTGATGTGATGGACACATGTCTGGACCAAATGCTGACAAGTCCCGCCCCCCGGCAACGTCATGTCCATTATTGGACTTTTCTGTTGAGCGGCAGTCGGTCTTTTGGCTTGTAGGCGACGCCACCTTTCGGGTAGGTGGCGTTTCGACAGAGCGGCCATTCGGTAAGTTTGCATTTAGGCGTCCCATCCTTTCGGTTAGTAGGCGTTTCGTCTTCGGACTCTTTCGGTTTATTGGCGTTTCGGCCTCGTTCCCATTCTGTTCTTTGGCTTCGACTTCTTTGCTTCGGCCTCTCGTCTGTCAGCGCCACGTCCGGGTACCCGGTGGAGAGAACCCCAGAGTTAATACTTCAGATCGATGACCATCCATTAGGGATCTTTATTCATCTTTCCTTCAACTATCAAAGTAAAAAAGAATAACGAGGTATATCTCTTGACAGTGTGATAGCCTGGAATAGTTCATTGCCACGACATAAGTTGCACTGGAATTCATTTGAAGTTCACATTTAGATTGGGTGAACCTGAGATAGGGTTCATGCCCTGGAAGGAAGAAGGAGAGCAAGGATTGCGATTTGGATCAGAAAAGATGGAAAAGTATGGAACCTGGACTGAAAAGATACAGCATTCTGAAAGGGAAATTCAACCAGACCGACAGCAATACAGAGAAATGCATGTACAGAGAGTAATGAGGCACACTAAAAGCTGTGGTCAGATTTTATGAGGCTGGAACGGACTGGTTTTCTGTGAAATGGGACTATCAAATTCAGCTGATCACTCACATGTATACACAACTTTGAGCTGCCAAAAAAATGATCAGTGGCCAAAAAGTCTGCAATGGTCATATCCTGCCAGTTGAGCTCAAAACGGTTTAGCACCTGCTACTTGAGGCAGATACAATAGCAATATTTAAAAGACATTTCGACAAGTATGTGGATAGGAAAGGTTTAGAAGGATATGGACCAGGCATTGGCAAATGGGACCAGCTGGGATCGGGTATCTTGGTCAGCATAGATAAATTGGGCCAAAGGGCCTGTTTCCATGCTGTATGACTCTATGTGTTTTAGACTGGATAGGGAGAACTCACTTCCCATGGAAACACTGCCCTTGACAGGAGATATAACCTGAATATCAACAGCTAGACTTTCAGTGTTACTGTCCCGTCGATCCAAGCACCATGGTGATTTACTGCTTTAATTGTAAAATCTCCAGATTTTTAAATCCATTGTAAAAAGAGGCATTGAGTAAAATATTCAGATTTGAGACCTTAATAGACTGATCATTACGCCTTCCATTTTCACATTTGGGTCCAGACATTATATCTCATTCCATTATTTGCTTGTATTATTAGAAAAAAGTGCCTTTTCCATTTTTGGGCCACATTGATGCTTTCTGTGCCCAATACTGGTGTCTGGAGTCCATCAACAGAGAGCAATCTTGTCACTGTGGTGGTGTGCTTCTTTAGACAACATGTTTAACAAACAAGAGCATTCATATTCTAAGCAGCAAATCAACATGGGATGCAGGCTGTGATGATAGTTCTCTCCAACATAGTCACACATAACAATGACAAACAATTCACTTCCATGCGTTCTTTTAACAAAAACAAACAAATTAATTTACTATAGAGGTTCAGCGTGTTTTTTTTTCTTTTCGAGCATTGCTCTATATATCCCCAAAAGAGCAGGCAATTACTGTGTGGGTGTGTGGGTGGGTGGGTATGAGTGTGTGTGGGTGTGTGGGTGGGTGGGTATGAGTGTGTGTGTGTGTGTATGTGTGTGGGTGAGTGTGTGTGTGTGTGTGTGTGTGTGTGTGTGTGTGTGTGTGTGTGTGTGTGTGTGTGTGTGTGTGTCTGTGGGTGTGTGATTGAGTGTGTGTCTGTGGGTGGGTGGCTGTGAGTGTGTTTGAGTGTGTGTGTGTGGGTGGTTGGGTGTGTGTGTGAGTGTCTGAGGGTGGGTGTGTGTGTGTGAGTGTGGGTGTGTGTGAGTGTGTGTGTGTGTGTGTGTGTGTGTGTGTGTGTGTGTGTGTGTGTGTGTGGGTACGAGTGTGTGTGTGTGTGTGTGTGTGGGTGTGAGTGTGTGTGTGTGTGTGTGGGGGTGGGTGTGAGTGTGTGTGTGTGTGTGTGTGTGTGTGTGTGTGTGTGTGAGTGTGTGTGTGAAGGCCCAGAGCTGTGGGAGAGTCAGAATGAGTTGATGCCGGGCCCGCTAGCCATGCATGTGCTGTTGGTGGTTTCCGGGTCCGCTGCCATTTCGAGATCATCAGCTGCGCCTGCGCAGTTGGCCCACCACCATCTTGAAATCGCCAGTTTGACATGTGGCACCATGGCGATCATTGGCGTCTCAATGGGAGACCGTCAGCCCCCTCACAATTTAATATGGCACCGTCTCCCTGCGCGTGCGCAGTGGGCCCGGTATCAGCGCGTGCGGATTTTAAAATAACTGAAAGTCTCCCCGCGCTTGCCTTCCTTGAAATCCTCTTTTAGGAGCCTCGCATGGCAACCAAGGCCATATTGCCCGTCAGCCGCCTTGTCGCATTGACTACTGTAGTTATGAAGACCCTTGAAAGACTTATGCTGGCCTAGCTGCAGTTTGCATACCGGGCCAATAGATCAGTGGATGACCGAGTCAACCTGGAAAGTGGTGAAATCATTGGTCAAAGTCAGCATGGATTTACAAAAGGTAAATCATGTCTGACAAATCTTATAGAATTTTTCGAGGATGTAACTAGTAGCGTGGATAGGGGAGAACCAGTGGATGTGGTGTATCTGGACTTCCAGAAGGCTTTCGACAAGGTCCCACATAAGAGATTAGTATACAAACTTAAAGCACACGGCATTGGGGGTTCAGTATTGATGTGGATAGAGAACTGGGTGGCAAACAGGAAGCAAAGAGTAGGAGTAAACGGGTCCTTTTCACAATGGCAGGCAGTGACTAGTGGGGTACCGCAAGGCTCAGTGCTGGGACCCCAGCTATTTACAATATATATTAATGATCTGGATGAGGGAATTGAAGGCAATATCTCCAAGTTTGCGGATGACACTAAGCTGGGGGGCAGTGTTAGCTGTGAGGAGGATGCTAGGAGACTGCAAGGTGACTTGGATAGGCTGGGTGAGTGGGCAAATGTTTGGCAGATGCAGTATAATGTGGATAAATGTGAGGTTATCCATTTTGGTGGCAAAAACAGGAAAGCAGACTATTATCTAAATGGTGACCGACTAGGAAAAGGGGAGATGCAGCGAGACCTGGGTGTCATGGTACACCAGTCATTGAAAGTAGGCATGCAGGTGCAGCAGGCAGTGAAGAAAGCGAATGGTATGTTAGCTTTCATAGCAAAAGGATTTGAGTATAGGAGCAGGGAGGTTCTACTGCAGTTGTACAGGGTCTTGGTGAGACCACACCTGGAGTATTGCGTACAGTTTTGGTCTCCAAATCTGAGGAAGGACATTATTGCCCTAGAGGGAGTGCAGAGAAGGTTCACCAGACTGATTCCTGGGATGTCAGGACTGTCTTATGAAGAAAGACTGGATAGACTTGGTTTATACTCTCTAGAATTTAGGAGATTGAGAGGGGATCTTATAGAAACTTTTATAACCAGTTGGACAGGCTAGATGCAGGAAGATTGCTCCCGATGTTGGGGTAGTCCAGGACAAGGGGTCACAGCTTAAGGATAAGGGGAAATCCTTTAAAACCGAGATGAGAAGAACTTTTTTCACACAGAGAGTGGTGAATCTCCGGAACTCTCTGCCACAGAGGGTAGTCGAGGCCAGTTCATTGGCTATATTTAAGAGGGAGTTAGATGTGGCCCTTGTGGCTAAGGGGATCAGAGGGTATGGAGAGAAGGCAGGTACAGGATACTGAGTTGGATGATCAGCCATGATCATATTGAATGGCGGTGCAGGCTCGAAGGGCCGAATGGCCTACTCCTGCACCTAATTTCTATGTTTCTATGTTTCTAACCTAGGCTTGCACTTAGACCGCCAGGGGACCTATGCAAGGACTTTGTTTGTGGATTTTATCTCTGCATTCAACACCATTGAGCCTGAGCTACTACACTCCAAACTCTCCCAGTTGACTGTGCCTGAACCTCTCTGTCAGTGGATCACCAACTTCCTGACCGATAGGAAGCAGCATGTGAGGCTAGGAAAACACATCTCGGATCCACAGACCCTCAGCATAGGAGCGCCACGAGGCTGTGTACTCTACTCTCTCTACACCAAGGACTGCACCTCCACAGACTCCACTGTCAAGCTTCTCAAGATTGCGGAAGACATTGATTGGACAGATACAGGATGGGGAGGAATCAGCCTACAGACGAGAAGTGACACAGCTGGCGTCCTGGTGCCTTCGTAACAACCTGGAGCCCAATGCTCTTAAGACTGTGGAATTGAAAGTAGACTTTAGGAGAGTTCCCCCTCCCCTCGCCCCACTCCCCATCAACAACACCACAGTCACATCTGTGAAGTATTTTAAGTTCCTTGGAACCATCATCTCCAAGGACCTTAAATAGGGAGGGGGGCACCATCGACTCCACAGTCAAAAAGGGCCCGGCAGAGCATGTATTTCCTGCAGCAGCTGAGGAAACACAATCTGCCACAGGCAATGATGGTCCAATTCTATACGGCCATCGTAGAGTCTGTCCTCACTTTCTCCATCATGGTCTGTTTGGCTCAGCCACCAAGCACGACATCCGGAGGCTGCAGCGAATCGTTCGATCAGCTGAAGGTTGTTGGCTGCAACCTTCCCCCCATTGACAAATTATACACTGGCCAGGAAGGGAGCGGGTAAAATAATCTCTGGTCCCTCTCACCCTGCCCACAAAATCTTTGAAGCACTTCCCTCTGGAAGGCGACTCCGGCCTGTCAAAGCCACCACAGCCAGACATAAAAACAGCTTTTTTCCACGAGTAGTGACTACTCAATAACCAGACGTTTGTAGCCTCCTTTTGCTCCGGTATTTTATTTCATTCACATGTTTAAACCATATTGTTTTATTTTTAATGTTTTATGTTTTATTCCTAATTGTTTACTGTATGTCGTGCTGTTACTTGCGTGCGGGGCACCAAGGCACATTCCTTGTACTTGTACATACTTGGGCAATAAACCTTAATTCATTCAATCATTCATTCATTCATTCATTCATTCATTCATTCATTCATTCATTCATTCATTCATTCATTCATTCATAATAGAGTGTATAATGGTAACTGTAATTTTCAGAACTGAGTAGCAGGATGGTGTAATTTATGTCACGTTATATATTCATCAGTCTCATGAATATGTGTGAGTATGCGCAATGTACTTTTGTAAAATAAAGAGGACCCACACTGGCAACAGCGTGCACTGAAAACCTGTGCTTTGTTTTCTATCTAAATGCCACTGCCGCAATATCTTACAGTTACTATCAGCAGTGTGAAATCATCAAGTTTAATAACTTGGTTCAGCCGGATGCTACCAGAAGATACTGAAAGATCTTCAATCAATAAAATGTAAGAGGTGCATTTTCTGTCAATGCATGTACCTACATGGCAACCTTTCGGTGTGCTTTCTTCTCATGCTAACGTCATTTTGGAAAATCAGAGGCTTACAAGATTAATATGATAATTCTAAAATCCCCTGAACACACAGCACGTTTGCATTATTTGCTATCTTTTTCCACAATTGATCATCCAATTGCAGGATTACTGACTGCCACACTTCCAGTTTGCAAATGTGTTGAACAATTTTATCCTCAAGTCAATGCCAAATGACATTTACACTTTGGTTTCTATTGAGGATGGAGCTTGACCTTTTCTTTTCACAGATGTTGTCCAATCTTTACTTCACATCCGACCATGTAACGGCATGTTGCCATTCAGGGTAGTGATATCAATGTTTGAAAACAATTTGATTTATGTCTCCGAGTTTTATGACATCTGTGAATTCAGAAATCATGCCCAATGCATCCAAGTCTAAGTCAAGTAATTGGCCTTCTATTGATCTCTGGTGATCTCCACTTGACATTTCTTTCCATTCTGAAAGACAATATTTCACTATTGCTATCTCATTCATCCTCCAGTTTCCGTTCTTTTCTGTTGGCCTTCAGCCTTGATGACAAGCTTTTTACATGGCAGTCTTTTTGACCCCATTTTGCTCATCAGCCATCCTTCTTACTTCAAAAAACGTTTTCATGTTAGTTGGATATGATTTGCCTTTAACACCAATGCTCGTTTTCTCTGATCAGTCTCCACTTGTCAAAATTACAGCTTGCACTTACTCTAATTATTGTTTCTATATCATTTCTAATCATCAAGGTTAAAACTGACTGTTTTGTAATTACTGGGCTTATCCCAAATCACTTTCCTGAGCAGAAATATACCATTTGTGATGTTCCAGTCCACAGGACCACCTCATCTGCTGTACACAAGAGTTGGCTGGTACATATTTTTGCATCATCTCTGAGACAAGTTTCAACCAAATAAAGAGGCAAGGAATCATACATAAATTCATAAGTTCCAAGAGCAGAATGAGGCCATTCAGCCCATCAGGTACACACTGCCATTCAATCATCGCTGATCAATTTATCTTTCCCTCTCAACCCCATTCTCCTGGCCTCTACCCATAACCCCTGACACCTGTACTAATCAAAAATCTATTAATCTCTGCCTTTAAAAAATCCATTGACTTGGCCTCCACAGCCCTCTGTGGCAATGAATTCCATAGATTCTTCACCCTCCGATTAAACAAATTTCTTCCTCGTCTTCATAAAGGTACGTCCTTTTATTCTGAGGCTATGACTTCTGGTCCTAGACTCTCCCATAAGTGGAAACATCCTCTCCACACCCATTCCACACAGCACTGAATGGAATCCTTCAGCCAACTGAGTCTGCGCGAACCCACTACACATGTTGACTATCTGTAGAGGCCAATTGGCCTACAAACCTGCGTGTTTAAGGGCTGTGGAGAAAACCAGAATACCCAGAGCAAACCCACGGGATCACATGGAGAATATGCAAATGTCGTACTGATAGTATCAAAGGTTAGGATCCACTGTATTTCCCCAAATAAGCCAGGGATATTTTGGTTGGAATCTTGTCAATTTGTTCCCTAACTTCCCTCAGCCATCCAGGATGCATCTCATCTAATACCAACTGATCCAATTGCAGTGCAGTTGCCAGTAACTCCTCTTTAACACATTACATCTCATCCACAAACTCAATGATTGATTCATCTGTTTAGGAAAATGGACAAGGGAGAGCCAGTGGATGTAGTGTGCCTGGACTTTCAGAAAGCATTTGATAAGGTCCCACATAGGAGATTAGCGGGAAACATTAGAGCACATGGTATTGGGGGTAGAGTGCTGACATGGATAGAAAATTGGTTGGCAGGCAGGAAACAAAGAGTAAGAATTAACGGGTCCCTTTCAGAATGGCAGGCAGTGACTAGTGGGGTACCGCAAGGTTCGATGCTGGGACCACAGTTATTTACAATATACATCAATGATTTAGATGAAGGGATTCAAAGTAACATTAGCAAATTTTCAAATGACACAAAGCTAGGTGGCAGTGTGAACTGTGAGGAGGATGCTTTGAGGGTGCAGGGTGACTTGGACAGGGTGGGTGAGTGGGCGGATGGATGCATGGCAGATGCAGTTTAATGTGGATAAATGTGAGGTTATCCACTTTGGAGGTAAAAACAGGAAGGCAGATTATTATCTGAATAGTGTCAGGTTGGGAAAAGGGGAAGTACAAAGAGACCTGGGGGTCCTTGTTCATCACACTAAAAGTAAGCATGCAGGTACAGCAGGCAGTGAAGAAAGCTAATGGCATGTTGGCCTTCCTAACACGAGGAGTTGAGTATAGGAGCAAAGAGGTCCTTCTGCAGTTGTACAGGGCCCTAGTGAGACCACACCTGGAGTATTGTGTGCAGTTTTGGTCTCCAAATTTGAGGATGGACATTCTTGCAATTGAGGGAGTGCAGTGTAGGTTCACAAGGTTAATTCCCAGGATGGCGGACTGTCATATGTTGATAGAATGGAGCGGCTGGGCTTGTATACTCTGGAATTTAGGATGAGAGGAGATCTTATTGAAACATAAAAGATTATTAAGGGATTGGACACGCTAGAGGCAGGAAACATGTTCCCGATGTTGGGGGAGTCCAGAACCAGGGGCCACAGTTTAAGAATAAGTGGTAGGCCATTTAGAACGGAGACGAGAAAAAACCTTTTCACCCAGAGAGTTGTGAATCTGTGGAATTCTCTGCCTCAGAAGGCAGTGGGGACCAATTCTCTAGATGCTTTCAAGAGAGTGTTAGAGCTCTTAAAGATAGCAGATTCAGGGGATATGGTAAGAACACAGGAACGGGGTACTGAATGTGGATGATCAGCCATGATCACAGTGAATGGCGGTGCTGGCTCGAAAGGCCGAATGGCCTACTCTTGCACCTATTGTCTATTGTCTATTCCAGCATCATCACTTTTCTTGGTGAAGACTTGGTGTAGAGGTCCCACTTATAGTAGTAGTACCTCAGCCATGTCCTCTATATCATGAATATTTTGCTTCATTCTCTGTTTAGCCCGACCTAACTGCTTTCCACCCCTTTCTGGGTCAGATGGTTATTGAATATAGTTTTCCTTTTAGGTTTATTGCCGGTTTTTCTTGTGCTCTCTCTTCTTCCCTCTTAAATGCTCCTCTTTAGACCCTCAAGCCCATCCTCGCTGAACTTTCTGTAATCAGAGGAGGTGACAATTGGTTTATCAGCCAGCCTAGGTTCAAACTTGGGTCTTAAATGCTTTGTGGTTGCACCACACTCACCATCACCTCCGTGACTTGTTTATTTACCAAACTATTCAGTCACATAAGAGATATTTGTCTTTTACCCATTCCTTTCTAGATTTTCATATTTTTGATTTCCATGCAACTACACACGGTGAAACTAATTTATGGTCCTTGCTTTAAACAGTTTACCAAACGACATACAACAATCTAATGTTTAAGAAAATGTTCGTCACGGACTGGAAGGGCCGAGATGGCCTGTTTCCGTGCTGTAATTGTTATATGGTTATATTATATGAAAGAACTGCAGATGCTGGAAAAATCGAAGGTAGACAAAAATGCTGGAGAAACTCAGTAGTCTCCTACTCAGACTACCTGAAATTGGAGAAGTCAATGTTCATACCGCTGGGGTGTAAACTGCCCCAGTTTGCACCACAGCAGTAGGAACATTGACTTCCCCAATTTCAGGTAGTCCTTACTTTCTCCCGCCTTCCCCTCCCCTTTTTAGCTCTCCAACAGCCCACTGTCTCCACCTCTTCCTTTTTTCTTCCCGCCCCCGCCCCCCCCCCCCCCCCACCCCCCACCTCCACATCAGTCTGAACAAGGGTCTCGACCCGAAACGTCACCGATTCCTTCGCTCCTTCGATGCTGCCTCACCCGCTGAGTTTCTCCAGCATTTTTGTCTACCTACAACAATCTAATTGTAGTTCAGGAGAATGTGTGTAAGCTGCTGCAACCCAACAAAATGTTACTGACATGAATGCTGGAAAAATAGGGTAAAATTATGTTTAACAATACCAAGATGGCTGAAATGTAGATTGTGGGGATATAAATGTTGCTCAGCAAATAACAAGTAAGGAAGTATATTATTGGATGAGCTGCAAGCCTAAGAATGAGATTAGTGACAAGAGACCTGAAGAAAGCTCTATCTGATCAATCCACATTGTAATTATGTACATGGCTTGTTTCAGGATGAAAAATGCTTATAATAGAAACATAAGTGTGTGTAATTGTAAATAAGTAGTAATATTCAGCCTTTAAGAGGAATTTATTGCAGGAGCCAAGGTTCTCTTTCAGACTTCATGGGGAAGTGACAAATCCTAGCTGGTCTCAGCCAGGCATGCATGCTCTTAAGCTAGCTTAGTTTAGTGTTGTTCAGAAATACAGCGTGGAAATAGGTCCTTCGGCCCACCGAGTACATTCCGACCAACGAAGACCCGTACAATAGTTCATAAGTTATAGGAGCAGAATTAGGGCATTCGGCCCATCAAGTCTACTCCGCCATTCAATCCTGGCTGATCTATCTTTTAACCCCATTCTTTTACCTTCTCCCCATAACCCCTGACACCCGTACTAATCAAGAATCTATCTATCTCTGCCTTAAAATGTTACATTGACTTGGCCTCCACAGCCTTCTATCCTACACACTCGGGACAATCCAGAGAAGCCAATTAACCTACAAAACTGCACGCCTTTGGAATGTGGGAGGAAATCCAGAACACCAGGAGAAAACCCACGTGGTCATAGGGAGAATGTGCAAACTCTGTACAGGATCAAACCAGGCTCTGGCACCGTAAGGCACCAACTCTACCGCTGAACTACCAGTATCACCAAACATCAGTTTCTGCATCTATAATGATCACCTTCTGACTAGTGTGCACTAGTTTTGTGCAAAACAGATAAACCAGCAACCCGTATCAGAGTGAATCAGGTTGAATCACTGGCTGCACGCAAAAGATCAGTGTTAACATTCTGAGTACATATGGGCTACAGCTTGTCCATTATTTGTTTGGGATATCAAATTTTTAATGTGCACTCTCCGTCTGGAGATGTCTTCTGAAGTTAATATCTTTCCCTGTCAATTACAGGCTTACAAGAGTAATGGAGCACCACTGTCTGTGCACCTTTCCTGAATATTTGCAAACACCAGCTCAGCGTTATGGATCTGGAGGCTTGAAGAGGTAAAATTCATTATGTCAGTGCAGAATGACAAGGTGCAAGCAACACCGAGTAATTGAAACAGTGCGTGGATTTGTGCTGGAGAAACAGCAACTCACCAAGGCTTCTTCAACATCACTTTCCAAACAAATTACCACTGCCACCAAGAAGGTCAAGGGCAGCAGGCTCAAGGGAATGGCACCAATTGCAAGTTTCCTTCCAAGTCACACACCACTCAAAAATATATTGCCATTCCTTCATCGGGGATGGATGACAATTCTGGAACTCTCTAATAACACTGCATGAGCTCTTTTGGCACATGGACTGCATGGGTTGAAAGTCGGGCAGTCTTAAAGGAAAAACAGGGAATGACAATGCTGAACAGCTATGAACCATGACAAATAATGAAAACTTGATGATTATGAGGCTGCTGACAACAACCCAGGTCTGGTGACCATTGGAGGCCCTGAAATTCAGCTGTCGCTGTTCATTGTGACCAGTACGTTGGTTACACCTCTCTCATTTGGAACCGTGAGTCCAGTTCTGCTCACCACACTTGAGAAAGGAGGTGAAAGTGCAGGAACAATGCTGGGGGTTTCAGATACTTGTCAGGCTGCAGAAGCTGGCTTTCTCTCCTTTGAAGAAAGAAGGTTGAGAAGTGATTTGATAGAGATATTGGGTCATGAAGGATTTAAGCAGTGTAACAGAGAATTTATTCCCCTTAAAGGAATAGCCATAAACTAAGGGAGTCTTAATAAAAATGAAGGAAAATGATTACAAATAATCATATGGGTTTTGTTTTAATTGCATAGATTTATATGATCTTAAACTCAGGGTTTGTAAGGGTGGTAGTCAAAATGGCATACATTGGAAATGAAGAATATCAAGTAGATGAGCAGACAGGAATTTAGGATAGAATTTCACTTTTTCTCTTGTTAGCTTTGTAGGGGAATTCAACTAAAACAAGAAGTTTATTTGACAGAATTAATTGTCTACTTCCCTAGAGTGAGAAAGGCTATATAACGAACACAAACATATTGGAAAAATTGTTGTTTACTATATATATAATGGAAAAATATATGTCACTGTGGGGGGCACAGTGGCGCAGCAGTAGAGTTTCTGCCTTACAACGCCAGAGATCCGGGTTCAATCCTGACTACGGTACTGTCTGTGAGGTGTTTGCACATCCTCCCAGTGACTGCGTGAGTATTTCCGGGTGCTCCGGTTTCCTCCGACATTCCAAAGATGTACAAGTTTGCAGGTTAATTGGCTTTGGCGAAACTGTAAATTGTCCCTAGTTAGTAGGATAGTGCTAGTGTACGGGTTGATCACTGGTCAGCGCAGATACGGTGGGCCGAGGAGCCTGGTTCCACGCTGTATCTCTAAGGGCCAAAGTCTAAAGTTTACTGGAAATCTGGAATAAAAGAAAATATGATAAAAACTAATTTCAATGTTATTCACTGCAAAGGTAAATTCACAAATACCTCAACCTTTTACCTTAAATAGGATTGAAAAATACAGCTTTACTTCAACGACTGATTAACTATGGCTTATGGCATAAAAGTAGCCACCATTTTAACAGTGTCCATTCTAATTGAAATGGACAATTCCTAGACCTGTTTACTGCTCGGGCCTAATCCAATTAACCGGAGTTGAATTCAAAACAACTCAAGAAACATTATGAAGAAATGGATATGAAGAAAAGGTAAAATTAATTAATTTCCTGATTAACTTAAGATAACTTTCAGATTCAGGTGCAAAGAAAGGATCTTCTTTTCAGTTTTGTTACCGTGCTTTCTGGGACACTTGCTTGGATATCATCAGTATGCAAGACTCCAGGCATTAATTAAACAAGGATTGGTACAACTAGAGGCAGTGTATTTTAATATTTGAAATTATATATAGTATGTATATATATATACATACATACTAGACCAGGTGCAGACCCATTGGGCCCATTACCCAAGGCAATATTCCACCACTGACCCATAGCCCCCAACTGCGCAGGCATGGCTGAGGGGTTCCCGTTGTGATGCCCGAGATCCCCATTGTGACGCGAGTCACGATAACCCTCCCCCAACTGCGCAGGCACGGCCGACAAGTGGGAGCGTGACTGCTATGTTTTTAAAGTTCAAAATGGTAATAACCTGTAAAAAATAAGATCAATGTGAACGCATCTAACTCTCCCTCTTCAGTCCCCTATTCCCCTCCTCCATTATCCTCCCTCTCCCCACCCTCCATCATTCCTCCTCTGCTTCCTCCCCTCACCCCCTCCCTCCCCTCCTCCGTCTTCCCCCTCCGCTCCTCCATTACCTCGCCATCCCTCTTCCTACCCCTATCCTCCTCTATTCCCCCTCATCCCCCTCATCCCCCTTCACCTTCTCTTCACCTTCCCGCTCCTGTCGGCCCACCGTCTGTGCCGGCCATCAATCACTAGTTTTGCATTATCCAACTTTCTCATCCACTCCTTACGCAACAGGGGCAATCTATAGGCTAATTAGCCCCCAAACCTTGAAATGTTTGGAGGACACTGGAGCACCCGGAGGAAACCCAGGCCGTCACAGAGAGAATGTGCAAACCCCGCACAGACAGCACCCGCAGTCAGGGTGACACCCAGGACTCTGATACTGACACAGCAGATCCATCAGTTATGCTTTAGAACCGCAAACTGCAAGGTATTAATTAGAGGAGAAATTACATAGAATGCTACAGATGCAGATCAAGGAACGTTGCTGGAATTAGTTCCTGTACGGATTATTATCACCTGACAATGATAAAACTTGAATATGAACCGTGTAGGAAGGAACTGCAGATGCTGGTTTACACCAGATAGACACAAAATGTTGGAGTAACTCAGCGGGACAGGCAGCATCTCTGGAGAAAAGGAATGGGTGACCTATTCTTTTTCTCCAGAGATCTTCGGAGGCGCTGCGGTAGAGTTGCTGCCTTACAGCGAATGCAGCGCCGGAGACCCGGGTTCAATCCTGACTACGGGTGCTGTCTGGACGGAGTTTGTACGTTCTCCCCGTGATCTGCGTGGGTTTTCTCCGAGATCTTCGGTTTCCTCCCACACTCCAAAGATGTACAGGTTTGTATGTTATTTGGCTTGGTAAATGTAAACATTGTCCCTGTTGGGTGTAGGAAAGTGCTAATGTGCGGGGATCGCTGGTCGGCGCGGACCCGGTGGGCCGAAGGGCCCGTTTCCGCGCTGAATCTCTAAACTTTCCCGCCGAGTTGCTCCAGCATTTTGTGTCAATCTTCGGTATGAACTGTCATTTATCATTTCGGAAGGCAACATGGATTGCAGCATCATCACAAGAGTTATCAATGATTCTGAACAATGTTGAATCATCAATGAACATCTTTCCTCTCAAGTTTATGACAGAAGCAAATTGCTGAATGAAGCACTAGAAGATGGATCAAATAAGGACACGCATTGGGGATTTCTGCAGCAAGTACCTGGTGACTTGATCCCAAAAGCACAGCTCGCTTTTAATATCATGCTAGACCAAACTAGACCTTAACACGTGGAGTCACACACACACTAACCACCCCCCACACACACATACTAACCCCCCCCCCTTGATATTATATTAATATTATTAATTTGCTCCTTTTCCCCATCCCCCGCCCTATCCACTCACACATAGCCCCCAACGGTGCAGGCACGGCTAGAGAGGGAGGGGGTAGACAGGTAGGGGGAGGGGTAGGGAGGGAGGGTAGAGGGAGGGGGAGGGGGGTAGAGACGGAGAGGGAGGGGGGTAGAGATTGAAGGGTAGTGGGTGGGCGCGCTGCATCACAGGGGAGGGCTGATCCCCGAATGCAATACTCTACCACTCACCCATAGGGAGGCGGTGTAGAGAGGGTGGGGGGGGCAGAGAGGGAAGGGGCACAGAGAGAGGAAGGGGTAGAGACGGAGAGGGGTAGAGACAGAGGGGGTAGAGACGGAGGGGGTAGAGAGGGAGGGGGGTAGAGAGGGTGGGGTGGTAGAGAGAGAGGGGTGGTAGAGAGAGAGGGGTGGTAGATAGGGAGAGAGGGACGGGTGGTAGAGAGTGAGAGAGGGAGGTGGTAGAGAGGGAGGGGGAGGGGATAGAAGGAGGGGAGGGGATAGAAGGAGGGGAGGGGAGTAGAGAGGGAGGGAAGTAGAGAGGGAGCGGTGGTAGATAGGGAGGGTGGTAGAGAGGGAAGGGGCAGAGAAGGAGGGGTTAGAGAGGGAGGGAGGGGGGTAGGGAGGGAGAGGGATTGGGTAGAGAGGGAGGGGGAGGGTGTAGAAAGGGAGGGGTTTAGAGAGGGAGGGGTGGTAGAGAGGAACGGAGAGGACAACTTGTTCTATTTGATCTTATTTGATTGTGCATACCAGGTTGATTGCATGTAGAGAGAGGTGTAGAGAGGGAGGGGGTATTGAGCGAGGGGTGGCAGAGAGGGAGGGTGAGAGGGGTAGAGAGGGGGTGAGGGGGGTAGAGAGGGAGAAGGAGGGGGTAGAGGGAGGGGAAGGTGGGAGGACAACTTGTTCTATTTGATCTTATTTGATTGTGCATACCAGGCTGATTGCATTTGTCGATACAGGGCGGACCACGTGAAGGTTGCAATCTCCGTACCCCTGTCCCATTGTGATATCATATGTAAATGAGATCCATTGTGATTGGATGTCTGTGAGATGGCACTGTGACATCATCAATGGAAAGTGCTGCAAGTCTCGCACTGAAAAGCAGTTCATTTTTTTAAATAAACGATTAAAACTTAAAAAACTTTGGAAACATAAGTTGGAATGCGACGGGAAGATATCTATCCCGTCGAGGGAAAAAATGTGACTAGAATGTGTGAAAATGGGAAAGCTGTGGCCTAGCGTTTGGAAGAAGATACAAATTAAAGAGGTTAAAAGAAAGCCAACACAACCCTGGCTCACACAGACATTTAGAATGTTAAGAACAAAGGGAAGAGTTTTAGTATGATAGAGATATATAATTACTGATGTGTTATTAATGTTTTGCTCATTATTTCTGCTGTTATTAAACAGACAAGCTGATGGACAGATGCCTAACTTGTGTTGTTACAGTGTGTTGTCACATTGTGCAAAACTCATTATGAACTTCATCCTTTATGCAAAGGTTTCCTTAATCTAAGAAAATGATGCGAGGGTGAGCTATTGTTTTATAGAATGCACACTAACATTTTCTGCAATGCTACAGGATTTACTTTGCCCTCATGTACAATGAGTCACTTCACAATTCATTCTTAATGGTATTTTCTGAAAAAAGTGTCTGGACATCCATTACATTCCCCGCGTGGCACCATAACAAGAACAAAACAAAGTATGAACAATAATGCTCTTTTTCCCTGGCTTCAACACATCTGCCCTCTTTTCTGTGCACAATCCTCCAGCTCACAAAACTTCAATTGCAAAGCATAGTCACGGAGAGAGAGCCTTGAAGTTGATAACTCGTTCTCTAAATTGTCCTTGAAATCCTTGGCAGGAGACTGATGGAATCTCCATAGAAACGGGGTAGGCAGCCACTTTCAGCAGTTTACGGAATTTCTCTGTGGTTCGTAGGCCAGTTGTTTAAAGGCCATCTGATCAGAATTCAGGGCTGTCATGTGGAGGGAGGATTACAATATTGAGGTAAGGGAATTCTATGAACAAAGAGGTTATAAATTTGGTGAAAAACAAAAAGGAAGCCTAATTATGGTTTAAAAAGAAATCGGACAGGGCCTTTGAGGAAGATAAACCATATAACCATATAACCATATAACAATTACAGCACGGCAACAGACCATCTCGGCCCAACAAGTCCGTGCCGAACAACTTTTTTCCCTTAGTCCCACCTGCCTGCACTCATACCATAACCCTCCATTCCCTTCTCATCCATATGCCTATCCAATTTATATTTAAATGATACCAACGAACCTGCCTCCACCACTTCCACTATGCAAAGCAAGCGGAACAAAACTCAAGGGCGCAATTAGAAGTGCCAAAAGGGGCCATGAATTTCATTGGGGAGCCGGAGAAAATCCGAAAGTTTTTTATATGTACATTAAAAATACGAGGATAACCAAGGGACAGGTAGGGCCACGCAAGGATAAAGGAGGCAATTTATACTTGGAATCAGAGGATGTACGTGAAATTAGTACTTTCATCTGTATTCAGGCAGAAGGACATAGAGGCCTGTGAGATCAGTGTGAGTAATACATATGTGTAAGAAGGAACAGCAGATGCTGGATTAAACCGAAGATGGACACAAAAAGCTGGAATTACTCAGCCGGACAGGCAGCATCTCTGGAGAGGAGGAATGGGTGATGTTTCGGGTCGAGACCCTTCTTTAGACTGGTTAGGGATAAGGGGAACGAGAGATATAGACGATGTGGAGAGATAAAGAACGATGAATGAAAGGTATGCAAAAAAAGTAATGATGATATAGGAAACAGGCCATTGTAAGCTGTTTGTAGGGTGAAAATGAGAAGCTAGTGCGACTTGGGTGGGGGAGGGAGAGAGAGAGAGAGAGGGAATGCCGGGGCTACCTGAAGTGAGATAAATCAATATTCATACCACTGGGCTGTAAGCTGCCCAAGCAAAATATGAGATGCTGTTCCTCCAATTTGCATTTAGCCTCACTCTGACAATGGAGGAAACCGAGGACAGAAAGGTTTGTGTAGGAATGGGAAGGAGAATTAAAGTGTCCAACAACCGGGAGATCAGGTTGGTTCACACGGGCTGAGTGAAGGTGTTCCGGGAAACGATCGCCCGGTCTGTGTTTGGTCTCGCCGATGTATAAGAGTCCACACCTTGAACAACGGATATAGTAGGTGAGGTTGGGGGAGGTGCAAGTGAACCTCTGCCTAACCTGAAAGGACTGTCGGGGTCCCTGGACAGAGTCGAGGGAGGAGGTATAGTGACAGGTGTTGCATCTTCTGTGGTTGCGAGGGAAGGTACCTGGGGAGGGGGTAGTTTAGGTGGGAAGGACTGTTATTCAGGGAGTTACAGAGGGTATGGTCTCTGCGGAAGATGTAAAGGGGTGGAGATGGGAAAATATGGCGAGTGGTGGGATCCCCTTGGAGGTGGCGGAAATGTCAAAGGATTTTATACTGGGACAGTTTGAGATCAATAAGGAGGTAGTGTTGAAGACCATTATGACGGACATCTCACCAGGGCCTGATCTATTCCAGGGTATTAAGAGACCCCAAGAGATTGTAAGGGCCTTAACAAAGATTTGTGTGTAGTCTCTAGCCACAGAATAGGTCCAGGAGGACTGGAGCATAGCCAACGTTGTTCCTTTGTTCAAGAAGGGAATTGAGATAACCCAGGAAATCAAATTAAATTAAATTAAATTAAATTTCTTTATTTATATAGCACATTTTTAGTCAACTTGCATTGACCCCAAAGTGCTTCACATAATTACATACACACACACAGGCAAAGGTGGGTGAAGTGTCTTGCCCAAGGACACACACAGGCAAAGGTGGGTGAAGTGTCTTGCCCAAGGACACAACGACAGTATGCACTCCAAGCGGGATTCGAACCAGCTACCTTCCGGTTGCCAGCCGAACACTTAGCCCATTGTGCCATCTTAGCCCATTGTGCCACCAGCCACCAAAGGCTGGTGAACCTCATGTCCCGAGTTACTCTTGAGCCACCAATGACTACCGACGTGTGGAAAAATCATCACATGGTAAAAATGATGTCATGCAGTTTTTTTTCACTATTAGAAGACCCAGCCTGAAGAACGATCTCGACCCGATACATCACCTATTTCTTTTCTCCAGAGATGCTGCCTTGGAAAGAAACAATCCTTCCAAAATTGCATTCAAAAGTCCATTTGAACTGCATTTGTTGAAGGTCTGGCATCAATCATTGAAAGGCATAGGATATTTTGTGTTGGGAGGAACTGCAGATGCTGGTTTACACCGAAGATAGACACAAAATGCTGGAGTAACTCAGCGGGTCATGCAGCATTTCTGGGGAGAAGGAATGGGTGACGTTTCTGGTCGACTCCCTTCTTCAGACTGAAAAAACGTTTCGACCTTTCCCTTCAGAGATGCTGCCGGCTTGGCTGAGTTACTCCAGCTTTTTGTGTCTAGTAAGATTGTTTAATTCCCTTAATTTATCTCTCATCAAAACGTTGGTAAACTTTTAACTAAAATATTAGGTAAATTGAACATTAACATTATTTTTTCCCCCGACAGCAAGGTCCGTAGACCAGCTGGATAGCAGTGTGTGTCTCTCAACTCACCCAGTATGTCCGTCAGAGCAGCCGTCCCACCGTCGCGACTTAAACTGTATAGAAACATAGAAAATAGGTGCAGGAGTAGGCCATTCGGCCCTTCAAGCCTGCACCGCCATTCGATATGATCATGGCTGATCATCCAACTCAGTATCCCATCCCTGCCTTCTCTCCATACCCCCTGATCCCTTTAGCCACAAGGGCCACATCTAACTCCCTCTTAAATATAGCCAATGAACTGGCCTCAACTACCTTCTGTGGCAAAGAATTCCACAGATTCACCACTCTCTGTGTAAAAAATGATTTTCTCATCTCGGTCCTAAAAGACTTCCCTCTTATCCTTAAACTGTGACCCCTAGTTCTGGACTTCCCCAACATCGGGAATAATCTTCCTGCATTTAGCCTGTCCAACCCCTTAAGAATTTTGTAAGTTTCTATAAGATGCCCCCTCAATCTTCTAAATTATAGTATGTACAAGCCGAGTCTATCCAGTCTTTCTTCATATGAAAGTCCTGCCATCCCAGGAATCAGTCTGGTGAACCTTCTCTGTACTCCCTTTATGGCAAGAATGTCTTTCCTCAGATTAGGAGACCAAAACTGTACGCAATACTCCAGGTGTGCTCTCACCAAGACCCTGTACAACTGCAGTAGAACCTCCCTGCTCTTATACTCAAATAAAAAGCAGCGGCTCAAAACATTGCTGATTGGGCAGATCTGCACAGAAACCACCCCTTTCACACTCATCCCAGCCCTGGGAAACAAACTTTTCAGAGCCCTACAGTCACCCCAGCTCGCCCGCCCGCGAACCTCTGAATGAAAGACAGAGCTCAGATGTTCTCTTCAGTAGTGGCGACCCAGAGTTTCCCAGCACCTGGCCCGAGTTTCAATTTAAACTCGGATAAACTGAGTTTTTATTAAAAACCCGAATACAATTGTAAATATGAGAATGTTTTCCTATAGTGTACGGTAGACTATCATCCGGTGTAGATACCACAATTTATTGGAAAAATATGAATACACGAACACAGGGGTTAGTTAAAAATTGGAGTCATATCCCATCTACATCATCTCACACTCTCTCGCTGTGTGTTTCCAAGAAATGTCATTAAGGATTTATGTTATGTGTTTTTGCTGGACTGAAACCAACCCATTTACAACGTATAGTTGTGGCCGAATGTGATCACTTCCATTATGTAGAGAATCTCAGAAAGTTAATAGAGATTCCATTCCGTTTACATTGCGCTTTGTGCAAGGATCAAATCTTAGCCCAAAGTGTACATTAGGCGGCGAGGATTAATTTCAAAACTTCAAATTATTTCAAACAATAATTTATCTGAACAATGGACCAGGGCAGATGCCAGCCCTTTTATTTATTTATTATTATTTTTTTAATTTATTTTTTTAGAAGTAAGTACAATAATGTGGTACCTTGTAGATACCTAATATATATTGACATGTTACATTTTATGTACACCTTCTTTTTTTTTTTTTTTAGCGGTAAAAGGAAGAAAAGAAAGAGAATAGTAGAAAAATAGAGAAGTGCGTGATACCGAACAGTGAGGAGAAGGAAAGAAGACAAGAGAGAAAATAGAGAGAGAAAAAGAGGAGATAGAAAACAGGGGACTGAAAGAGAAATAGCTATTTATTATTCTTGACCACCCTTCACCTGATCCTGAAACAGTTAATTTCTATGGTTATGTTGCACCATATGCTTGTAAGAAGTTGATAAATGGAGATCAAATCATTAAGAATTAGTCTGCTTTGTCTGTTAGGAGGGGTCGCATTTCTTCAAGATGTGAGGTTTCCGACATATTTGAAATCCACATTTTCAACGTTGGTATGGATGTATTTTTCCAAAATTTAAGTATACGTTTTTTTGCCGTTATTAAACCATAATTAAGGAAAGATTTTTGAAACGTATTCAGTTTATTCCCATCTTCCATTGATCCGAATATAATCATTTCAATGTTAGGGTCAATTTTTATCTATTCGCTCCAAAATTTATGAAGTTTTATGCAAGAGACAAAAGAGTGTGTTATAGTGGCGTTTTGAGATAAGCATTTGTCACAAATGGGGGAAGTATTTGGATAGAATTTATTCAATCTAGTTTTCGAGTAATATAATCTATGTGGAATTTTAAATTGAATTAAGTTATGTCTTATGTTAATTGAACATTTATGTATATATTTCAAAAGTTTTTCCCATAATTCTTTCGAGATTTTTACCAGTACAGGTGCACAACCTTTTATCCGAAAGCCTTGGGACCAGACACTTTTCGTAATTCGGAATTTTTCGGCTTTCGGAATGGAAGATTTTTAGCGTAGATTTTAACGGCTGGCTCAGTGGTAGAGTGCTCGGCTCATATCCGCAAGGTCACGAGTTTGCGCCTCGATCCCGGCAGTTACTCGATCGCGAGTTTGAGTCTTCAATGTAGTTTTTTCTTGCAGAATAGGAGAGAATAGGGAGGGTTAGGCTGGGATCATTCTCTGCGAGGTGATCTTAGTGCGGGAGACAAGTGTAGGAGAGGTGTACTGACTGTGTGGGCAGAACTTTGGAAGTGATTGCCCACCATTCTCAAAAGCCGCTGTGTCTCCCTGTCCCTGGGATAGCAGGGGGCGATCAAACAGCACAATACCCCCCTCCCCCTCCAACTCCAGAGGAATCCGCTCCCCGATGGGCCGCTACGGCGACAAGTGGCAGTTCGCCCACAGCCCGAGCTGCGCCCCCTCATCCGCCACCCCAAGAACAAGACGTACCTTGCACACCATCAGCTTCTGCCCCTACGGGGAGCGTGTTCCTCTGGAGTTGGAGCGGGGCTGGGCTGGAGTTGCTGATCTGGGATCTCCGTGCTTACAGTGGGCCTGGGGGTCGGTGTCCCGATGAGGGGGTGCAGCTCGGGCTGTGGGCGAACTGCCACTTGTCGCCGTAGCGGCCCATCGGGGAGCGGCTTCTGGTGGTCCTGATGTCTCCGGCCAGTTTGCAGTTTTCCTCTGGAGTCGGAACGGGGCTGGGCTGCTGCTGGCTGTGGGTCTCTGGGATCTCCGTGCTTGCAGTGGGCCTGGGGGTCGGTGTCCCGTTGGTCCTGACGTCTCCGGTGACTGGCACTGACCTGCTGGCATCGCCGACGTGAAGACAGTGCAAAGCCCCCGCGCCGGTGCAATGGGCGGGGAGCTGGAGAGGGGAGGGAAGGGGTCACACACATGGCCGGGAAGCAGAGGGGTGTAGGTGGGGTGAAACTGAAGGGAGCGAAAATCTGCTGCTGTTCAAAAGGGAACTGCGGATGCTGGAATATCGAAGGTACACAAAATTGCTGGGGAAACTCAGCGGGTGCAGCAGCATCTATGGAGCGAAGGAAATAGGCGATGTTTCGGGCCGAAACCCTTCTTCACTGTGTATCATGAGTCTACCGTGGGAACTTTTTAACTCAGCGGGCAGGCAGCAGCAGATTGTCAATTATTAACCCTCCCGCGCAATATACCCTCACCTTATCTTTTATGAATGGGGATTTAGTTCCCCTTTCTTCGAGGACCGACCGGAGGTTCCGCTGTCACCTCTGCGGGCCACCCTCGGTGAACGTCTTCAAGGACCTTTCTTCAAGGACCGAAAAAATGTCCGCTATTCGGAGCTTTTCGTTATTTGGAATTTCGGATAAAAGGTTGTGCACCTGTAGTTCTAGTTCCCAATCTTCTCTAAGTGCCTCTGTCGATGGTAATTCTATATTTAAAATACTATTATATAAATATGATATTAATTTCCTTGAGTCAGCCTTAATGTTCATTGTTTCTTCCAATGAATCTAGAGTTAAAGTTTGGTATCCTTGTATATATTTTTTCAGGAAGTCACGGATCTGAAGGTATTTAAAATGTTGGTTATTTTTCAGCTTGTATTTTAATTGTAATTGTTGAAATGATAACAGGTTTCCCATTTCATACATATCGCCGATCCTTTTAAATCCCATTCTTTCCCAATGGCTATATGTTTTGTCAGTGATAGATGGTTTAAATGAGGGGTTATTAACTATCGGAGTTAAAAGTGATAGGTTTCTTAATTTTAAAGTTAATTTTATTTGTTTCCAAATTCGTATTGTATTATGGATAATTGGATTCTTCTTATGTGGTTCAATTTTATCGGGGAGAAGAGGATCGCTCCTATATTAAAAGGAGAACAGTCCTCTTTCCCCATTCTTATCCATTCTGGAATGGATAAGAATGGATAAGATGCCAGCCCCTTTAAACATCACGGACAGCACAGTGTGAAGTGGTGCTAGAATTATATATGTGAAATAGTCTTGGAAATTTTATTATCGATTATAAATGCTCTATTTCAATTATAGGTCGTTTAGTTTGTTGTGAAGTGGCACCAGATTTAACACCTCAGTCTATTAAAATTGAATTATCTCACTGAATGAAAACATGCAATATGTTTCCAGGCAAATATCCAGTGGTTGAGAATTAAAGAGCAGTCATTAGTGTTTTTAAATGGGCAGTTGTAGTCAATAATACGGTAACCGAATGATATTTATTAATTGCTAGAGAGGACGATGTAAACATAGTGAGGTTAGTGAGCAGCCTCTAACATTACCCGCTCCTCGTACTGTTCTGTTGTGTAGGAAGGAACTGCAGATGCTGGTTTACCCTGACGATAGACACCAAAAGCTGGAGTAACTCAGAGGGTCAGACAGCATCTCTGGAGAGAAGGATGGGTGACGTTTCGGATCGCGACTCTCCCGGTTGCTACCTGGACCTACCTGATCTCCCAGTTGCCAAACAGTTCCCATTCCCATAATGACCTTTCTGTCCGAGGCCTCCTCCAGTCAGAGTGAGGCTAAATGCAAATTGGAAGAACAACATCTCATATTTCGCTTGGGCTGCTTACAGGTATGAATATTGATTTCTCTCACTTCAAGTAACCCCAGCATTCCCTCTCTGTCTATCCCTCCTCCACCCAAGTCTCACCAGCTTCTCGTTTTCACCCAACGAACAGCGAACAATGGTCTGTTTCCTTTATCATTGTTACTTTTTTGCATTCATTGTTCTTTATCTCTCTACAATACATCATCATCTATATCTCTCGTTTCCCTTACCAGTCTGTCGAAGAGTCTCGACCCAAAACATCACCCATTCCTTCTCTCCAGAGATGCTGCCTGTCCCGCTGAGTTACTCCAGCTTTTTGTGTCTATCGCCGCCCTTCTTCAGACTGTTCCGTTGTATTGACCGAAAACAAACGATGTGACAGGACAGTACCGGCGACTTAATGAATGAAATGGAGACACGCGGAATTAAATGGACTTGGAATAGAAACATAGAAACATAGAAATTAGGTGCAGGAGTAGGCCATTCGGCCCTTCGAGCCTGCACCGCCATTCAATATGATCATGGCTGATCATCTAACTCAGTATCCCGTACCTGCCTTCTCTCCATACCCTCTGATCCCCTTAGCCACAAGGGCCACATCTAACTCCCTCTTAAATATAGCCAATGAACTGGCCTCGACTACCCTCTGTGGCAGAGAGTTCCAGAGATTCACCACTCTCTGTGTGAAAAAAGTTCTTCTCATCTCAGTTTTAAAGGATTTCCCCCTTATCCTTAAGCTGTGACCCCTTGTCCTGGACTTCCCCAACATCGGGAGCAATCTTCCTGCATCTAGCCTGTTCAACCCCTTAAGAATTTTATAAGTTTCTATAAGATCCCCTCTCAATCTCCTAAATTCTAGAGAGTATAAACCAAGTCTATCCAGTCTTTCTTCATAAAACAGTCCTGACATCCCAGGAATCAGTCTGGTGAACCTTCTCTGCACTCCCTCTATGGCAATAATGTCCTTCCTCAGATTTGGAGACCAAAACTGTACGCAATACTCCAGGTGTGGTCTCACCAAGACCCTGTACTGGGGCGGTGGGGTTTTATCGAAAAGTGAAATCGGTGGAAGGAAACGGGCAGGCGAGGTTTCGGGTCAGGGTCCCTCTTCGGACTCCATGACCCGCTGAGTTCTTCCAGCTGTCAAATGGAGACATGGGGGACCACAGATGCTGGCATGTTGAGCAAAACACAAAGTGTTGGAGCAACTCGATGGGCCGAATGGCTTAATTCTGCTCCTATGACGAACTCACGAAGTGTCGAAGCAAGCCAGCGGGTCAGGCAGCATCTGTGGAGGGAATGGATAGGCAACGTTTCGGATCGGGTCCCTTCTTTTTGAACCAAATCAACGTCTGTCCATTCCTTCCGCTGTTGCTTCTGAGTTACTCCAGCGCTGTGTGAGTTCCTCCAACACTTTGTGTGTGTTTTATGATCATGATTCCAGCATCTACAGTTTCTTGTCTCTACATAAACTAGGCCTCAGCAACACCTGGGTGTACTAACTGGGAGATTATGTTGCTGCTGCCAAAACAACAGTTGGCAATGTATGCACGGTAGATGTCACATTGTGTGGGAAACGAGGTCTCCAGGGAGACGGACGCAAAGTGCTGGAGTAACTCCGCGGGACAGGCAGCATCTCTGGAGATTTATAAAGCATGACATTTTGGAACACAAGGAACTACAGAAGCTGGCTTACGAAAAAAAAAACAAAGTGCTGGAGTAACTCAATGTGTCAGGCAGTATCTGTGGAGAACATGGACAGGTGACGTTTCGGGTGAAAGAAGGGTCTAAAGTTTGAAGAAGGGCCCCGACCCGAAACGTCACCTATCCAAGTTCTCCGGAGATGACTAATCTTCAACATTTCACTTCTGGCACTCAGGCCAAACCCACGAGTTACTCATGAGTCACTACGGTAAACTCACGGGCTACTACGGTATTACAACGAGTTTAAACGTTTCAAATTTTTCCTTCAGGAGTAAATTTGTCTCGTGGAAATCTTTCAACATGTTGAAACTTTTTCACGAGTTAACAAGTTTCCCAAGTACCTGCCGTTAGCATTACGAGTCGCTAAGTTACGTCCACGAGTTCCGACGTTCCAGCTACGTTAATTCTACGTGATTACCACGAGTTTGTTTTGTTTTTACTTAACTGAACTGAACTGAACTTTATTTATAGAGCACTTTAAAAACAACCACTGTTGCAACAAAGTGCTGTACATGACTAATCATAAACATAAAACAAAACAATAAAAACATTAAAAAACAGTAAAAACAATAAAAAACAATAACAGAAACACTAAAACAAGAGCAAAGTCTCATGCAGGGGCGAAAGCCAAGGAATAGAAAAGGGTTTTAAGACTAGTTTTGAAAATGGACAGTGAAGGAGCCTGTCTAATGTGCAATGGCAGAGTGTTCCATAATGTCGGAGCAGCAACAGAGAAGGCTCTATCCCCTCTGAACTTCCGTTTAGACCTCGGTACCTCCAGGAGCAGCTGATCAGCTGACCTGAGGCACCGAGCAGGAGCGTAGGGATGAAGCAGCTCAGAGAGGTAAGGCGGGGCGAGACCATTTAAAGATTTAAAAACAAATAAAATAATCTTAAAATGAACTCTAAAGTACACCGGCAGCCAGTGGAGGGAGGCCAGAATAGGCGTTATGTGCTCCCTCTTACGTGTTCCAGTTAAAAGGCGAGCAGCAGTATTCTGAACCAACTGGAGACGTGCAAGGGAAGATTGGCTAACTCCAAAATAAAGTGCGTTACAGTAATCCAGCCGAGACGTAATGAAGGCATGGATTACTGTTTTAACTCTGGATCACTCGTGGGTGGACTCGCACCGTGAGACAGGGGTTTTATTCTTATACTGACCTCTGATTCTGGTATCCCCCAACATCGGGAACAATTTTCCTGCATCTAGCCTGTCCAATCCCTTAAGAATGTTATGTTTTATATGGTTTGATCTATTTGCACTTCAGTACATAGCTTGTTTCAGAGTGAAAAATGTTTATAATAGAAACATAAGTGTGTGTAGTTATAAATGATTAGTAATCTTTCTTCACCCTCCACTCCAACCCCATGTGCACCACCTGGGATCCTACCTATTTCTTGCCTCCCCCTCCCCTCCATTCCCCTCCTGCTATTTTCCTCCCTCTAGCTGAGTGCCGCCTGATCTGCTGAGTGACTCCAGCACTTTTTTTCCATTTATGGATTAAGCAGCATCTGCAGTTCCTTGTTTCTACCAGGTTTCATTGGCAGGCCAGCAGTGGAGAGAGTTTATAGCTTCAAATTGCAGTCCATTTCCATCTCGGATTACCTACCCTCGATCCAGCATAGAGATGTAATCATGAAGAAGGCACATCAGTTTTTCTGCTTTCTTGGAAGTTTAAAGAGAATCAGCATGTCACCAAATGCTTTACCAAACTCCTAAAGGCGCACTGCAAAAAGTATCCCGACTTGTTGAATTCCAATCCTCAGGGATGCAAAGGTGCAGAGAGTGCTGGACTCAGCCCAGCCCATCACATATACAGCCCTTCCCACAATCTACATAAGACACTGCCTCAAGATGGCTGCCTCTATCATCAAGGGTCCCCATCATATGGACCATGCCCTCTTCTCACTGCACCTTCAGGCGGGAGGTACAAACGTCTTAAGTCCCACACTGCTAAGTTCAGGAATTCTTGCTTTTGCACAAACACCAGGCTCTTGAACCATTCCACACAAGCCTAATCTGAGCTCAGCAATGGAATATTGCAGACCTCCTCTTGCACTTCCTGTGAGGACCTCTTCTAATTATAATTTTGCACTAATAGCTTGTCATTGCAGTCTTGTTAGAACAGAACATTGCAGCACATGAATAAGCCCTTTGGCCCACAGTTTCTGTGCTATGCATGATACCAATTTAAACTAATCCCCTCTGTCAGCATATGATCCATATCCCTCCATTCCCTGCATATCTAGGTGCCTGTCTCAAGATTAAATAATCTTGTATAATTTATATATAATTTATGCTTTTATGTGTTTGAGTCCATGTGCTTGTAATGCAGTTGTAAAGAAGATTTTCATTGTGCCAGTACTTATGCATATAGCAATAATTCTAAATCCTAAAGTGGATTTGACTTTGCATGTGCTATATGCTTCTGTACTCAATTACTCTTATTCTGTTGTGCCCGAAGAACACAATGAATGTATTAATTCACTGACATGTAATTTATTTCCAGTTCTTTCCACCGCTGTAATAATTCATTAATTTGTTCACTTCATTTAGCCTTCATTTTTAAGTCATTGATTTTGCTTCTCTATTAATTTCATCATTATTAAATCACTGATGTCTACTCAATAACTCAGCAATATTCAATTACCTCTCATTGTGCATGGTTTGTTTAGAATTTTAGAAATTGTAATTGCAGTGGGACTACCCAATGTCAAACTCATCTAATAACACCCTGAGTAGGAATTTAACCTCCATAATTCATTACATATATGCTTGTAATATATGATTAGGTTCTGCTATTCACCGTTTTAGATTTACTGACATTGTATGGCTTGAGACCATACACCCATAGCCCATTCAAAAATAAAATGATTCAGGAGCTCTTTCTGCTCTTTGCCTATGGCTCACTCATAATCAGCCCAGTGCATCTCAGATTTCTGCCCAATCTATTTGATAAGCAATTACAAATGTACAGACAGCTTGCCAATAGAGTTCAGCTCAGGTCCAACCATGAAAATAGTTTGTCTCCTTCAGTGGGCAACAGGCTCTGGTTCCATAATGGAAGTGGATGTTCTAAATGAATCTTAAATGTTTCACCATCTGCCAATGTATGGAAAACCACAGGCGTACAATTGCAATTTTCCAAGCTTTCTCCCATGAGTTGGCTGCCAGCGGGAGCTCTGGATTGCTACATCACCCAGTCTTAGGTTTAACGTGTCTGCACATGGATTTAACACAATTGCACTTCACCTAGCTGGAGGCAAAAGAAAGATCGCACAATTTTGCAAACTGTGCACGATCTGAGGAAGAATGTCAGACCCAAACCACTAAAAGTTTCCCTGGCCTGCTGAATGTATCCAGCACTTTGTGTTTTTGTGTGCAAGTCACATTCCTAACCAAGTGAGCAGGCTGGAGAGGGCAAGCTGCAGACAATACTATCCCTTCAGCTATTGCAGTTGTTCTGCAATGCCCCCCTCATTATAACAACTCCCCATCCCTCTCGTTCACAGCCTTCTCCCTGGTCCTGCAACCTGGAAATCTTCCAACTGAACCTAAAGGGATGGCTTTCTTTGATTGAGCTGCAGTTATATGTTCCCAAGCCATGAGATGGCAGCATGGCAGCCATGTTAGGAATTGAAGACATAAGGAACTGTTCGCACAGACGTTGTGGGTGCGGGGCCTGTTCCTGTGCTGTGCGGTTCTATGCTCTATGTTCAGATGATGGAATCTTGAACAAAACACAAAGTGCTGGAGGAACTCTACAGGTCAGGTAGCATTGGTGGGAGAAATGGACAGGCGACGTTTCAGGTCGGGACCCTTCTTCAGATTCATCAAAATGCCCGTTGGTCAGAAGAAGGGTCCCGATGCGAAATGGCGCATGTCTATGTTAGGAATTGGATTTGATTGGTAACGTCAGGTTAAATTCAGACTTCTACTTCCTACAATGGCAATAAGAGACATTCCACTGGCTGAAATGCAGACTATTGTAAAATATATAATGCCAGGTCCCAAATCTCTCTGATGGGTTTATTATTTTACAGCTTGGGAGGCGAGTTGATTCTACAGGAATAAAAATCTGAAGCTCCAATGAGTAAAACAAGTGACTGGAAAAATCCTTATTTCTTACAGTAACAAGGGTACGAAAAACAGCTTCAAGTCAGGTAAAAGATAGTTGCAAAAGAGGAGGGGCAGGACAGAGCGTGGCTGATAATAGGTGAATACAGGCGAGGGGATTGTGTAGGACGGAACTGCAGATGCTGGTTTCAACTGAAGATGGATACAAAATGCTGGAGTAACTCAGCGGGACCCAGGCAGCATCTCTGGAGAGAAGGAATGGGATTCATTTCGAGCCAAGACCCTTCTTCGGAAGAAGACCGTCTACTATCTACAGTTGAGGGGCTTGTTTCATAGATTGTTGGGCAAAGGCCAGTGGTGAGGAGGCAGGCGTGGGCCTGAGAGGATAAAGCGTTCAGAATTGTTGTGCAAGTTGGTGTGCAATAGAAAAGTTGTGAATTGTGTATCCATTGCAAATGCTACGGTGGCGATGGGGAAAAACAGGTGCAAGGTCAGCCAGGTTTCAGCGGATTGGGATTAAAAAGAGTGGGAGGGGTGGGAGGTGGGGTTCTGGGGAGGCTAAAGGGGAGGGGGAAGCAGGCTGTTGTGAGTTAGTTACTTAAAATTGGAAAATGCAATGTTCATACCATTGGGTTATAAGCTACCCAAGTGGAATATGAGGCGATGTTCCTCCAGTTTGCCTGTGACCTCACTTTTGCAATGGAGGAGGCCCAGGACAGAAAGGTCAGTAAGGGAATGGAAAGGGCACTTAAAATGGTTAGCAATCAGGAGATCTGGTAGGCTTTGGCAGAGCGAATACAAGTGTTTGGAAAAGCGGTCGACGAGTCTATGCTTAGTCTTGTCGATGAACAGAAACCCACACTGGGAACACCGGATGCAGGGGATGAGGTTAGAGGAGATGCATGTGCACTTCTGTCTCACTTGGAAGGCTTTTGGGGTCCCTGGATGGAGGCGTGGGAGGAGGTATAAAGACAGGTATTACATGTCCTGC
Source organism: Amblyraja radiata (assembly GCF_010909765.2). Taxonomy (NCBI): domain Eukaryota; kingdom Metazoa; phylum Chordata; class Chondrichthyes; order Rajiformes; family Rajidae; genus Amblyraja; species Amblyraja radiata. The sequence goes on along the minus strand of NC_045957.1, from coordinate 127,471,317 downwards.
ATTGCAGGGGAAAGTACCTGGGGAATGGGTGGTTTGGGTGTGAAGGGAAGAGTGAACCAAGGAGTTGCTGAGGAAGCGGTCAGCATAACGCGGGAATGGGAAGTGATTGGAAAATGTGACTAGTGGTAAGATCAGGTTGGAAATTACGGAAATGTCGGAGGATGGTGTGTTAAAAATGATCATCCTTGAAACATAGAAACATACTTTCTGTATGGAGTTTGTACGTTCTCACCGTGACCTGCGTGGGTTTTCTCTGAGATCTTCGGTTTCCTCCCATGCTCCAAAGACGTACAGGTTTGTAGGTTAATTGACTTGGTAAATATTAAAAAAATTCCCTGGCGTGTGTCGGATAGTGTTAATGTGCGGGGATCACTGGTCGGCGCGGACCCGGTGAGCCAAAGGTTCTGTTTTCGCACTGTATCTCGAAACTAATAAACTAAACACCTTGTGCTGACTTCACCATTCAATACATACGAGGGGGTAGGGGGAACATTGCCTCTGTTCAATGTTCCTCATTTTTCCTGCTAGATCTTGATTCTCCGGTTGGCCGAAAGCTTCCTCAGCCTTGAATATACTCAATTATTCAACAACCACAGTTATTTGGGGAAGAAAATACCAAACATTTACAGAGAATAAATTCCTCCTTCTTAGTCTTAAACAGTCTATGTACAAGGAATGTATTCTGGTGAAAACTCATTTGGAAAACTATTTGCAGCCTTGGTTCTCCATAGTTAAAGAAAGATATCTGTGCACTAGGAGTCTATGCAGTGCCCATATGTGAGATTAATTATTGGAAAGGGAAAGTTGTCCTCTGAGGCATGATTACATATGTCTAGTTTGTGCTCACTGAAGCATCAATTTTCAGTAAATAGTTTTACAATGTTATTCTTCTATTGGAAGCAGTGAGTAAAGTTTCATGCTATTGTTTTGAAACTTGGATTGTATTATCCTTCCTCAGTTCACTTCCAAGAACAGAATAGATTAAAAACTATGCACTATATGTGTGATGTGAACAAGATTGTTTGATCGGCAAGGCTTTGCTTCTCGCCATGCTGTATCACTTTTACAACTTCCCAAACCGGGATTTGAACTCTCAACTTCTGCAGGTCTTCTATCAAAATAACAAATGTGCTGTACATATGCATTGGTTGCAACTGCAACTTACAGCAATGGCCATTCCACTTCTGGCTAAATAAAGGATATTGTGGGATTTGTTCAGAAGTAATGCTTTCAATTGATTTCACATTTCAGAAAATGATTTCAAAAGAATATTCCAGCAGGATTTACATTTTTTAAAGGTTTTGCATTTAAAAAATACAAATATTCTCTTTTTTCATCAGACAAGACAAATATTATTGCAAGTTTTGTTTACAACTGGACAGCAATGTTTGAACTTCACTGTTATTGCCTACCACCACATCAAAGCACATACTCTTTGGTGGTCTTTTTCCTGATGTTTACACAGTGTTAGAACAGAATTAAAAAGTGTATACAATTATACTGGATATAGTGCTGGACACATTCTCATCCCATCCAAGGATTCAGTTGTCTAAATTGGGTCCAAATAAGCTCCAGTGTTTACCACACAAAATTTTGGCCCAGACATGGTAATAATGGAAACTATGCAAGTGCACCAAAAGATTAGCTTTCAAAGAAAATTGTGCATTCTTTCCAAAAGTCTCCAAGAATGTAATTTCCATGTTGGCTTTGTCAGGCTTTGCAACAACTGCGGAAGTTTCAAAATGCTTTGAAATATGATCCGTTTATTGCTAAACTGAGCATGAAACATATTTCTCAAGTTCGGCAGATGACACTGTGTTTAGTACTGGAAAATACATTGATTTACCGTGCAATTTGTTTCAATCAAATCTGATAACATCCAAGACATTTATATATTGGTATCATATATGATTTTGCTTGCAATGAACTTTGGCAAATCAATAATAATCTTTATTTTTCTATCATGGGCTGAAAAATAATCCACTTAAAATGTTTGCTGTTTCATGCTTCTTGTTTGCCAATTATTTTCCCGAATTATGGTGAAACCTCTATTTATAGAAACATAGAAAATAGGTGCAGGAGTAGGCCATTCGGCCCTTCGAGCCTGCACCGCCATTCAATATGATCATGGCTGATCATCCAACTCAGTATTTCATACCTGCCTTCTCTCCATACCCCCTGATCCCTTTAGCCACAAGGGCCACATCTAACTCCCTCTTAAATATAGCCAATTAACTGGCCTCAACTACCTTCTGTGGCAGAGAATTCCAGAGATTCACCACTCTCTGTGTAAAAAATGTTTTCCTCATCTCGGTCGTAAAAGACTTCCCCCATATCCTTAAACTGTGAGCCCTTGTTCTGGACTTCCCCAACATCGGGAACAATCTTCCTGCATCTAGCCTGTCCAACCCCTTAAGAATTTTGTAAGTTTCTATAAGATCCTCCCTCAATCTTCTAAATTCTAGCGAGTACAAGCGAGTCTATCCAGTCTTTCTTCATATGAAAGTCCTGACATCCCAGGAATCAGTATGGTGAACCTTCTCTGTACTCCCTCTATGGCAAGAATGTCTTTCCTCAGATTAGGAGACCAAAACTGTACGCAATACTCCAGGTGTGGTCTCACCAAGACCCTGTACAACTGCAGTAGAACCTCCCTGCTCCTAAACTCAAATCCCTTATATTTATTGATGGTGAAGAGTTTTAGTAGGTACTGGAAATCATTGTGAAATGAACAACTACAATAGGGGAAGACTCACTTACTTGCATCTGTTGAAACACGATATAACTAATTTATATCCACATCTTAATTCTATTAATTTCCCAAAATTCAATTGTTACACTTTACAAGGTACACGTTTGACAATCAACCTATACAGTAGTCTTGCTTCAAAATAATTTTACAGCAGGATTTACATAAAAAGTTCCTCATTTTATGTTTTCTTTTCATCCCACTGTAAGTGTTGTTCCAAATATTAGTTCCGGAAGAACTGTTCAGGAAGAGGTTCTATGTTTCATTTTTAGATACATGAAGCTTCACAGAATGGTGCTGAGTAGAAACAGTTGCCTGTATCAACAACTGATTTCCATGGCAACACTTAATGTAATATGGCAGTTCAAACAGGTTGCTGCCAATATATCCTCTCTCAACACCAAAATAAAACATAATTGTGAAGCATAGCACATCAAGTTATTGTCCACACACACCAGGTGCAACAATGTTTTGAATAAACCAATAGTAATCTCCTATTTAGCGATTTATTTATTTTTTGTTGAACTATCGTTCTGCTATCATTTATTATCTTTATTAACAGTCAATTTTCAGGACACTTTCATCACAAAGGTCCATTCAGACTGGTCCTATAACGCCTTAGTCTGTCCAACTGTCAAGAGTCAAGTAAGTAAGTTTATTGGCCAAGTATTCACATACAAGGAATTTGCCTTGGTGCTCCGCCCACAAGTAACAACATGATATACAGTGACAGTTACAAATGACTCTATATACAAAACTTTAATAATAATAAAACATTAATGATGACACACAATTGATCAAGCATGTGAACCAACAAAATACCAGATCAAAGGGAGGCTACTGATTTTTGGCTGTTGAGTAGAGCAACTACTCGTGGATAAAAACTGTTTTTGTCTGGCTGTGGCAGCTTTGACAATCCGGAGTCGCCTTCCAGGGGGAAGTTATTCAAAGAGTTTGTGGCCAGGGTGAGGTGGGTCAGAGATGATCTTGCCCGCTCACTTCCTGGCCCTTGCCGTTCATCAATGGAGGGAAGGTTGCAGCCAATAACCTTCTCTGCTGATCGGACGATGTTTGCAGGGACTGGTTAAAAATGTCTGTATTGACCGGTGCCAGCTGTTTGGCACAGAACTTAAGAGTAGAGGGGGAAACATTGTCGGGTCCTGGAGATTTCCGGCTCTTTTGTCCTCTGAAAAGTCTCTCCACCTCCTCTATTTTTATTGTTGATATTGGATAAGTTATGTTGTGCAGCACAGAGGGTGTGGGTGATTGGGTGTGAAGTGGAGATTGGAGAGGGGTGGATGCAGAAAGGCCCAGTCTTTGCAGACTGAGGTCAGGCTGTGAGTGGGTGTGAAGTGTTGGTTTAGGTGGGAAATGGTCCAGTCTTTTCATACTGGAGTCTTGCCTTAAGTAGGTGTGAAGTGGTGAATGGGAAGGAGAGAGTGCAGGGTCCATTCTTTGTAGACTGGGGTCTGGCTGTGTTGGTTGGGGAGAGGGGAGGGGGTACCAGGGTTATGTTTCTGATTTTCAAACCTGCAGTAAAACCCATTCAGGTCGTTGGTCAGCTGACGATTGTCCAACGAGCGGGGGGGCTTTCTTCTTGTAGATGGTAATTTCTTGCAAGCGCTTCCAAACTGAAGAAGAGTCACTAGCTGCGAACTTGCTCCTCAACTTCTCAGAGGAGTTGGCAGCTCTGATTCCACTTCTCAGCTTGTATTTGGCCTGCCTGTAGAGGTCTGCATCCCCGCTCCTGTAGGCATCCTCTTTAGACCGTCGGAGCTGTCTGAGTTCTGCAGTGAACCAGGGCTTGTTGTTGTTGAACCATGTCATAGTTGGAATGCAACTGTCCTCGCAAAAGCTGACATATGCTGATACAATGTCTGTATACTCATTGAGGCTTGTGGTGGATTCCCTGACCAGTCAAAGCAGGATTGTAGGTTCTCAATGCCCTCGCTTGTCCACCTTTTTGTTGTTCTGACCAGGGTTTAATTGTCATATGTACTGAATCGGAACAATGTAATTCTTACTTGCAGCAACACAAGTTTGTAAGCATTGCACAAAGGACAAAGGACATTTATTGTCACGTACACCAATTGGTGTAGTGAAATTTGTGTTGCCATTGCAGCACACCAATAAGAATAAAACACAACAATAAAGAATTTAACATAAAACATAAAAACATCCCCCCACAATGGTTCCCACTGTGAGGGAAGGCAACAAAGTCCAGTCCTCTTCCTCTTGTTCACCCATGGTCAGGCCTATTGAGGACTCCGCAGTCACAGCGACAGCGGCCCGATGTTTCAGGCCCTCTCGCCGGATGATGGAGCTCCGTTGTCGGGAGAACACTGTCAGCGGCCTGGAGTGTCTGGAACGGCCGCTTCCTCCCCGCGGCTCCCGAAGTCCACAGGCCGCACAGAGCTGCAACACTGGCGATCTCGGCGAAAGATCCCAGGCTCCGCGATGTTTAAAGTCAGCGCCGCCCGTGGCTGGAGGCTCCGCAATGACAGCTCCGCGCTATTGGAGTCGGCGGTCTCAGCACTCCGGAGCTTACCACACGGCGACCCGGGTAAGGCATCGCCCACTCCGCAATGGTGATTCAGCGCTGTGCTGCGGCTGAAGCTGAGGTTTTGGCCGGTCCCGGCAGGAAACGCCGCTCCAGTAAATTGTTAGGAGCAATAATGTGAGGGACGGAGGCCATGGAAGATGATTGTGTTCATATTCCGAGTACAATATTTCATATTCCACTTTACCGCGAGGAAGGGGCGAAGATGCGGCTCAGAGGAAAGCCGCATCTCCGACCAGGTAGGGACTGAGAAATACAGTTTCCCCTTTTCCCACCCTCCCCACATAAAAAGACTAGACCTCCAAAACAAACACTTTAAGCACACTAAAAATGTTTAAAAGGGTGAAATAACAAACAGCTGCAGGCAGGGCAGCCATACTCGACGGCATCCCCACTCTATTGTACTCAATAGATAATGTAATTAACAACAACAAAAAGTTGAATAAATAACCAGATCAGCCTGGAAGCTTTTTTTTCTGGATGACTGCTTGTAATTTTGCATATCAATTCAATAATGGATGACTTGGAAGTGGACTTTTCAATAACTTCTCTGTTCCTGGCCTTGTCAGGTGATAAATGTTCAATGGCATGGCTGCTGGTCACAAAGACTGCAATGTCCTGGATGGTATCATTTTCTTTTGATGAAACTGAGTACAGGAATGAGATAGAGAGCTTAATAACATGGCATCAGGATAACAATTCTCCCTGAATGTCAGCAAGACAAAGGAGCTAGTTATCGACTTTAGGAAGCGTGGTGGACTAAGGACCTCAATTAGCATAAATGGTGCCAAAGTGTAAAGGGTTGAGAGCTTCGAGTTAATTGGTGAATATGTTACCAACAGTATGCCATGGACCAACCATATCTGCTTTCAATCTTCTGCTTCATTAGCCCCATCAGGATTGGCTACAGTACTTGTTCTCTGCACCTGTACGGCACAATACTGAGAACTGTATTCTGCGTTCTGGCACCTTTCTCTTCCTACTACATATTGTACTTGTGCTTGGCTTGATTGTATTCATATACAATAAGACGATTTGATTAGATAGCACACAAACAAGAGCTTTTCACTGTACCACAGTAAACATGGTAATAATAAGCCTAAACCTGAAGTGGCCATTATAGAAACATAGAAAATAGGTGCAGGAGTAGGCCATTTGGCCCTTTGAGCCTGCACCGCCATTCAATATGATCATGGCTGATCATCCAACTCAGTATCCTGTACCTGCCTTTTCTCCATACCCCCTGATCCACAAGGGCCACATCTAACTCCCTCTTAAATATAGCCAATGAACTGGCCTCAACTACCTTCTGTGGCAGAGAATTCCACAGATTCACCGCTCTCTGTGTGAAAAATGTTTTTCTCATCTCAGTCCTAAAAGACTTAAAGCCCTTATCCTTAAACTGTGAATCCTTGTTCTATAGAGTGTGTAGGCGACTTAAATGTCGTCTGGAGAAAATGCAGGTATTACTGAATGCTGAAATCCTCATTGAGTGGCTCTGTTTGAGATGTTATGAGGAATTGAAGATAAATAAGGAAAGATCTGTAAATTGTTAAGAGCAATAATGTGAGGGTCGGAGGCCATGGAAGATGATCGTGTTCATATTCCAAGTACACTATTTCATATTCCACTTTACCCCCCCCCCTTCCTTTCATGAGGAACTCTTCCAATTGGATCCTTGAAACTGCCTCCAGCATTCCATTAACGATCAAATGATTTTGTGCATAGTGAGAATTGGCCACCAACGATCACTAACATCTTTCTTACAAAGTCAATTATCAGCCACTGCTGAGTTTCTCAGGTGGTTCCATTCATTAGTTCAAAAATTATAGGAGCAGATTTAGACCACTCGGCCCATCGTCTATTCCGCCATTTAATAATGGCTGATCTATCTTCCCTTCTCGACCCCAATCCCCTGCCTTCTCCCCATAACCTTGATGCTGCTACTAAACAAGAATCTATCAATCTCTGCCCCAAAAATATCCATTGACTTAGTCTCTACAGCCTTCTGAGTAAAGAGAAAAGAGTAAAAATGAGTAAAGAAATTCCTCCTCATCTCCTTTCATTGACATGATTTGTTGAAGATCTTTTGCTTTACACTCAGTCCATTGCAGGCTTTCATCAGGGCTAACAGTTCCTACATCTCATCTTGACCCAAATTCTCTTTGCCACTCTTTTGAGTTAAGGTCTGTGAACTGGCAACTGTTCACTCAGAATCCTAGCTGCCAAACGGTGATGTCTGGCTTCATAATCTATTCCTGTAATTAAAATTCACATTCTTTCATAGTTTAGCTTTTCCCTCCCTCTAAAATCTCATCTCGCGCAGGAAGCTCCATCGCTGACATCCTACGAGTGATGGCTATTCCCACTTGACTGCGACACATTGTGAAATCCATCAATTGGAATAGAGACACAAGGGTTGGCAGATGCTGTAACCTACAGCAGAAACACAAAACACTGGAGGAACTCAGCGGGTCGAGAAGCAGCTATGGCAAGAAAGGAATTATCGATGTTTCGGCTTGAGGCCCTGCGTCAGTCTTGAAACTTCGACTATTCCTTTCCCTCCACAGTAGTAGTACGACCCGCCGAGTTTTCCAGTAGTTTGTTTTCTTTACAATCAATTGGAATAATTTAGCTTCCTGCTACTCGACCTCAGGAAAGCCAGTCAGCTGAGACAACAAAATCTGAGGGAGGGAGGTGATGGGCAATCAAAGTCAGTACCAGCAAACCAGCAGTGGAATGACACCGCTCCTCCTGCTAGTCCGCTGTGCTCGCCATGACCGGGTCTGTTGTCTGTGGGAGGAACGGAGCTACAGAAGATGATGATATCATAGCCATCCCACCTTACATCACAGTCCCTCTTCACCCTACAACCTCTTTAGATTGGCAAGCTGCTGATAGTGCAATTACATTTCCTCCTCCTTCTCTGTCAACACAAATGCACCCATGAGCCTTTCTCCTGTGAAAGAGCCAACAAAGCGGTAGTCAAGAGTGAAGAGTGTTAAATTGTCATATGTACCAAACACAATAATGAAATTCTTACTAGTGGGAGCATAACAGGCCTATAAACACAATACACACAGATAATATATATGATAAACCCAAAATGGCCAATAGGTTAACAATATAATACAATACAATACCGTTTATTGTCATTTGAACCTCAAATGAAGTTCAAACGAAACTACAGGTTATTTGTACTACTATTGTAAATGGCGGTGCCTCGCAGCAGCGGCAGAGGGCTCTGCAGTCCATCTGTCTTTTTTTTAAATTTTTGTCCTGTTGAGTGTGTAGTTTGGCTGTAGTTATATATTGTGTTTAGCTGTGTATATGTGGGGGGGCGGGGGTGGAACTTTTAAATCTCTTCCCTGTACGGGGGACCCGACTTTTTCCCTCTCAGGTCTCCGTTGTCGTTGGGGCCTAGCACCGTGGAGCAGCCTCCAACCGGACGACCTGGGGGGCACCGGTCGCGGAGACTGCGGACTCACCAACGTGGGGCTGGCCGGCTTCAGAGTGTGGAGAGCTGTGGTGGCGCACGGCTGCAACCCGACTTCAGAGCTTCGTAGGCTCCTGCCACAGGCCCTGTAGACGGTAACATAGGGAGCTCGAGGGTCCCTGGTGGGAGACCGCTTTTTGGAGCTCCCGCAATGGCAACTTCTCCCGCCCGAATTGCGGGGTTGAAAACGACCCGGTGTGGCTTTAACGGCCGCGGGACTTGCCATCGCCCGCCGGTGGCTCCAACATTAAGACCCGGAACAGGGCCTTACATCGCCCGGCGCGGTCTTAACGGCCACGGGACTTGCCATCGCCCGCCGGGGGCTTTAACATCGGGAGAAGAATGGAAAACAGGGTGGTTTTACCTTCCATCACAGTGAGGAGGAGATTCACTGTGATGGATGTTTGTATAAATTGTGTTAATTGTGTGTCTTATTAATTGTTTCTTCTTGTTGAATGACTGCAGAAACCAAATCCTTAGTGTTGATTTAGTTTACAGATAGAGTATGGAGACAGGGCCTTTAGCCTATTGAGTCTGCACCGACCATCAATCACCCATTCACACTAGTTCTACATTAGCTCACTTTCTCATCCACTCCCTAGACAGGGGGTAATTTATAGACGGCAATTAACCCAGTGTCCACGAGCCTTTATTTTAGGGATACAGGCCCTTTGGCCCACTGGGTCTGCGCCAACCAGCGATCGCTGCATATTAACACTATCCTACTCACACTATGGACAATTTTTACTTTTACCAAACCAATTAACCTACATACCTGTACGTCTTTGGAACATGGGAGGAAACCGATCTTGGCGAAAACCTACCCAGGTCACGGGGAGAACGTACAAACTCCGTACAGACAGCACCCATAGTCAGGATCAAACCTGGGTTTCCGGCGCTGCATAAGCTGTAAGGCAGCAACTCCACCGATGCGCCACCTTGCCGCCCGTGGTTGTTGAAGGTGGAATAAGGGAATAAAGGTCTAAATGCGCTAACTTAAACATTAACTTAGAAACACTAACGCAGGCACTGTACGTTCAGAGGTGAACTCTTCCTGCAGTGGTTCATCCTTCTGAAGTGCTGCTGCTGAAGAAAGGGAAACATGTGCAGATGCCTCAGAGGGCAAGGTCACTCCCTAGTTCAGCTGCAAAGGATATAGGTGAGTGGCCTTCGGAGAAGGCTGCTGGGCCTGCACAATAAAACGTTTGATGGAGTAACAGGCTAGACAGGAAGCAAACGTGCAATCTGAGGAATACGGAGAAATATAGCACAATCTTGCACCCAGCCCACGCAGGGATCCCTTCCAGCACAAAAGCAGCGAACAACTTGAATGATGCCATGTGTATCATGGCAGAGAGGCTGGAGATTGAACGCTCCCTTCAGTCATGCTCTGTGATCTGACATTCAGTGTCCATTAACTGACATGTGCAGTCAACAGAAGCCTGCACCATGGAAAGGTTGCAATCCATGCCTCGTCTGCTGCTCTGATACTGAAAAATAGTCTGCTCTTTTTTTTATTGGAGTTTCAGTCATCTTTGTTGTGAACAGTAACAGCACCCTGTTGGATGTTGTTGGTATCTCCAGATCCAGATTAAAAGGAGCCTGATAAATGAGAACTGATGGCCTTGATGTCATTGAGAAATACTGGCGGCACAGCCTTTGGCCAAGAGGGATTCCTGTTGTAACTGGAGCAGGCATGTGTCAAACAGGACATTAATACTGAAGTACAAGCATCTCACATGCCATTTCTTTCTGACATTCAGATAGAAGAACTGCTCCCTAAAGATGATAGATCTATTCTGTTTTCTGCTGATAGTAATAGAAGGAAATTTTTTTTTTTTAACTTTCAAATGTTCAAGGAGAATTAATTGTAAATCGTTATAAGCGCGGTGTTACAAAATGGTTAATTAGACTCTCCTCAAATATGCTCATGCTGTGTTGCAATATTTATTTTTCTTTATATAACTCAATGTAATGTTTAGAGTTATGGGCTTCAGCAACAAATGTAAGGCAATTTAAACCAGCACAGGGCTACTGAGTGCCAGTTAACTTTAGGCAATAGCTAATTTATACTTATCAATAAATCCAGTTAGAAAGAGTGCAGAGAAGATTTATGAGAAAGGAACTTGAGTTATTGGGAGAGGTTGGGCAGACTAGCACTTTATACCTTGGAGAGCAGGAGGGGTGATCTTATAGGGGCGTATACTGAAAGTAAACATGCAGGTAAAGCAGGCAGTGAAGAAAGCTAATGACATGTTGGCCTTCAGAACGAGAGGATTTGAGTATAGGAGTAAAGAGGTCCTTCTGCAGTTGTACAAGGACCTGGTGAGACCACATCTGGAGTATTGTGTGCAGTTTTGGTCTCCTCATTTGAGGAAGGACATCCTTGCTATTGAGGCAGTGCAGCGTAGGTTCACGAGGTTAATCTCCAGGATGGCAGGACTGTCATATGAGGAAAGATTGGAAAGACTGGGCTTGTATTCACTGGAATTTAGGATGAGAGGGGATCTTATAGAAATGTAAAACATTATAAAAGGGCTGGACAAGCTAGATGCAGGAAATATTTTCCCAATGTTGGTGGAGTCCAGAACCAGGGGCCACAGTCTAAGAATAAAGGGGAGCCCATTTAACACTGAGATGAGAAAAAACTTTTTCACCCAGAGAGTTGTGAATTTGTGGAATTCTGCAGTTCCTTCCTACACATGATGATCAAAGTTGTTCTCCTGCCACACTTTAGAATCGCCTGCCACTTATGTTATTGTCATCCCAGCCTATAATTTAACAGTTGAAATTATTCTTTGTTGCTGTCTCATGGGTTTTTCGACATCTGCGAAATCCCTAAAAATTTGCTCCACAGTAATCTTCTCACTAATTGGCAAAGTATCCCATGGGTTGGAGATGAAATTTATTATTCCCAACATTTTTACTTGTTTTTCAATAATGAGCTGAAATTCCTTTGTAGGGGATGCACTCACTGCAATAACAATCAGCTGCATGATATATACTCAGAATGCTTTGAATGGACTTGGAAAGATGAATTCATGTTTAGCGAATTAGTCCAGATAAACACATTCTCTAACTATTGGATACATAATCAGGTGGGCCTTTTTACAAAGACTACACTTCAGACAAGGTAAAGTTCCTTCAATATGCCACTTAGATTTCAGCCTAGAATGTGCTCATGTACAGGGCTTGAATCCATGTCCTTTCAATGCTGTCAAATGAGCCAAACTGACGAAAAAATCAGAAATGGTGTTTTAGTTTTACAGCCCACCTTTGGCCCACCGAGTCCGTGCTGACCAGTGATCCCCATACACTAGTTCTCTCCAACAGATTAAGGACAATTTATAGAAGCCAATTAACCTGCAGACCTGCACGGCTCTGGAGTGTGGGGAAAAATCGGAGCACCTGGAGAAAACCCACGCAGTCATCAGAAGAATGTACAAACTCCATACAGACAGCACTCGTAGTCAGGATCGAACCCGAGCCTCTGGTCCTGTAAGGCAGCAATTCAGCTGCTGCGCCACTGTGCTGCCCCAATTGTCAATGGAGAACGAACATTTCTGGATTAGAGGAGAGATAATAGACAATAGACAATAGGTGCAGGAGTAGGCCATTTGGCCCTTCGAGCCAGCACCGCCATTCAATGTGTTCATGGCTGATCATCCCCAATCAGTACCCCGTTCCTGCCTTCTCCCCATATCCCCTAACTCCGCTATTTTTAAGAGCCCTATCTAGCTCTCTCGTGAAAGCATCCAGAAAACTTGCCTCCACCGCCCTCTGAGGCAGAGAATTCCACAGACTCACCACTCTCAGTGAGAAAAAGTGTTTCCTCGTCTCCGTTCTAAATGGCTTACTCCTTATTCTTAAACTGTGGCCCCTGGTTCTGGACTACCCCATCGGGAACATGTTTTCTGCCTCTAGCGTGTCCAAGCCCTTAACAATCTTATATGTTTCAATGAGATCTCCTCTCATCCTTCTAAACTCCAGTGTGTACAAGCCCAGCTGCTCCATTCTCTCAGCATAAGACAGTCCCGCCATCCCGGGAATTAACCTTGTAAACCTACACTGCACTCCCTCAATAGCAAGAATGTCCTTCCTCAAATTAGGGGAACAAAACTGCACACAGGTGTCGTCTTACTAGGGCCCTGTACAACTGCAGAAGGACCTCTTTGTTCCTATATTCGATTCCTCATGTTATAAAGGCCAACATGCCATTCGGTTTCTTCACTGCCTGCTGTACCTGCATGCTTACTTTCATAGACTGATGTACAAGGACCCCCAGATGCCATTGTACTTCCCCTTTTCCCAACTTGACGCCATTTAGATAGTAATCTGATGAGAATTATGAGGGTGGATTCAAGAGCTGGATAGTAGAAGTATTTCAGTGAGGAGATGGGAAGTACAGAACCTACACACAATGCTGAAACATGGGAATCATGAGTGTTTACTTACATTGTACTTACAAGATGTGAGTTATTAAAATACGTTGTTCAAAGTCGTTATATTTTCTAAGGTTTGGTGCATCATGGCATCTTGCTGAATTGTTAACTGAGTACATTAATTATCTGTTATTTGATGACAGTGACATCCATTCCTCTGGTAGTCACAGACAGAGTTTTACCAGTTCAGAAATGATTAACCATTTCCCCAAATCCAAGCTGAGAGGTCAAAAGCCATCAAGGAAAAGAATAAAGATACTTTCCTATTGAAAGATTGTTGCTCGTACCACTGATCAGGTGAGTGAGAAAATTCCTCTGCTTGATAACTTCTATTCCTTGGTGTGCCATTTCAGTCAAAAGTAAAATCACACGGTTTATTTTGTGGAATATGAGGCATTAAACGATCTCTATATGATACACTGTATAAATATTTCTAGTTTCAGGTTTCAGCATACAATTCTGGTCCTAATTGCTGATCTAGCATTTCTGCTATCTTCCTTTGTGGTACGTCTGAGCTTATCTCGTTTCAAGGAATTCCACCACTTGCCACTCTCATTCCTTATCCTATTGAACGCAAACCCAAATTTCATTTCTTGGATCCTATATTATCTGATATGTTCCTCGAGGTATGGTGCCTTTTCCTTCAAAATTACCATCACCTCCTCAAAAGAAAAGAAAACTTTGACCTCCTCTCCTCCACCCTGGCAAACTGTTGCTTCCACCCTTCCCTTCCAGTCCAATCAATTTGTTATTCTGTTACTTCTCAAATCCTTGACTACTTTTCCTGAGACCTTTTGTTTAAATATTTCTGGTGAGGCTTTCGCTCTTGCGATAAAAAAGCTCTTTCTTAAATTTGAAGAACAGCATTCGTGATCATGTGAAAGCTATTCTATCCACATTGTGTGACTATTATTCGGCTTTAATTTGGAGACCACATCATCTTCTTTTCACCCCTCTCCACCATACAGTTCGATGGGACATACAGTCCTGGTTCAATTCTTATACAACTGGAGCTATTGCGGAACGGGCGATGCCTTGCCCGGGTCGCAGCGCTGGAGCTCCGGTGAGCTGAGACTGCCTAGAAAAACATCGTGGAGCTACAGGTCTGTGGAGCGGCCAGCTGCGGGCGGCGGCGCTAACTTTAACATCGGGAGCCTGGGATCTCGCGATGAGATCGCCAGTGGTGGAGCTCCATCCGGCGCGGCCTTGTTGGCTTCGGAAACCGCGGTCTCCGGTAAGGGAAGCGGCCGTTCCAGGGTTCCCATGCCGCTGAGAGGATTCTCCCGATGCCGGAGCACCATCACCCGGCGAGAACAGCCTGGAACATCGGGGCCTCCGTAAAGGCAACTGTGGAGGCTACAATAGGCCCGACTATGGGTGGACATGGGATGGGGACTGGACATTGTGCCTTCCCTCATAATGGGAACTATTGTGGGGGGATGTTTTTATGTTTAAATTTCTTTAATACTGTTATGTCTGTATTCTTTCTTTATGTGCTGCATTGGCAAGAAGCATTTCACTACACCTAGGTGTATGTGACCAATAAAATAACCTTTGAACCTTAGAACCTTTGAAATTGCACTATTTTCACAGGAATATCACAGTGGATGCCTCATTTAACCATGCAAATCTTCAGCAAAAACGACATAATGCAGTTGTAGGTGCTGACATCAATTATTCAGCTAATGAAACATCTGCCAAATGCCAAAATGCTGGTGCTTTTGAATACTGAACACGTTGCATCTAATGAGCCACTGATTAAACAAATGTAATGAGGTGAATAAGTCAAACTGATTGAGCCAATGAAATAGCCTTCCAAAACCGATCTCTTTTAATGATGGATTTTATCTCATGCGTTTCTCAGGAGGAAATGATCAAGCATGCAAAAAATTAGCGAAAAAACAATGAATACTGATCCTATCTTCCTTGCTCAAGCAAAGCTTTCTATTCGCTTCATGGCACGAGAGGCATTGCATCCCATGGCTTGATTATTTATCATTTTTAGTCCACACTTTAACTAACAAACTTCAATTCATTTTTGGAATTATCTTTAGTCCAGTTCTTTTTCAGGGATAAATAGAAATAAAATGTAAGAATAGATATTCAGAGACACTTATCATCAGTTTTTGCTGTAAACTCCCACAATATATATCAACAATTGAAGAGTCTCAAACCTTATTCTTCAGGGTACACAAAAATGCTGGAGAAACTCAGCGGGTGCAGCAGCATCTATGGAGTGAAGGAAATAGGCAACGTTTCGTGCCAAAACCCTTCTTCAGACTGATGGGGGGTGGGGGGGAGAAGGAAGGAAAAAGGGAGGAGGAGGAGCCCGAGGGCGGGGGGATGGGAGGAGACAGCTCGAGGGTTAAGGAAGGGGAGGAGACAGCAAGGGCTAGCAAAACTGGGAGAATTCAACGTTCATGCCATCCGGACACAAGCAACCCAGGCGGAATATGAGGTGCTGTTCCTCCAATTTCCGGTGTTGCTCACTCTGGCAATGGAGGAGAACCAGGACAGAGAGGTCGGATTGGGAATGGGAGGGGGAGTTGAAGTGCTAAGCCACTGGGAGTTCAGGTAGGTTCTTGCGGACTGAGCGGAGGTGTTCGGCGAAACGATCGCCCAACCTCCGCTTAGTCTCCCCGATGTAAATCAGCTGACATCTAGAGCAGCGGTTGCAGTAGATGAGGTTGGAGGAGATACAGGTGAACCTTTGTCGCACCTGGAATGACTGCTTGGATCCTTGAATGGAGTCGAGGGGGGAGGTGAAGGGACAGGTGTTGCATTTCTTGCGGTTGCAACGGAAAATGCCCGGGGAGGGGGTGGTACGGGAGGGAAGGGAAGAATTGACAAGGGAGTTGCGGAGGGAGCGGTCTTTGCGGAAGGCAGACATAGGGGGAGATGGGAAGATGTGGCGAGTGGTGGGGTCACGTTGGAGGTGGCGGAAATGGCGGAGGATTATTTGTTCAGGCATTGTTCTTATTAAAGAAAGAACAATTTGCTTTGACTCATATATTTCTGGGAACTATGTTTAGTTTCAAAATGTTACATGGGCCCTGCAAATATAATTTAATTCATATTATGGATTCACAACTACAGAATGCTAAGCAAATAAGGGTGTAACAGCAAAAACAGTGCGTTCATTGGTCAAAACAGAAAATATATTATGTGCAGAATAATTTATACCTATTAAAAAATAATATTTTCTCAAATTCTTTTTCACTTTAAAAATTCAGTGTCGGCCATTTGATTCATAACTATCAAATTGAGTTACAACACCCTCAAAATACGTTCCAGGCACTTGAGTGAAGATAGCAGAATATTAAACATGGTTAAATAGCCTCACATCTCGATAATATACTTTACAACAAAATAAGCTGCAGTGAAATCTCTGCGGACCAAAGCAGCTCCACTTAATAAATTGCAGATATGATACTTAAGATGGACAAGCCAGGGTCACTTCAAGGTTTCTTTCATAACCATGTGAATGAAAATAACTGCCTGAGGATTGACTCAAACTGTCTGCCAACAGCTGATAATCAGTCACTTCTCTGCCTGCTGTTGAAATTTCCCTCTTGGATACATGCATTGTCATCACAAAATCAGTGCTATTGATTTTATTTGGAATATTATTATTATTAAAGGCAGGAAACCTTTCTATGAGGTCCCTATCCACAGTCGACACTCACCTTCAAGTTCTGACCGCTGCATAGTTTCACTGACATGAAATCCTCAGCGATATTTCATTTAACATTGCAAAATGGCACTGGAGCGTGGCGATTCTTTGCATGCTGATTACAGAAGAGGATCTACCATCATCCAAACCAATTGCTCCACCCTTTTAAATGTATTTTCCACTTGTAGACCTATCACTATTTTTTAGCTGTAATAACACTATTCTAAACTCCATATATTTATATTTATTGAATTACATTTAAAGCTCACCAAAGTAAGATTTATTTTCATAACAAACAGTGACAATTATTTATCCTATTACCTAATCTGTTAACTGCAGTTGCATAAAACACAAATATATGTCCTCAGTCATCAAAATTCAAAATTCAACTTAGCTTACATGGATAAACCGTCCTGTATGGGTATGGCTGCCCAGCCTGCAGCTGTCCGTTTTTTCACCTCTTTTTTTTATTTTTAGTGAGTTGAGTGTTTTGTTTTTGGAGTTATAGTCTTTTTTATGTGGGGGGTGGTGGGAGGGGGGAAGGGGGATACTGATTTTCAGGGTCCCTACCTGGTCGGAGAGAGACGGCTTTTCTCCGGGCAGCACCTTCGACCCGTCTCGCAGCATACCAGCGGGCCTGGAGCGGCATTTCCTGAGGGGACCAGCCAGAACCTCGGCTTCAGTGGCGGCGACACAGCGCTGGAGTGCTATCGCAGAACGGGCGATGCCTTGCCCGGGTCGCCGCGCTCGAACTCCGGTATGCTAGGTTCTCCGATGAAACATCGCGGAGCTGCGGTCTGTGGAGCGGCCAGCCGTGGGCGGTGGCGCTGAACTTTAACATCGGGAGCCTGGGATCTCTCGCCGAGATCGCCAATGGTGGAGCTCCATCCAGCGTGGCCTGTCTGCTTCGGAAGACGTGGTCTCTGGTAAGGGAAGTGGCCGTTCCAGGCATCCCAAGCCGCTGTGAGGATCCTCCCGACGCCGAAGCACCAGCATCCGGCGAGAAGGGCCTGGAACATCGGGCCCCGTAGCAGCGATTGCGAAGGCCTCAATAGGCCCGACTATGGGTGGACATGGGGATGGGACTGGACTTTGTGCCTTCCCTCATAATGGGAGCCATTGTGGGGGGATGTTTTTTTTATGTTTAAATTTCTTTATTATTGTTATGTTGTATTCTTTTTTATGTGCTGCATTGGCAATCCGTGTTCCACCACACCAATTGGTGTATGTGACTAATAAAGAACCTTTGAACCTTTGAAACTATCTGGAATAGGGAGCGAGTTGGATGTAATTCCCACAATACGACCTGGTAATGCATAAAGCACCAAGGGATATTCAATAGCTCACTAAATACATCGATCTAAAATAATGGCTCCCAATGCTGAAAAACATGTCGAATTTTAAAATGGGAAGATATCAATAAATGTAATTTGAAATGTAAAAGAATATGGGATTATCCTGTAAAGAGCATTGGAAATTTGGTTATAGAAGAGCAGTAGGTCATGAGTCCACTCCTGCATTTTCAGCCGTTCAAATACCTCAGCTACACTTTGCTATCCTTACCACACTTCTTGTGACTACAAGAATAATAAACCTACTGTCTGCTATGTAATATAAATACTCCCTAGGTTGCAGAGACAGAGGGGTGTAAAATGACGGTAGAAGCAATAGGTAGCAAGGTGAAAAGTAAAAGTGACAGGCAGACAAATCCAGGGCAAAAATCAAAAAGGGCCACTTTTCAACATAATTGTATAAGGGGTAAGAGTGTTGTAAAAACAAGCCTGAAGGCTTTGTGTCTCAATGCAAGGACCATTCGTAATAAGGTGGATGAGTTGAATGTGCAGATAGCTATTAATGACTATGATATAGTTGGGATCACGGAGACATGGCTCCCGGTTGACCAAGGCTGGGAGCTGAACATCCAGGCATATTCAATATTCAGGAGGGATAGACAGAAAGGGAAAGGAGGTGGGGTTGCGTTGCTGGTTAGAGAGCAGATTAATGCAATGGAAAGGAAGGACATTAGCTTGGACGATGTGGAATCGATATGGGTAGAGCTGCGATACACTAAGGGGCAGAAAACGCTAGTGGGAGTTGTGTACAGGCCACCTAACAGTAGTAGCGGAGTTGGGGATGGCATCAAACAGGAAATTAGAAATGCGTGCAACAAAGGTAAAACAGTTATAATGGGTGACTTCAATCTACATATAGATTGGGTGAATCAAATTGGCTAGGGTGCTGAGGAAGAGGATTTCTTGGAATGTATGCAGGATAGTTTTCTAAACCAACATGTAGAGGAACCAACGAGAGAGCAGGCTATTATAGATTGGGTATTGAGTAATGAGGAAGGGTTAGTTAGCAGTCTTGTTGTGCGTGGCCCCTTGGGCAAGAGTGACCATAATATGGTTGAGTTCTTCATTAGGATGGAGAGTGACATTGTTAATTCAGAAACAAGGGTCCTGAACTTAAAGAAAGGTAACTTGGAGGGTATGAGACGTGAATTGGCCATGATAGACTGGCAATTGATTCTTAATGGGTTGACGGTGGATATGCAATGGAAGGCATTTAAAGACTGCATGGATGAACTACAACAATTGTTCATCCCAGTTTGGCAAAAAATAAATCAGGGAAGGTAGTGCATCCGTGGATAACAAGGGAAATCAGGGATAGTATCAAAACAAAAGATGAAGCGTACAAATTAGCCAGAAAAAGCAGCCTACCAGAGGACTGGGAGAAATTCAGAATCCAGCAGAGGAGGACAAAGGGCTTAATTAGGAAAGGGAAAATAGATTATGAAAGAAAACTGGCAGGGAACTTAAAAACTGACTGCAAAAGCTTTTATAGATATGTGAAGAGAAAAAGATTAGTTAAAACAAGTGTAGGTCCCTTGCAGTCAGAAACAGGTGAATTGATCATGGGGAACAAGGACATGGCAGACCAATTGAATAACTACTTTGGTTCTGTCTTCACGAAGGAAGACATAAATAATCTGCCGGAAATAGCAGGGGACTGGGGGTCAAATGAGATGGAGGAACTGAGTGAAATCCAGGTTAGCCGGGAAGTGGTGTTAGG
Organism: Amblyraja radiata; assembly: GCF_010909765.2. Lineage (NCBI taxonomy): Eukaryota > Metazoa > Chordata > Chondrichthyes > Rajiformes > Rajidae > Amblyraja > Amblyraja radiata. The sequence continues at coordinate 127,451,325 of NC_045957.1, read as the reverse complement.
TAAATTGAATGGATTAAAGGCCGATAAATTCCCAGAGCCAGATAGGCTGCATCCCAGAGTACTTAAGGAAGTAGCCCCAGAAATAGTCGATGCATTAGCGATAATTTTTCAAAACTCTTTAGATTCTGGAGTAGTTCCTGAGGATTGGAGGGTAGCTAATGTAACCCCACTTTTTAAAAATGGAGGGAGAGAGAAAATGGGGAATTACAGACCAGTTAGTCTAACGTTGGTAGTGGGGAAACTGCTAGAATCAGTTATTAAAGATGGGATAGCAGCACATTTGGAAAGTGGTGAAATCATTGGACAAAGTCAGCATGGATTTATGAAAGGTAAATCATGTCTGACGAATCTTATAGAATTTTTCGAGGATGTAACTAGTAGAGTGGATAAGGGAGAACCAGTGGATGTGTTATATCTGGACTTTTAGAAGGCTTTCGACAAGGTCCCACATAAGAGATTAGTATACAAACTTAAAGCACACGGTATTGGGGGTTCAGTATTGATGTGGATAGAGAACTGGCTGGCAGACAGGAAGCAAAGAGTAGGAGTAAACGGGTCCTTTTCTCAATGGCAGGCAGTGACTAGTGGGGTACCGCAAGGCTCAGTGCTGGGACCCCAGCTATTTACGATATATATTAATGATCTGGATGAGGGAATTGAATGCAACATCTCCAAATTTGCGGATGACACAAAGCTGGGGGGCAGTGTTAGCTGTGAGGAGGATGCTAGGAGACTGCAAGTTGACTTGGATAGGCTGGGTGAGTGGGCAAATGTTTGGCAGATGCAGTATAATGTGGATAAATGTGAGGTTATCCACTTTGGTGGCAAAAACAGGAAAGTAGACTTTTATCTGAATGGTGGCCGATTAGGAAAGGGGGAGATGCAACGAGACATGGGTGTCATGGTACACCAGTCATTGAAAGTAGGCATACAGGTGCAGCAGGCAGTGAAGAAAGCGAATGGTATGTTAGCTTTCATATCAAAAGGATTTGAGTATAAGGGCAGGGAGGTTCTACTGCAGTTGTGCAGGGTCTTGGTGAGACCACACCTGGAGTATTGCGTACAGTTTTGGTCTCCTAATCTGAGGAAAGACATTCTTGCCATAGAGGGAGTACAGAGAAGGTTCACCAGACTGATTCCTGGGATGGCACGACTTTCATTTGAGGAAAGACTGCATAGACTTGGCTTGTACTCGTTGGAATTCAGAAGTCTGAGGGGGGATCTTATAGAAACTTACAAAATTCTTAAGGGGTTGGACAGGCTAGATGCAGGAAGATTGTTCCCATTGTTGGGGAAGTCCAGAACAAGGGCTCACAGTTTAAGGATATGGGGGAAGTCTTTTACGACCGAGATGAGGAAAACATTTTTTACACAGAGAGTGGTGAATCTCTGGAACTCTCTGCCACAGGGGGTAGTTGAGGCCAGTTCATTGGCTATATTTAAGAGGGAGTTAGATGTGGCCCTTGTGGCTGAAGGGATCAGGGGGTATGGAGAGAAGGCAGGTACGGGATACTGAGTTGGATGATCAGCCATGATCATATTGAATGGCGGTGCAGGCTCGAAGGGCCGAATGGCCTACTCCTGCACCTATTTTCTATGTATCTATGTATCTATAATTGTTTCAGGATGGTATACGGTATAAGAGGCAAGAGTTGACAGTCAGAAAGGTTCACAGAAAAATAGTTGGCCATGTCAATGATTGCAATGTCTTTAGAGGATTAACTGCCATGCCACCAGGTTCACCAACGATTGTCTAAGATGATCTGACATGCTACTAAGCTATCTATAACAAATACTATGGCCATTGTGTCATTCTCCCTGGACAAGTTGGTAGTGTAGGTTGAATGGCCACCATTGCCTTCAACTTCAGCAGCACCAACACAACCATCCTCTGCTTCTCCTTTACTCTGTTTAATTAACCAGCATTCTAACCTGGACCCTTCATTCAAGCAAGAATATTTCAAATTAAACTGTGTGAGGCTAATGTGCAATAAATTTCCCATTTAATTCCTGAGTTTTTATTTTTGCTTTTTTATTTCTCAATTTCTTATTTAGTCCATGATCTTTTTTTTATTTTTTGCAAAATGTATTACATTCACATAGTGCACAGCATATGATAGCATGGGAAACGATAACATTTAAAGTCTAATATGAAAATAAACACTAAACATACATCTGTCTCAAGTGCAAACAAACTCCTGAGATTTGTCTCACAGAACAATTTCCCGAACAGAACTCTGATATAAGCCAGGAAATCCCTGTATTTATCCACTGATTATATGATGGTATCCCTATTTGCCACCTTCTATGACACCGACAAATAGTCCATAAATATTCTAGTCTTGAAAATGGACCTTTTATTTAAGGTACTTGGAATGCTGCCAGTACCTGGTGAATTGTAGGACTTTAAGTATCCTTAGAAACACTAGAGAAAATAATTAATCAGAAAATGGTCTAAAACAATGAAAAATTAAAATCAATTTAGCTATACTTGATCAAGGGTTCATCTGAGATCAGTCATACTAAATGCACTATATCATGGCTGCATTTACATTACATCCAGAATTCCAAGGCCAGCATATTGTGCGTTTAGTGCTACTGAACATCCAGGGATGGGTAAGTGGGTTTAGTGGTCATTCACCCTGAATTTTAATTCTCTTCACAGACGTGCATTTCTGCACATATTTTATTCATCATGACTGTTGAGAATATTGTACTAAAGAACTGGAGAAGAACATGTTCATGGCATCCACAGCTGTCTGTGTGCAGCAAACAAAATCAGTTCATTTACAAAATAGTTATTAACATGAAAAGAAGCACAATTTACCGCAAAATCGAAAACAAATTTCCACCACAAAACCAAGGCAATATCTCCAGAGCAATATAATAACTGGAGTATAGATACTTTAAACAAATGTGCATAAAATCTACCTCAAACTCAACCAATATTACTCACATTATTCTTATCAGCTGAAAAATTCAGTTAAAATATAAAAGTGACTCACCGCCAGTGGCTACAGTTATCTCTCTCAGAAAATGGCCATAAAATGGGAAATCGAAGGACAGATTTACCCTCTGTATGAAGCAATCAAAAACGTAATGTCAATAATAAATGAATTCACTTTTTTTCATAGTAGCATCACTAAAGTTTCATTTATACTATTTTTCTATGCTGAGTATAAAGAATGCTAGCACTGAACCTGTGTGGGAATATAGTTTGCTTATTATACTGCATACAGCGTCATACAGCATGGACACATGGCCTTCAACCCACTGAGTTCAGTGGATATTTTTAAGGCAGAGATAGACAAATTCTTGATTAGAACAGGTGTCACGGGTTTTGGGGAGAAGGCAGGAAAATGGGATTAGGAGGCAGAGATCAGCCGTGTAGACTCGATGGGCCAAATGGCCTGATTCTACTCCTATAACTTGTGAACTTGTGAGTCCATGCTGAACCCAAAGCACCCACTTACATTAATATAGAAACATAGAAAATAGGTGCAGGAGTAAGCCATTTGGTCCTTCGCGCCAGCACCGCCATTCAATATGATCATGGCTGATCATCCAATATCAGTACCCCTTCCTGCTTTCTCCCCATACCCATTGATTCAATTAGCCCTAAGAGCTAAATCTAACTCTCTCTTGAAAACATCCAGTGAATTGGCATCCACTGCCTTCTGTGGCAGAGAATTCCACAGATTCACAACAACTGTCCTAAATGGCCTACCCTTTATTCTTACACTGTGACCCCTGGTTCTGGACTCCCCCAATATCGGGAACATTTTTCCTGCATCTAGCCTGTCCAATCCCTTAAGAATTTTATAAGAATATAACATTAATCATGTATTTTTTTAATTCTCCCCATATTCCCAACAAAATAATCTGAACCTGAGGAAGGGACCCGATCTGAAACATCACCTATCCATGTTCTCCAGAGATGCTGCCTGACATGTTGATTTATGCCACCACTTTGCATCCTTTCCTCAACAACTTCTCCAGAATCTCCCTTGCACCTGCACAATCAGGACATTTTACAATGGCCAACTGACCTACCAACCCGCTTATCTTTGGAATGTGATAGAAAACCAGAAAAGCTAGTAGAAACACACAGTCACAGGGAGAACATGCAAACTCCACACAGACAGTACTTGAGGTCTGAATTGAACCTGGGTCTGTCGCATGTGCCAGCTGCGCAACCAATAATTTTACAATATACAACAATAACTTTTAAAGATCTAGAATTGTGCCCAAAAAATATTTGGCCTCAAACAACTCATCTCTTTCCTCTCCACCATTTCTTCATTGTCTAGATATGAATCCAAGTCTGAAACTTGCCAACTTGTCATATCTGTAGCAATCTATTGATAATGGCACTCATATGCTGGTTAGCACGCAAACAAAAGCTTTTCACTGTACCTCGGCACACGTGACAATAACTAAATAAATAAATAAATGGAACACTATTTTTTTCCAACATTTAAGTCATCTGAACTCGACTCCATTCCTCTTTTACACAGGAACTATAATGGTCCACTTAGCTGAAGGTGCTTGTTGTTCTGGATAGACTGGTTAGACTCGGCTTGTACTCGCTAGAATTTAGAAGATTGAGGGGGGATCTTACAAAATTACAAAATTCTTAAGGGGTTGGACAGGCTAGATGCAGGAAGATTGTTCCCGATGTTGGGGAAGTCCAGGACAAGGGGTCACAGTTTAAGGAATAAGGGGAAATCCTTTAGGACCGAGATGAGAAAAACATTTTTCACACAGATGGTGGTGAATCTCTGGAACTCTCTGCCACAGAAGGTAGTTGAGGCCAGTTCATTGGCTATATTTAAGAGGGAGTTAGATGTGGCCCTTGTGGCTAACGGGATCAGGGGGTATGGAGAGAAGGCAGGTACGGGATACTGAATTGGATGATCAGCCATGATCATATTGAATGGCGGTGCAGGTTCGAAGGGCCAAATGGCCTACTCCTGCACCTATTTTCTATGCTTCTATGTTTCTATGTTCCTTTCAAGGAGATCTTAACTGATTTATGGCCACCAACTCCACACCACCCACCTTATTTTATATATTTAGTTCTCTAATATCTGTCATCTTGTGTGTTTGCCAATTAATTTGCAAATATAATTCTTGCAATGAAGTGAAGCTTTTACAACACTGAGCTAATACAACATGAATCAATGAATTGTGTTAATCTGGAAACAGTCTATTCAGGTTCAATAGGTGACACTTACTGCAGCTTGCCGGTGAGTGTTGGATAGAATCCCGTGAATCTTCACTTGATCTTTTTCCATTTTCTCCATGTTTACCCATAGTTCACTTGTAGCAGCATCCCCCGGCCCATAAGTTCTTGATGTATAGTAATTATGGTCTGTATTTTCCTGCAAATATATGAACAAGAAAGACATTCTTTTTAATAATGTGAAAACCAAGCATTATCCATCATCCAGATGGGTTACAACTCCTCAGACGCAATATTATTAAATAAGGTAGACAAAAATGCTGGAGAAACTCAGCGGGTGCAGCAGCATCTATGGAGCGAAGGAAATAGGCAACATTTCGGGCCGAAACCCTTCTTCAGACTGATGGGGGGTGGGGAGGGAGGGGAGAAGAAAAGGAAAAAGGAGGTGCCCGAAGGGTGAGGGATGGGAGGAGACAGCCCGAGGGCAGAGGAAGGGGAGGAGACAGCAAGGACTAACAAAATTGGGAGAATTCAATGTTCATGTCCCCAGGATACAGACTCCCCAAGCGGAATATGAGGTGCTGTTCCTCCAATTTCCGGTGTTGCTCGCTCTGGCCATGGAGGAGACCCAGGACAGAAAGGTCGGATACGGAGTGGGAGGGGAAGTTGAAGTGCTGAGCCACCGGGAGGTCAGGTTGGTTATTAAATAAGGATAAGGATTAGATTAGATAAAAATATTGAGAATTAATTTGATACTCAGTTGATCAGTGGAGAAAGGACATGTATTTATGGAGGACTATAACTTTTGCCTCAAATGATCTGCAGCCAGTGAATTGGTTCTTTCAGTCATAAAGTCAGAAACAGCACAGAACTAGGCCCTTCAGTCCAGCTTGCCCATGCTGATGAAGTTTCCCCATTTACACTAGTCCCACCAGACTGCATCTGGCCCAAATCCATCTAAACTTTTCCTATCCATGTATTTGTCCAAATGTCTTTTAAATGCTGCTTTAGTACCTGCCTCAACTACCTCCTCTGGCAACTCGTTCCATATACCCATCACCATCCGTTGGAAAATGTTGCCCCTTTGGTTCCTATTACAGGGCTGCCAACTCTCACGCATTGAGCGTGAGACTCACGCATTTCATGAAATTCTCACGCTCTCACGCTGATCACAAATTTCTCACGCTCACCCGCACTGTCCACACCCCATGGAGTTTTAACCCCGACCCAGAGCCAGGAGCGGACTGGGTTAGTGGGGGCGTCAGTGCATCCTCCGAAGCCGCGGGGATGAATCTTGGGCTAAGGCTCCGCTCCGATGCCCGATTCCCGGGTCACTGATCCTCACCTTCCGAAGACCCACAGGTCACTGTCCCTCACCTCCCCCGGACCCCAGCTTGACACAGAGCACCTGGGCCGCCCCGCATTCCGGGGGGGGGGGGGGGGGGGGGGGGGGCGGGAATTGCTCCCCGGACATCGCCAAGTCTCCGAATGTCCGCTCACTCCGGGTGTTGTCGCCGCGTCACTGACAAACACTCTCACACACAACCTAACACACACAACCTAACACACACACTGACACACACCCAGGCACACACACTCTCTCACACAATCTCACACTCTCACAAACACAGACACACCCTCACACATACATTCACACACCCTCACACACATTGATACACACTCTCACACACACTGTCACACACACCCACTGATACACATTCTCATACACACTGACACTCTCACACACTCTCACACACACCGACACTCTCACACACACCCTCACACACACTGACACACACTCTCACACACACCCTCACACACACACCCTCACTTCAATCACTTCAATAAAAATTGGAGGCTAACTGTATTCATTGTCTGAGTTTGATTGCTGGAAGCAATCTATAAATAATTAGGTGCAGTTGTGTAGCCTACATTTACAATTTGTTTAGTTAGGTCTACATTTGTGTCTGCTAATGTTCGATTTCAAATGGTTTATTAATGGAAAGGATCCCTTCGTGCGTGCACAACTGATCCGGACCGCATGGTTGCATTTTGCCCAATCCGGCCCGTGACCTAAAATGAGTGATCCTGACTACGGGTGCTGTCTGTACAGAATTTGTACAGTCTCCCTACGACCACATGGGTTTTCTCCGGATATTCCGGTTTCTCCCACATCCGAAAGAAGTGCAGGTTTGTAGGTTAATTGACTTCTGTAAATTGTCCCTGGCGTGTAGGATAGAATTGGTTGCTGGTAGATTGCTGGTCAGTGATGACTTGGAGGGCCGAAGGGCCTGTTTCCATATATATGTTTTACATATATATCTTAATTTCATTGAACCATATATGGTTGAATATGTGTCATTATTTTCATCTTGTTTCTATAGTCAAAGGGTAAGGTTGATTAATTTATTTGTGCAGAATAGTGATGGGAGTCCGACTCCTCTTGCCTTCTTTCTATGTTTTTTTTTCTCTATAACAGCATGAATTATAATCTGATTTTAATACATGAATATACTAAGATCATTCATGTGCAGCACCTGTTGATCAGAGCCTGGCTCTACCATGGAAAGTAGTTAGGAATGGAAGTTAGCCTAACCTTTTTCATACCTAATCCAATTTAAAGCATAAATGTTGCATTCAAGTGTAAGTTAAAAGACTCGCTACAGTATGCACCAGATTGCACAATTTCAAGCTGAAAAATGCAAAAGCTCCCTACCTGGTAGGGGGTGGGGGAGGTATGTGTGGGGGAGGGGGGTGTGGAGGAAGGGGGGTGAGGGAAGGGAGGTGGAGGGGGATGGGGTGTGGGTGGGGTAGGGGGTGTGGGGGAGGGGGGGTGAGGGAAGGGGATTGAGGAAGGGGGGGGTGGGGGAAGGGGGGCGCGGTGGTCGCCGCAGACGCAGCTTGCACTCTGCTCACCCTGCACCTTCAGCTTTCGGCCTGACGCAGTAGCTCCCGGTCCCACTCTTGCTTCACTCAGAGGCAAGCAAACCGGAAGAGGACAAGTATATAGATAGATACAAGAAGATAGAATATTTTAGGGGAAAAGCTGGTTGGAGGCAATGTGATATTCCGTGACATGCTTGTGAGGGGCAATTGGGTTGAGAATTGGATTGAGAAGCTTTTTTTTGCATGCCATATATAAATATATGTATATATATATATATTATGTATGCAATACATAAATACATTCAAATCACACTCAAAATACAATAGATAGAGCAAAGGAGAAAATACAGAAAATGCTGAAAATACGTGTCAGCATTGTGGCACATCAGTTCTATAGACAGTCAATGTCCTCAATGATGTAGAGGTGTATCAGACAATACCCTAGCTGATGAAATAATTTTTCAGAAGCTTGATATCAGACGGGAAGAAGCTGTTCCCGAGTTTGATGGGTGAGCGCTTTCAAACTTCTGTACTTTCAACTGGATGGGAGCAGGGACAAGTCTTTGATTATGTTGGCTCCTATTTTGAGGCAACATGAAATGTAGATGGAGCCAGTGGTGGGAAAGTCTGGTCTGATGGTTAAGATTTTGAAATAATAAGGTGCACATTTTCCTTTAGGTGTGCAAAGATAGTTTAAAAAAAAAAGTCTGGTAGGTTATTGTTGCTCAGCTTTCATGATAGCCTTTGCATGCACAAGCAGTAATTAACATAATGTACGTCGTAAATAGAGATGGTGCAAAATAAAATGAAAATTACAAACTAATTAAACTTAATTAAACTAAACAGATTTGGCCAGAATATCACACTTACATCAAACATAGAATAATGCAGCACAGTAACAGGCCCTTCGGCCTGCGATGTCTACGCCAAACATTATGCCAAATTAAATCATTTATGCTTGCACATGAATATTCCTATGCCCTTCTAAAAGCCTCTCAAATATATACTATTGTGTCTGAGTTTACCTCAACCTGGCATCTGACACTCTCTGTGTAATCAAATTGCCCTGCACATCTTTCTTTAAACTTTTGCCCTCTCAGCGTAAAATTATGACCAATATTTGACATTTCCACCTTGGTAATTTGAAATTTGGCTTGTCTCTAATGACTCTCATAAACTTCTTCATAAACATTCTCATAAACTTCTTCAAATGCACCATCGAAAGCATACTGTCTGGTTGCATCACAGCTTGGTTTGGGAACAGCTCTGCCCAAAACCGCAAGAAATTACAGTCTGTTGTAGATGTAGTCCAGTCCATCACACAGACCAGACTTCCTACCATTCACTCCATCTACACTTGACACTGCTTCAGAAAAGCAGCCAACATAATCAAAGATTAGTTTCAGCATGGGCATTCCTTCTTCTCCTTACTTCCAAATGGCAGAAGGTCCAGAAGCATGAATAGCATGCACCATTAGTCTCAGGAACAGCTTCCTTCCCTCTGTTATCTGGCTCTAGGGGCTAGTGGAATCAAGGGATATGGGGAGAAGGCAGGCATGGGTTATTGATAGGGGACGATCAGCCATGATCACAATGAATGGCGGTGCTGGCTCGAAGGGCCGAATGGCCTCCTCCTGCACCTATTTTCAATGTTTCTGTTTCTGAACAGTCCTTCCATAAGTCAGGATACTGGCTGATTTCAGATTGATTTGATTGTATTTATGTATAGCATTCTTTGATTTGTTATATGAAAACAAATGTACCTTGGTACACGTTAAGAGTCATGAGTGTTTTATCATCTTTCAGATACTTTCCGAAGGTGCCGCTGTGGCAGATGCCTTCCGGAGGTGTCGCTGAGAAGCCGAGGCTAGTGCCTCGTGACCCGGGCCTCACCAGCTGGAACCTCGCGAGTGGGAGGTGGAGCTTCGCGGGCCGGCGGTGGAACCTCGCGGCCCTGGCCCCGTGGGCTGAATCCTCACGAGACAGAGGTCGGGTCTCGCGGGCCGGAGTCTCACGGGTCAGAGGTGGAGCCGCGCACGTCGACGAAGCCCATGGCGGGTCTGTGTCTGCGGAACCCGTGTCGGGGGCCTGGATCGGCGCCATGAAGGTGTCTGGAGAGGACTCGGCAGCGTTAGTGGAGAGGTTGGTGCAGCGGTCGATGATGGCGCTGACCGACGAATGAGGATTTTCACGTGAAATGAGAATGCCGCTGCTGAGGGAAAGAATAAAGGAGGACTCGGTGTGGGGGGCCTGCAGTGAGGGAGGGGGAAGAACAATGGACAATGGAGGACCCAGCGTGGGGGAGGGGAATTTGTAACTTTGTAAGTGCCCTTTATGGGCAACTATTTGCATACCTTGGGTATGAAGCAAAGAATCTCACTGTGACTTGTCACATGTGACGATAACGTATTCAATTCAATTCAATCATAATATGTATGGAAACGGAACAATGAAATTGTTGCTTGCAGCCGCACGACATGCTTGTAAACACAACACTCAATAGCTATTATGATAAACAAATAAAAGTCCAATAAAAAATATACAATGTAATGCAAAGATAATATAAAGGCCAAGGTCTCAAGTGCAACCATGGCAGTTCGTAGTTTAGTCAGTGTTTATCGTGTTCAATGGCCTGATGACTGTTGAGAAGAAGCTGTTTCGCAAACTGAATATCACCGTTTTGATCTATCACTCAGGGGAAAACCATGCGGTCATGAGGAGATCATGCAACCCCCACACGGACAGTACCCATGGTCAGGATCGAACCCGGGTCTCAGTCGCGGTGAGGCAGCGGTTGTACTAGCTGTGCCACTGTGCCACCCATATATATTTTTCGTTCCTTATTAAAATTTCCTTCAACACCAATGATTAGTGAGTATAGAACAATTTATAACTCATTTTATGCACCTCATCATCCTTTTTCTCCAAATCCAAAATATAATGATTTAATAGACTGAGACAGACAGATGGACATGGAATGGAGGGATGTAGATCACATGCAGGCAGAAGAGATGAGTTTAAATTGGCATCATGGTAATCACCGACATTGTGGGATGAAAGCCCTGCTCCTGTGCTGTACTGTTTTAAATTCTAACCCTATCTTATATCATTAGACACTGAAGCACATGCATGTAAAGCATGCTCTCAGAATAAAAATCAGCGGAATACTTGAACCTTCAAGGTTTCTGTTTCTATTTTAGATTTCCAGCACCAGCAGGTTTTTGTTTGATGGCTGAGTACTTAAACCAGTCATTAAATTTGAAGATCATGCATTGTTGGCTGTGAAATGTTTGTTGATGTGAAATTGCTAGGGAGTAATTTTAGTACAAACCGCCTTGCAAGAAACAGGAAGTCTCATGCAAACAACTCCCAATTTAGGGTTGCATTTAAGTCATGAAACATCAAATTTAATATCAGAAACATGACAAGTGTAAATTGGTAATTTTCAAGATTACTCCCAACAGGTTTGGAAGAAAAATAACCAGGTATGTGATGAGAAAGCGGTTGCAGCGTACAAAGAGAGTCGTTTGATGGAAAATAACATTTAGGGAAAAATAACGTTAGTTAGTCTGTCAAGAGGTTGAAAGAGCACTGATAGAAAATAGGTGCAGGAGGAGGTCATTTGGCCCTTCGTGTCTGTACCCTTTTATCGATGTAGAAACAAGGAACTGCAGATGCTGGTTTATACATTATACATGATAGATAGGTGGCATGGTGGCACAGTGGTAGAGTTGCTGCCTTAAGGGCCTGTCCCACAAGCATGCGTCTCCATGCGCAAAGCGCGACCAAAGGGCCTGTCCCACGAGCAAGCGACTCCATGCGGCAAGCACGACCTAACGTGGTCACTTGAGCCGTACGGCCTCGCGGGACCGGTCCCACTTCGATCGCCGGAGCCGTATGGAGTTGTGCAGAGCTGGTCCCGACATAGCGCGGGGCTTCGAAAAACTGACCGTGTACAAAAATTTCCCGCGGCAACGGCCTGCCGGCCCGCAACCGCCTCAACGCTGTACGCACCGCCTCAACGCCGTACGTCACGCGCAAACTTCCCGCGGATTTCGCTCGAACTTCATGTCACTCACTCGATCTCCGCGCGACCCCCGCTTCTGATTTGGTCTCGCTTGCCGCATGCAGTCGCATGCTCGAGGGACAGGCCCTTTAGGTTGTGCTTGCCGCATGGAGTCGCATGCTCGTGGGACAGGCCCTTAAAAGTGAAAGATATGCAGGTTCGATCCTGACTGCAGATACTGTCTATAAGGAGTTTGCATGTTCTCCCTGTGACTGTGTGGGTTTCTCCCAGGTGCTCCAGTTTCCTCCTACACTCCAAACAGTACAGGTTTGTAGTTAATTGGCTTCGGGAAAGATTGTAAAATTGCCCCTAGTGTGTAGGATAATGCTAGCGTGCGGTGATCGATGATCGGCGTGGACTCGGTGGGCCGAAGGGTCACTAAAATAAATTAAACTAAAAACAAAGTGCTGGATTAACTCAATGGGTCAGGCAGCATCTCTGGAGAAAAAGGCTGAGTGACGTTTTGGGTCACGACCCTTCTTCTGACCCACTGAGTTACTCCAGCACTTTGTGTCTTTCCATGCGCGAATGCTGGTTAACCAACTTCCTGTCAATCGGAGCCTATTTTGTCCGCAGTAGAAATAAAAACCTTCGATGTGCCTCCTGGGTAGGTTTGTTTGGCTAGTGAGGTTAGAGAAGAATTTTCCAGCATTCTCTCCTCATTAGCCATGGGAATTAACTGTTGTTTTATCCCCTCCAGAAAGTTAGTTCATTACTGGTGCATAGAGTAAGCTGTTGTGAATCCCTCAGTGAGCAGACTTGATGAGCCAGCTCGTCTCTATTTGCCTGGTATTTTTCTTACTTTGGCAACTGCTCCCAAACCATTTCAAGGCATATGAATCTACAATGAAGCAAAAAACAAACAGCTCACATGACAATAATAAATCAATACCAATAACCCACCTCCCAGGCTTTCCTAAAGTCATGTGCAGTCGTCCTTGCAAAAGCACACACTATTTCGTCCTAATAAAATTTAACAACTCTTTTCACCAGAGCCGACTGTTCATATAACTCTGTGAAAGAAATTGATGTAGCATATGGAATAAGCAGCAGAACATGACATGATGGAAACACCTTTATCACCTCTAACCTGTATGAGAGGAATTGAAGAATGAAAGATTCTAGCTTCTCCCAAATTAACTGAATATTCTCACGTAGGCCACTGTTTGGAAAGGCAGAGTGCCTCTCCTGGGATTCAAACTTTTAAAATAAGGTAAATGGCCTCTGTTAGCAAGGCGAAGCACTGTAATGATAAGCAGGAGGAAGATACTTCTTCCTCTTGGAAGAAGGATCCCAACCCGAAATGTCACCTATCCATTTTCTCCAGAGTTGCTGCCTGACCTGAGTTACTTCAGCATTTTATGTCTATCTTTGGTATAAACCTGCATCTGCAGTTCTTTCTTTATTCCATGAGGAGGAAGATACTAATTTCTGTCCCTTTCATTTAAAAAAAAGGTGTGTCATAATCAAGTTAATCGACAGACATTTTTTTTCAGAGATACAGCGAGGAAACAGGCCCTTCAGCCCATCGAATCCATGCCAACCAACAATGACCCATACACTTGCTCTACCCTACACACTAAGGACAATTTACGGAAGCCTACAAACCTACAAACCTGCACATCTTTGGGATGTGGGAGGTAACCGGAGCACCTGGAGAAAACATATGCGGTCATGGAGCGAATGTACAAATTCCGTACAGATAGCACCTGTAGTCAGAGGCAAACCCAGGTCTCTGGTGCTGCAAGGCTGCAACTCTACCGCTGTGCCACTGTGCTGCCATTAACCTACAGACACGAACGACCATAAGGTATAGCCTACATTTTGCTCTGCTTTCAGTGAAGTGATAGAGGCTTCATATTTAGACTGATAGATTTGTAATGTTGAACAATACGGAAAACAGTCCTACCTCCATAATTTTCACATGCAATGGAACTCTCTATACATTTCCTTTCTATGAGTTAACCTGTTTAAATATCTTTTAAATTATTCATCAGTCTCTACCGTCTCTTCTCAATTCTATTCAATTCAATTGCACTTTATTGTCATTCAAACATGCAAGTTTTGAACAAAACTTCTGACACTTCATTCCATATACCCACCTCTGTCTTGAGTAATGCCCTCAAGTCAATGTTAAATCTTTCCCCTATCACCCTAAACCTATGTTTTCTAGTTTTACACTCCCCTACCCTGTGAAAAAGACTGTGAGTATCTACCCTATTTAAGCTTCTCACGATTTAATATTTTAATTTATTAAGTCATCACCGCAATCTCCTTTGCGCTGGGGAAGACAGTCCAAGTCCATTCAATCACTCTTTATCACTCGAGCTTTCAAATCCAGGCAACATTCCTGTGGATCTTTTCTGCATTATCTCCACCCTAATCACATCTCTCCTATAGCATGGCAACGATTCAACCAAGTTCAACATGATGTGCCAACTCCTATGCTTGATGTTCTGCCTGATTAAGACAAGCATTCCACAAACCTTCCTCACAGCTCCGTCCACCTGTGTTGTCACTTTCAGGGAACTAAGCTCTTGTATTCCGAGGTCTTGCTGTTCAATAACACTCGCTGTATCCTTGCCGTTCACTGTGTATGTCTTGGTCTGGCTTAACTTCCCAAAATGCATTACTTTGCACTCGTCTAAGTTAAATTGTATCTGTCATTCCCTTGCCCACTTTCACAATTGATATAGAACTTGATGTAACCTTAATCAACCTTCTTCACTGACCACTATACAACCATCTGCAAATGTACTCATTGTGCCATCTACATTGTCTTCCAAATAATTCATGCATATGATGAATAATAAAGGACCCAACACTATCCTTGCAGCACAACACAGACTACAGGTCTTCAATCTGAAATTCAACCCTTAACGACTGTCCTCTGTCTCCTACGTCCACCAATTTTGTATCCAATTTGCTCTCCCACCCTGGATCCCATGCATTTGTAGTGGAAAGCTGGAATCTGGATGGAAAGCTCATAATTCATGTATTGACAAAAGACGTCAGAAGAGTTCTCAAATGATTTGTTTCCTCAATTTCTTTCATTTTGTTAGCTTTGTTTGGCTGGCACTCAACATATCCTCAATAAAACTCTTTCAGTCACTGGGCATTAAAGGAAGGAGCACATCAGTATAATCAGGAAAACACTCTCAGCCAGTATTATTGTATCCCCTGCACATGGTAACTGTGACTTTAGATTTTAGAGATACAGAATGAAACAGGCCCTTTGGCCCACCAAGTCCATGCCAACCAGCAATCATCCCTTACACTAGCACTAGCCTACACAATAGGGACAATTTTCCAATTTTACCGAAGCCAATTAACCTATAAACCTGTACATCTTTGGAGTGTGGGACGAAACCGGAGCATCTGGAGAAAATCCACATGGTCCCAGGGAGAATATTCAGAGAACACCCGTAGCCAGGATCGAACCCAGGTTTCTAGCGCTGTAAAGCAGCAACTCTACCGCTCAGTCACTGTGCAACATTTGCATGCTTCTGACAATTTGGACAGCGAGAAGGATACGAAAGGTTTAGAGGGATATGGGGACAGTGTTGATGGAACATCTTGGTCAGCATGGCAAAGTTGAGCCAAAGGGTCTGTTTCCATGTTGTATGACTCTATGGCTCTAATAGCTCTAATGGAAGCATTTTCTTGACACATTATAAACCTAATTAGTGGTGGATATTCCTGATCCCTTAATTTTCTCTCCTTCAGTTGTTGTGGCTGTGAAAATGGCTTTAAAAATGCATCATAAATACATTCTTAAAATGTAACCATACCTGGCATGTGAACAATGATAGATTGTTTGAGACGACATGGGTTTAAAAGAGATATAATGAAGATTATAAGGGTGAGCACAGAATACATCTGTCTGAGATTATCTATAGTCGCCAAAGCTATTCAGCAAGTCTGGATTTTCAGTCAATAAAGCCACTGATCCCCCAAAGGTTTTCAATGCATTAGTTCTATAATTAACACAGTTATCCAAGTAACAGCTGAGTTGATCAAAGGAACCATAAGTGAATTAACGAGCTCTTTGCAGTTTTATGGCACCAGCCTTGGTTACTTGAAGGAGGAATGCCTTAGTCTCTACTCAAGCAGAAAATTGATCAGGAACATTTAGAAGTTGGAGGTAAGATGTGCAAATTGCACAATTGCCTTTATTTATGCCCTGTTCAGATAAGTGAAAAGTACATTAATGCCAGCAATTTGTAGTTTCTAAAGCTCCTACTGAAAGAGTGATTATGCATATCAAGAAAAGACAAAACAGGGGTTTCATTTTTTTCTGATCCATTTATTTAATGATGAAGGGACGTTGATTGCCATGTAACAGAAGAGAAGGACATAAAAGTGTAATGGGAACTGTGATTCTAAAGGTCCGATCAATTTAAATACTGAACTCAGAAAGGTTGTTGACCGTGGATCATTTGGTGTTTGCTTGTAAGTAGAATAAATAACGGTAACTCACTTCAAGTAAGTCATTCCTACTTTAAATGCACGCTTAAAGGCTGCAGTAGACTGAAACTCGAATTAAGGATTAGATGAAAAGTTTATACTTTATAATTTACGAACTTATCTCCAAAGTTGTATTTTTAGTAAATTATTCCATTCTTCTTTATCATACTTTTTTCTTTTTTTATTTCTCTCTCTTATTTTCTATCTATATAAAAAAAAATACTAGAAGCAGAGTTAATATCAATTGATAATATTAGTAATGTAGGAATGATATACATGAAATGTTTTTAATATGATATGTACCTGCCTCTAATAAAAAGATTATAAAAAAAAATAAAAAAATAAAGGCTGCTGTATGTATTCTACACTTTATACATGCACAAAAATTTGATCTCAACTGTACAAGAATGAATTCTGACAAAGGCTGTTGGCATGAAACATTAACAGTGTTTCCCTTTCCACAGACGTTGCTGACTTGTTAAATGATTCCATGCTTTCTGTCTTTAGATCAAAAATCATTCATCCCATTCAGCTTACTTGATTGGAATAAATCACACCAAAAACATGCAGGTTTGTAGGTTAATTGGCCTATAAAATTGTCCCCAATGTTTAGGGAGTGGAAGCGAAAGTGGGACAATGGTTAGTATGGAAGGTGGGCCAAAGGGCCTGTTCCCTTGGTGTATCTGCAACTTTCCCTTTCAGTTTTAGAGTTTTAGAGATACAGCGCGGAAACAGGCCCTTCGGCCCATCAAGTCTGTGCCGACCAGCGATCACCTGGTACAATACCACTCTCCTGCACACTATGGACAATTTATAATTTACAGAAGCCAAGTAACCTACAAACCTGGACATCTTTGCAGTGTGGGAGGAAACCGGAGCATCCGGAGAAAACCCACACAGACATGGGGAGAATGGACATAGTCAGGATCGAACCTGGGTCTCTGGTGATGTAAGGCAGAAACTCGTACAGGTGCGCAACTGCGCCGCCCCTGAATTCAATGAAATCAAACAAGGAATATAGGTGGAGGCCTGGTAGATAGGAACATAGTTTAATGCTTTGGGAGAAGTGGTAAGTTAGATGATAATAAGCGGTGACAGTGGGCATGGGTGGGTTTTATGGATGAAGGATGTTGATTAGCATTTTGGAGAGAGATGTAATTGATTAGGACTGTGCCCAAGGAGAATAATGATATACAATAATGTTATCGCCCAAGAGGTCACAACAGCTTAAAAATATTTTCAAAATAATGCGCTGTAATAATGGAGAAAATAAAGGCGGCTACATTCCAAGTGCTGAGAATTGTGATTAGTATAGATGGGTGGTCGATGGTCAGCGTTGATAGAGTGGGCAACATTACCTGTTTCTGTGCTGTGATTCCACGGTGAATTTGATATGGGCAGAAATTTACACAGCAGCTTTTTTCTTCGTATAATGCCATGAAATACGGAGATAGAGCTTTATTTCATTGATTTAAGTGAAAGCCTCCAGCTTTTCACCACTCCCTCTGCACTGTATAAAAGAAACATGTAAGCCGTACATCCAATTTGTAGTGTGGTCCCAAAGTGGGGATTAAATCAAAATCTCCTGTCTCAATTCCACACTTGTCCAGACCAATCCAGCAATTTCCTTTTCTATTTCAGGAAAGTTAGGTCTTTTGATCTGACGTGAGTGTTCTCCTACATTTTATGCCGTTTATTCCTACTCTAATCAGGATTAACATTGCAGTCCAAATAATAAAGATGTTACAGTACACACTGAAAGGAGATAAGTATCTCTCTTATTTCCCAAGATAGACACAAAATGCTGGAGTAACTAAGCGGGCCAGGCAGCATCTCTGGAGAGAAGGAATGGGTGACATTTCGGGTCGAGACCCGTCTTCAGACTGACATTGAGACTGTTAGACTGAAGACGGGTCTTGACCCGAAATGTCACCCATTCCTTCTCTCCAGAGATGCTGCCTGCTCAGTTATTCCACCATTTCGTGTCTATCTTTGGTTTAAACCAGCATCTGCAGTTCCTTCCTACACATCTCTCTTATTTCCTGTTTACTCTAAGTCAGCACATAAAATAATTGATTAGTGGAAGAATTTACAAACAATTGAAACACAAGCTATTGAGTATAGAAGTTGGGATGTAATGTTAAAATTGTACAAGGCATTGGTGAGGCCAATTCTGGAGTATGGTG
This sequence comes from Amblyraja radiata, assembly GCF_010909765.2. Taxonomy (NCBI): domain Eukaryota; kingdom Metazoa; phylum Chordata; class Chondrichthyes; order Rajiformes; family Rajidae; genus Amblyraja; species Amblyraja radiata. The sequence goes on along the minus strand of NC_045957.1, from coordinate 127,432,535 downwards.
TACAATTTTGGTCACCTAATTATAGGAAGGATGTCAACAAAATAGAGAGAGTACAGAGGAGATTTACTAGACTGTTGCCTGGGTTTCAGCAACTAAGTTACAGAGAAAGGTTGAACAAGTTAGGGCTTTATTCTTTGGAGCACAGAAGGTTAAGTGGGGACTTGATAGAGGTCTTTAAAATGATGAGAGGGATAGACAGAGTTGACGTGGATAAGCTTTTCCCACTGAGAGTAGGGAAGATTCAAACAAGAGGACATAACTTGAGAATTAAGGGACAGAAGTTTAGGGGTAACATGAGGGGGAACATTTTTACTCAGAGAGTGGTGGCTGTGTGGAATGAGCTTCCAGTGAAGGTGGTGGAGGCAGGTTCGTTTTTATCATTTAAAAATAAATTGGATAGTTATATGGACGGGAAAGGAATGGAGGGTTATGGTCTGAGCGCAGGTAGATGGGACTAGGGGAGAATACGTGTTCGGCACGGACTAGAAGGGTCGAGATGGCCTGTTTCCGTGCTGTAATTGTTATATGGTTATATGGTTATATAAGCTATTGTACTACAGTCAAAATGTATTGTTCGAGCTTGATTATGAGAGAGGTTCACAGCTAAAGCACACTTCAAGGTCGGAGACAATTCCATAGCAATGCAGCAAACTAATTTATTTGGAAATGTTTCAGAGGAGTTTTCAATAATGAGCCGTTTCTACGGAAACACACCCCGAGCAGGTAGTAAAATACATTTGGGAGCAGTTGAATAAAAATGGCTTTAAGTGGTAAAAATGAATTTAGTGTTGGAGTTTTTTTTCCCATTCAGTTTAAAAAAAATAGGCAATACGTTCAATAACATAATGGTTCTACCTCATTGTCAAGCACCCAATTACAAGATCTATGATATAATAACAATTACAAATAGTGACAGAGAAGGTATGAAAATCATTTCATTTTATTAAATCTCTTTAGGAAAATAAAACTTAATCCTCATGAGGGTAACATTCAACAAACCTTTTAAACAGAACACCATGCAAATGTTTTTTTTATTATAAAACATTAACTCCCTAGTTATCAACAGTGCTGAAGTGCTTGTAGTGGAATATTCTGGTGCAGTTAGTAGAAGAATAATAAGCACATATTTTATGTGTTCATAACTAATACAGCTTTTCTGTTTCATGTCTCACATGTTGTCAAGCACCTGGCAGTATCATGGAGGTTTGGGGGGGCAGAGACCCTCATTTGATGGTAATTTTGACTCACCATGGTGTGGAAAATGTACTTAAATATTGAGACACACGATAGCCGCAGTTAAAACGTCAATTTATATGGACTTTAAATACAGCTTTCTAAGGCATGGAAAGTTAAGATCCAACACGTGCTATATTCACGAGATTTAAGTGAAGGTTTATATTAGCCCTTTTAAAAACAGCAGCTGTGGAATACAGCAGAAAATTTAGACCTCAATGAACTTATACCAAATGCCTGGCTGACATTTATTTTTGCTGTAAATTGGTACATGGACTTTGAAAACCACCTTTGCAAAAGGCATTCTACTGTGATGCAGATTTACTGCAACTATTTATTGTATGTAAATTCATGAATGAATCCAAACAGATTGCATCAATTCATCTGAACTAATTAAAATGGTATATTTAAATAACATTTTACAACTTAAAACAAATTCAGATGAGTCATTTAATGAAGCATTTAAAAAACATTAGCACTCATTTTTCCTCAGTAATTATACTGTCAAGGAAATTAGATTTTAATTTCAAGAAATATCACTATTACAATGGGGGAATTAAACTTTTTAAAATTATCTTTTTGTCATACCTATATGAAATGTCTTTGATTTTGGAGTAAATGCCATTATTTTTCAACGTAATGGCATTTCAATGAGGAAGAAAAAAAGGATGACCTGAAGGTAGATCTGTTGTCAAGTGTGTTTATTGTGTGTGTGCAACTTTATAAACTACAGCATAAAGTATGGATTATACACCTATTTATAAAATCCTTAAATGTACACCAGCTGCCCAAAACACAAGCACACAAGGAAATAGGAGCAGGAATAGGCCACCCAGCCCCTCAAGCCTTCCCCACAATTCAAATCCACAGTGGCTCATCTGTACCTCTTCTGTGCCAGTTCCCCATAGCCCAAGATTCTTTGATCTTTCTATAATATATCTACCTCATCCTTAACTATGATCCAGCCACCACAATCATTTGAGGTAGAAATTCATTTGCCCCTCTGTTTTAAATTGAACATTGCACAGCACAGCCCAGGAACAGGCCCTTTAGTCCACAATATATGTGTCCACACATGATGCCAATTGAAACTAATCTCATCTGCCTTCTTATGGTCCATATCTCTCCATCAGTTGCTTGTTCACGTGTCTATCTAAGTGCTTCTTAAATGTTGCTATAGCATCTGTTTCCACCATCTCCGCAGCTCGCATGTTCTGGGCACCTATCACTCTTGTCGAAGAAAACTTGCCTTGCAAATGTTCTTTAAACTTTCCCTTTCTCACTTTAAATCTATACCCTCTAGTATTTGACACCCCACCCCCAAAGAACAAGGCTGACTACCTATCCTATCTATACCTCAAAAATATATATTTTTTTATCAGGTTGCCTCCTCAGTCACTGACGCTGCAAAGAAAGCAAAATCTAAACTTGTACAAATTCTCTTCATAGTTAATACACTCTATAGTGGGCATAGGAACAGCACAGCACAGAAACAGGCCCTTCTACCCAACCTTCCCATGCCGACCATGCTGCCCCATCAGCATTAGTCCCACCTGTATCTGGATTTGGCCTATATCCCTCTAAACCTTTCCTGTCCATGTACCTGTCCAAATGTCTTTTAAATGTTCTTATAGTATCTGCCTCAACTACTTCCTCTAGCAGCTCATTCCTTCTACCTTTCACCCTCTTTGTGAAAAGATTGCCCTTCAGATTCCTATTAAATCTTTTCCCTCACACCTTAAAACTATGTCCTCATGTTCTTGATTCCCCTACTCTGGGTAATAGACTGTGTGTATCTACTCTATCTATTCCCCTCGTGATCTTATGCACCTCTATAAGATCACCCCTCAGCCTCATGCGCTCCAAGGAATAAAGTTCTAGCCTGCCAAACCGTTCCCTATAGCTCAGTTCCTCAAGCCCTGACAACATTCTTGTGTATCTTCTCTGCACTTTTTCTGGCTTAACAACATCTTTCTTATAACAGGGTGACCAAACCTGAACACAGTACTCGAACAGTGGCCTTACAAACTCAACATCCCGACTTCTATATAAGCACTCCCCGACTTACATAATAGGCAAGTTACGCACACTTGCAGTTACATAAACAACTTGTCATAGTTTAGTTTAGTTTACTGTCACATGTACTGAGGTACAGCAAAAAGCTTTTAATAATAAATAATAATGCATTTTATTTGCTGGCGCCTTTCTGGACACCCAAGGACACCTTACAGGACATAAAATCACAATGCATTTATCAATATTAAAATCAAGTTGATTAAAAAAAAAATAAAAAAAAATAAAAATACACAAAACATTTTAAGTCATTAAAATTGCAGCTGAGGAAGAACGAAGTGACCGGGAAGGAGTGTATGGTAGCAGCAGGTCAGAGAGGTATTGGGGAGCAAGGTGGTGTAGGGCTTTGAAGGTCAGCAGTAAAATCTTGTAGTTAATCCGGTGGTGCACAGGGAGCCAGTGGAGCTGAGTGAGGATGGGTGTGATGTGGTCCGATGATCTGATGCGGGTGATGATCCGGGCTGCAGAGTTCTGAATGCATTGGAGGCGATGAAGAAGTTTATTCGAGGTGCAAGTGAGGAGGGCGTTGCAGTAATCGATGCGGGATGTGACCAGAGCGTGGATGAGGACTTTTGTATTGTCTTTGGAGAGGGAGGGGCGGAGTCTGGAGATGTTGCGGAGATGAAAGTATGCAGAGCGTGTGATATTGCTGATGTGGGGGCCAAAGGAAAGTGTACTGTCCAGAATGACGCCGAGACTTTTGACATGGGAGGAGGTGGGTATGGGTGAGCCATCAACTGAAATGGTGAACGGGTGGGTTTTGGAGAGTGTGGACTTTGAGCCAATTAGCATGATTTCTGTTTTATTTCCATTGAGTTTTAGAAGGTTGAGTGACATCCAGTTGCTGATAGCTTGAAGACAGGTGGTGAGGGCAGTTGGGGGAAGGTAGGTGTTTGGTTTTGTGGAGAGGTAAAGTTGTGTATCATCGGCGTAGCAGTGAAAATTGATTCCAAAATGACGGAGAATATTGCCAAGAGGTTGAATATAGATGATAAAAAGCAGTGGCCCCAGCACCGATCCCTGAGGAACACCATGGGTGACTGTGGCAGTTATGGATGTGACTTTATTTCCCTGGATGAACTGTTTTCTGTCATGTAGATAGGACCTGAACCAAAGTAGTGCATTGTTGTTGATGCCGGTGGCAGATAGACGTTCCAGAAGAATTGGGTGGGAGATGGTGTCAAAGGCTGCTGTGAGGTCGAGGAGGATCAGGATGGATAAGTGGCCGGTGTCAGCTGCGAGAAGGAGATCATTTGTAATTTTTACCAAGGCTGTTTCAGTGCTGTGATTGTGGCGAAAACCGGACTGAAATGGTTCATAGAGGTTATTGTTTTGAAGGTGGACTTGAAGTTGTGTCGCTACTGTCCTTTCCAGAAGTTTAGTGATGAATGGGAGGTTGGAGATGGGGCGGTAGTTATTTGGATTGTTTGGACCAGAACCTGTTTTTTTTAGAATCGGGGTGACAGAAGCTGTTTTGAGAGATGTAGGGACAGTAGCAGTTGATAGGGAGGAGTTAATTATGGACGTTATGATGGGTGAGATAGAGGGCAGACAGGATTTAACCAGGACAGTAGGGATGGGATCAAGCAAGCAGGAGGAGTTCTTGGACTTGGTGATAAGTTTAGTTATTTCTTCGACTGTTGGAAGCTGGAAAGTAGATAGGGTGGAGAGCGGGGAGTCCAGTGTGGAAGTCCAGGGTGGGCTGTTGTGAGCAGAAGCTGAGAAAGAGTTCAATTGGTGATGAATGCTGGTGATTTTGGTACTGAAGAAGTCCAAAAACGTATTACACTGAGCAGTGGAGGTGAGGTGATTCGAGGTTTCAGGAGGCTTAAGTAGTTTGTTGACAGTGGAGAATAAAGTCCGAGTGTTATTTTCACTGTTGTTGATTATGTTGGAATAGTAGGAGGATTTAGCAGCAGTCAGGGCATTTTTATATGAGAGAAGATGATCTGTATGCATTTGGTGGTGAATAGTTAGTCCAGTTTTCTTTGTAAGTCTCTCCAGACGCCGGCCCACCATTTTCATAAGGCGGAGTTCAGGAGTGTACCACGGAGATGACCTGCTAAAAGAGACTGTACGGGTTTTCAAAGGAGCCAAGGAGTTTAATGAGTGGGATAAACAGTCATTGTAGTGATCAACCAGGTTAGCAATGCAGAGACGTTTGTTACGTGCTAGCCAGTCAGCAGAAACCATATAACCATATAACCATATAACAATTACAGCATGGAAACAGGTCATCTCGGCCCTTCTAGTCCATGCCGAACACTTATAAGCTGAAAGACAATACATGATTACAATTGAGCCATCCACAGTGTACAGATACATCATAAAGAGGATAACTTGAATAACGTTTAGTGCAAGATAAAGCCAGTAAAGTCCGATCAATGATATTCCGAGGGTCTCCAATGAGGTAGATAGTAGTTCAGGACTGCTCTCTAGTTGATAGGTGGTCCCGTTGCCTGAATGGCCTGTGTTATTGCAACAGCATGGTGGGGGCTTCGGGATCAACAGGACGGTCTGGTAGTTGGATAAGTGCAAACCAGCAGCATTGGCGCCTAGTTTTAAGGTGTATCGACACACTATGTTTCCTGAAATGCAACCTGACCCGTTGAGTTACTCCAGCACTTTATCATTTTGTGTATTAACCAGCATCTGCAGTTCTTTGTTTCTACCTAGTTTTCAAGTGATTCCAACTCGCATAAAATCTAACTTACATAAAGGTTTATGGATGGTAACCCTTACATACGTTGGGTAGTGTCTGTATTCAAGACCCTGGCTGATGAAGGCTAAGTTACAGAGGACCATCCTGATTACCCTATGTACCTGTGACGCCACTTTCAAAACACTATGTACTTGTTAGGAACTACGCACCCCTCCCTGACGAGCTCAAGCACTCTATGCTCGTTTTGAGCAGAAGGCGGGTGGAATGACCCCATCCCCCCAACATCCTTGGGAGCACCTATACGCAGGGTGACTGCCAACGATGTCAGATCAGCCTTTCTGAGAGTGAACCAACAGAAAGCAACTGGCTCTGCTGGAGCCACGGATATGCCGTCAGAACAGCTGGCAAGAGTGATCACGGATATCTTGGGCAGAGCATTTGTCAAACTAAATTTGTAGGAAGGAAATGAAATGCTGGTTTAAACCGAAGATAGACACAATAAGCTGGAGCAATTCAGTAGGTTAGGCAGCATCTCTGGAGAGAAAGAATGGATGATGTTTCGAGTCGAGACCATTCTTCACATTAGTCAAGGAAATGGGAAACGAGAGATTTAGTCGATGATGTAGAGAGATAAAGAACAATGAATGAAAGATATTTTAAAAAGTAACGATGAGAAAGGAAACAGGCCATTGTTAGCTGTTTGTTGGGTGAAAACGAGAAGCTGGTGTGACTTGGGTGGGGAGGGGGGGGGGGTAGAGAGAGAGGGAATGCTCAAGTTACTTGAAGTTAGAGAAATCAATATTCATACCACTGGGCTGTAAGCTTGTTTAGTTTAGTTTACTGTCACGTGTACGGAAGTACAGATAGGGGAGAACCAGTGGATGTGGTGTATCTGGACTTCCAGAAGGCTTTCGACAAGGTCCCACATAAGAGATTAGTTTACAAACTTAAAGCACACGGCATTGGGGGTTCAGTATTGATGTGGATAGAGAACTGGCTGGCAAACAGGAAGCAAAGAGTAGGAGTAAACGGGTCCTTTTCACAATGGCAGGCAGTGACTAGTGGGGTACCGCAAGGCTCAGTGCTGGGACCCCAGCTATTTACAATATATATTAATGATCTGGATGAGGGAATTGAAGGCAATATCTCCAAGTTTGCGGATGACACTAAGCTGGGGGGCAGTGTTAGCTGTGAGGAGGATGCTAGGAGACTGCAAGGTGACTTGGATAGGCTGGGTGAGTGGGCAAATGTTTGGCAGATGCAGTATAATGTGGATAAATGTGAGGTTATCCATTTTGGTGGCAAAAACAGGAAAGCAGACTATTATCTAAATGGTGGCCGACTAGGAAAAGGGGAGATGCAGCGAGACCTGGGTGTCATGGTACACCAGTCATTGAAAGTGGGCATGCAGGTGCAGCAGGCAGTGAAGAAAGCGAATGGTATGTTAGCTTTCATAGCAAAAGGATTTGAGTATAGGAGCAGGGAGGTTCTACTGCAGTTGTACAGGGTCTTGGTGAGACCACACCTGGAGTATTGTGTACAGTTTTGGTCTCCAAATCTGAGGAAGGACATTATTGCCATAGAGGGAGTGCAGAGAAGGTTCACCAGACTGATTCCTGGGATGTCAGGACTGTCTTATGAAGAAAGACTGGATAGACTTGGTTTATACTCTCTAGAATTTAGGAGATTGAGAGGGGATCTTATAGAAACTTACAAAATTCTTAAGGGGTTGGACAGGCTAGATGCAGGAAGATTGCTCCCGATGTTGTGTAAGTCCAGGACAAGGGGTCACAGCTTAAGGATAAGGGGGAAATCCTTTAAAACCGAGATGAGAAGAACTTTTTTCACACAGAGAGTGGTGAATCTCTGGAACTCTCTGCCACAGAGGGTAGTCGAGGCCAGTTCATTGGCTATATTTAAGAGGGAGTTAGATGTGACCCTTGTGGCTCAGGAGATCAGAGGGTATGGAGAGAAGGCAGGTACGGGATACTGAGTTGGATGATCAGCCATGATCATATTGAATGGCGGTGCAGGCTCGAAGGGCCGAATGGCCTACTCCTGCACCTAATTTCTATGTTTCTATGTTTCTACAGTGAAAAGCCTTTGATGCGTGCTAACCAGTCAGCGGAAAGATAATACATGATTACAATCAAGCTATTCACAGTGTACAGATACATGATAAAGGTGATAATGTAATTAACATTTAGTGCAAGATAAGTCTCATCAAAGGTAGACAGAGGGTCTCCAATCAGGTAGACAGTAGTTCTGGACTGCTCTCTAGTTGTGGTCAGATGGCACAGTTGTCTGATAACAGTTGGGGAAAAAACTGTTCCTGAATCTGGAGGAGTGAGTTTTCACACTTCTATACATTTTGCCTGATGGGAGAGGGGAGAAGAGGGAGTAGTCAGCATGCGACACGTCTTCGATTATGCTACTGGCCTTGCCAAGGCAACGTGAGGTATTCAATGGAAGAGAGGTTGGTGTGTGTGATATCTGGGCTGCGTCCACAATTCTCTACAATTTCCTGTGGTCTTGGATGGAGCTGTTACCAAAGCATGCTGTGATGCATCCCAATAGAAGGCTTTTTACAGTGCATCTTTAGAAATGATTAAGAATTATTGGAGGCATGCTGCATTTCTTTAGTCTTTTGAGGAAGGATTTGGTGCATTTTATTGCCCATAGTCTTAATGTGGTTGGCTGAGGACAGGTTGTGGGTGACATCTCCAGTCAGAGAACATGAGGCACTCAAATCCAATCCTCTGCAAGCAACAAAAGCTTTTCACGGCACCTTGGTACAATAACCTAAACTGAAAATGAAACTGTGAATCCCATTTGTTTCGAGCATCTGGGTCAGCCTACCATGAGATGCTTTGTTGCATGATTTACAACAGTTCATGTGGACAACATTCATTGCTATTCTCTCTTTAATCATCCGCATCATCTCCTCAAAATGTTCAGTCGGTTTTGAAAGGGAAATGTCCAACTACTCATGTGAACGTGGTTTATCAGGCGTTTTACACTGTTACAAAGAAACCAAAATCCCATAACGAAAGATCCTCATGACGGTACACGTTAGCTGGGCAGTACAGTGGTGCAGCAGTAGAGTTGCTGCCTTACAGCGCCAGAGACCCGGGTTCAATCCTGACTGTGGGTGCTGGACCTACAGCGTTGGTAAGTTCTCCCTGTGGCTTTTATCCGGGTGTTTCAGTTTCCTCCCACACACCAAAGACATACAGGTTTGTAGGTTAATTGGCTTTGGTAAAAACAAAATTGTAAATTGTCTCGAGTGTGTAGAATAGTGTTAATGAATGGGGTGATCGCTGGTCAGCACGGACTCGGTGGGTTTGGTTCCGCACTGTATTTCTAAAGTATAAAGCTCCTGAACTCATTTGGAATGGAATGCAAGGAAAGACAAATAGGTTCATAATTCTGGGAAACTCTCCCAAATATTCAGTGCTTTTAGGGGAGATATTAGAAATGTAGCAGATGCTAGGGCCAGGATATTTATTCACATTCAGTAAACACATTATAGACACATACACAATGGAAGTGTCTTGCATATAGCTTTCAAAATCAATGGAAACAACTTTACAAGCGTAGAACATACTGCCTTGGTGCTAAGGGATCAGAATTTGTTAAGTGTGTCCATGCAAGTTTTCTGAAGTAATATGTGAATGTCCCAACTAAGGAAAAAAGTGATTCTCAACAGAATTTCTTGCACCGCTCGACTGTCCGATTCATCTCTACCCCATTGTGGACATTGTCCATAAAATTGATGTGCTGAGAACTGTTTGTGCTGAGAACCATATTCTGCATTGTGGGTCTTCCCCTTTGCTCTATCTATTGCACTTGAGTTTGACTTGATTGTATTTACATATGGTATATCTGATCTATTTGGATAGCAAACAAAAACAAAGAGTTGCACTGTACATGACAATAATAAATCTAAACCTAAATCTACTTTTGAGGAATGACAGTGGGCAAGTAGCTGAAATGTCAATGGGGGAGCACTTTGGTGATATTTACATCTTGGGGTTCCGAGGTGTAAATATCACCAAGAATATGTCCTGTCCAACCATATTGAAGCTTTGGGCAAGAAAGCACAGAAATGGCACTACTTCATCAGAGGACTAGGGAAATGTGACATGTTTCAAATTACTCTTACCATTGTCTACAGATGCAGCAAAGAATATATTGTGTTGGGATGCAATCACAATTTGCTTTGGCAACTGCTCTGCCCAAAGCTGCACGACATTGCTGAGTTGCGGAAGCTGCCCAGTTCATCATGCAAACAGGCTTCTGCCCTATTGATCCCTTCTACACTTCACAGTGCCTCGGGGAAGCAGCTAACATAATCAGGGACTACTCACACACTGGCCATTCTCTCTTCTCCCATCTCCCATTGAACAGAAGATTGAAAAGCTTGAAACCATGTAGCACCAGATTCAAGGGTAGCTTTTTCTCCGTGGTTATCAGACTCTTGAACAGTTCTCTTCCATGCTAAGGATTCTCAAGTCCCCAATCTACCTTGTTGCAGCACTTGCACTCTAAAGGCCAGTCCCACGAGCATGCAACTGCATGCGGTAAACACGACCAAACCGGAAGCGGGGGCCGCGCGGAGGTCGAGTGATCCCCGTACAATGCCTGTCCCACGAGCATGCAACTGCATGCGGCGAGCGCAACCAAAACGGAAGCAGGGGCCGCGCGGTGGTCGAGTGATCCCGTACGAGTTGACGTGACGTTCGAGCGAAGTCCGCGGAAAGTTCGCGCGTGACGTACGCCGTCAAGGCGCTGCGTACGGCGTCAAGACGTTGCAAACGCCGTTGAGACGCTGCGCAAGCCAGTCGAGGCGGTGCGTACGGCCTCAATGCAGCTGCGGGTCGGCAGGCCGTTACCGCGCGGAATTTTTGGACAGTGTCAGTTTTTCAGAGCCCCGCGCGATGTCGGGACCAGCTCCGCACAACTCCATACAGCTCCGGCGATCGAAGTGGGACCGGCCCCGCAAGGCCGTCCGGCTCAAGCGACCATGTTAGGTCTCGCTTGCCGCATGCAATCGCATGCTCGTGGGACAGGCCCTATACTTTTAACTTTTCTTTTTCCATGGTTGCAATAAATTCTGTATGCTTTGATTGTATTCAAGTATGCATTGTATTGTATTGTATTGTATTGTATTGTATTGTATTGTATTGTATGGATGAATAATGTTTTTCACTGTATGTATTTCACTGTAGTACACGTCAAGAATAAACAAATGACAATTAAATTACTTGCAAACTTTTGGACCAGCGCCATAATACTATTTGTTGAATGATAGTCATGGAAAAGGTAGGACTGGTCCTCAAGTCGGCCCTAAATTTGGGAAGGCTAATTTCAATAGTATGTCAGGAATTCACAAATCATTGCAGGTAAAAATACATTTGGCAAGTGGCAGTATTGCATAAGTGAGTGAAAGGCAAGCCTGGGACATTAATTTCTAAATGGGGTGACAATCCAGAAATCGGAGTTGCAAAGGGACTTGGGAGTGCTGGTTCATTGATTCTGCAAGTTGAATCAGTAGTAAAGAAATCAAATGCAATGCTAGCATTTATTTTGAGAGGGCTTGCACACAAAAACAGGGATGTAATACTAAGGCTCTATAAGGCGCTGGTCAGACCGCATTTGGAATATTGTGAGCAATTTTGGACATCATATCTGGGGAAGGATGTTATGGCTCTGGAGAGGGTGCAGAGGAGGTTTCCAAGAATGATCCTAGGAATTAGTAGTGTTGACAGCACTGGGCCTATATTCGCTGGAGTTTAGAAGAATGAGGGGGGACCTCATTGAAACGTACAAAATAGTGAAAGGCTTGGATAGAGTGGATGTGGAGAGGATGTTTCCACTCGTGGGAGTGATCATAGCCTCAGAATTAAAGGACATTTTAAAAAGGAGATGAGGAGGAATTTCTTTATTCAGAGGGTGGTGAATCTGTGGAATTCTTCGTGCAGAGGGATCTTTGGAGCAGGTGTACAGAGGGATCTTAGAGTCCAATTTGGCTCACTTTCATTGCTGGGAGCATTGAATATAAGAGTCGGGAAGTCATGATGCAGCTCTGCAGGGCTTTGGTTAGTCCATATTTGGACTATTGAGTGTCATTCTGGTCTCCCCATTACAGGAAAGATGTGGAAGCATTGGAGAGGTTTCAGATGAGATTTACCGGACTGCTGCCTGGATTAGAGGGTTTCAGCTACATGGAGATATTGAATAGACTTGTATTGTTTTCTCTAGAATGTGTGAGGTTGAGAGGAGATGATAGAAATATATAAAATCATAAGAGACAAAGTTAGGGTAGACATTCAGAACTCTTTTCCCAGGGTGGAAATGTCCAAAATTAGAGGGCAACATAGCTTCAGTGCCCTCCATATTGTTTGGGACAAAGACCCATCATTTATTTATTTGCCTCTGTACTCCACAATTTGAGATTTGTAATAGAAAAAGGGTATTTTTATACATTTTGGTTTTACCATGTAGAAATTACAGCAGTGTTTATAGATAGTCCCCCCATTTCACAGCACCATAGTGTTTGGGACGCAGCAATTTCATGTACATGAAAGTAGTTATGTTTAGTATATTGGTGCATATCCTTTGCATGCAATGACTGCTTGAAGTTTGCGATTCATGGACATCACCAGTTGCTGGGTGTCTTCTCTGGTGATGCTCTGGCAGGCCAGTATTGCAGTCATCTTTAGCTTATGCTTGTTATGGGGCCTAGTCCCCATTCAGTTTTCTCTTCAACATATACTGTAAAAGGCATGCTCAATTGGGTTCAGATTGGGTGATTGCCTTGGCCACTCAAGAATTGACCATTTTTTAGCTTTGAAAAACTCCTTTGTTGCTTTAGCAGAATGTTTGGGATCATTGTCTTACTGTTGAATGAACCGCCGGCCAATGAGTTTTGAGGCATTTGTTTGAACTTGAGCAGATATGGTGTGTCTATACACTTCAATATTCATTATGCTACTACCATCAGCAGTTGTATCATCAATAAAGATACGTGAGCCAGTACCTTCAGCAACCATACATGCCCAGGCCATAACACCCCCACCACCATGTTTCACAGATGAGGTGATATGCTTTGGATCTTGGGCAGTTCCTTCTCTCCTCCACACTTTGCTCTTGCCATCACTCTGATATAAGTTAATCTTCATCTCATCTATCCACAAGACCTTTTTCCAGAACTGTGGTTGCTCTTTTAAGAACTTCTTGGCAAACTGTAACCTGGCCATCCTATTTTTGCAGCTAACCAGTGGTTTGCATCTTGCAGTGTAGCCTCTGTATTTCTGTTCATGAAGTCTTCTGCGGACAGTGGTCATTGACAAATCCACACCTAACTCCTGAAGAGAGTTTCCAACAGGTGTTTGGGGTTTTTTCTTTATTATAGAGAGAATTCTTCTGTCATCAGCTGTGGAGGTCTTCCTTGGCCTGCCAGTCCCTTTGCGATTAGTAAGCTCACCAGTGTTCTCTTTCTTCTTAATGATGTTCCAAACAGTTGATTTTGGTAAGCCTAAGGTTTGGCTGATGTCTCTAACAGTTTTATTCTTGTTTATCAGTCTCATAATGGCTTCTTTGACTTTCATTGGTACAACTTTCGTCCTCGTGTTGATAAACAGCAATAAATGTTTCCAAAGGTGATGGAAAGACTGGAGGAAAGACGATGCTGAGAGCTCTCTTGTACCTGCATTAAGGTGGCATTTAAACACACCTGAGCAATTACAAACACCTGTGAAGCCATGTGCCCCAAACATTATGGTGCCCTGAAATGGGGGGACTATGTATAAACACAGCTGTCATTTCTACATGGTGAAACCAAAATGTATAAAAATACCCTTTAATAAAATCTGACAATGTGCACTCTAACCACATGTGATTTTTTCTATTACAATCTCAAATTGTGCAGTACAGAGGCAAATAAATATACGATGGGCCTTTGTCCCAGACATATGGAGGGCACTGTACCTGTATAAAGTGCGAGGGGCACATTTATTTTACACAAGGGTGATGGAGACCTGGAACACATTGCCAGGAGTTGTGGTGGAGGAAGGTGTGATAGTGGCATTGAAGAGATGTTTAGATAAGCATGTGGAAGTGTGGGGAATAGAGGGATGTGGATCACGTGCAGGAGGACGTGAACAATTCAGCTACGCATCGTGTTTGGCAGAAACATTGTGGGGCAAGGGTCCCATTCCTGTGCTGTACTATTCTATGTTCTATACTGCCTGTGCATTCTCCCTGGAGGTTTACTCCAGATGCTCTGGTTTCCTCCCACATCCAAAAGACATGCGGGTTTGTATGCGCATGGACCTCTGGAAATTGCCCCCATTATGTAGGGAGCGGGAACGTGGGATAACATAGAACTACTGTGAATAGATGATCGTTGGTCGGCGTGGACTTGGTCGATTGAAGGACCTGCTTCCATGCTGTATCTCTAAACTAAAGTAAACTAAAAATGCTGCCATGTCCACTTCTTCCAGATCTTTCAACTGAGGATGTATTTATTTCTAGAATAAAGAGTCACCACCAACAATGCATAGACCCAATATTTGGAGGGAAAGGCAGGCAGGTGGGACTAGTGTAGCTGGGATTTGTTGACCAGTGTGGGCAAGTTGGGCCGAAGGGCCTGTTTCTACGCTGTATGACTCTGTTAAACTCTTAGATTAGAACAAATATTTCTCGAGTCTATTCAGCATAGATTGTTTTCTTCTCATTGTAAAGTATCTGAGTCAATATGCAAATTTTTACAATTCAATTTAGTTGCTCTCTGAAAACATATTAAAATCTAAAAATAGTTTGTGCAATTACAACATGCAAACTTTAAACAGATTTCAGCAGCAGTTTTAAATCATTTATTTTAAATGCATTACCATCTCTGCTAAAATAATGGAAAAAGGACATTCATACAATGACTTTAGAAATTGTCCTGTGCTACACTTAAATTCCCAATTAATCTGCACTTTTTGGTATTGATTCAAAATTGTTAAAAATGGTGGTAACTGGTTATATGACAATTTTCTTTATTTAAATTGTTCTTGCCTCATAAGATTAATAACTAGCACCCACAGCAAGCCCATGTCCAGGTTGTTATTTCTCAAATATTCTTCAACAAAGCAAATTGACATAAAGCATGTAAAATGTTTGCAAATAAAATTTAGCAGGTTGCCTGGTTAAACTATATTTCTCTTTGTTAATATTTAATGAACAGAGGGGGGGGGGGGGGGGGGGGCGTGGTTAAAATGCGGTTTTCACCTACCTGTCCTGGATTAAATTTACTCGGAGTGCAAGCTTTTGCTGAAGAATTGTTCCGATGGGCGTTCTGTGAATTTTTTTATTTTTTTTTAAATCGCCCGACAAGTTCAGCGCTGGAGTAATTTAAAAATCAGCTTCTAAAGTCGTCAACGCCGACAACGGGGACGGATTTCACGTCCGGGACAGGTAAAGGAAAGCCATTTATTTTATGTATAAAAGTGCTCCTTAAGATGCCTTTAATTCACATTTTACGTTGCGCAACGGTGATTTTTTCCCCATATGAACCGGTAGTATTTTCCCTGCCGATATGGGGTTTAAATTCACCGCAACCGCAACGTTCCAAATGATCGCGTTCCAGAAAAACCCACTCGCAAGATGATTTAAATGGCCATTAATTTGAAGGTATTAAACACTAAATTCCTTCCATTTGGCCTATAAATCCATGACAATGAGATTTAAAAATCATGTTAAAATGTGAATTCATGTGTGTATATAATTTGGACACTTAGGCTATTTAAAAATGTTGATCTTTTCTTAAGAAATGGATAGATGTTTAGATCTAGTAATTGAATTATGTAATTAGCTACAATTGAGTAACTAACTTGCTTTAATTTCAGGTCATCCAAGTAAGATTGTTTCATATTTGTTTCAGAATGCTTCAATCTATAATAACTGAACATTTCTTTCAGTTCTCTTAATTTTTAAGAAGGTTATGGGCTTTTGGCTGTCCTTGATCACAGCTTTTGTGTTAATTCAATGGAAAAGCAATAAGGAACAAGATGCTAATTTCCGAGTATGAAAATGTCCATAACTTTTTTAATACTGAAGATATGAAAGTGAATTAGGTGTCAAATTAAACTTATTTTTTGCTTTATCTGATGGAATAAATTGCAGACTTGATTTTTTAAATCTCAAAATTTTGTGACATTGCTAATATGAGAGCAATTAAACGTATATTTGGGAATTTCTATCCAATGTTTGTTTATTAGTTATAAAATATATTATTCCGCAAAAGATATTGAAGTAATTTTAGAAATAACACATATTTTCACAAAAAGCAGTATAGAAGTTATTCACAATTTGCTTAAATCAGCATATATTTGGGTGATGTGAATTTATTATTCCTGTTAAGTGAAGGGGTTTTGTTTTGCATGGTAATTTCAGCCAAAATATTTCAATCTAATCAACACTCAGGTTATGGAATAAAGGGAGACAAATTAAAAATAAATAATGAAGGGAAATGTGTAAAATCAAAAGCAGATGAAAAAAATCTGAAAAAAAACCGGAAAGTGATAATAGCACATAATGTATGTAGCATCTGTGTATAGAGTTAATGTTTCAGATCGATGACCTTTCATCAGAAGTGAGAAGAGTTAGAAAATGTTAGAAAATGTGTCAGTGTAGAGGCACCAAACGTCGTGAATAAACGGGTTACTTTATTCAGGCATAATAGGTTTGAAATACATACACATTGGTCCTGTAACCCAAAGTTGTTGTTGTTGCTGCTGCGAGACGGTTGCCTCGTGGGCTCGAGCTGAGCTCCTGCTGAGGTGGCAGGACACTCACACGAAGCGAGAAGAAGAGGAAGAGAGAAAGTTGTCCCGGTGTTCGTTATATATAACAGGACACACCCCTATACCCCGTGACAACTCCTCCCTGCCATTTCCCAGTCACGTGACCGTACCCCCGACTGCTGAGGGTTCGTGTAGCAAGTGGGCCGCAACACCAGTTTTAATTTGCAGCAAAGCAGAGAAATAGAGAGAAAAAGGAAGGGTGGAGTGGTCTGTGGTAGAGTGGAGACCAGGTACAATGTACAAAGCCAATGAGAGATAGGGGGAGTAGGATGAAGATATAATGTGACAAGTTCAGGGTCACTCTTGTGAACCAAAGAGGGGTATTCTTAAAAAAGTCACACAAAATGTATTTGGTTTAAAAACAGAAAATATTTGAAACACTCAGCAAATCAGACATAATCTGTGAAAACAGAAATAAAACTCAACATAGAAACATTAACCTCATTTAACCTCATCTACTACATCTGGTGTTCTCAATGTGGCCTCCTGTACATTAGCAAAACCAAGGATAGACTCGGCGACCATTTTTCCAAACACTTGCATTCGGTCTACCATTTAACTCCTCTGTTAACCATTTTAACTCCTCTTCCCATTCCCATACTGATCTTTTTATCCAGGGCCTTCTCCATTGCAAGAGTAAGGCCACAGGTAAACTGGAGGAACAGCGCCCGATACTCTGCTTGGGTAGCTTACAACCCATTAGTATGAACATTGAATTCTCCAATTTTAGATAACTACAAATCCCTTCTCCCTGCCACCCCCTCACCTGTACTCTCTCATCCTCCTCCCTTTGTACCCATGTTCCTTCCTCTAGCTTCACAATTTGCAGCTCTTCCATCCTTTTGTCTCACACATTCTGTCTACAGCCACAGTCACTCAAGGCGTTCCCCAAGGCTCCGTACTTGGCCCCCTCCTCTTCATCATCTACATCCTCCCCCTTGGTCAGATACTCCACCACTTCAACCTGGACTTCCACTGTTACGCTGACGACACCCAGATCTACCTCGGCACCAAATCCCCCCACAACCCCCCCCCTCTCCCATATCAACTCCTGTTTGTCAGCTATAAAAACCTGGATGCAACATAACTTCCTCAAACTCAACAGCGATAAAACAGAATTCCTCCTCATAGGCTCCAAAGCCACACTCAGCAAAATCAATAACCCCACTCTCACCATCGACGGCACCACTGTCTCCCCATCTCCCCAGGCCCGCAACCTTGGCGTGATCTTTGATTCCACCCTCTCCCTTGAGCCTCACATCCGCCATGTCATTAAAACCTCCTTCTTTCATCTCCGCAACATCGCCAAACTCAGACCCTCTCTCACACCTCCCGCTGCTGAAAGACTCATCCATGCCTTCATCTCCTCCCGACTGGACTACTGCAACTCACTTCTCCTTGGCATCAGCTCCACCTACATCAACCGACTCCAACTGGTCCAGAACGCAGCCGCCCGACTCATCACCCACACCAAATCCTGGCATCACATCACTCCAGTCCTCGAACAACTTCACTGGCTTCCCATCTCCCACTGGATCAACTACACAATCCTGATCCTCACCTACAAAGCCCTCCACCATCTGGCCCCCCCATATCTCATTGACCTCCTCTCCCCCTACCAACCCTCACAGTCCCTCAGATCCACATCAGCCGGTCTCCTCTCCATCCACAAGTCCAACCTCCACAGTTTTGGGGACAGAGCCTTCTCCAGGGCAGCTCCCAGGCTCTGGAACTCCCTCCCCCAACTGATCCGCAATTCCGTGTCCCTCACCATCTTCCAGTCCCACCTCAAGACCCATCTCTTCATCTCTGCCTATCCTTAGCCCCATGTCCCCCTCCCTTTTCATCTGTGCATTAATTGCCTCATATTGTGTTTTGAATTGTATTCTGTCTTTATTTTGTGTACTAGTCTCTACTATTTATTTCATTCCCCTTACATGTTTTTCCTCTACCTGCTAAATTTTTGTAAGGTGTCCTTGAGACTCTTGAAAGGCGCCCATAAATAAAATGTATTATTATTATTATTATTATTTCATCTCTGTTCTTTGTCCAACTATCTGCCTATCAAAACCCCTCCTCACCAGTATCAACCGAACCTGCCAAGCTTTGTCCCGCTCCTCCCCACCCCTCACAATCAGTCTGAAGAAGGGTCCCATCTCAAAACATTTCCTATCCATGTTCTTCAGGGATGCTGCCCGACCCGCTGAGTTACTCCAGCACATGCGTCTTTTTTTTTCAACAAATGCAATGTTTCAGGTCTAAGAACATGTGTTAGAACTGCATTTGATTTGCACAGTGTATTGAAGACAATATCATGAATAGTGAATGCAATAAACTAAACAGGAATTACATGCAAATCACTCATTCAGCAGCAATCAGTGTTTAGTTCGCTGGGCAATGGGAAAGAAAGAGATAAATGGGCATGTGTTGCATATTCTGTAGTTGCACACTAAAGTGCCATAGGAAGCTGAGTAGCAGACTAGACCACAGAGAGCCTAAAACTGGTGGAATTTACAGATGTGAGGAAAATGTTTCTTCTTGCAAACAGTGCTCATGATCTGCAAGTCATTGTTTCTCTTCACCACTTTTAATGGCAGTCAGGGTGTTTAAAACGGGAATTGCGTAGGGGTAGAACAGCAATATATCCGGAAGTGGCGGCGCTGTGAAACGGCTGCGGCTCGCCTGCAGTCTGTCTGTTTTTACTTTTTTTGTGTTGTTTTTTTTGTCTAGTTCAGTTAAACTTTTGGTTATTAGGTGGTGTTATGTGTGTGGGGGGGGGCTGAAACAGGGCTTTCTGTTTCTCCCTTCGGGGGGAATGCAACTTTTTTGTCGTATATTCCTTCTTTTCCCCCGCCTGAGCTGAGGCCCAATGGCAGTGCTGGCGACCTCCAACCTGCGACTGACCTCGAGGCTCCAGAGGTAGTGCCAGCCAGGACTTACCAACGCGAGCCTGGCCGTCTTCGAGCTGCGGCAACGTTCGGGCAGCGGCACGACTCGGCGCTCCAGTGAGGGCGGACGGCGCGGGGCTGAGACACTCCCGTGTGGGCGGCCTGGGTCCCGGCTGGAAGGCGCTCCCGTGTGGGCGGTGCGGGGCTGAGACGCTCCCGTGAGGGTGGCCCGGTGCGGGGCGGAGACGGTGCTTCGGTGGCTGAAGCGGCGTTATGGCGGCGGCGACCTGAATCCGGGGCTCGGCCGCGGGCCAGTGGACGACATCGTCGGGAGCTCGCAGGTCACAGGCTGGTGCCTGTTTTCCGGAGCTCCCGTGGCAACAGCTGCGTGCGCTGGACTGGAGGGCGGCAGCTTCGACCACCCCCGGGCCGCGGAGCTTGAACCGAGGGACTGACTTACCATCGCCCGGTGGGGTATCGCCTCGGCACAGAGGGAGAAGAGGAGGGAAGAGACAGTAACCCTAAGACTTTTGCCTCCATCACAGTGAGGAGGTGCTTGGTGAACTCACTGTGGTGGATGTTAATTTGTGTTTATTGTGTGTTGTTTATTATTACATGTATGGCTGCAGGCAACGACATTTCGTTCAGACCGAAAGCTCTGAATGACAAATAAAGGATTAAATTCAATTCAATTCGATTCAATGACATTATGGGGTGATCTGAAGAGGATATATTTTACACCCAGAGGGTGGCTGGATTCTGGGATGCCCCTGCCTGAGAGGGTGTTGAAGGCAGATACTCTCACAATGATAAAAACGTATCTAAATGATCGCCTGAATTGTCAATGTAAAGAAGTCCAAGATCTCGATGGCGCAGCGGTAGAGTTGCTGCCTTACAGCGAATGCAGTGCCGGAGACCCGGATTCGATCCCGACTACAGGTGCTTTCTGTACGGAGTTTGTACATTCTCCCCGTGATCTGTGTGGGTTTTTCTCCGAGATCTTCTGTTTCCTCTCGCACTCCAAAGATGTACAGGATTGTAGGTTAATTGGCTTGGTAAATGTAAAAGTGGGTGTAGGATAGTGTTAATGTGCGGGGATCGCTGGTTGGCGCGGACCCGGTGAGCCGAAGGGCCTGTTTCCGTGCTGTATCTCAAAACTAAACACTAAACTAAATCCAACTGCTGGCCAAGTGATTAATACAGACAGGTACACTAGATGGTCAACATGGATCATCTCCACTCCACTGGCTCTCCACTCCGCTCTGGACCACTTGCACACCAAAAACGCATATGTTAGGCTGTTATTCATTGACTACGGGTCGGCATTTAATACCATCATCCCCTCCAAGCTGGTTACCAAGCTCTCAGATCTGGGTCTCTGCGCATCCCTCTGCAATTGGATCCTCGACTTCCTCATCCACAGACCACAGTCTGTCCGTAGTGGTGGAAATGTGTCACTCTCAATAACAATCAGCACAAGAGCACCTCAAGGCTGCGTGCTCAGCCCCCCTGCTTTACTCTATACTCATGACTGAGTAGCCAGACATTGTGAGAACTCCATCATCAAGTTCGCCGACGATACCACTGTTGTGGAACGAATCACTGATGGGGACGAGTCAGAGTATAGAAGTGAGATCGACCGATTGGCCAAATGGTGCCAGCACAATAACCTGGCTCTCAACACCAGCAAAACCAAGGAACTGATTGTGGACTTTGGAAGGGGTAGGATGGGGACCCACAGTCCCGTTTATATCATGGTGGAAAGGGTCAAGAACTTCAAATTCCTGGGCGTGCATATTTCCGAAGATCTTTCTTGGTCCCAGCACACTGATGCAATCATAAAGAAAGCACATCAGTGCCTCTACTTCCTGAGAAGTTTACGGAGAGTCGGTATGTCAAAGAGGACTCTCTCGAACTTCTACAGGTGCACAGTAGAGAGCATACTGACCTGTTGCATCGTGGCTTGGTTCGGCAACTTGAGCGTCCGGGAGTGGAAAAGAATGCAGAAAGTTGTGACCACTGCCCAGTCCATCATCGGCTCTGACCTCCCCACCATCGCAGGGAACTATCGCAGTTGTTGCCTCAAAAAGGCTGCCAACATCATCAAGGACCCACACCATCCTGGCCACACAATCATATCTCCGTTGCCATCAGGTAGAAGGTACAGGAGCCTGAAATCTGGTACATCCAGGTTCAGGAACAGCATCTTCCCCACAGCCATCAGGCTATTAAACTTGCCATCAAAAAAAATCTGAACTATAACATCCTATTGCACTTTATCTGTTTATTTATGTGTATATATATATGGTCTATGCTATATAGACACACTGAACTATTCTGTATTTATGCTTACAATATTCTGTTGTGCTGTAGCAAGCAGGAATTTCATTGTCCTACCTGGGACACATGACAATAAACTCTTTTGACTTGATTTGACTTGACATGGTGGGTTGACTAGTCTGTTTCTGTGCTGGATGTCACTGTGGCTGGACAAAAAATATGTTTGCAAATGCCACTCTTTATCTACAGAGTTAACACTGACTTGCTTGCTGAATGGCCCCCGATCAGTCTGAAGAAGGGTTTCGGCCCGAAATGTAGCCTATTTCCTTCGCTCCATAGATACTGCTGCACCCGCTGAGTTTCTCCAGCATTTTTGTGTACCCTTGCTGAATGGCCTCTTGTGCCAACATTGGAAGCCAGGGCAAGAGAAGTTCAGTCTCTGACCTTTTAAGCCTGCTCTGCCATTCAATAAAATCATAGCTCACTTGATCTTAGCTTCAGTTGCACTTGTTCCCTGTGCACCATGGCTCTCTGGCAGCCTATCTTGAGCAAGAATTTCTCATGGATCATTCACAAAATTAACTAATTAAAAAAGCTGCAATTGTAATTCTGTTTTCTGCTGTGTGCCTATATACAATCAGGCCATTGATCTGCAAATGAGCTGCCATAAAATAGCTGTGTGGTAGATATCATTCTCCTTGTGCATAGACAGATTATTAATAGACGAGTTGGAAGGAACTACAGATGCTTGTTTATACCGAAGATAGACACAAAATGCTGGAGTGAGACAGGCAGCATCTCTGGAGAGAAGGAATGGCTAACATTTCGGGTCGAGACCCTTTTTTCTCAGTCTGAAGAAGGGTCTCGACCCGAAACATCACCCATTCCTTCTCTCCAGAGATGCTGCCTGTCTCGCTGAGTTACTCCAGCATTTTGTGTCCATTATTAAAAGATGTATGAGGTTTGAATGTGATGGAAACTTCTACTTATTATGTAGTTCTATGTGCAGATTACCTTTCCCTATTCACCAGGATTTAACATGGGTGAGTAAAGAGACAGCAGATGCTGGAATCTTGAGCAAAGCACAAAGTGCTGATGGACCTCAGTATGGAAAACATCTGAGAAATTTAAAAAATGATAATCCATATACTCTCTGAAGCCCACTTACCAGTTGTTGCAATCATGCTTGTCTTTGATCACATTTATACTTTCCTGCTCAACCCCCATATCTCCTAATTCCCCTAATGGATCTCAGTCATGAAGATACCCAACTGCTGAGTGGCCACAATCCTCTTGAGTAAGGAATTTCAAAGACAAAACCTGCTTATCAAAGAAATTTCACCTTGTTCCAACCTAAATGCTCAACTCCTTATCCTGAGGCTTTATACCATGGAATAACAGCATCTTAAGCCCCTGTCCCACTGTACGAGGTAATTCACGAGTTCTCCCGAGTTTTCCCGATTCAAACTCAGAGAATGTCCGTAGCGGGTCCGTAGGACTTCGTGGATGTCTCTTAGCAGCTCGTACGAGTCAAAAGTAACCGTTTTTTTAATCACAAGTATTTTTTTTACTCGTGAACATTTTTTTACAGGGGTTAAAAAACATCATGAGTTTACCGGATGTCCCGAGTACCTACCGTTAGCATTACGAGCCACTATGAGACATCCACGAACTCCTACGGACCCGCTACGGACATCTCCGAGTTCGAATCAGGGGAAAACTCGGGAGAACTCATGAATTATCTCATACAGTGGGACAGGGGCTATAACATCTATCTTGTCAAGCCTTCTCAATCCTATTGCTTACTTGGTAGTGTTAAATGTGTTATAAAGCAGCATTGTTCACTGCATTTTGGATGAAATCCATCTAATCCAAGGTAAAGGAATATATAACCTTTGTCAAGTTGTTTTTAGATTCCTTGCCGGTGCATTCTATTTTCTTCCACTTTATCTACCATTGGTCATTCTTTTCTGATACCTAAAACTTTTTCAACCCTCAAGCTCTCGTTGTCAACATAATAAACTTCTGAGACTACTTTCATTAGTCAAAGTGTGGTGAATCTGTGGAATTCATTGCCACAGATGGCTGCCAAGTCAATGGATATTTTTTAAGGTAGAGATTGACAAAATCTTGATTAGTACGGGTGTCAGGGGTTCTGGGGAGAAGGCAGGAGAATTGGGTTGAGAGGGAAAGATAGATCAGTCATGATTGAATGGCGGAGGAGACTCAATGGTCCGAAAGGCCTAATTCTGCTCCTAGAACTTATAAAGTCTGAAGAAGAGTCCCGACCCAATGTATCGCCTATCCATTCCCTCCACAGATGTTGTCTGACCAGTTGAATTCCTCCAGCCTTTTGATGTTTGCTCAAGATTCTATCGTCTGCACCTTCTTATTTACTCAAAAGAGGACGAATCCCGCTGTGAGTAAGTTACTTCCGAATTCCACAAAGAGTGTCCATCATCTGCATGGCTCAAGCCAGGAGTGTGGTTGAATAGTCTTCACTTGCCTGGTTGCGTGCAGCTTCAACAACACTCAAGCAACTTGACACCATTAAGGATATATGGAGAATCGTTTAAGTTCCTTGGAACCATCATGTCCAAGGACCTTAGATGGGGGGGCACACCATCAACTCCACAGTCAAAACGGACCAACAGAGGATGTACTTCCTGCTGCAGCTGAGGAAACACAATCTGCCACAGGCAATGATGGTCCAATTCCATACTGCCATCGTAGAGTCTGAACACACCTTCTCCATCATGGTCTGGTTTGGCTCAGCCACCAACCACGACATCCGGAGGCTGCAGCAAATCGTTCGATCAGCTGAGAAGGTTGTTGGCTGCAACCGTCCCCCCCATCGACGAACTGTACACTGCAAGGGCCAGGAAGCGAGCGGGTAAGATCATCTCTGACCCCTCTCACCCTGGCTACAAACTATTTGAAGCACTTCCCTATGTTAATCCTGGCTAAATTGGAGCAGCTAGGACATGAAAATGGGGTTAAGTTTCAGGGTTGCTGGGAGATATGGTCAAATTGGAATTACTCTCTGCAGAGCTGGGACAAGCTGAGTGTCTGGAGCTTAGATACAATTTGCTCTGGTATTTTATTTCATTCACATGTTTAATGTGTTATTCTTAATGTATTAATGTTTTATGTTTTATTCTTAATTGTTTACTGTATGTCGTGTTGTTACTTGCGAGCGGAGCACCAAGGCAAATTCCTTGTATGTGTACATACTTGGCCAATAAACATTCATTCATTCATTCAGTCATTTAGCAGATCACCGGATAGGCAATATCCACCATGTACTCCACCACTGATGCACAGTAGCAGCAGTCTGCACCATCTACAACATGCAGATGGTAATCTGCAATGCCATCAATTGTAGCAACTATCCAATACTCCTTAGACAGAATCTCCCAAACCCATGACCTTCACCAGCTAGAAGGATGAAACATTATCGTCTGGAAATTGCCTTCCCATTCATATACCCTCCTGACTTGGAAATATGTTGCCATTCCTTCACCATGGCTGTGTCAAAATAGTGGAACTCGATTCATAACAGGATTGTGGGTATAGTCAAACCTCAAGGATTACAACAGTTCAAAAAGGCAGGTCACCACCACCTTCTCAAGGGCAATGAGGGAGGGGCGATAAAATGTTGGCTCTGCCTGAAAAGCCCACATGACTTGAATGAATTGTTTTTTAAATGAGGCTGGAAACTGCAGGCTTGTTACCTTCAGTCATCAGGAAAATGTTAAATAAGCCTCTCTTAAGAACATTAGAGCAGGATACGTTGAGGAGATCAACATAATCAGCAACATCAAAATGGTTTTATGCACAGGAAATCATGATAAACAACTGTTTAGAGTTGTTTGAAGAAATAACAAGTGATATGATCAGCCATGATCACATTGAATGGCAGTGCTGGCTCGAAGGGCTAAATGGCCTACTCCTGCACCTATTATCTATTGTCTATTGAATGAAGGGGAACATATGTATTATACATATAAAAGTATGACACATTAAAGATTACAGTGGAATACAAAAGGCTGTACTTTGGTGCAGCCAATAAAACAGCAACCTCAAACGCCAGAGACCCAGGTTCAATGTTGACCTCAGGTACTGTCTGCATGAAGTTTATTTTAGAGATATAGTGTAGAAACAGGCCTTTTGGCCCACTGAGTCCGCATTGAACAGCGATCCCAGCACATTAACATTATCCTACAAGTGGGATAACTTTTACATGTATACTAAGCCAATTAACCCTACAAACCATTATGTCTTTGGAGTGTGGGAGGAAACCAAAATTTCCTGGAGAAAATCCACGTGGTCACGTGGAGAACGTACAAACATCGTATTGGCAGCACCCGTAGCCAGGATCGAACCTGGGTCTCTGGTGCTGTAAGTGCTGCAAGGCAGCGAATATACCACTGCGCCACTGTGGCACCCTCGAGTCTGCACGTCATCCCTGTGACCACATAGGTTTCCCCGGGAGCTCCAATTTGTCTCCCTCATCGCAAATACATGCAGGTCGATGGATTATCTGACCACTGTGTGGAATGCCCATAATGTGTAGGTGACGGGTAGAGCCTGGGAGAGGGTTTGTGAGAATGTGGGGAAAATAAAATGGGATTGGTGTAGGATTACCATAAACAATAATAATAATAATGGATGGGATTTATATAGCGCCTTTCTAATACTCAAGGCACTTTACATCGCATTATTCATTCACTCCTCAGTCACACTCGGTGGTGGTAAGCTACTTCTGTAGCCACAGCTGCCCTGGGGCAGACTGACGGAAGCGTGGCTGCCAATCTGCGCCTACGGCCCCTCCGACCACCACCAATCACTCACACACATTCACACACATTCACACACATTCACACACAGGCAAAGGTGGGTGAAGTGTCTTGCCCAAGGACACAACGACAGTATGAACTCCAAGCGGGATTCGAACCGGCTACCTTCCGGTTGCCAGCCGAACACTTAGCCCATTGTGCCATCTGTCGTCCCAACCATAAATAGATGGTTGACAGTCACCACAGACTTGATGGACTGTAGGCCAATTTTCTTGCTGTATCTTTCCAATACTGTAAAACTTTGTGGAGTAGGAAGGAACGTTTTGGAGTTGACTTGATGATTGGGTGGCAGGTTGGAAACATTTACTCAATACTGTGCCTAGTGGATGATGGAAAAGGCTTGGGGTATCAGATTGTGCTTCCTGTATGTGTAGGATCTGCAAAATACACTGCAGTGCTCACCCAGGCTGCCCCTCCAACACCTATCAAAGCAGCAATCTTCACCAATAAGATGGATAAGGGCAGCCAGCACCTGGGAACGCTACTGCCTCAGGTTTCTACTTGAAACTACACATCATCCTGGCTTAGAAATATGCTGCTCGGTTCACTGTCACTGCTGGGTCTGAATCCTGAAACCCCGAACCAACAACAGCATTGTACAGCATCTTTCCCTGAAGGATTGAAGCAGTTGAGGAATGTTGTTAACATTAGTTTCTCAAATGAAATTGGGGATGGTCAGTAAATATAGGCCTTAACAGCAGTACCCAGATTCCACAATATGATCCCCCCCAAAAAAAGGCTCCACAAATAATGAGCATCTTTAGAAAGTTAAAGTAAAATTAGGCATTAAGCGTCGAATCATGATTTATTTATGACACAGTATAGAGAGTGCATGGAGAACGTGGCTATTTTCGTACACTCGGGGGATAGTTCTTCATTTTAGCCATGAACAGATTGAATTCTCTAAACAGCCACAAGTAGGATGATGGATGAAAAGGCAGAAAGCAATTTCTCAAGATAAAGAACCAGGTTTCTCCGTTCATCACAATGATGGGAAATACAATGAGGAAAGAACTAGCAAATGTTTGCACTGAAAGTGCCAAGCCTACCTTAAAAGCAATTCCATGGATTTAAAAGAAAATTTCCATACTAAGATATTAAAAACATAATACCATTCATTCTACGCTATTAAATGCAAACCATTTAACGTGTGCAGTGCACAATGACTGCTGATCAGCAAAAGGAAATGACTGATAGATTAATAGCTTTCACTACCGGTTGGGCATAATTGCCTTTTGGGCAAATATGCAATCTTCAAATTAAAATTAAGAAGTCTTCTCATCCAGTTTTCTCAATCAAGGATCAATCACTCCCAAGAAAGGATGATTCATTTTGTCACCACCAAACATGACTGTAGCTAGAGTGGTCATAAATGTTTCATGTCATCCAGCACAAGCACAGAATGAATGAACAGTCAATTAAATCTCTGTGAAAACTTTACTCCACTTCATGGAAACAAAAGGAATATGGCCAGATTTGGAAGCATTCTTTGTTGACCCTTTGGCCCACTGAGTCCACGCTGACCATTGAGCATCCATTCCCACTAGTTCTATGTTTACATACTTTTGTATTCACTCCCGACACACTCGTGGCAATTTACAGAGGCTATCTACAAAGCTGCACATCTTTGCAATGTGGGAGGAAATGAGTGGAAACCCATGCTGCCAAAACATCGAAACATAAAAAATAGGTGCAGGAGTAGGCCATTCGGCCCTTCGAGCCAGCCATTCAATATGATCATGGCTGATCATCCAAAATCAGTACCCCGTTCCTGCTTTCTCCCCATATCCCTTGATTCCGATAGCCCTAAGATCTAAATCTGACGGGAGATATCCAAGAGAGAATGTGAAAACTCCACACAGACAGCATTTGAGGTTAGGATCGAATCTGTGCCTGGCATATGTGGCAGCAGCTCTACAAGCCATTTAGGGTGTGATGGTTTGTTTAACCAGTTACGTTTAGTCAAGATTATCTGCATTGCAATTAGGTTCTTTACCCTTAAATAGGAGAAAAACAAAATAAACAATCCATTGTTTTGTCACTCAAAAACATGGAAGCATAAGAAAAAGTTGCATTAACAAAAAGCACAAGGTTCATTCTGTGGGAGCTAGGGGGACTTAAATCACTACTTCAAGTTATTTATTTATATTGTAAATGTGGGAGTCAGTGTGTTTGTAGTTTCTTCGTTGTTGTGCTCTTTCCAAAATCGATTTCATCAGCCTTTGTTATATTGCAAACCATTTTCCTGGTTCAATATGGTTCAATATTCCTCTTGAAGTCCTTGCTGGGTTTCAGCTCACTGGGTCTTGTACCTCTTGTACCTCATCAGTCTCTTGTACCTAGGCCAGGCAGTTGTTTGACATGTAATGAATGTCAGTAATCTATGTGATCACAGCAGAGCTCCCCCATATCCAAGTCCAAACCCAAAAGGGGTTGACATATCCGGTGATGTTGATGGAAGAGTTGGGGGGTGTAGAATGTTTTTTTCAAGAATATCTAAAAACCTGTTGCTTGATTCATTTGCTGATCATTGCCTTCCAATTTTAGTGCATGCCCCCAAGGTATTTATGAGGTCATGTTTAAATGTGGTGTCTATCTGCATCAATCTATGCAATCTCATTTAACTCAAATTGCCTTTTGTAATAGTACTGATGCGACTGAGTGGCAAGTTGGCAATGCATATCTCTAGATTCAGGAGCAGATACTTTTCCATTATTATCAGGCAGCTGAACCGTCCTCTCATCTCGCTGGAGTCCTGACCTCCCATCTACCTCATTGGAGATGTTTGAACTATCTTTAATCAGACTTTATCATGCATTCAATGTTTTACCTTTTATCTGTACACTGTGGGCGGCTTGATTGTAATCATGTATAGTCTTTTCTTTGACTGGATAGAACACAACAAAAGCTTTTCACTGTACCTTGGTACACGTGACAATAATAAACAAAACTAAACCAAAGTAGCATAAGCATTTCCAAGGGCACTTAAGAGTTAACCACACTGAATAACTTTATAGAATAGTCAGAAGGAAGTAATGTAACTAGTTCATGATTCAGAATCTAGCTCTATTCCTTCCTGAAATTGCTATCCTTCAAATTACAGTGGCACAACTAGTAGAGCCCTTAGGGCTAACGGCATCAAGGGATATGGGGAAAAAGCAGGAACGGGATAATAATTTTGGATGATCAACCATGATCATATTGAATGGGGGTGCTGGCTCGACGGGCCGAATGGCCAACTGCTGCGCCTATTTTCTATGTTTATCTCTAAGCAAAATAATCAAATTTGTCAATGAGTCACAGTTTTAATTCAAATCTTAAAAAGCTGCAACTATTAAAAAATGGTATAAATGAAGTGCTAACAAAGGCTGGCGTAACTTCTAATACTAACAGTTTCTACTAAGTCAAATGCATGCCAGACAGAATTAGGTAATCCTAGGAAAGGGAAAATATTGCAAACATATGCTCCTCTGAGCTACGTTCAAAAACAATGTCTAACATAACAAACATACCTCAAATTTTGTGTCATTGTTATTGTCCACAGCTGGTTGAATATCAAAGATTTTGGTCGGGTCGGTAAAGTCCTGCTCTGGGCTTGCTCTGTTTGTGTCCACTGACTTGGGTTGTTGTCGCTTCAACCGATGATTGTTGGTTTTAATATCTACAAAGACATCTGAAGATAACCTTTGGCTAAGTGCATAGAATTCTCCTGCGGGAAGAAAGATACATAAACAAAAGGTCAGGGAACATAGAAAATCATGTTATTCTAATGAACATGAACAATATTGTAAGATTCGTAAAGTAATATGAAGTATTAATCTCGGCACAAAATGTTAAAACATATAATGCAGGACTGAGTCTAACAAGACAATCGATGATAGGTTAACTAGGATACACAGTTAGTCTGAAATGCTACCTGACTTGCTGAGTTTGCATTTTATTCCAGAGTAGCTGTATTTTGTGGCTGGTAATTAAAGTTAATTCTATCCAGAAGGACAAATTTGAAAAGAAAATAAGACAGATAAAATTCACGAATAGAAGACGTTTTAACATCCTTATTAGGAAACCAATGAATATGCTTTCTAAATGGCAAACGAAATGTCAAATAATAGGATGATCGATGATAAATGACAAATTAAGTTTAATTCATCATTTAATATTGATCAGCCTACTATTTTAACACAAGTGTAGACAGGCATCCGTTAAAATGCAGGACCAAGGGGTACCAGGCATGTGCATTGAACCTGCCTCCTCTTGATTGTCAACTGTAATTTATAATCTACAGCTATCAATAGTGTTGGTTTTGTAAGGCAAAGTAAAAAAAAACAGCTGGCTATAAAATTGCAAATACCAGGTTGTTATATGTATGGAAAGTAAAATGTAGACATGTTTTCATATCATGTTAATTATCATAACTATTAAATACATGTAAAGAAATGGAGAACAATAAGGGACAATTTTGTCAAGTAATTGTGCAATTAACTATCTTAAGTTGTACCAGCTTAGTTTCCAGTGAGAATAGACCAAGGCTAACCCAGCTCTCCTTATAACTACAATAGAAACATAGAATCATAGAAAATAGGTGCAGGAGTAGGCCATTCGGCCCTTCGAGCCTGCACCGCCATTCAATATGATCATGGCTGATCATCCAACTCAGTATCCTGTACCTGCCTTCTCTCCATACCCCCTGATCCCTTTAGCCACAAGGGCCACATCTAACTCCCTCTTAAATATAGCCAATGAACTGGCCTCAACTACCTTCTGTGGCAGAGAGTTCCAGAGATTCACCACTCTCTGTGTGAAAAATGCTTTTCTCATCTCGGTCCCAAAGGATTTCCCCTTTATCCTTAAACTGTGACCCCTTGTCCTGGACTTCCCCAACATCGGGAACAATCTTCCTGCATCTAGCCTGTCCAACCCCTTAAGAATTTTGTAAGTTTCAATAAGAACACAATGCTTCTTTCCAGACAACACTCTGTCTATTGCTACCACAACCTTCCTGTAGATTGGCAAGCAGAATAATGCATATAATGCACCGTCCATTTTCCATAAATTCATAGTCCATAAATTCAATTTCCCAAGGCTCTGCCTGACTGTTCAAATGATCTATATCCTGCTGTATCGTCAGACAACATTCTTCAATATCTTTGACACCCACAATTTTTGTTTGGCTGCAAACATACTAATCAGACTCCCTGCCTTCTCATCCGAGCCAACATATTCCTGCGGTACACCATTTGCAAAATACTTCCAGTCAAAATAACGCCTATCCACCACTACCCTCTGCCTCCGATCATCAAGTCAATTTTGTATCCAGTTTTCCAACACACCCAGATCCCTTGTGTCTCACCATTTTCAGTCTTCACTCTAAAAACTTTCCCCAACTTAGAATTACATGATATTAATGGGCAATGTCTTTTGAATCCATACCCTACCAGCCGAAAAAGTTAAGTCTCTGAATGATTTTGTGCTGCTTTTGAATGTCAATGGCTCTCCAATAATATTTGTTAACAATTTTTTTGTAAAACAATAGCTGTAAGATCAGTTAACAGCAATTTTTGTCACATAACCAGTAAGAGTGCACTGTCACTTCATTTTCATTTCAGGATGAATTTTGGCAGAAACTTTATGATAACAAGATTACACGAGATTGCAGATGGTTAAAAGAGGGCAGGAATGACTGAAAGAGCAATGTTATTAGTATCCATGCTGACATCTTCTGCAGCATCTGGGAGAACAGCTGCTCTTCATTTGAGCACGTCAGGCAAATCTACACAACCGTTTGTGGCAACAGCATCACTGTCATGACATTGAGAAGGTCAAGACCAAGAGATCTTTATTTTGAAAAAGAAAACTGGAAAGGAGGTCATTAAGCTTTCATAGACTATATATACATCATCAAAAGTTACCTATAACTATCCACCATTAAGGCCATCCACTCATTCCCACTCAGGACGATTCCCAATTTAAATTCCAAAGGCTATGTTCATCCTGTAAAGAATTATAAATGACAGGACCCACACAATCGCATGTTTCATATTGTGCCATCAGTTGCAAGACAAGGTTTCTGGAACAGGTACTGGAAATACAATCCAGTCACCCACAGCTCTCTGTGTAAAAAAAACTCACCTGCACATCTAATTTAAACATCATCCCCCACTGGTCATTTCCACCCTGGGAAAAAGGTTCTGACTGTCTGTGTGTGACTTATAATTCTATATACTTCTATCAGGTCTCTGCACAACCACTGACATTCCAGAGAAAACATCTAAAGGGCCTGTCCCACGAGCTTGCGACTGCATGCAGCAAGCACGACCTAACGTGGTTGCTTGAGCCGTACGGCCTCGCGGGGCCAGACCCACTTCGATTGCCGGAGCCGTATGGAGTTGTGCGGAGCTGGTCCCGACATCGCGCGGGGCTCCGAAAAACTGGCACTGTTAAAAAATTTGGCGCGGCAACGGCCTGCTGGCTCGCAGCCGCATTGAGGCCGTCGCACCGCCTCGACGGGCGTACGCACCGTCTCGACGGCGTACACCTAGCGCGAACTTCCCGCAGACTTCCCTCGAACTTCACGTCAACTCGTACGGGATCACTCGACCTCCGCGCAGCCCCCACTTCCGGTTTGGCCGCGCTTGCCGCATGCAGTCGCATGCTCGTGGGACAGGCCCTTAAGTCTGTCCAGCCTCTCCTTATAACTAATGCCTTCTAATCCAGGCATCATTGTGGTAAACCTCCTCTACAGAAGACACAGAGTAGCTCAGAGTCAGACAGCATCTCAGGAGAACTTGGATAGGCAATGTTTTGGGTCGGGACCCTTCTTCAGTCTAATTGTAGTGGGGGGGGGGGGTGTTCAGGCACAACCAGGATATCAGAACTTACTCTTCCATCCATCACTCTCCATCCACACCCCCCCCCCCCCCCCACCACTTACAATGTCTGAAGAAGGATCCTGACCCAAAATGTTGCTTATCCAAGTTCTCCTGAGATGCTGCCTGACCCACTGAGCTACTCCATCACTCCGATCTTCCTTTGTAAACCAGCATCTGCAGTTCCTTGTTTCCAAACTCTACAATCTGTCCCTAGCCTCCATATCTTTTCTGGAATGCAGCGACAAGTACAGCACACAATACTCCCAATACGGCCTAACTAAAGTCCTCTAAAGCTGCAACATATCTTCCTAACTATTATACACAATGCTCCGACTGATGAAGCCAAGCATACCATTGACTTTCTGGGAGCAACCTCCAGATCGCTCTGTTCATCAATGCTGGTTAATGGTCTTACCATTAACTGTTTACTTTCCCCTCTCAAAGTGCAAATCGCCAACACTTGCTTGAATTAAACTCCATCTGCCATTTCTTGGCCCGTTTCTGTGGTTGATCTATATCCCACTGTATACCTTAGCAGCCTGCCCCACTGTCAGCAACTCCAAAAATGTTGGTGTAATCTACAAACTTACTAACTGACACATCCAATTTATTCATGCACATCACAAACAGAGGTCTCAGCACAGAATCCTGCGGACTCAAATACACCTGGACCATTTCCGACATTTCCCTACCATTCCTTGACCTCACTATCTCCATCGCAGGTGATAGACTTCTGACCGACATCCACTATAAACCCACTGACTCCCATGGCTATCTAGACTACTCTTCTTCCCACCCTGCTTCCTGTAAGGACTCCATCCCCCACTCCCAATTCCTCCGTCTACGCCGCATCTGCTCCCATGATGAGGTGTTCCACACCAGGTCATCGGAAATGTCCTCATTCTTTAGGGAACGGGGGTTCCCCTCCCCTACTATAGATGAGGCTCGCACCAGGGTCTCTTCCATACCCCGTAACACTGCTCTCTCTCCCCATCCCCCCACTCACAAAAAGGGCAGAGTCCCCCTAGTCCTCACCTTTCACCCCACTAGCCGTTACCATATATATAACAACCATATTACATACAACAAATAGTCCTCCGTCAGTTTCGCCACCTTCAACGTGACCCCACCACTCGCCACATCTTCCCATCTACCCCCCTGTCTGCCTTCCGCAAAGACCACTCCCTCCGTAACTCCCTTGTTAATTCTTCCCTTCCCTCCCGCACCACCCCCTCCCCGGGCATTTTCCCTTGCAACTGCAAGAGCTGCTACACTTGTCGCTTTACCTCCCCCCTCGACTCCATTCAAGGACCCAAGCAGTCAGAGGTTCACCTGCATCTCCTCCAACCTCATCTATTGCATCTGCTGCTCTAGATGTCAGCTGATCTACATCGGTGAGACCAAGCGTAGGCTTGGCGATCGTTTCGCCCAACACCTCCGCTCGGTCCGCTTTAACCAACCTGACCTCCCGGTGGCTCAGCACTTCAACTCCCCCTCCCATTCCGTATCCGACCTCTCTGTCCTGGGCCTCCTCCATGGCCAGAGTGAGCACCACCAGAAATTGGAGGAACAGCACCTCATATTCCGCTTGGGAAGTCTGCATCCTGGTGGCATGAACATTGAATTCTCACAATTCTGATAGCCCTTGCTGTCTCCTCCCCTTCCCAGCTCTCCCTCAGCCCTCGGGCTCCTCCTCCTCCTTTTTCCTTTCTTCTCCCCGCCCCCCCCGCCCCCCATCAGTCTGAAGAAGGGTTTTGGCCCGAAACGTTGCCTATTTCCTTCGCTCCATAGATGCTGCTGCACCTGCTGAGTTTCTCCAGCATTATTGTGTACCTTCGATTTTCCAGCATCTGCAGTTCCTTCTTAAACATCCTGCGGAACTCCACTGGCCACAGATCTCCAGCCCCCACGAGAACCGTCTGTTTTCTTTCAGTAAGCCAGTTCGGAATCCAAACAACCAAGCCACCATGCAAATTAATCTTCTGAATGAGTTTACGATGACAGGCTTAATCAAATACCTTACTAAAATTGACATGGACAATATCACTGCCTTAGCCTCATCTATCACCATCACCTCCTCAAAAAGTTCAATCAAATTCATACAACATGATCTGCCACAGACCTTAAAGACCTTAAAAAAACCCATTATCACAATCCTTGAAAAAACACTCAAGACTAAGGTAAAAACTCTATTCTGTGCAAGAGCAGTGAATAGCTGCAATAACAGCTGAACCTCCGTGTCTATCTCCACACATGCTATTAGTTTTACAGTGTAATGAAGGTGCACACTGACATTCCCATTGTTAACACAACTGTAGAAAATGGGCCATTATGTGTTTCTTTTCACAGTCCTGTGATAATGTATTTACATAATAATTCAGTTGATGTCCTGACATGAAAAGTGACTAGACTGCTGGTACATTTATATCAAAGGCAAAAAAAAAGCAAGAATTTTTGATTCAGAGAGGGATTTTTGCATATAACTTAAAAACTTAAGGCACGCCTGTTCTTCCACACAAAGGGTGGTGGGTGTATGGACCAAGCTGCCAGAGGAGGTGGTTGAGGCAGGGACTATCCCAACATTTAAGAAGCAGGTATAGGACATGGGATATGAATAAGACAGGTTTGGAAGAATATGGACCAAATGCTGGCAGGTGGATCTAGTACATCTTGGACATGTTGGTCGATGTAGGGGCAAGTTGGGCCAAAGGGCCTGTTTCCACAGTGTATCCCTCTATGACTCTATGACCTCGTTCACATATAGAAAATAAAAATGAGATCCTGCAAGGAGCTTCACCTGACGTCTGCACAGCCAGACGCAACAAGACCAGTGGGTCGGGGCCTGCAGGGGGGAGCCACCAAGTCGGCCCCTGCTCATCCCCCGATGATTTGAGACTGGAGAGGGAGGAGCCAGCGACAACATTCGCGAGGAGCAAGGGCTGGTAGGAGATTGAACCAGGGTCTCACCTTCTGCGCCCTCAAGGTCGGCCGCAGGAGGTGCCCTCCAGCTCAAAGGCTGAAGGTGGCCGGGTGTGGAGAAGGACAACGGTTTGTGGGACTATCCAGACAGTGATGGCTGGAGGCCCCGCAGCAGCCTAGGGCTCGCCTGGTTCGGGCGCCGCTTCAGAAAACTGAGAGCGTGGACCAGACTGGACACCAAAATGGCGCCAAAACCCGGGACTATTTCTGTACACTTTGCTAATTGGGGATTGTGCATAGGTATGGCCACACTTTATAAACTGTATGGAAAAAATAATTTCACTGTGCATTTGCACATGTGACAATAAATCACCATCGACCAGTGATCATTGAGTCATATGTTCATATGTGCAGGACAGGATGAGAGATTCTGGGCTCCACAAATAGAGGCATTGAACATTAAATTAGATTAGATTAGATTCCTTTATTGTCATTCAGACCTTTCGGTCTGAACGAAATTACGTTGCCTGCAGTCATACACAGAACCAATAAAAACAAAACATACAATAAACACAAATGAAACATCCACCACAGTGAGTTCACCAAGCACATCCTCACTGTGATGGAGGCAAAGTCTTAGTCTCTGTCTCTTCCCTCCTTGTTCTCCCTCTGCACTGAGGTGATCGATCCAGGCCGGAGATGCCGCCCTCCAGTCCAGCGGACCTCCGTGGTGATGTCGCCGCCGCCGAAAGCCGGAACGCCGTCTCCGTTCCGAGACGGCCCGCCACAGCATCAGCTCCGGGCCGCCGCCCCAGCTCCGGGTCCCGCAGTCTCCGCTCCGGGCCGCCGCCCCAGCTCCGGGTCCCGCAGTCTCCGCTCCGGGCCACTGCCCCAGCTCCGGGCAGCCGCCCCAGCTCCGGGCCGCTGCCGCAGCTCCGGATCCCGCAGTCTCAGCTCCGAGCCCCGCTGCATCAGCTCCAGGCCGCCGCCGAAAGCTAGAACGCCGCACCAGCAAGTCGGGCCACCGCTGCCTCAGCCCCGAAGACGGCCAGCCTCACGTTGGTGAGTCCTGGCTGGCTCTGCCTCCGGAGCCTCGGGGTCAGTCGCAGGCTGGAGGCCGCCAGCTCCGCCATTAGGCCTCAGCGCAGACAGAGGCAGAGAAGGGGGATACGACACAAAAAAGTCGCATTCCCCCGAAGGAAGAGACAGAGAACATGTTTCACCCCCTCTAACACAACCCAACAAACTAAAACTTAACAAAAACAAGACAAAAAAAACAACAGAAAAAAGTAAAGACTTTTACTAAAGACATAAAGAAAGGAACTCATGATGAAACATTATAAAAAACACTGTGACCCATCCAAGATATCATGCTTTAGATAAAGATGTGAACGTTTTAAAAAGGGACCAGGAGGTTTATCATGCGACCTGAGAGATGGGCACTTTAGATATATAGATAGACTGAATAGGTTAACACACACGTCCGAGGCTGAATAGCTTCATCCTTGCGATGTTTCTTTTTGTTTCAGCAAATGATAGAGCAAACAATTTTGTCAAATATCAAACAAATAATGGAGTCATAACTCTTGAGTGACCTATCGCTTTTTCAATAGCGTAGCCTAACGACATAAACAATGCTTGGTCAACAAACACAGAGCAGAGGCTCACCTAGCATCGTGCAAAGATTTAGTAACAAGGTGCTTTAGAACATACAACGGTATGGTGCAGAAACAGACCCTTTGCCCTACAATGTCTGCGACAGACATGATACTAGGTTAAACTAATCTCTGCCTGCATGTGATCCACACCCTGCATATTGATTTGCCTGCCTAAAAGCTTCTAAAACGCCACTATCATGTCTATCTACATCAACTTCCCTGGCTGCTCATTCCAGGCACCCACCACTCTCTGTTTCAAAACGTCCTGCACATCTCCTTTAAACTTCACCCCTCTCCCCTTAAAGCTATGATCTCTAGCCTTTGACATTTCCTCCTGGGAGAAAGGTTCTAACTGTCTACTCTATTTATGCCGCTCACAATTTAATTAATGTCTTTAATAAATTCCTTCCCCCACAAACCATCCCCTCCCTAGGTACTTTCCCCTGCAACCGCAGGTGATGCAACACCTGTCCCTCGGCTCCATCCGTGGACCCTGACAGTTCTTTCAGGTGAGGCAGAGGTTCTACCAGCCTCGGCTACAGTACGGTATCCGATGTTCTCGGTGTGGGCTCCTATATAGCGGCGAGACCAAGCGCAGACTGGCCGATTGTTCCGCTGAACACCTACACTCGGTCTGACTTGGCCTATGCGATTTCCTGGTTGCCAAACATTTTAATTCCCCCTGACATTTCTCTGACATTTCTGTTCTGGGTCTCCTCCACTGTCAGAGTGATGACAAACACAAATTGGAGGAACTGCACCTCAAATTTCCCTTGGGCAGCTTACAACCCAGAGATATGAATATTGATTTCTCTCATTTCAAGGAAACCTTGCATTCCCTCACTCTCCGAGCCCCCCCTCACTTAGTCTTCCTTCTAGTTTCACTGTTCGTATCTCTTCGTTATCACTTGCTCCACAGCCAACAACAGACCATTGTGTGCTCCTTGGCCAACATTGCAGCTCTGATTTGATATGTACCTTTTCGTACCTCTAGTCCCTCTCTCCCCTGACTTTCAGTCTGAAGGAGGGTCTCAACCCGAAACGTCACCTATTCCTTTTCTCCAGAGGTGCTGCCTGACCCGCTGAGTTACTCCAGCATTTTGTGTCTATCTTCATTATAACCATATAACCATATAACAATTACAGCACGGAAACAGGCCATCTCGACCCTTCTAGTCCGTGCCGAACACATAATCTCCCCTAGTCCCATATACCTGCGCTCAGACCATAACCCTCCATTCCTTTCCCATCCATATAACTATCCAATTTATTTTTAAATGATAAAAACGAACCTGCCTCCACCACCTTCACTGGAAGCTCATTCCACACAGCTACCACTCTCTGAGTAAAGAAGTTCCCCCTTATGTTACCCCTAAACTTCAGTCCCTTAATTCTCAAGTCATGTCCCCTTGTTTGAATCTTCCCTACTCTCAGTGGGAAAAGCTTTTCCACGTCAACTCTGTCTATCCCTCTCATTATTTTAAAAACCTCTATCAAGTCCCCCCTTAACCTTCTGCGCTCCAAAGAATAAAGCCCTAACTTGTTCAACCTTTCTCTGTAACTTAGTTGCTGAAACCCAGGCAACATTCTAGTAAATCTCCTCTGTACTCTCTCTATTTTGTTGACATCCTTCCTATAATTAGGCGACCAAAATGGTACACCATACTCCAGAATTGGCCTCACCAATGCCTTGTACAATTTTAACATTACATCCCAACTTCTATACTCAATGCTCTGATTTATAAAGGCCAGCACACCAAAAGCTTTCTTTACCACCCTATCTACATGGGATTCCACTTTCAGGGAACTGTGCACAGTTATCCCCAGATCCCTCTGTTCCCCTACATTCTTCAATTCCCTACCATCATTAATAAATAAGAGTTAGTTTATCTCATCAAACTGTGAACTATCACCATGTCAATCGACTGTTGCTTTCCTCATGCCACCAAGCTACAACCC
The DNA here is from genome assembly GCF_010909765.2 of Amblyraja radiata. Lineage (NCBI taxonomy): Eukaryota > Metazoa > Chordata > Chondrichthyes > Rajiformes > Rajidae > Amblyraja > Amblyraja radiata. Next base: position 127,392,282 of record NC_045957.1, on the reverse strand, counting down.
TCAATGTCCAGAAACAAGGAACTGTAGGTTCTGGTTTACAAAAGAGGACACAAAGTTCTGGAGTAACTCGGCGGGTCAGGCAGCATTGAGACACGAAGCTCCATCTATCCATATTCTCCAGTGATGCTGTCTGACCCACTGAGTTACTCCAGCACTTTGCGCCCTCCGCATTCAACTTCTAGATCAATTAGGTATTTGCTTATTTTTAAATGCTTCCATTTACCACACTAGGTGGCAGCCTATTCCTGATATGCAGAATAAGGAATTATTCTTTGAAGGCAAAGGTTTGTTTTAAGTGCCCATCACATTCCACTTCACATCCTGTCCCTACCCCCAATATGAAATTATGATTCCGTGTAGAATCTTCTTCACATACGAGTGCTTTTCTTACCAATCCCTCAGTGGAATTATAACTGTCTTGTCCATGATAGGCACAAAATACCGGAGTAACTCAGCGGGACAGGCTGCATCTTTGGATAGAAGGAATACAATACAATACAATACAATACAATTTATTGTCATTTGAGCCTCAGTGAGGCTCAAACAAAATTCTGTTTCCACAGCCATACAAACTAAGACAATTCCTAGACATACACACAATTTAGTTCACACAAACATCCATCACAGTGAACCCACTGTGATGGAAGGCAAAGTCTTTTCTCTCCCCTGTTCTCCATGACTCTCCCGATGTCAAAGCCCCAGGCGGGCGATGATAAGTCCCACGGCCATTTTAGGCCGTGCCGGGCGATTTACGGCCCCGCTCCCGGTCTAGAAGTCTCGAAGTTGGAGCCCCCGGTGGGTGCTGGAATGTCCCACGGCCATGAAGCCGCGCCGGGTGATGTATGAGGTGATCTTTCCGGACGAAACCCTTCTCCAGACTGAGAGTCAGGAGAGATGTAGGCACTGAGATAAGGAAGGGTGAGGTGTGAAAGCGAGACATCAAAGGAGATGGGATCAAGGAAAATGTAGAATAGATCATTGTTAGCTAGGAGCTTTGTTAGCTTGCCTGTGAAACTTGTACCAAAATCAATACAATTAAAAAATATTATTATGCACACTCCCACTCCTGCTAATGATAAATCAACTAATAAAATTAACAACCTCAACTCCCCACCTAATAACTCGGGAGTAAAATTTATGGATGAGGTTTTTTGCGGCAAACTCAGTAATTAGAAGTGGCACCGATCCATTAATTAGGGTATATTGCCAATGTACCTGCAATCCACTACTCTCTGATAGATGCAAGGCTTCTCATAGCCTTGTTCTCAGAATATCATAACTCATGGTAAGACGGAGAGGGCCCACTGTACTTAGGATAAGAGCAAATCACACTGTGCAGTTAGGGCAGTGATATGCTCCTCCAGCAGGATGTGGGAGATGAGGGTCCCCCAGTGACCCACTACACCTGTGGGAAGTGCGTCCAGCTGCAGCTACTGACTGACCACATGAAGGAACTGGATCTGAACAGAATCAGCATTATCTGGATGCAGGGAGCATCGTAGATGGAAGTTTTATCAAGATTGGAACACCCAAAAAGCTGGCAACAAGTATCTGGAATACTATTAAGAAGGAAATCAGGAGGATAAAAATGGGGGGTAGACAAAAGTGCTGGAGAAACTCATCAAGTGCGGCAGCATCTATGGAGCGAAGGAAATAGGCAACGGGGGGGGGGGGGGGGGGGGGTAACTGACACAACATGCTTTAGTTGTGACAGTCAGGCACCATGAGTTGACAGCAATGTCCAGATTTAGCTAGAACCCATAGTCACAATTCAACCTGACAATAAGAAAGTGAAATTGGAATAAAATAGACAGAGTCGACATGTTCCAATGCTCTCCACCTTCTTTAGAGCTGCAAAAACCGAGATTTTCCCAAAGGAAGTGCCCAGGGAAATGAGCTTCTGGGAGAACAGAATTCTGCAAGTAACCGCTTTGATGCATTTTAACAGCAGACTTTGGAGAAATAACACTTACATTAGTAACCATTTGTAGTATTGATGATGTAAGAGGAGTCATTAAGATGGGAACACAGAAAATAATACTATGGGAAGCTATAGAAAAAATTGTGGTCAACGTAATATCAACAAGCCTGTTCAAGAAGATTAGAAACAATGAGCTCCTAACTGTAGACCGCTCCACTCTGCATGCTTACGGGGGCGAGGTGCTAAGACCGATGGGAAAGGCCACCTTCAATTGCGTGCTGAAGAAAACATCGCGGCCCCTTACGTTTTATGTTTTGAACTCTGACTGTGTGACTCTGTTGGGCAACCAGGCATGCCAGGACCTGGGACTGGTGTCGTTCGACCGAACGGTCCACAAAGTGCTGATTTAGCTGGATCCGATATCGGAATACCCCGACCTGTTTGACGATGAGCTGGGCAAGCTGCCCATCACCTACAGAATTGCCATTGACCCGAAGGTAGCGGCCGTGGTCCGCGCACCGCATAGAGTGTCCCACGCCATGAAAGACAAAGTCGAGTCGATGTTGAACGACATGGTCGCCATGGGAGTGCTGGAGGCGGTCAGCGAGCCCACCGAGTGGGTCTCCACCATGGTTGCCACCCTGAAAAAGGACAGAAACGAAATACGGGTGTGCATCAACCCGAAGGATTTAAACCTCGCAATCAGGCACCCCCACTACCCCATGAGGACCGTGGAGGACGTTGCAGCCCAAGTCGGACAGGCCACTGTTTTTCTCAGTCCTCGACGCGATGAGTTCCTTTTGGCAAATACCACTGGACAAGGGCTCCTCCGACCTGACGACGTTCTCGACACCGTTTGGCAGGTTTAAGTTTCTGCGAATGCCATTCGGCATCAATTCTGCAAGCGAGGTGTTCCAGAGGGCGATGGAACAGTTGTTCTCCTGCCGTGCCGTGTGCCATCATCGTGGATGACATCCTGGTTTATGGAAAGGACGTTGCCGAGCACGACATGAACCTCCGCTGCGTCCTGGATCGGGCTCGGCGGATCAACCTGAAGCTGAACTCTAAAAAGTGCAGGTTCCGGGTCTCGGAGGTCATGTACGTCGGGCATGTCTTCACTTCGGACGGACTAAAGCCAGACCCATTGAAGGCTGCCGCAATCACCGAGATGCCGGCTCCCATCGATGTGCTCGGTCTGCAACGATTCCTGGGTATGGTGAACTACCTAGGGAAGTTTATACCCAATCTCAGCGAGCTAAGCTCGTCCCTGCGGCAACTGACCAGAAAGGACACCGCTTGGTCCTGGTTCCCGCAACTCCAGCAGGCGTTCGACTGTCTGAAGTCCAAGTTGATCAGCACCCCGCCACTAAGGTTTTTCGACCTACGGCGCCCGATCACTGTCACCTGCGACGCCTCCAGGTTCGGGCTCGGTGCGGCCTGCCTACAGTCCTCTGATGATGGATCGATGTATCCTGTCTCGTACACCTCCCGCACCATGACCGACACCGAACAACGGTATGCTCAGATCCAAAAAGAGCTGCTCGCGGTTGTGTTCGCCTGCTCCAAATTTAAGGACTTCCTTTTTGGCAGCCGTTTTACGGTCGAGACTGACCACCAGCCGCTGGTGACCATTTTAAACAAGCCGATCCATGTTGCTCCTGCCAGGCTGCAGCGCATGATGTTGCAGCTACAGAGCTTTGACTTTAAACTCGTCTACAAGAAGGGCACGGAGATGCACGTTGCCGACACTCTCTCTCGCGCCCCACGGGCTTCCTGCGACCGCCACCCCTACGAACAAGAGGATCTACTTGTGCTCAGCGTTAACTTTGTTCCCACTAAGCAGCTCCAGTGCCTGGCCGAGCACACCGCTGCTGATCCCGCTCTGTAGCGACTTTCTTCCCTGATCAAACGTGGCTGGCCAAGCAAGCGCGCCAGTGCACCGGCTGAGGCTCAACCCTTCTTCCTGGTCCGAGACGAGCTGGTGATCCAGGACGGCATCATTGTTAATGGTCACAAGGTCGTGGTCCCTTCCTCCCTGTATGACCAGTACTTCAACGTGGCCCACAGTGGGCACACTGGGGCTGATGCGACAATTGCCCACGCTCAGTGCCAATTCTACTGGCCTGGCATGGCCAAGTACATCCGAGACCGCATCTCGTCCTGCTCTACCTGCAACAACCTTGTGCCCCACCAGCAACGTCAGCCACTTTTACAGCAACCGGCGCCTGCCATGGCCTGGACTTCACTGGCTGCTGACATCTTCGAATGGCGTGGCAAACAACATATCGTCCTGGCCGACTCATACTCGAACTGGTTTGAGGTGGACCTTCTTAATTCCCTCACGTCCGAGATGGTTATCTGCAAGCTGCGGAGACATTTCTCCACTTTCGGCTCCCCGGTCCGTTTGCAGACCGACAACGGCAGGCAGTTCACAAGCAACGAGTTCAAGGCATTCGCCAGCAAATGGAACTTCCACCATTTAACCAGTAGCCCGGAGTACCCACAGAGCAACGGTCTTGCGGAGCAGGCTGTCCGAAGTGCCAAACTTTTAATGGAGCAATCGCGCCTGACAAACTCCGATTTTTACCTAGACCTCCTGAACCTCAGAAATATCTCCAGAGACCCGACCATGGGTTCACCTGCCCAGCGCCTGATGTCCAGGACAACCAGGGCACCGATCCCCATTGCTCAACACAAGCTGCTGCCTCAAGTGTTGGAGCCTGCCTCCGTCCAGAGGCGCATACAGGAAAGACGTGTCGTCCAACGGCGGTCCCACGACAGGTCGTGCAAACCTCTTAAGCCTTTGCTGCCAGGACAGGTCAGTTCGGCTGCAGACTGCCAGCGGCTATTCCCGTCTCGCGACAGTGGTTGGCGTGGCTGAGTCTCCCCTGCTCCTACATGGTTGACTTTGAAGGAACTGTTTATCGCAGGAGCCGTCAGCATCTGCTTGCTGTGAACGAGCCGAGACCGCCGCCTGAGGGTCCATACGCTCCGCCGCTGCTGTTCCAGCCACCGACAACCGTCCCGGTTTCTGACCCCTGCATGCCCCAGACCCGTCGCGTGCTGCGATCTCCTCCCCATGGGTTGCCCTGTGCCGACCGCTTTTCAACCCCTCCTGCATGTCGGTCCCCCCTCACGTTCTCGGTTTCCCCTGCGGCATCGCCGTCTCCAGCTCCCGCTGATTCCTCTGTTCTTTCCGGTGAAGGGGGGGAAGGCATGGTCCGTACGCGCTCGGGTCAGGTTATTAAGCCGCCTGTTCGTTACGGCGATTTTGTTTAATTTTGTGTAACTCTGTTGCCATGGTTCCATGCCATGTTTGATTTTCTAAGGGGAAGGATGTAGATGGTTTATGCATGCAACCAATAATATAGCTACCTCAATACCACTAACCACGCCTTAGTTACCAATTATAATAACGCCCTCTTCTCCTTCTGCGCGGTACAGTAGCAGACTGGAGACAATGACTGCTGATGTGTGTTTAACCCTGTGTTCTCATTAAAGACTAGTGTAAAGTGCAAGTGTGTTTGATCACTTATTTACAAACACTAATAACTCTTTTATTTTTCATTGATGGAAAAATTCCTCTTGTCCTGAGCAGCTGAGGGGGACTCTAAGTAAAAATCATAGCCTTAAGTGGCAGCGTTTTTTCTAAAATCAATATACAGAATAACAGGAAGTGGTCAAGATCAGACTTTTAGTAATATAGATTTGGACAGGTACATGGATCGGAAAGATTTGGAGAGATATGGATCAAATACAGGTAACATTTATATGGGCATTTTGGTCGGCATGGACAAATTGGGTCAAAATATCTATTTCTGTGCTGTGTGACTGACTTTTACCTAAAAATATAGACCACACTTTGACTGTGAATTACCATGGAAACAAGCATGTTCTAAATTTCCTGCAACAAATACCCATTATAAAGAAGGAAAAAATCAGGTTATTTTTGGTTTCACTAAAAATGCAAATATCTATTGAATTCCATATGTTTGAATTGAAAAAAAACTGAAAAAGAATCCTCAAATGAATGCCCGATTACTAGGTAATCAAGTTAGATGCAGGTACCACTACTGATGAGGCTAAACCTTGTAAAATAATCCTTTTCAACAGGTGAACAAAAACAACCTTCTGCAGGGAGATTTGATGCAATTTGTACAAAGCTCCTTTTAATTCATTGTACTAATGCTTACTCAAATTATGCTGCCAGAGGGAATCACTTTTCCCACAAATACAGATAACACAGAATTCCACTGAAGCTTTTCCATACATCTATCATTTCACAGGCACTTGCACCAAACATGCAGATAATTACAGCACATTCTGCATCCAATATTGCTAAACAATCAACAGGACCCTAAAAGTGTTTCATTACCTGCTACAATAGATTTCTACAACCAAAAACAAAAAAATCTGCAGGAAATTGGAGTGCTGGCATTTATAGTGTGTCGCAAAGGTTTTCTTCAAGGTCAAAGATTTTGGAATCAAATTTCCTGGTGTCCAAGACAAGATCACTCATCTCAGAAGTTTAATCAAATACAACAACATAGATCTTATTCATCATGATGGAGCAGAAGAGTAATATAATGGCAGAAAATGTGTAATTTAGTTTTATTACCAGATCTTTCAATGAGGGATGAGTTTTCTATCTGCTCCATTAACTCAAACATTTAAAGTCATTTTTCTTTGAAATGGATTAAAGTGTTATTTAACTTGCTACAAATGCAGAAGCCGAATTCTGTGTTCCCATGTTAATGACTCCTTTTACATCATCAATACCACAAACAATTATAAGTGTTAAGGGCCTGTCCCACTTACGCGACCTTTTCGCCGACTGCCGGAACCCGTCATAGGGGACCGTTGAAAATTCAGCGGCGACCAGCAAGACGATACGACACTTTGGGTGACTAGGAGACGTCTCACGACCATACAGGCGAACCCTGGTGACCTCTCATGACCATACAGGTGACCCCCTGCTGGTATGCCCCCTGGTGACACCCCGCGCATGTCGTCAGGGGTCACCTGTATGGTCATGAGAGGTGTGCCGGCAGTCGCCGAAAAGGTCGCATGAGTATGGATTCTAGCTAAATATGAACATTGCTGTCAACTCATGGTGCCTGTCTGTCACAAATAAAGCATGCTGTGTTAGTTAATAAAAGTTTGGGATTATTAAATGGAGTCTGAAGAAGGGTCTCGACCCGAAACGTTACCTATTCCTTCGCTCCATAGATGCTGCGTCACCCGCTGAGTTGCTCCCAGGATTTTTGTGCTACCATTGAGATTTTTAAGATAGATGCACGATTATTGTTTTGTTTGTTATTGCATGTGTATGGTATGTGTGTTGTAAATCTAGGTGTACATGTGTGCATGAATATATAGTATAGAGAGATATAGATATTACCCCACACACACACACACACCATATATGCATTATAGATATTTATTACATATATATAATATATATATATATATATATATATATATATACACACACACACACACAATATAAATAATATATATATATATTAATATATACATATATATATATATATTATATATACATTATATTATCTATTAGTCTATAGAAACTCTCGCCCATCCGTCCGACCATCCGTGCCAGCTGCCTTTCTCTGCCCTTTCGATTCGTTCCCGCCGTGCGATGTCACAATGCTCGATGCTCGCAGACGTCCAATCGCGATGCCCGACTCTCGCAGACGTCCAATCGGAATGGATCCATTTACATGTACGGCTTCCGGCCGCATTTCTTCCATTGATTCCCTGCAACTCCGAAACCGGACGCAGAATCGCCGACGTCTTTTCCATTTCGGTAGAGATTTCACTTTTCTTTCTAAGTATCCGCTCCTCATTACATTTCGTCGTGTTTAAGTACACGTTTTTAATCATTTCCTTCTCCCCCCCCCCTCAGTTTTTCAATAATAAACTGGCTTCTCACCCATACAAGCAGCCATTTCGGTAGACATTTCACTTTCCCTTCCAGCTATCCACTCCTCATTACATTTCGTTATGTTTATGTCCATTTTTTTCATTAAAACCTTCACCCCCCCCCCCCCACTCATTGTGTCGCCTCCTGCTGGCCAGCGACCATAACGGCTGCTGGCGCCCGCAGCACAACCTCAAGCGACGCCATTTAAAAACGGCCTTTCGGGAACGGCTCTACTTCGAGGACAACGTCTCCCGTGGGGGCTACGGGTAGGCAAAGGCTGCGTTGGGGCATTACACTTTTAAGGCTCTGTGTGTGGGGATGCTTCGTGTGTGTGATGCCGCCCCGCCACCCCCCCCCCCCCCCCGCGTTGCCGAGACGGACCCGACTTCAACGACTTCAAGATACGCTATTTTAAGACGGCCGGGACCCGACTTCGACGACCACGTCTCTCCTGGGGGCTACAGGTAGGGAACGGTCTTTATACACTTTTCCAACTGTGTGTGGGGGTGGTTAGTGTGTGTGATGCCGCCCCCCCCCCCCCCCAGTGGGGGCTACGGGTAGGGAACGGCTGCGTTGGCTAAAGGGATCACAGGGTATGGAGAGAAGGCAGGTACATCACTCCCCCTACCCCTCCCTCCCTCACCACTCTTCCACTTCTCTCCCCCTTCCCATCCACTCTCCCTCCCCACTCTTTCCCCTCTCTCCACCACCCCTCTCCCTCTCCCTCCCTCCTCCCCATCCCCCCTCCCCCACTTCTCTCTCCCCATCCCTCACCCCCTACCCCGCTCTCCTTTCCCTCCCAAATCTATCCCGTTTCCTCCTCCTCCTCCTCTCCCCTCCCTCCCCTCTTCTCACACCCCCCCCCCCCCCCGCAAACGCCGTTGGGGAAACAGACCCAACGGGTCTGCACTTGGTCTAGTATATATATATATATATATATATATATATATATATATATATATATATATATATATATATATATATATATATATACACACACACACACACACACACACACATATATATATATATATATATTTATATATACTGAACATTTTTTTCTCATTTAATATATTGTTTACAGAGTACTATGTTTGCATATTCTGTTGTGCTGCTGCAAATAAGAATTTCATTGCTGTATTCGGGACATATAATAATAATAAAACATTCTTGACAACCACTAAGTTTAATTAACTGGCCAATTATTGGGAATTAAAAACACCGAAAAACAATCAACATATGACATAATTTATTGCTTATTAATGGCTGCTTCCTTTAAATTCAATGTCAAAAAGATTAATGGAAAAAGCGCTGATGCAGCAATATGTCATTTCATAAATCTATTAGCTGGTGGGCACTGGTCCAATACTCAATGCCACCCATGGTGGGTTCCAAACATCACTGTAGGCAAGCAACCATGTTCTTACCACAGAGCTACTGCAGGGCCATGTCCCTTTAGTAACAGCAGAGACAAAGTCATTGAAAAACTGCAAGCATTTTATCTTTAGCAAAGAATTTGAGCAAAAATTACAGAATGCTCTGGGACTATCAAGCAAGAAGGATGTGAGAAAAAAGAACATCTTTTGAATGATGATTTATCACATCATGATAACATAAGAAGAGTAATTCTGTAATTTGATCCAGACCTGCATGGTAAGAAACAGTTTAAGCTTTCTCTTTTGATTAAAAACATATGAACATGCAAACCGCATGCTCTTGATATGATTATGTTTCCACTGTAACAGGGCAGAGAATGTCTGGAATTCCTCTCTCCTCTCCATCCCCATTTATTACAGTGATCAGATGAAATAAGTAAAATTCAAACTGATTTCCCACAAAAATGAGAAGCTCACACATGCAAGAAATTATGTGCCTGAACGCTAGCAAGGATAATCAGCAAAAGTAGTATAACAACTTCCTCTGCAGTGTATCCTTCTCTGATATGGCTATCTGTGCAGAGATAAACTGAAATGAACCAGCAGAGCTCAATGAAATAAATAGCTGGAACAAAGCAACTCTGCAACTCATGCTACTCTGTGGTATGAAATTCATTTCAAGCCACTTTATTTATAAAGCAGACATGAATTCCAAAACATGTTAATGTTATCCAACTTTCCATAGCTTTTGGAATGATGTGCACATTCACACCAACAAACTGGACAAACCTTTTCAGAGTGGGCCGAACGATGGCTCAGATGTCGAGTTGCTGCCTTACAGCGTCAGAGAACCGGGTTTGATCCTGTCTACGCATCCTGTCTGTACGTAGTTTGTACGTTCTCCCCATGACCGCGTGGATTCCCTGGATCCCCTGTATCCTCGCACACTCCAAAGACATACAGGTTTGTAGATTAATTGGCTTCTGTAAAGACTGGACATTGTCCCTGGCATGTCGGATAGTGCTAATGTACGGGGATCGCTAGTGGGCAAGGACTCAGTGGACCAAAGTGCCTGTTTTCGCGTTGTATCTCTAAACTAAATGATACTAAACTAACCTAAGTGGTACCTCCCCCAGTTTATAACTTTATCTCTTTACAGCATCACAGAACATAGAATATAGAACCGTGTAGCATAGGAACAGGTCCTTCGGCCCACATAGTCTATGTTGAACATGATGCGAGGGAAAATTTAATCTCCTCTGCCTCCATGTGATCCATATACCTCCATTCTGTACATATCCATATACCTATCTAAGAGCCTAGTAAATGCCACTATTGTATCTGCTTCCACCATGTTGCAGTGTGTTCCAAGCATCCATCACACTCTTTTTAACAACTTGTCCTGCATATCTCCTTTAAACATTCCCCATCTGGCCTCTTAGTTAAGCCGTTTAGTCCTTGATATTTCTACCCTGGGAAAAAGGTTTTGGCAGTCTGGTCTATCTGTGCCTCTCATAATATATTTCTATCAGTATCTCTCCTCAATCTCTGACTCTAGAGAAAACAATCAAAGTTTGTCATACCTCCCCTGATAGCTAATATCCTCTATTCATGGTACCATCCAAGTAAACCTCTTCTGTGCCAGTGCAGTATATCCAGCTGCCTGCTGCATTCCTACTCTGACAGAGAACTCGTCCATTTTTTGTTTAATGCTTGAAGATTTTTAGAAAAAAATCCTCTTCATTCAATTCACTAATTAACCTCTGACCTAACACAAATCCCATCCAGGAACTGCTCAACACCACATCCATTCAACATTGCTGATTTTAAATTAAAATATACCTTGATTGGAAAATTTTACATATCTCCACTATTTCGTACTGAGAGAACAAGATTCTTAAACACACATGCATAATAGTCCAGAAGTGTTTTCTGTCAGAAACAGACTGCAACTTAACTCCACGTTCCCATCGTAACTTGTAAGGACAGGAAAATATAGTGGATTCCACTTATCAGTGAGATCCATATATGCTATTACCTTAAGTGCCTATTCCCAATTTGTCAACATGTATATGTCAGCTTCACTTAAGTGGACAACATGCTGTAATATGAATTGTGGATTGAACTGCTAAATGCAGAAATTTTGACAATGTCTCATCAGCTACAAGATCTGATACTTAAGGCTTTATTTAATGGGAAAATTGACCTCAGCATCAATTGAAAATAAAATAGGCCACTGTCTTGATCAGAATGTTTATCACTACTATCAGTGGCCATTCAATTAATTGTTTTTTTGTAGCATTTACACAAAGCAACATATCAACTTGGGCTATATGACAATGTACTTCAAAGTAATTATTTTTCTAGATTTATTTTCATGAAATACAATAAGATGCTGAATGCATTATTAATAGAATAATAATTCTTTCAAAAGCTTAATATCTTCCTCTGCTCACTTGGAATTAAATTGTGTTCTACATTTCCAAATAAATTTAAGGAAATTCCACATTCTATCTTTTTCTTTATTTTTAGTGATTTAGTTTAGTTTAGTTGAGAGATATAGCCTGGGAAACAGGCCCTTCGGCCCACCGAGTCTGTATCGACCAGCGTTCCCCACACATGAACACTATTCTACAAACACACTAACGACAAGTTACAATTTACATTAATACCAAGCCAATTAATCTGCACACCTGTACGTCTTTGGAGAGTTGAGGATACTGAAGATCTCAGAGAAAACCCACGCAATCACGGGGAGAATGTACAAACTCCGTACAGACAGCGCCCGTAGTCGGGATCAAACCCGGGTCACAAGTGCTGTAAGGCCGCAACTCTACCTCTGCGCCACCATCCCTCCCTAGATGGTCGAAACAGTCCTTCCGCCTACTGAGTCCGTACCGACCCGTACACCAGTTCTATACCACACACTAAGGACAATATGCAGAAGCCAATTAGCCTACAAACCTGCATGTCTTTGGAAAGTGGGTGGAAACCGGAGCACCCGGAGAAAATCCATGTGGTCACACGGAGAATGTATAAACTCCATACAGGCTGCACCCAAGATTAGGATCAAAACCGGGTCCTTGGCACTGTAAGGCAGCGACTGTACCACTGCGCCACTGTGCCGCCCAAATCTAATATGAAATATTAAAATCATTTATTTTCAAGGATTTTACAGGCTTTAAATCCAGTAATCCAAAACAATACTGGAAATCTGACAAATACTTCAAACATAGAAACATAGAAACATAGAAAATAGGTGCAGGAGTAGGCCATTCGGCCCTTCGAGCCTGCACCGCCATTCAATATGATCATGGCTGATCATCCAACTCAGTATCCTGTGCCTGCCTTCTCTCCATACCCCCTGATCCCTTTAGCCACAAGGGCCACATCTAACTCCCTCTTAAATATAGCCAATGAACTGGCCTCAACTACATTCTGTGGCAGAGAATTCCAGAGATTCACCACTCTCTGTGTGAAAAATATTTTCCTCATCTCAGTCCTAAAAAATTTCCCCTTTATCCTTAAACTGTGACAAAAAGCTATGCACTCTTGTTGTTGAAACTAATTGGTTTGAAAAGAGCAACATGGTAATTTAGGTACAACGCACTCCATGGGCATTGTGTGAGGTGTCAAATTCTCAGTTTATTATCTCACTCTATTACGCATGACCTCAATAATAACTCGTGCATGTATTCCTGTTGGGTGCATTACCTGGGACACAGTAGGTGAGGGGTATGAGTTGAAAGGCCATATTGACTGATGCTCAAAACATTAAAGAATGGCAGAAGTCCAGGATAATTGTTCTTTTCCTTCACTATAATATCTAATTGCATGGCCCAGCAGCAGGCTCAGACTTTAATGACTGCAAATTCCTTATTTCAGCCAAGGTATTGAGAAAGCAGAAAGCAATGAACGTGCCATGACAATGAGATGTTCAAAATCATGAGAGGAATAGATCGGGTAGACGCACAGGGTCTCTTGCTCAGAGCAGGGGCATTGAGAACCAGAGGACATAGGTTTATGGTGAGGGGTGAAAGATTTAAAAGGAAGTGTAGGTGTAACTTTTTCATGTAAAATATGCTAGCTGTATGGAACAAGCTGCCACAGAAGGTAGTTGAAACATAGAAACATAGAAAATAGGTGCAGGAGTAGGCCATTCGGCCCTTCGAGCCTGCACCGCCATTCAATATGATTATGGCTGATCATCCAACTCAGTATCCTGTACCTGCCTTCTCTCCATACCCCCTGATCCCTTTAGCCACAAGGGCCACATCTAACTCCCTCTTAAATATAGCCAATGAACTGGCCTAACCTACCTTCTGTGGCAGAGAATTCCACAGATTCACCACTCTCTGTATGAAAAATGTTTATTTAGGTATTATCACAACGTTTAAGAAACATTTAGACAGGTACATCGATAGGACAGGTTTCGAGGGAAATGGACCAAATGCAGACAGATGAGACAAGTGTGGATGGGATATGTTGGCCGGTGTGGGCCAAAGGGCCTGTTTCCATGCTGTAAAATTAAAATTAAAATTAAATTTCTTTATTTATATAGCACATTTTTAGTCAACTTGCATTGACCCCAAAGTGCTTCACATAATTACATTCACACACACAGGCAAAGGTGGGTGAAGTGTCTTGCCCAAGGACACACACAGGCAAAGGTGGGTGAAGTGTCTTGCCCAAGGACACAACGACAGTATGCACTCCAAGCGGGATTCGAACCAGCTACCTTCCGGTTGCCAGCCGAACACTTAGCCCATTGTGCCATCTGTCGTCCACTGTAAGGCTCTATGACTCTACAACTGGGTTTGCAGCGAGAACAAAGGAACTACGCTTTGCCACTCATTGTTCTGATAGTTGCCTGCAACAGTATTTGTGGACTTTCGGGAATAAATACATTCATGGAGCGGCTGACCCAAAGCAGCACTCTCTGAGGGAATTGGCAACATCTGTCAGCACGCAAATCAACAGTGGCATGCTTCAACCAATCAGACCAAAGAACCTCTACAGGCACGCAGAATCTAAATAAGGTGATAGCAATAATGAATTAGATTAAAATCACATGTGGAAACGAAAAGAACACTAATTAAATGTTAAAGGAATGAGACTCTGCCACTTGTAAAATTATATTTCAAGGCCAGAATGATTATATGACAGCAACTATGATTTATGGTGTTATAAATTTCATAGAAAATAGGTGCAGGAGTAGGCCATTCTGCCCTCCGAGCCAGCATTTCCTCAAAAAGGCAGAATCTGCAGGAAATACCATGTCCTGTTCTAATATTCGAACATCAAACTCTGTTTCTCTTTCCAAGGATGTTTATAGAATTTTCTGTTTATATTTCAGATTTCCAGTAACTCCAGCTTTTGATTTTCGTAATTTCCTTCAAATACAACAAACCCGATTCTTTATGTGTGGGACGGAACTGCAGGTGCTGGTTTAAACCTAAGATAAACACAAAATGCAGGAGTAACTCCGTGGGACAGGCAGCATCTCTGGGTAGAAGGAATGGGTGACGTTTCGGGACGGGGTCTTGACGTGAAACTTCACCCATTTCTTCTCTCCAACGATGCTTCCTATCCCGTTGAGTTACTCTAGCATGTAGTGTCTATCTACAATTCCTTATGTGGTAAGTATAGCAAGTTTGATCCCTTGCATAATTTCACTTTCAAGCTTAGTGATGAGTGTACAATTGCAGGGTCACCTTTGAAAGAGAATGACATCCCTGGCAACAAATTTGGATTTCCCTGTTTGGGTATGCATTTGCCTACTTGGTAATGAATTTTGCTCTGTAATAATGCTGGGCGTTCATAATCTCATGACTATTCTCATCGCGGTCACATTTAACCCCACTTTTGCCCGTCTTTTCCTCCAGAAGTACTCTTAGTCTGAAGAAGGGTCTCGACCAGAAACATCACCTATTCCTTCTCGCCGAATTACTCCAGCTTTTTGTGTCTATCTCTATTCTAGTCCCCCAGTATCTGGCTCAGTCATATTTGTTCTGATGACCCCACTTTTCGGCGACAAGTCTTTTTCCTTCAGTCTATTGTGAGGGAAATGTATTAAATGCCTCACAAAAATCAAAGGAGACAACATCAACCACCCTACCCTCATTCATCACCTCCTTTAAAAACCAGGTCAAGTTAGTAAGACATGATCTGCTGCATATAAAGCCATGTCCCTAATTAGCCCATTCACTACCAAATGTAGCAAATCCTATCCCAAAGAATCCTCTCCAATAGCTTCCACATCCAACACATTTAGCTCGTTGCAGGGACTGGTCCCTCAGGGACGTGCAGGTTCTCTCTACCATCTCCACCAACACCACTCTTCACAGACCACCTTCCTATGCAGCCACTGGAGAGGCAACACCTGCCCTTCTATATCCCTTCCTGTCAAACCAAACCCTGTCCTTTTCCATCCCTTCCTGCTCAAACACTGTGGCTGAGATTGTGCCGTTTTTTTGTAAACCAGTATCTGCAGGGTCTAGCGTCTCCACTGAGATTTTTGCGTATTTCTTCAGATTTTATGCAGTGTGCTCTTTCATTGATGTCACAATATGGGTTGCCTCAAAACTGGTGAACACCTGGATTTCCAAAACTCCATGGCTCAGCCCAGAACTGTGAGCTGGACACTTTAACTTTACTCGAATTCCATCGCTGTTTGCCAATGTCTTTGGCCTCCTACATTGTTCCAATGGAACTTAACAAAAGCTCCTGCACACCATCTCAATTTCTAACAAAGCACATTACAATCTTCCAGACCCAACATTGAATTCAATCACTTCATATAATTAACCTTTCCAAATTGACTCGTATTATTAGCATACACTCTTTGTCTCTCATCTGCTAAATTTATATTTCACTGGAATTACTGAAGGCAGATAAATCCCCAGGGCCTGATGGGCTGCATCCCAGAGTACTCAAGGAGGTGGCCCTAGAAATTGTGGATGCATTGGTGATAATTTTCCAATGTTCTCTCTATTCTGGATCAGTTCCTGTAGAGTGGAGGGTAGGTAATGTAACCCTACTATTTACAAAAGGAGGGAGAGAGAAAACAGGGAATTATAGACGTTAGCCTTACATCGGTAGTAGGGAAGGTGCTTGAGTCGATTATTAAATATGTTTTAGCAGCGTATTTGGGAAATCAGTGACAGGATCGGTCAAAGTCAGATTGGATTTATGATGGAGAAATCATGCTTGACTAATCTTCTGGAATTTTTTAAGGATGTAACCAGTGGAATGGATAAGGGAGAGTCTGGACTTTCAAAAAGCCTTTGACAAGGTCCCACACAAGAGATTAGTGTACAAAATTAGAGCACATGGTATTGGGGGTAGGGTATTGACATGGATAGAGAACTGGTTGACAGATAGGAAGCAAAGAGTAGGAATTGACGACTCCTTTTGTGATTAGTGGGGTGCCGCAAGGCTCGGTGCTGGGACCCCAGTTATTTACAATATATATTAACAATTTAGACGAGGGAATTAAATGTGGCATTTCCAAGTTTGCGGATGACACAAAGCTGGATGGCAATGTGAGCTGCGATGAGGATGCTATGAGGCTGCAGGGTGACTTGGATAGGATTGGTGTGTGGGCAGATGCATGGCAGATGCAGTATAATGTGGACAAATGTGAGGTTATCCACTTTGGTGGCAAGAACAGGAAGGCAGATCATTACGAGAGATGCTGCCTGTCCCACTGAGTTACTCCAGCTTTTTGAGTCTATCCTCGGTTTAAACCAGCATCTGCGGTTTCTTCTTACACAAATTATCTGAATGGTGTCAGATTAGGAAAAGGGTAGGTGCAACAAGACCTGGGTGTGCTCCAGAACCCAGGATCACAGTTTAAGAATAAGGGGTAGGCACTTTTGGACTGAGATGAGGAAACATTTTTTCATTCAGAGAGTTGTGAATCTGTGAAATTCCCTGCCACAGAAGGCAGTGAAAGCCAATTCACTGGATGTTTTCAAGAGAGAGTTAGATTTAGCTCTTAGGGCTAAAGGAATCAAGGGATACGGGGAAAAGCAGGAACAGGGTACTGATTTTAGATGATCAGCCATGATCATATTGAATGGCGGTGCTGGCTCGAAGGGCCGAATGGCCTACTGCTCTTAATTTTCTATGTTTTTCTAACTACTTTCTATGTTTTTCTAACTACTTTTTACAAGCCACAGGTTTATTTAAACTTGTTAAGGGAATTCCATATTGCTGCATATAATAGGAATTGCACATGAACTCTTGTTAACCTCATTAATCACTTGAGGCAAAATTCCTTAAATTTTCTCTTTAAAACAAAGGAAAGCAAGCAAGTGCATTCTAGTTTCACGTTTCTCATTATCAGTAATTAATTAACTCTCATGAGACACCTTCTCCATTAGTTCAGGAATTATTGTTGGTGCATCGTTTAATAACTACTGTTGTATTTATCCATATATTCCTTAATATCATTCCTGAGGTTAAAATGAACGGCATCAAAAACATTTGAACTAACCGCACAGCGCCAAACTCATTTGTCCGCGTTTCGGGGATATTGCTCTAAACCTTTCCTATCCATGCACCCGTCCAAGTGCCTTTTCAATGTTGTCATTGAACCTGCCTCAACTTGTTGGCAGCTTGTTCCACATAAAGACCACCCTCTGCATGAGAAAGTTGCATCTCAGGTTCCTATTAAATCTTTCTCTCCTCTCATCTTAAACTTACTTAGCTGGACATCAAACATGAGATATTTTTTATGGAAGACTGGGATTTTTGATGATCGTCTGGACAATAAACATCAACCAAAATGTATAAATGTCATAAAAAGGAAGAGCGGTTGCTGGTTCATACCAAAGATAAATGCAAAATGCTGGATTAACTCAGCAGGTCTGGCAGCGCCTTTAGAGAAAATGCCAAGGTGATATTTCACGTTGCAACTCTCCTTCAGACTCTTCAGTCTGAAGAAGAGTCCCGATCTGAATCACCACCTTTGCATTTTCTCCAGAGATGCCACCTGACCCGTTGAGTTATTCCAGCATTTTGATTCCAATGAAAATGTATAAAAGGGTAACTAAGATAAATTTGTTGCAATATTTCAATATAATTGGCTATGACATGTTTTATGGATACTAATGATAATAATTTTTTCACACAGTTAAATCTGGATTCTGCATATTCTTTTTACTTTTTTCCAATAAATTGTATTATTATGAGGGGGACCTTATTGAAACTTACCAAATAATGAAAGGCCTGAATGGTGGAGAGGATAGTTCCACTGGTTTAGGACCAGAGGCCAAAACCTCAGAATGAAAGGACGTACCTTTAGAAAGGAGGAATTTCTTCAGTCAGAGGGTGGCAAATTCATTGGCCTAGAAGTCTGTGGAAGCTGAGCCAATTGATATTTATAAGATGAAGATTGATAGATTCTTGATTAGTACAGGGATCACAGGGTATGGGGAATGGGTTGAGAGGGAGAATGGGTTGAGAGGGAAAGATGATCCATGATTAAATGGTGGAGTAGACTTGTTGGACCGAATGGACTAACTCTGCTCCTGTAACTTATATATATTCAGTCTGATCTTCCCAATAATTAACTTTAAACAAAATGGACAATATAGAATGAAGGGTCTTTGACAGAAAACATTAACTCTGTTTTCTCTCTCCCCAAATGCTGCCTTATATGTGTAGTTTTTTTTTATTCAAATGTCCAGCATCTGAAGTTTTGTTTGGCATTCAATATTTTCATATGGGTTTGTTACATCTTAAGAGGAAAAGATTTGTTTTAGGTATTATTACAATTGCCTCAACAACTATATCTGGATGGTACGATAACCTTTTTGAAACATCAGCAGAGTTTCTTTACGCTGATGGATCATGTTAACTAATGTAGTTTAGTACACTTTGATTCCATCCACTATTCAGTATAATTTAGTTATCTTCAGCAGTTCTATTTTGCAACCTGTCCAAAATCTGCTGCTGTAAATACAATAAAAGTGCAGTATATCTGTCACAACGCGTAACCAGAGATGAGGTATTTCAGATTGATAAGTTCTGATTATATCAGTGGGCTAGGTTGTGGAATCCATTACACAGAAGTTATTGCTCCTCAATCAGTGGCAATGGGCATTTATTGAATTTGCTCAGCATTTTTTTTTAATACATACTGTAGTTTTAAAACTAATTTGTACTTTTGCCTAAACCACAATTTTGTCAAAGGCAATTTTGGGTGCTGTAGGTAGCTGATGCTGCCTTTATATTGACCATAGTTAACCTCTGCATTCTGGGATGCACAATGGCTGGGTTAAGCTGTGATAATCACAACCAGACTCAATCCGACCCTTACCCAACAACATACATGAGCTGAACAGGGCTACACAGTTTCAATTAAGAATGGCTCATCTTTTCCTTCCAAGTGGTGCAGCGGTAGAGTTGCTGCCTTACAGCGCCAGAGACCCGGGTTCAATCTTGACTGTGGGTGCTGTTTGTACACTTTCTCTGTGACCTGTGTAGGTTTTCTCCGAGTGTTCCAGTTTCCTCCCATGCTCCAAAGATTTACAGGTTTGTAGGTTAATTGGTGTCGGTAAAATTGTAAATTGTCCCTCGTACGTAGGATATTGTTAGTGTGCAGGGATCGCTTGATGGTGGGGACTCGGTGGGCCGAAGTGGCCTACTTCCATGCTGTATCTCTAAACTAAAACTAAAGTTAGTCTCAATATCACATTTATCCCCTCATATCCTCCTAGGCAGTGACGAGGTTGACTTGTTTCCACTCTGGCTCTGTGGCTTCTGAGAGGCCTGATAAGGATAAATGGGAAATTATCTTTCTTCCACAGTTGGGTGAGTGGATAGTTTGTGAGGTGGTGTGCTCCTTCTGCCATTTCCTCCAGGCTGCTACATGCTGTTGTTGGAGGAACTCAGTGTTTTCAGTGCCATGTTAAGAGGGCAGGTGCCAGTGATCTGATCCCCAGGAGTCAATGGAGATGTGGCTTTTTTTTAATGGAGGCTGTGGGACAACCTGGAATCTTTTGCTTTCTCCAGCTGGTAATCATCTCCCATGAGAGGGCATGGAAAAGAGCGTTTGTTTCAGGAGACTGGGGATGGGCAAGCGGATGATGTAGCCTGCTCTATGGACATGAGTGAGTGTAATTAGACTCTCAGTGGCATGGCAGTTGTCCTGGGAAAGTTTCTTGATCCCTCACCTATCCAGTAGATTTGGAGGACTTTGTGGAGGAAGTGTTGGCATGGAAACATAGAAACATAGAAATTAGGTGCAGGAGTAGGCCATTCGGCCCTTCGAGCCTGCACTGCCATTCAATATGATCATGGCTGATCATCCAACTCAGTATCCCGTACCTGCCTTCTCTCCATACCTTCTGATCCCCTTAGCCACAAGGGCCACCTTTATGAGGCATCTCCCAGTTAATTTAATCCTTGAGTTGAGATAGCATAAAAACATTTAAAAGACAGATAGGTTCATGGATAGGAAAGGTTTAGAGGATATGGGCCAAACACAGGTTAATGGAACTATCTTAGATAGAGTAGCTAGATTGGCATGAACAAGTTGGACCGAAGGGCCTGTTTCCATGCTGTATGACTCTATTACAGTGTATGTAATGCTTTGCAAGGCACTGCTGGGACATATGACAATAAAACACTCTTGACGTTTGACTATTGTATGTGAAGTGGTACCCTGGGAGAGCAAGAGAAAATGATAGGTAGACACAAAAATGCTGGAGTAACTCAGCGGGACAGGCAGCATCTCTGGAGAGAAGGAATGGGTTTCAGCACGAGACCCTTCTTCAGACTAAATGATTACTATCTGGCAACATACTACAGGAGTACTACAGTGCAACTGAGCACTTGAGTCACCAAGGGAAGGAAGATTCCAAAGCGAGTGCTGATAACCATATAACCATATAACAATTACAGCACGGAAACAGGCCATCTCGGCCCTACAAGTCCGTGCCGAACAACATTTTTTCCCTTAGTCCCACCTGCCTGCACTCATACCATAACCCTCCATTCCCTTCTCATCCATATGCCTATCCAATTTATTTTTAAATGATACCAACGAACCTGCCTCCACCACTTCCATTCGAAGCTCATTCCACACTGCTACCACTCTCTGAGTAAAGAAGTTCCCCCTCATGTTACCCCTAAACTTCTGTCCCTTAATTCTGAAGTCATGTACTCTTGTTTGAATCTTCCCTATTCTCAAAGGAAAAAGCTTGTCCACATCAACTCTGTCTATCCCTCTCATCAACTTTCTCACGGAGCGACCGCAGGCAGTGAGACTGGGCCCGCACCTGTCCTCCACCATCACCCTGAGCACCGGCACACCACAGGGTTGTGTACTAAGCCCCATGCTCTACTCCCTCTTCACTCACGACTGTGTCCCTGCATTCGACACCAACACCATCGTGAAGTTTGCAGACGACACAACAGTGATTGGGCTGATCACCAACGGTGATGAAACAAAATACAGAGCGGAGGTGCAGAACCTGGCGGACTGGTGCGCCAATAACAACTTGGCACTAAACACCTCCAAGACCAAGGAGCTGATTATTGACTTCAGGAGGTCCCATTCTGGAGAATACGCCCCAATCTCCATTTATGGGGAAAGTGCGGAGAGAGTGTCCAGCTTTAAGTTTCTGGGCACTCACATTTCAGAAGACCTCACATGGTCCACAAACACCGCCGCGCTGGTCAAGAAGGCACAGCAACGACTGTTCTTCCTGAGAACATTAAAAAAGACTGGTCTGCCCCAACAGCTGCTGACAACGTTCTACCGCTGCACCACAGAGAGCATACTAACGTATGGCATCTCTGTGTGGTATCTCAGCTGCACGGAGGCGGAGAGGAGAGCTCTACAGCGCGTCGTCAACAGAGCGCAGAGGATCATCGGGACAGAGCTACCAGCCTTGGAGGGCATCTACCACACGCGGTGCCTCAGGAAGGCCCTCAGCATCCATAAGGACTCATCACACCCCTGCCACGGTCTGTTTCAACTACTTCCCTCCGGCAGACGTTACAAGGCCTTCTACGCCCGAACCTCCAGACTCAGGAACAGTTTCATCCCAAGAGCTATCGCGGCTCTGAACCGGCCCTAATGAGTGCCCCCCCACCCACCCCCTTTGGACAGTCTCCCTCAGATGGTCACGTCAATCAATTCAGCTTGTTTATTTATGTATTGTATTTATTTACCTTTCTTGTACATCAGTGGAGCTGCACACTAAATCTCGTTGCACTGACGTGCAATGACAATAAAAGATATATTATTATTATTATTATTTTAAAGACCTCTATCAAGTCCCCCCTTAACCTTCTGCGCTCCAGAGAATAAAGACCTATGAATGGGATTAGTATAGATGGGTATCTGATGGTGAGCATGGTGGGGCAAATAGCTGTTCCTGTGCTGCACATCTCTTTGTCTCAAATGTTAATCAAAGAACAATCGAAACAAAGTAATTTTATCCTCCAATAAAGTAAACTCACTGTTAATCTTGCACATGCCTAAATGTCTCCCGTCTGAATTAATGAAGAGAAAACAGTATCCAGATCTCTCCAGTTTCATTCAGCTGGTGAATGTAACATTACCATGAATTAAAAATATTATCCATCGTGATAATCCTTCACTTCACAGTCCCATTTGTTAAAATCCATTTGCAAGTTGTTTCATGTATTGTTGAAAATTAATTCCTATTGCAACAATTCCTCGATTTATAACGTTGTGATGGATTTCTTCTGCAGACCCATGTAATGTTATGAACACATCAAGGTTGAGAGTGTCAAACACTACTTTGCCCACGCAGCAAAAGATGTACGGATGCACGGAAGGCAATGGTGAAATTCCTCAAGAAAGCACTTTATCGGGATGCATCACAGCATAGTTTAGGAACCACTTCATCCAAGACCGCAGAAATTGCAGAGTTTGGACGTGTTTGACCCATATTCATTTAAATCTTTCCTAAATGTCTTTTAAATGGTGCCATTATCGCAGCCTAAAAAGCTTCTTATGGCAGCTCATTCCATTTAAGCACCACCCTCTGAGTGGCAAATGTTTCACACAGGGGAGGGTAGGTATATGGAACGTGTTGTCAGCGGAGGTAATTGCAGTAGGTACTATAACAGCATTTGACTTTTTGACAGGTACACAGACAGGAAGAATATGGGCCAAACAGGGGTAGGTGGGACTAGTAGATGGGACATCTTGGTCAGCATAGGCAAGTTGGACCAGAGGTCCTGTTTCTGTGATGTATGACAATGACACAGCAGGAAGAAATTGTCTTTTAGGTCTCTTCTATATCTTTCCCTTCTCATTAATCCTATGCTTTCTATTTGTGGAATCCTCTGCCAAGGGGAAAAAAAGACCGTGGCTATATATAGTGTTCAAAAAGGAACTGCAGATGCTGGAATATCGAAGGTACACAAAATTGCTGGGGAAACTCAGCGGGTGTAGCAGCATCTATGGAGCGAAGGAAATAGGCGACGTTTCGGGCCGAAACGTCTGAAGAAGGGTTTCGGCCCGAAACGTCGCCTATTTCCTTCGCTCCATAGATGCTGCTGCACCCGCTGAGTTTCCCCAGCAATTTTGTGTACCTTCTGTTATATACCTCTATAAGGTTACCCATCACCATTTATGTTCCATAGAAGGCAGCACAGTGGCGCAGCGGTAGAGTTGTTGCCTTACAATGCTAGAGACACGGGTTTGATCCTGACTTAAAGCCCTTACTGATGGACATTTGTCCCACATTATACCTTTCATGATTACATTCTTCACATTTATTTATTAGTATTCTTATTTCTTATAACAAAGGAGATCATTCTGCCTGTCAAGTCCACGGCAGTTCTCAGTGCTATCCCATCAATCCTATTCCATCATTATTTCCCTGTAATCTATTCTCTCTCACATGCCCACCATCTGAATCCACATGACAGTAGCCAGTTCAACATCCAGAACATCGCTGTGGTATGTGAGTAAATTGGAACATCCAGGGAAAAGTTGGAAAAAGGGGAAATACAGCAAGATCTGCGGGTCCTTGTTCATCAGTCAATGAAAGTAAGCATGCAGGTACAGCAGACAGTGAAGAAAGCAAATGGCATGTTGGCCATTATAACAAAAGGAGTCGCGTATAGGTGCAAAGAGGTCCTTCTGCAGTTGTACAGAGCCCTAGTGAGACCACACCTGGAGTATTGTGTGCACATTTCAGAGTATAGTATTTCATCCATTCTTTAGCCCGCGTGCTAGTCAGGTTCCTGTGCTGAACCATTCTGACCCTTTAAGTAATCAATAAAAGGAGACCATGTTCCAACGAATAATTCCTGTTTGTCCAACAGGGAAAATCTGATTCTTTCCACGTTTAAGGTCTCCGTCATTTCTATAATCCACATTTTGATTGTGGGGGCCGTAGGGCCTTTCCAAAATTTTAGAATTAATTTTTTTCCTGTTATTAAACTATAATCAATAAAGTTTCTTTGTGTTGTTCTAAGTGTTTGATTTAATTCTAATATTCCGAGTATTATTAATTTTGGATCTGGGTCCAATTGTGTGCTGGTTACTTTAGATATTATACCAAAAATATTTACCCAGAATTTTTTAATTTTTATACAGTTTGCAAACATATGAGATAATGTAGCTTCTAAATGTTGACATTTATCACATATAGGTGAGATATGTTGAAAAATTTTATGTAGTTTTGTTTTTGAATAATGTAACCTATGCATTACTTTAAATTGTATTAGAGAATGTCTGGCGTTTAGTGAACACTGATGTATGTGTTGCAAACTTTCTTCCCAAGTATCTTTCGTTATTACTTGATTTAATTCTTTTTCCCATGTTTGTCTGTGTAAGTCCGTCGAGGGAATGTCACTGTCTAATAAGATATTGTATATATAAGATATTAATTTTTCTGTATTAGGATGTTTGTTCCAACATTCATCAAGAATTTCTGAATTTCTAATTCGAAAATTTTGGGAGTTCGATTTTACATAATCTCTAAGTTGAAGATATCTGAAATAATCATTTCCTCGAAGTCCATAAGTCTGTTGCAATTCCTGAAATGTCAGAAAAGTGCCTTCCTTGTAAAGTTGTCCCATATTTTTAATTCCATAATTCTTCCATTGTGTAAAACCCCCGTCCAACCATGAAGGCTTAAACAAAGGATTATTCACAATTGGAAGAAAAAGTGATAAATTATCTAATTTTAATGTCTTTTTTAATTGTTTCCAGATTCGTATAGCACTAAATATTATAGGGTTTTCCCTATAAATTTTTTTGTTTAATTTAGACGTAGCAAATAATATCGAACCGATATCAAAAGGTAAACAATCTTCCTTTTCCATTTTTAACCAGTCTGGTTGATGATCTATTTCTTCCAACCAGAAATTCATATTTTTAATGTTAACTGCCCAGAAATAAAACAAAAAATTGGGTAAAACCAAGCCTCCATTTATTTTTGATTTACACAAGTGTCTTTTGTTTATCCTATGATTCTTATAATCCCAGATAAAATCATTAACAATAGAGTCCAATTTTTTTTTAAAGTTTTTTGCCAGATATATCGGAATTGTCTGAAAAAGATATAATATTTGCGGTAAAAAAATCATTTTTATGGCATTGATTTTGCCTACCATTGAGATAGGAAGTGTTTTCCAGTATTGAATATTCTTATGTAGTTTGTTCAGTAATGGGGGGAAATTTGCTTTAAATAATGATGTATATATCTTAGTTACATAAATACCTAGATATTTAAATTTTTCATTTACTATTTTAAATGGAAATTGTTGTATTGTCTGTTTGTTATGTTCCCTTATTGGCATAATTTCACTTTTATTCCAATTTATTCTGTATCCTGAAAGTGAACCAAATTGGGTTATTAGCTTTAATAAGTTTGGAATACTAATTTCTGGTTTTGTAATGTAAATTAATACATCATCTGCGTATAGAGAAATTTTATTCACTGTGTCCTTTGTGTTATACCCATGTATTTCCGGATGCCCCCTAACTCTTTCTGCCAGTGGCTCAATAGCAAGCGCAAATAATAATGGAGATAATGGGCATCCTTGTCTACAACCTCTAGATAGGCTAAATTTAGGTGACAACCTTTGGTTTGTAAATATTCTAGCCGTGGGATTTGTATATAACAGTTTTATCCATGTACAGAATTTCTCCCCTAGCTGCATATTTTCCATCACCGAAAATAAATAAGGCCATTCGACCTGATCAAATGCTTTTTCAGCGTCAAGTGAAATTATTGCTAGATCTTCATTAATAATTCTCTTAGAATATATAATATTAAATAATCTTCTTAGATTATAATATGAGTACCGTTTCTGAATAAAGCCTGTTTGGTCAGGGTGTATTAATTTATTCATCACTGTACCTAATCTATGCGCTAGTATTTTAGTTAAAATTTTCTGATCTGTATTTAAAAGTGCAATTGCTCTGTATGATCCCGGGTCTTCCAGATCTTTATCAGCTTTAGGAATAAGTGTTATTATTGATTCATTTAAAGTGTCTGGAAGTTTCTGTTGAGTATATATATACTCATACAGTCTTTGTAAACGTGGGCTAAGCAAATCATAAAATTTTTTATAAAATTCGGAACCTAAACCATCTGGTCCTACTGCTTTACCATTTTTTAAAGAGCCAATAGACTCCTCAATATCCTTTATCGTAATCTCCCTTTCTAATAATTCTCTATCGTTTGAATCTAAACCTTTTAAATTACATTTTATTAAAAAATCTGCTATTCCTTCTGATTGTGCTACGGTTTTAGTTGAATAAAGGTTATGATAGTATTGGAGAAATCTATCATTTATATCCTTGGGCATTTTTAATAATTCTCCTGTCTCTGTTCTAATTTTATGAATTGTTTTTTCCCCTTCCATTTTTCGTAACTGACGTGCTAATAATTTTTGTGGTTTGTCTCCAAATTCAAAATGTAGTTGTTTGGTTTTTTGATAAAGTTTTATTACTTGTTCTGAATACATTTTATTTAATTTATATTTCAATACCGCAATTTTATTATGTTTTAAAGTAGATGGCATTCTCGCATTTTCTATATCTAGTTGCTTGATTTCAATTTCCAATGTTTGTTGCTTAATCCTGTTCTCTTTATTATAAAATGCTTGAGCAGAAATTAATGTACCTCGAACATACGCTTTAAACGTTTCCCACATAAGAGAAGTAGGTGTGTCAGGGTTGTCATTTACCTCAAAAAATATTTGAATCTGTTTAATAATATATTCCTGGCATGATCTTTCGTTCAAAATTTGTGGGTTAAATCTCCAATATGCTTGTTTCTCGGACATTCCATTTAATTTAATCATGAATGTTACAGGTGCGTGATCTGAGATTATAATGTTATGGTATTTTGAATTATAAATAAATGGGATAAACGTAGAGTCAACTAAAAAATAATCTATTCTTGAGTATGTTTTGTGTACTGGTGAGTAAAATGAATATTCCCGTCCCGTTGGGTTTTCTATTCTCCAGATATCCTTAATATTAGTGGTATTAATAAATGAATTTAGAAATACACTTGATTGAGATTTTACTTTTTTTTGCCTTGATGATCTGTCTAAGTATGGATCTAATGTACAATTGAAGTCTCCTCCAATTATTAATTTATATTGTGTAAATTCAGGAATTTTATTAAATGTTTTATTAAAAAACTTGGGGTTATCAAAATTAGGCCCATAAACATTAAGAAGAATCACTTTTTCTCCATTTAACTCTCCAACTAATATAATATATCTACCATCAATATCCACTATTGTTGAAGAGTTCTTAAAAGGTATTCCTTTACGAATTAGTATTGCAACTCCTCTGGACTTATGGGAAAAGGAGGAATGATATGATTCAGCGATCCACTTAGCTTTAAGTCTATGTTGAGATTCCTTTTTAAGGTGTGTTTCTTGTAGAAATATTATATCTGTTTTGATTAAATTTAGATGTGCCAAAACTTTACCTCTCTTAATTGGTTCATTAATTCCCTTGACATTCCAACTACAAAATGTTATTCCCTGACCCCCTCTTATCATATTAACATCTTGCATATTGTTTCTAAGGTGGTCTATAACCGAGCAGAAGGTACAACACATAGAACCTGACCCTGCTCCCGAACCTCAAATAGATGAATTTAAAATCATATACATCGCTCTTCCGAACACATCTCCTTGTATTAGTCTTATTTTTCCATTCAAACATTAAATTATAAAATATTTAAAGTGAAAAAAGTGATAGAGTTGGTTAGTATAGGGTGAAAGAAAAAGAACTACATCTACAATTAGTGTAGTTAGTGATAGCCACACTAACGTGGCTAGAATTCTAAAGACTTCCGTAGCCTTTGTAAAAAAAAAAAATTTCAGCTCCGTGCCCGAAGAAAAAAAAGATTATTTCTAACATTCAAATAACTTCTTTGGGAGTAACAAACTTATTTACATATCCATACGTACACACACACAATATGCACACATATATATATATATATATATACACATACATATATATACATATATACCCATATGTATACATACATAAACACGTGACCCTGCAGAAAAGTTCAAAAACAGCAAAAATTCCCAACGTTATTATTCTCACATATCATATTAATTTTTTCGCTAAATCTATAAATTTAATTTTAAATCGAAAAATAAAGAGAAAAACCGTTAAACTTTTTTAATGACGTAATCTAATTTACCTCTTGCATATCTTCCTATATAATATAAGTATGTAATTCATTTCTACGTTAATCGAAGACTATTAATTATTAATCATTGTTATCAATCATATACAGTATTAAATTTTTATGAGAAATGTTAATGTTAATAATTTTAGTAGTAATATAGATATTTAATAAGTATTAGTTGTTACATATATAGTTAGGCATGAATATACAGATAATAATATTGATTAATAAACAAAAATACAAAGATCACGGTTTTATCCAATGTCCTCCGTCCATTTCGGTTTCCGAATGTCCTTAAAGCTCTTAAAAGAACTTTAAAGGTCCTTTTAGATCTGGCTTGACTCCTAAGGAGTAATGTGAATTCTTCAGTCTATGGTCATGTTATTGACTTTTTTGGCATATTCCAGTGCTTTTTCATGGTCTGTAAAAAAGTGCTCCTTGGACTTGTAGAGGACTCTTAGTCTTGCGGGGTAAAACAAACTGTATTTCAGATCAGGTACATCCTTCAGTATTCTCTTTGTCTCAGTGAACAGCGCTCTTTTCTTGAAGACTTCTGCCGGATAATCTCGATAAATACTGAATCTCGCACCTTCAAAAAGGAGCTGTCCACCTCGAACAATTTTCTTCATTAAATCATCAAATTCATGATCCAATTGTACCTTTACGATAATTTGTCTTGGACGGCCATCATCTTGTATACGACGTCCCTGCGCTCTATGAGCTCGACCGAGTGAAGGTTTGTGATCCAATTTTAAGGCTTTTTGTAATAGGTCTGCCACAAAATCCCGCGTACCCATTTCCTTCTCACTTCCTTCTTTCACCCCTACAATTCTTAGATTCTTACGTCTTTGACGCCCCTCCAAATCAATACACTTATCATTTAATTTGATCACCATATCGGAGAGGCGGTGGTTTTCAATAAGGAGTCGACTTACAGTTTCCACACTTGTCGTCACCGAATTCTCAAGTTCGGTTATCGCTGTTCTATGCTGATCAAGTATGTGATAAATGGGGTCCACCTTCGTTTCCACCGAAACAAGCCTGGTTTCCAGCACTTCCATCTGATCCTTGATCTCTTCCTCCCTCGTCTTCTTCCAGATTTCCAGCATTTGTTTAACGGTAGAAAGCATTTCTGCTTTAAAATCTACCTTAAAAGAGTCAAGTTCCTCTTTAAACTTCTCTCCAAACTTCTCTCCAAAGGTTTTCATTTCGGCAGAGAGAAAAATTTTAAGCTCCTCCATTTCAGACTTTTTCGGTTTCGTTTTCTTCGAAGGGTCTTCCTGGGCCGTTGTTGTAACTGAGGTCGAGGCCTCTGTAAGGCCTTCCTCTTCCTTCTGCTGTCTCCCTTTACCGACTTTTTTTTGTGTCCCACGGGGGGGGGGTATGTTGTACCGACGACATATCTTAAAGTCGCGCGCCTGATGACGTCACGCAGGCAGCCGTTCAGATCGTGATCGCAGCAGGTAAGACCCGATTTTCTCCCGTTTTAAATTTCTTCGGCACGGAGCTAGTTGGCGCTGGACTCAAGCCTCCATAGCGCCACCGGAAGTCGACTCTTCTTCAGTTTTGAAGGGCTTTCAAGTAATCACCAGTTAAAAAAGGAAAACCCCCCCCCCGCTCCTTAGACAATCGTCAGCTGACCAACGATCTGAACGAATTCTACTGCATGTTTGATAGACAGAAACATAACCCCGGTACCCCCTCCCTTCCTCCCCATCCACTACTCCCCAATCACCACTTCACACCTACTCACTGCCTGACTCCAGTCTGCAAAGACTGTACCCTTCCTCATACACTCCTCCCCAATCACCACTTCACACAGACTTAAGGGCCTGTCCCACTTGTCGATGTTTTCGCCGAATGTCGGCATCATTGACTGACGTATCATGTTTTTTTTTTTTTTTTTTTTTTTTAATTCTATTTTATTTTTAATATGTTTTATTATTTATTTTTTTATTTATTTTTATGATACTGACTGTAAAGGGAAATTCATTTCGTTGTCTCTAATTGAGACAATGACAATAAATTTGAATACAATACAATACAATACAATGTCACCCGAAAAATTTGCGGCGTGACGCGGCGTGAGGACGTATGACATGCGGTGTTTTTTCAAGTGTCACAACATTTTTTTTGTTGCCGCTGGATTTTGAAATGTTCAAAATCTTTTGGCGACACTGATATGACGCCGGCAGTCGCCGAAAAATTCGCCAAGTGGGACAGGCCCTTTACAGCCTGACTCCAGTCTGCAAAGACTGGACCCTTCCCTACCCACTCCTCCCCAATCACCACTTCAAACCCACTTACAGCCTGACTCCAGTCTGCAAAGACTGGGCCCTCGTCCACAACCCACCCCATCTCCTTGCTGACCAACATCAGTCTGGCCACTTCTCCATCACTAACAATAGCAATTGAGGAGGTGAAAAAGCTATTCAGGAGATAGAAAAGCCGGGAAATCTCCAGGACCGGACAATGTTTCCCCCTCTACCCTAAAGCTCTGTGCCGAACAACTGGCACCGGTCTACATAGACAGTTTCAACCAGTCCCTGCAAACCTGCACTGTCCCTGCCTGCTTCAAAGTCTCCACTCTTTTTTTCTGTACCCAAAAAGCCAAAGATTACTGGTCTTAATGACTACAGGCCTGTTGCACTGATCTCTGTAATCATGAAGACCGTTGAAAGACTTGTGCTGGCCCACCTGAAAAATGTTACAAAACCCCTGCTGGACCCCCTGCAGTTTGCATACCGGGCAAATAGATCAGTGGATGATGCAGTCAACCTAGACCTGCATTTCATCCTCCAGCACCTAGACTGCCAGGGGACCTATGCAAAGATTTTGTTTGTGGATTTTAGCTCTGCATTCAACACTATTTCGAGTCATAGAGAGTTACAGTGTGGATACAGGTCCACACCGGCCAACATGTCCCAGCTATACTAATCCCACCTGCCCGCATTTGGACTATATCCCTCCAAAGCACTTCCCTCTGAAAAGCAACTCCGGACTGTCATAGACGCCACAGCAAGACATAAAAACGAGCAGTAACTCTACTCAACAGCCGAAAGTCTGTAGCCTCCTTGTGCTCTGGTATTTTATTTCATTCTTCACATGGTTGAATTATAATTCAAACATGTGAAGAGGGACTTGTGGAGTCAAGGGATATGGGGAGAAGGCAGGCACGGGTTATTGATAGGGGACGATCAGCCATGGCGGTGAATGGCGGTGCTGGCTCGAAGATCCGAATGGCCTCCTCCTGCACCTATTTTCTATGTTTCTTTGTTTCTATAATGTTTTATTTTTAATTGTCTAGTGTATATCGTGCTGTTACTTGCGAGCAAAGCACCAAGCCAAAGTCCTTGTATGTATACATATTTGGCTAATAACATTTATTCAATTCAATTCAATTCAATTCAAAATTTGACGGGCACTTCAGAAAAAATTGCCTTCTCTGTTCTTTCGGTTAGTTTAGCCGGCTATTTGTAAAGCAGCAATTTAGAAAAAAGGCTGGTCTATGATTAGATTGGAAGATCTTGTCAGACTCATCTATAATTTAGGGTTGTTTAAATTAAATGTAAATTGTGTGATTCTGGTGCATTTCACTTGCTTTTATGCACAGTTTTTCTGAGAATATTTTCAATGAAATCCAATGCAGGGAACTATATTCTGCACTCTGTACCTTCCCCTTTGCTCTACCTATTGTACTTGTGTTTGACTTGATAATATATTATTTTACAGTATTATCCGAACTGATTGGATAGCATGTAAAATAAAGCTTTTCACTGTGCCTCGGTACACATGACAACAATGAATGTAACTTCAATCTTAAACCAAACACCACAGGAACCAAGTATGGGAAGATGGTAGCAAGGTGGTAGTTCAGTAGATAGTGCTGGAACCTCACAACTCAATTCTGTCATCCGGAGCTGTGTGGATTGTACAGTTTGTCCCAGTGAACACATGGAGTTTTCCCTGGATGTTCCAGTTTACTCGCATACCACAGTGATGTTCTGGATGTTGAAGAGTTTACTCGGGAAATTGATGAGGGTAAAACGGTGGATGTTGTATATATGGACTTCAGTAAGGCCTTTGACAAGGTTCCTCACGGAAGGTTGGTTAAGAAGGTTCAATTGTTGGGTATTAATGGTGGAGTAGCAAGATGGATTCAACAGTGGCTGAATGGGAGATGCCAAAGAGTAATGGTGGATGGTTGTTTGTCAGGTTGGAGGCCAGTGACTAGTGGGGTGCCACAGGGATCTGTGTTGGGTCCACTGTTGTTTGTCATGTACATCAATGATCTGGATGATGGTGTGGTAAATTGGATTAGTAAGTATGCAGATGATACTAAGATAGGTGGGTGGTGTGGATAATTAAGTAGATTTTCAAAGTCTACAGAGAGATTTATGCCAGTTGGAAGAGTGGGCTGAAAGATGGCAGATAGAGTTTAATGCTGATAAGTGTGAGGTCCTACATCTTGGCAGGACAAATCAAAATAGGACGTATATGGTAAATGGTAGGGAATTGAAGAATGCTGTTGAACAGAGGGATCTGGGAATAACTGTGCACAGTTCCATGAAGGTGGAATCTCATGTAGATAGGGTGGTAAAGAAAGCTTTTGGTGTGCTGGTCTTTATAAATCAGAGCATTGAGTATAGAAGTTGGGATGTAATGTTAAAATTGTAAAAGGCATTGGTGAGGCCAATTCTGGAGTATGGTGTACAATTTTGGTCGCCTAATTATAGGAAGGATGTCAACAAAATAGAGAGAGTACAGAGGTGATTTACTAGAATGTTGCCTGGGTTTCAGCAACTAAGTTACAGAGAAAGGTTGAACAAGTTAGGTCTTTAATCTTTGGAGTGCAGAAGGTTAAGGGGGGACTTGATAGAGGTCTTTAAAATGATGAGAGGGATAGACAGAGTTGACGTGGATAAGCTTTTCCCACTGAGAGTAGGGAAGATTCAAACAAGAGGACATGACTTGAGAATTAAGGGACAGAAGTTTAGGGGTAACATGAGGGGGAACTTCTTTACTCAGAGAGTGGTGGCTGTGTGGAATGAGCTTCCAGTGAAGGTGGTAGAGGCAGGTTCGATTTTATCATTTAAAAATAAATTGGATAGTTATATGGACGGGAAAGGAATGGAGGGTTATGGTCTGAGTGCAGGTAGATGGGACTAGGGGAGAATACGTGTTCGGCATGGACTAGAAGGGCCGAGATGGCCTGTTTCCGTGCTGTAATTGTTATATGGTTATATGGTTATATGTTGAACTGGCTACCGTCATGTTGATACGGATGGTGGGCATGTGAGAGAGAATAGATTACAGGGAAATAAATGAGGGAATAGGATTGATGGGATAGCACTGAGAACTGCCATGGATATAAGAATATTAATAAATAAATGTGAAGAATGTAATCATGAAAGATATAGTGTGGGACAAATGTAAATTACACTCAAAGGGTGGTGGATGCATTGAACAAGCTGCCAGAGGAGGTAGTTGAGGCAGGGACTATCGTAACATTTAAGAAACAGTTAGACAGGTACATGGATAGGACAGCTTTGGTGGGATATGGACCAAATGCGGGCAGATGGGACTAGTGTATCCACACTGTATCACTCAATGATTCTAAATGGTGTTGAAAGGAGAGCTAAAATCCACAAACAAAATCCTTGCATAGGTCCCCTGGCAGTCTAGATGCAGGATGATGAAGTGCAGGCCTAGGTTGACTGTGTCATCCACTGATCTATTTGCCCGGACGCAAACTGCAAGAGTTCCAGCTAGGGGTTTTGTGATATTTTTCAGGTGGGCCAGCACAAGTCTTTTAACGGTCTTCGTGATTACAGAGATCAGTGCGACAGGCCAGTAGTCATAAGACCAGTAATCCTTGGCATTTTGGGTACAGGGACAATAGTGGAGAATTTGAAGCAGGCAAGGACAGTACAGGTTTGGAGGGAACAATTGAAAATGTCTGTGTAGACTGGTGCCAGTTAGTCGGCACAGAGCTTGAGGGTAGTGGGGGAAACATTGTTCGGTCCTGGAGATTTCCGGCTTTTCTATCTCCTGAATAGCTTTTGCACCTCCTCAGCTGCTATTGTTAGTGATGGAGAAGTGGCCAGACTGATGCTGGGCAGCAAGGAGGGGGTGGGTTGTGGACGAGGGCCCAGACTTTGCAGACTGGAGTCAACCTGTAAGTGGGTGTGAAGTGGTGATTGGGGAGGAGTGGGTGGGGAAGGGTCTAGTCTTTGCAAGACTGGAGTCAGGCCGTGAGTAGGTGTGAAGTGGTATTTGGGGAGGAGTGGGTGGGGGAAGGAGAGGGTTTCTGTCTATTGAA